>NC_141687.1:1774062638-1774662638 GCF_964263255.1 Lissotriton vulgaris
CACTAGTCAGGATTGTGCATGTTCATGCATGTGGTACACCATGACACCATGGTGACTTGATAGGTGGTGTGGTACACTGACCATGTGTGCCTGTATCTTGCCACCGCGCCAAAGTGCGCCAAGGTCCCTTGAGTGAGCTGTCCAACATAGTTGGGATTGGGAATGGGTGGGAAGACGTTTGATACCGCTAGTGTGTGGTACGGGTATTCTATGCATGTTCACATGCCTCTTGTGTATAAAAGGGTCAGAGAGCGAGCAGGGCAGCAGGTGAGGAGAAAGCAGCCTCCTGGTCACAGGAATAGGGATTGCGCTCCAGAAACTCAGGAATGCAAAGACCTCCCTCGGGTATTACAGCTAATTTTCGACTGCAGATATGGGGTTAAAGCACATTTGCCCAGCCTCGACCGTGCGCACTAATGCTTTTGGGCTGATTAAAACGTTACTGAATTTGAGCTTCAACTCGGGCACCTGCTTTATTTATATCTGTAAGTGCTTCCTGTTGAGGTTTAATTTTTGTGACAGGAGCTTCGTGCCAGAATGAATCCTGTCTGGCATAGTTATCTAGGTAGACGCCACTGTTTTGTGCAATACCTCTACTCAACTGGAGTACTACTGGCTGCTCCAGTAAGTGCTACCTGGTTGGGTAAATGATAGTGCTTTTCCTACACTGCAGCTGCGTAGGGCCAGAAGATTGGTCTCCACTGACCATGTGTGCCTGTAACTTTGCCACAGCGCCAAAAGGCAGCGAGGTCCCTTGAGTGAGCTGTCCATCATACTTGGGAAAGGGCGGGAAGATGTTTGATACCGCTAGTGTGTGGTGCGGGGCTTCTAAGCGTGTCAACGTGCCTCGTGTATAAAGGGTCAGAGAGCGAGCAGGGCAGCAGGTGAGGAGAAAGCAGCCTCCTGGTCATAGGAACGGGGATTGCGCTCGAGAAACTAAGGGATGCAAAGACCTCCCTCGGGTATTACAGATAATTTTCGACAGCAGATATGGGGTTCAAGCACACTTGCCCAGCCTCGACCGTGCTCACTAATGTTTTGGGCTGATTAAAACGTTACTGAATTTGAGCTTCAACTCGGGCAGCTGCTTTATTTATATCTGTAAGTGCTTCCTGTTGAGGTTTAATTTTTGGCCCACAGGAACCACTTACAGAGTTAAGGCAGGTGCCCGAGTTGAAGCTAACTTTCTAACCATGCACTCTGGCAGCTTGCGGGTGCCATTCTAAAATGGTTAAAAAGTTAGCTTCAACTCAAGCACCTGCCTTAATTAACTGTGCTTCCTGGGGCCCAAAAAAAAAAGTCTGCCCGCTCTTGAATTCGCAAATTTTTTGGCAATTTTGCAAGATTTGTGGATCACGAAATTGCCGAAAATTCGCAAATTTCGCGAGCGGATTTTGCACCCATACTTAAACCGGATGTGGAGGGGTGATTTTGTGACGGGTAGGACATGTGTGGGTACACTTGTAGATGTGTTCCTGTCCCCACCAGAGTGGGGACAGGAACTGTATATCAGCCCTGGAGTTGTGTGTTGTGGTTGTGTGCGGAGTTGTGTAATTGCGTACTTGCAGCGTTGTCCGCGAATGTGCATTACTTGCTGGTAGTGGATCAGGTACAGCACCGGAAAGGCATGTAATGCTGGATCTATTGCGGTCAGAACCGGGTAGAGGGGACCGGGAGTCTGGTTTAGCGTGCTCTGCTGTTGTGCTTCCGGCATCTCCGGTTGGGTGGTTTCTCTGCTGCAGTGTGATATGATGTTTGGGGCATGCTGATTTGTATGGCAGTCAAGATGTCATTCCGCATGACGGTGGGTCTCTATTGGCTCACACCGCCGCAGTGGTGCGTGCATTATTATGGCGGTTCATGTCGCACCGCGGCAGACAGGAAATAGGCTATATTTGCCATTGAAATATGGCGGGCTTGAGGACCGCTGCTGGCGTGTAGAAAGTGATATTTTCCGCCACAGCCAGCACCACGGAGGTGCCTCCGCCTGCCATCATAATTACCCCCTAACTTTGTATATCTCCTATCGGGAGATATCAACTACTCACAAGAAATGCTTCAGAGATAGGTAGTAAGCATAAGAAAACACATAGGGTTCAACCGGGGGACCAACCATATTCTAAAATAGAGGAATGTGAGGTAAGTAACAAAATGGGACTAATACCAGATGGAGGACTCCAGGGAAAACAAGGAACCACCCAAGGTGAGTAGCCAGGGACCCCAAGGCGCTCAGGTGCAGAGTGGTTACACCATGTATAATGTCCATAGGATAACACGGGGTAATTTGTGTTTAGATTGTTACAGTTCTAGGACCCTTTCCAAAGGATCCCGAAGGAAAGACTTAGATCAAGGAAGATTGGAGAGCCACCCCACCTGTAGATACCCCAGGAACCAGGATACTTATCCCAGGTAGACACCAATGGAGCTTCTAGGAAGATTATCATCCACAGAGTCATGTGGACCAGGCGGGTGGAATCAGGACATGCAATCCAGACAAAAAGAGCCTGAAAGCAGATGGGACAGAGTCCAAACCACCCAAAGGTGAACAGAAGGCACACTAGCACAATACCAGCTCTTGTTGGAGGTACTCGCTGTAGCTTGGTGAGGTTGAAGCAGCAGCTATGGAGCACAGGCAATGATGCAGGAGCACAGGAGCCACCCACAAGCTGTCCCATCCCGGTCAAAGAGTGCAAGAAGGTCAGTGGCCGGCAGGACCACCAAAAAGCATTGGCAAATGCAAACAGATGCAGTGAACAGGGAGGCAATTCTTGTCGACTGGAGAGGGATTACAGTCACCCAAGTTGTAGGTAAGACTGGTCATGTCTCTGGAGGGCCAACAAACCACCAGATCAAGGAAGGACTCTTTCACTTTAAGGGAGATTCCTTCTGGCTTGAATGCAGGTTGAGTCCTTGGTGACTCAGAGAATGCATGGACATGGAATTGCAAAACTTGAAGAAGCACAGAGACAAAGATGCTACAGGAATCTTTCCATCGGAAGTAGTCTTGTCGTAGATCCTAGATTGAAGAGAGCAGAGTTCCATTGTCTGCCAGCAGATTCGTTTTTGAATAGTCTTCAGATGACAGACAGTTGGATCTTGAAGATGTTGGCAGGAAAAATCTAAGGACCCACCCTCAAGGGAGCCCTTCAGTAACCCTAAAAAAGGGAAGGACCTCTTCTTTGGTGACCTGCCGATTAGAGGGGGTCAGGGGCACCACTCAGCTATTCTCGCAAGTCAGATGCTCCCTGTGGCCAAAATTCAACATGGCAGAATCAAGTGGCCACATGGAGGAGCTCTAGGCACCTCGCTAGGAAGGAGCTGGACAGGTAGGTGGACACTTCCCTGTTCTTTGTGGGGTTTCGCATTAAAGGGGTGGCCAAGCGCTGCTGAGCAGGACAAAATTGGTTCATGAAAAAAGGAAACCAATGTGCCCTTCAAGGCAGTCTGGTTGTACTCAGAAATGTCCCCACCCTACCTAATTCTAAAGGAGAGTTAGTCACACCTCTCCTTTGCAAGAAATCCTATCTTCAGTTTCCCCTGCCATAGTTAAACTCATCAGCCCGTGAGTAGCACAATCTCTAGGGTCAGCAGAAGCAAGTGCTGGCAGGCAGACCCTGTATGGCTACACAGGTAGGTATGGGGGTGTTCTCTAAGGAGCACTCCGATACATGGTAGCAAGCAACTAACACTGGAATCAGTGTAGCTGCATGAGTCCAACATGTTTGATACCAAACATGACCAGGCTTGGGGCAACGATTATGTAGCCTACTATATACCTTATAAAGGCTGTCCTGCACTTACAAAGACCAGAAATTGGAGTGCTGCCTTTTTAGTGGTACCCACCTACTTAGAACCATGGACCCTGCACTTGGACTGAAGGGCTTACCTTAGGGGTGACTTATAGATTTAAAGTGCAGTGACCGGGCTATAAAGAAAACCTTATATCCAAATTGAAAAGTGCAAGCACCATTTCTCGCAGACTGCAATGGCAGCTCTGCATACACAGTTTCCATGGGTGGCATAATACATGCTGCAGCACATGGGAGCCCCCTGGTGTACCAATTGCCTGGGTAGCTCAGTACCATATACTAGAGACTTACAATGTATGCCAATTTAGGGTGTACAAAGTACTTACCATTGATTTTAGAGAAGAGAGCACTGCCACTGGGGTCCTGGTTAACTACAGTCAAAACACACGACACCAGGAAAAAAGTGGGGTATCTATGCCAGAAAGAGCCTACTTTCCTACAGTATAATGTAAAAGCACCCATTGGTGTGGAGAAAATGAGTATTGTTCGTGGCTAAACACAATGTGTAATATTCATCTGAAGAGCCTAAAGATATATAGGGAAGATTTGCCAACTGAATTGACTGGTGAGTTCAGTCTCAACCTGCTCTGTCTGATGGCAGGGAAGGCTTGCAGGCCATTGCTGTGCTATGTTAAAATGAGGAGCAATGCTGTAAGTTATGGTTTCAGTAAAGTGGTTCGTGGGTATCCAACCATTCACTAGAAGAGGTTGTTCTAGCAGGAATTAGCCAAATATAGAACCTCTGAAGACATAATATGTATAGCTGAACGAGGCAAGACTAAAATACTGCCTCAAAACAAGAATGGGACTGAGAGAGAAACTATGCATTAAGGCAGCCAAAGGGCAGTCTTTGATGGGCAGAAGAAACAATGTGAGGGGAAGAGAGATACAAAAAGAGACAATTTAAACACTAATTAAAAAGAGGGCGATTTCACGAAGGTCGTTGTCATGGATGCAAGCTTTAAACAAGCGTTTGCAATGCAATAGGACTAGCATTTGCTAAAGTTTGAGATATTGGCATTGTAAATGACAAACCTTTTATCAATGCGTTAGTATTGAAAACCGATAAATAAATGGCATTGTCATTTACAATGCCAATTGCTTAAATTCTTGCATTGTAAATGACAATGCCTTTTTTTAATAAAAAAAAAACGCAGTCATTTATAATACCAATAGCTCAAACTAGTGTAAATGCAAGACCTATTGCATTTCAAATGCAATTTTTTTAACTTTGCTTTAGTGATTGCAATAAATATACAGTACAAAAAGGGGGTGGTTATGGACAGAGCATCTGAATCAATCAAACACTCACACCCAGTCGAAAGATCTGGGTTTAATCCATCACCGTTCTTTAGCCCACTCTGCCACCCCAGTTCAGACATGGCTATATGCAAATCAGTCTGACCCTGTGCCTCATGGGAACAGTCCAGGCCGAACTGCCAAGCCATGTCTTCCCTGGACCGGAAACAACTTCCGAGCACCGGTTTCTGGCATTCCAGCCGTCTTCAGCCCGGCTTGCTTGAATCTAGTGTCAAAGTGAGCAAGGGACTCACGTCTGAGTATACCCTGCCACACTTATGGTGGCCAAAAGCGGTACAAAAGGGGGTGGTAATGGACAGAGCGTCTGAATTAATCAAACACTCACACCCAGTCGAAAGATCTGGGTTTAATCCATCACTGTTCTTTAGCCCACTCTGCCACCCCAGTTCAGACATGGCTATATGCAAATCAGTCTGACCCTGTGCCTCATGGGAACAGTCCAGCCCGAACTGCCAAGCCATGTCTTCCCTGGACCGGAAACAAGCTTCCGAGGACCGGTTTCTGGCATTCCAGCCGTCTTCAGCCCGGCTTGCTTGAATCCAGTGGCAAAGTGAGCAAGGGACTCACGTCTGAGTATACCCTGCCACACTTATGGTGGCCAAAAGCGGTACAAAAGGGGGTGGTGATGGAGGCTGAAGAAGGCTGATAGCCAAAAACTGGTCCTTGGATGCTTGATTCCGGTGTAGGAAAGACATGGCTTGGTAGATCGGGCAGGACTGTTCCCTTGAGGCACAGGGTCAAGGCGGATTTGCATATAGCCAGTGTCTGACCTAGGGTGGTGTGGAGTGCAAAAAAACGATGGATTTAGGCCCAGATCTTTGTACTGGGGTGAATGTAAGACATTGTTCTGCATTTTGTCCATCAACTGTTTTTTTTTTAATTTTCACCCTGAGTCGGCTGGGTATGCTCAGACGTGAGTCCCAGGCTCTCCACATCACTGGAGTCAAGGTATCCAGGCTGAAGAAGGCTGATAGCCAGAAACCGGTCCTTGGATGCTTGATTCCAGTCTAGGAAAGACATGGCTTGGTAGTTCGGGCTGGACTGTTCCCTTGAGGCACAGGGTCAAGGCTGATTTGCATATAGCCAGTGTGTGGCCTTGGGTGGTGTGGAGTGCAAAAAAACGATGGATTTAGGCCCAGATCTTTGTACTGGGGTGAATGTAAGACATTGTTCTGCATTTTGTCCATCAACTGTTTTCTTTTTAATTTTCACCCTGAGTGGGCTGGGTATGCTCAGAAGTGAGTCCCAGGCTCTCCACATCACTGGAGTCAAGCTATCCAGGCTGAAGAAGGCTGATAGCCAGAAACCAGTCCTTGGATGCTTGATTCCGGTCTAGGACAGACATGGCTTGGTAGTTCGGGCTGGACTGTTCCCATGAGGCACAGGGTCAAGGCTGATTTGCATAATGCCAGTGTCTGACCTAGGGTGGTGTGGAGTGCAAAAAAACGATGGATTTAGGCCAGATCTTTGTACTGGGGTGAATGTAAGACATTGTTCTGCATTCTGTCCATCAACTGTGTTTTTGGCAATAAATATACAGCATAGTGAAACACTAATTTAAACGCTGACCCTCCTTCCAAAGACCAGTTCCTGCAGAGTCTCCCAAATAATTAGTGGCTCTTCTTTGCATTGGATATTTCTCGTTCACTTTACACCCTTTTGTGGGACACTCGGAGTCAGAGGCGCAACTAGAGACAAATTTGGGACTGAGGGGGCACCAAATTTGACTACATCTTTATTTTTTGCTTGGACTTTTGTTAACCAACAAAAACCAGCTTTTGACCCACCAGTGGGCCTCAACTCACAGTTTGGGAAACAGTGGCATAAATGGTACACAACTGCACAAATACAGCACCTGCACTTGTGTGTATAAGTCATGAAGATGTTAGGGTTGTTACTATTACTTTTAAGTTGAGGCTGGCACAACTGTTCTTTTAGGCAGCAAAGAACCACCAACAGAACACATTAAACAGAACACTCAATACATATTAATCTAAAGACACAGGGCATTTTTAAACTTCTTCAATGCAGTCTGGCGCTCTGCATTTGCCCTTAGAGGTGGTACCCTGAGGCAGCTGCCTACAGAGGTTTTTATGGAGCACTCGCACTGAGTCTATTGGGCTAAATTACCTTTTTTGGAAGTTGAAAAGCTTTAAGTAAAACATGCACAGAGTGCAAAATACTCATGGATTACTGTTATTGGGTGTGGGAGTCCTTGGCCTGTGAGAGGCAAGCCTCAAGAGGGGGGCTGGACACTGATGGGGGAAGCAGTGCTGCTGAAACATGATCCGATATTACAGCCTTCCTCAGATAAGAAAAAACACAGACACCAAGAACAAGGAGCAAGCAAGATGTCCCTCACGTACATATTAAACACCTTCTTTGATATACACAGGCAAATCCCTCTCACATTACCAAGAGCAGGCAGTGCACCCTGACAGTATTAAAGACAGCGAATAGGTCCCATGTTCTCACACATACAGTACCACTTTTTCACAATTGAGAGCAGTTATAACCCAGCAGACACCATTAAGTAATAATGACACTTCTCCGCTGCCTGACAACCACAGGGCAGAGAGAAATGGGACAAGTGAACAATAAAACAAGGTAAGGGACAGAGATAAAGAAAGAAGGGGGAAAGGAAAAGATGGAGGGTGTGTGTAAAAGAGAGGAATAAGAGAAAGTATATAGAAAAGTAAGCAATACGAGTGAAAAGAGGGCGGGGAAAAGGAAAGGAACATGAGGGGTATGCAGTGATAAGAAGAGGGAGTAAAATTAAAAATAGGAAAGGGGGAGGTGTACAGAAAAATTGAGTAAAGGAGAAAAATGGGTAAGAGAGAGTAGAGGGAAGCAAGGAAGAGGAATTGAGTGAAATAAGGTAGAGGCATGGACAAGACTTAAAGAATAAAAAAAGGGAAATGAGGGAGGAGAAATGTGGAAAAGAGGGGAGTAAGGAACAAATAGAAAAGAGTACAGTGAAGACTAGAGAGGAAAAAGAGTACTAGAGAAAATATGAGAAAAAAGCTAGAGTAGAGTGAACAGAAGCACAGAGACAATAGAGATGAGGAAGGTGAGTTGAATGAAATGCGAGGGGCAGGTGGGGAAAAGAGACGAAAGAGGACCCATGAAAAGACTGAGGACCAGTAGAGAAAAAAGATGAGATACTTTGGGAAACGAAGGGAGGAGGCAGTCAAAATAGATGAAGGTTAAGGGTTACGGAGGAATACGGAAGTGGAGAAGGACGTATAAAAAGGAGGGCACACAGTCGTGGTTTTCAATACTCGCGGGGGCGTGAGGGCAGGATGCGGGGGAACGCGTGGGGGTGTTTAAAAATAAAGTTTAAAAACTTGAAAACTTACTTGAACAGGTGCAGCTGCCTTTGGTCCCCACATGGAGCTCCATCTGGGCCCCACTTAATCCTGCCATGATCCGACTCAGAGCTCCATCGAAACCCCACATGATCCTGAAGGCTATGCGGAGAACTTGAGCAGCTCAGTGAAGCCCTCGGGTGTCACCCGAGCAGGAGAAGGCGACCGCTGCAGATTGTGCATGGCAGCCGCCTCCCTTTATAGTGACTAAAGGCAAACAAGAGGCATCTCCTGACCTAAACATCTGACGTGGCTCGGTCGTGGACTGGACATCCTTCCCGGTGCCAATAGCTGATTGCGACTCAAGCCGCTGCCAAAGCACTGAGCCTGTGCTGCTGTGGGAGGCAGATGGAAAAAAAACTGAGTGGTGCTCAGTGATTTCCCCGGGCTCCTTGGAACAGTGGTTGGAGTGGCCTGCCTAGGGAGCACTGCTCTGCTGCAATGGTGTCTCTGATCTCAGCGCAGTTTGACACCAATCAATGTGACCGCGTTGCAGTGCAGAGAGAGAAGGAGGTAGAGTGGCATCACTGGATCTCCCATGGGCCTCCGTGGGGTTCGTGACCAAAGGTGCCCGGCCCAGAGTTATCGACTCCAGCAGGTCCCCCCAGAGCGTGAGGCCGTGGCTCAGCAGTCAGAGCTTCAGGCTTCAGAGCTGGGGATCCGTGTTCGAGCCTGGGCAGTAGGCTGGCAATGTTCTATCTGCACTAAATAAAATAAACTTTTAAAGTGAATGGCATCCCCAAACAGCTTAATTAAATAAAAGTATTTATAATAGGCAAGCACCCAGAGCAGGGCAAAGTAAAGAAGGACACAGGACTTCCTTCGTCCCTACCGGCTTCCGTGGGGGTCGCGGCGAGTGAGTCCATGGCAAAGCCAGAGGAGGAAGAAAAGGAGACCCTAAAAGACTATAGTGCTCACCGACTACAGATGAACACACAAAAGTGGATGAAAACTGTAGTAGGGCTGTTCTGCTTCCGGAACAAAAGGAAGTGAGTATCGGTACAACAGCCAATAAAAAGTGGGATAAGAAGAGCAATGCCACAGTTAAACCAATGGCAAGCAGTATGAGAAATTACCTGGAGTTTCACACAACATATTGAGTACTTGATGCCTCGGAGAGGCAGCACATGCGCTGCGAGACCTAAAAAATGATGAGGGGAGGTGGGATAATGTATTTTATTATATAAATTATAGCGGAGATCTAGCAAGATGAGAGTGTTATCTTTATTGACATGCAATTCTGATTTGACAAATAAATAGTTCACACCCCGAAATGAAATCTTGGAAAAGTGCCACTTCAACATCGTTCCCTAACTATAGTGCCAGTTTCACAGATCACACCAACTTTTTTCTATTTCTTGCTTACTTAATATACATTTGGCAATGTTATCTGCATTACAAGCAATTGTTGGCAATTTACAAGTTCACTTCGTTGTGAGACATTTGAAAACGTGTATAGTTTTCAGCAATAGATATTTGTTTTTCAGTTAATATTGGCTGCAATTAGGTTCAAGAATAACAAATTAAACTTCTGATATTCTGTCTTCGTATTTTTAACTTTGACTGCATTATTTTGTGAAGTACTTTTCATCTTTCCTGATAATATTACTTCATTGAGAACATATGACCAAAGTGTCCATAACTACTTTATACTGCAACGTATTTTGACAACAAAGGGCTCCCAGTCTAAATCACTAAAGTATATTATGTCATTTATACAATAAGGTCAAAACTATTTATTTTTTATCTTACCTGTCCAAAACATTTTCGAACTTCATAAGCCTCCAAATCAAAAGCTGCATGAAAGATTAACGATGGAAGAAATATATGCATAAGCATTTCATGATTAACTCCGCCGATGTCTCCTGTAACATCTTTAATCTGGAAATAAAACATAGTTGATGTACATACGTTGATTTGATAATGCCTAACCTAATATAGTAAGATGTCCATTATTTAAAACTACATCTCATAAAGATCTTAAAAAAACAGAGGAATAGAATCCGGCACATAAAGCTAAAAGGATTTTGTTGGAAATGGCCCTTTTTGTAGGATTATCCCCAAACATTTTGCTTCTTCCTCCCTTGTTTTTTCCTGACCTCTGGTTGTTAGCAATAGGCCATTGAAAAGCTTTATTTCGGTGCATTGACCATAAAAGCATATAAATGTCCACAGTACATAAAAACTTGTATAAAAACTTGGTAAAAACATTAATACAGTTCTTCCATTCAATTATCGTACACATAAGCAATGGCCATAAAGTGCTAGTGCAAATAATGTGTGCAATTGTTAGAACAAAACCATACTAGAGATCCACACACATTTAATAAAATAACTTATTAAAACAAAAGCTAAGTCTTTATTGTTAATAAAATTACAATTACATTTGTTCAATCATGGGACATAATTAATGAATCTTATTTTGTTTCTAAAAAAGGGGAAGGACCATATACTGGGTTCAACCGTTAGGGATCGGGCTCCAAAAACTTCCTTCTTATGCACCACATGGAAAATAAATAATGGGAGACTGAATAGACCATTGGGGGTGCAACTCAGTTTTGAGTATTCTAAAAGCCTCATTTGAGTGTCTTGTGCCCATATTCTTACATACTTGTACTAACCAACGTCGCCTAGGTGTCCTGTAAGAGTGGCAGTGGAAGAAAACGTGCACCTCCGTTTCCTCTACTTCACCACAGGCAGGGCATTCAATCGCATCATGGTCCCCCCAGTTTTTAACAAACGAACGAAGCGGGAGGCACCCATTCCTAAATTGTAAAAACAATTGTTTGGCCAATGCTGGTTGAATACTATCCAAAACGGTCTCGGTCCAATAAGTACTTTTAACTGTAAGAAAAGCATTAGTCAGCCGACCAGTTGAACCGTTACTCATCAGATTGGACTGCCGATGTTCCCTGTAAGCCTCAACCAGGGCCTTCCTAGTAATGGATTGTGACACAATTCGAGGCT
Source organism: Lissotriton vulgaris (assembly GCF_964263255.1). Lineage (NCBI taxonomy): Eukaryota > Metazoa > Chordata > Amphibia > Caudata > Salamandridae > Lissotriton > Lissotriton vulgaris. Next base: position 1,774,074,103 of record NC_141687.1, read on the forward strand.
CCCCCCACAAATCCACCCGTCCCAGTTCCACACATAGCAACTTTAAATGTCTTAACCAGGGTATCTTACTCGCCCCGTTCAGCCCCAGTATCTCACTTAATTCCTCTCTATACAGGGCTAACTCGGGAGTGCTTCATAAGCATCTCCAGAAGGTTAACGGTCTTAGTGAAGCTTCCTCACAAATGGACCTAATTCCCAGATCCATTCTCAATGGAATTAGGGGTGTACTTATTGGTAGGCTTAAGAGCTGTCTAATGAACGCATTCTCTCTGCGTTCTAGAGTTAATGGTGCACAATGCCCCCAAATTTCTGCACCATATAGTGCAGCACTTCTTCCTGAGCCCTATAGGCTTCCATAGGCAGAAGAACCTGCTTTTATGTTGCTTTTTTAAAGAATTTTTGGATGCCTCCCGAAACCTGGGTTAATTTTAAGTTAGCCTTGCTGGTCTGCGCTCCCCAATCCATTTTCTCTGTCAGAGTAATACCAAGGTAATCAAACACTACATTTATTTCCAGAAGTTGACCCTTCAGGGTCGGGTTATTGCGTGAACTTTTGCCCCCATTAAATACCATACATTTTGTCTTTTGGAGATTAATCTCCAAGCCCCGATGTTTGCAGAAGGCATCGAAATTGTCAAGAGTCCTCTGGATGCCCATGGGGCACTTTGCGAGCAATAACGTGTCGTCTACAAATATCAGGGCAGGTACACTGCGCCCTGCAAGCTTGGAGGCATCAATATTGGAGCCCTTATTCAGATGATTTATGAGCCCGTTAACAAAAAGGGATAAAAGGGTTGGGGCGAGAACACATCCCTGACGAACACCTCGTTCCACTGGGATGGGGGAATTTAAATTGCCATATTTGCCGTATCTATTTTGTGCATAATTACCCTCATGAAAACGAGCAAACATATGGCAGAGATATTCCAGGACCCCCATCTCTAAGAGAATCAACCACAGCTTCTCCCTGGGGACCAAGTCGAATGCAGATTTTAGATCTACAAAGATAAGGCATAGAGTACCACCCTCGATACTCACGATCTTCCAGTGAATCATTTGTAGTCTGAAAATCTGATCGACTATCGCGACCCGTGCACAAAAGCCTGCTTGGAGGGGTATTAAGATGTTAAATTTCTCCATCCAGCTATGTAGTCACAACAGTAAAACATGGGCAAATATTTTTTTGGTCACATCCAGGAGGCTAATGGGGCAATAGTTCAGGGGCAAAAGAGGGGATCCCTTTTTGAAAATAGGTATAATTTCAGCACCAGCCCATGTGGGAGGCATAATCACACCCTCCATTATAGCATTAAAAAGCTGGGTCTAAAAAGGGGTCCAGATAGTAACTTCACTATGAAAGAGATCTCCGGGTATTCTGTCAAGCCCTGGTGCTTTATTAGGAGCTATTTTCTCCAGTGCAAGGGTTACTTCACTGAGTTGTATTCGGGGCCCTGATATCCCCGTTGGTTCCGGTTGGTGTCCCCTGCCAATGCCTAGAGGACCCATTGACAGAAGTGGAATACAGGGGTTTGAAGTGGGCTAGCCAGGCGTCCTCACTAATGTTGGGCTCTATAGCCAATTTATCTTGCCTGGAGCCCTCATTAACCAGATTCCAGAAGGATCTTAAATCCCGAGCTGAAAGGGCAGTTCGAATATCTTCCCATTTCTGGTTTTCCCAACAGGTTTTAGCCTGTTTCAATTCCCTAGCATAAATGGCCGGTGCCTCTGCTACCTCTGTCCTTATATTGCTTTTGATCGCAGTCCCTACATTTTGTTTAGCAGCTCGACAATTACTATTAAACCATTGGTGTCTAGGTTTAACCTTTTCTCTTCCCTTGGATGTGTTAATAAAAAAGGAAGCCATTGTATCCATTAGGTAAGAAATAAGATTATTGACTGGTATAAACTAGCTAACTTTTCTTGTGATAATTCAAAGTCCCCCCAGCGAACCCTCCTCCCTCTATTTACCTGTACTAGGGCAGAGTCTATATTCCTAGATAACTCAACTTGCTTGTTGCCCGATGTTACAAGAAAGTTTATATGAAGAGCGTTGTGGTCACTATCACTACGGGGGCAGATTTTAAATTCAGAGACTCTATCCCAGCTACTAGTGTCAACTAGGTTAAAGTCAATAATAGAGGTACATCCTAATCTATTAAATGTATGATTAGTGGAAGTACCTACCGTGAAGCGACCATTAGAGGCCCGGAGTGAAAATTTTAAACAAAGGGCGTTAATTTGTAAAGCTAATGGAGTCCAGGCATCAACGGGGGAAAGGTTAGATTCAGGAATAGACCAATGGCGATCCTCATCAAGCATGTTATCAAGAGTTAAGCCTTTGAGGGGTTCAAATTGGGTATTAAGGTCCACGTCAATTATGATCCGAGTCTTTGGGGGAATTTTTTCAAGAAATGCGAGCAGTGCATCCAGAGTTGTTGAAGTAGAACCTCTGGTCACTGGTCGGGAATAAACATCAATCAGGGCAACGGGTTGTTCGTCAGCAAAAGTGAGAACCACACACAAAATATCCTGGGAGTGAGTTTCTAATTCTTTTGCTCCACAGCCTAGGTGCGTACCTACCCAAGTGGACAAACCCCCAGACGGTCGTCCCTTTCCCGTATGTATTGCCAATTTACCGAAGGTTCCATAGCCCAAATTTGCTATTTTGGATCTTGCCCATGTCTCTTGGAACATACAGGCGTCATATTATTCTATGTATTGACACCACTCAGGGTTATCTAATTTAGAGGGGAGGCCCACTACATTCCATGATACCACCTTGAAAACAGACATTTCTATAGTTTCCCCTCATCCTTGTCCTTTGGGCTCTGGCGGACATTACTAACACATTTAGAGGGACCCATCACTATATTAGTCTCAGGGCTTGGAGTTGTGCCCTTGATAGAGACGGAGTTGGACTTAAGTCAATCTACTGCATCCAGAGGATCAAACCTATTAGCTACTGGGATGTTATAGATTGAAGGGTAACATTGTGTTTAAACGCTGACCAATCCCCAAATAACTGTACATTATCCCTTCCGATACTTCGTGGGATATTCATCGGATAGAAGTATCCAAAGGGGAGCGGTATTATGGTTTCTCCATACCAACGGACGTTAGTCAGCAGGGCATCCGCCAACCATGCATTTCGAAAGTTGACCACCACACAGTCCCCCTTGATATCTTTAGGCCTCTTTCCCACCCAACCCACCCTACGTAACACTAGGATATCATTTGGGTTCCTCATTAGATGGTGTGATTTAGAGTTGATCCAGTGTAAGAATTTGTTTTTGAGGTCGACAAAAGATTGGGAATTATAATTTTTCATCCCAATTTTGTCGAAATGGAGATGGATGTGTATTACCATCTAGATATTTCCTTTCTACATATAAGAATCTTAACCATAAGCGCATTGGGACCCCCTCCCCCCCTGTTTCTCTTATGTCTTTTTCGCCCACCCTTTCTTTAATTATTTCTACTATCATTATTTTTAATTTTTAATTTTTGATATTTATGGTTACTATTCTTTGATATTCTCTCTTTTTATTGTCTCTTTATTATTCTTTCTTTTACCTTTTTTTTCATTTTCCATTTGCCCTTGTTGATCTCAGACCATTGAATATAAAGAACAGATATACATAGGCCAATAAACAGTCTGTGAAGCAAATTTCTTTGTTACTTATAATCTATTCACATTTCTGTTTTAAATTATGAGTTATTAAAATAGACTTTATATTAGTTGGTTCTCAATCATCTGTTGGTTCTCAATTATGTATGCACAAATTAGAAATAAATTTGTTTTAACAAAACAAGCTTCATTGGAAACATGAACTAGGTTGATTATTTGTTTCTTTCAAACTTAAAATAATTTCTGTTGCTTTGAGTACATGAGGAAATTGATTCTATGTATCTAAATGTGACGTCTAGGTTTTTCTGGTTTGTCCCCTTCCAAGCTATGAATTATAATTATACCACAAAAATGTTGCACTTGAGAAAGAATTGTTTTTAACATTGGTATATGTGTTGTGTTGGTGTTTTTAATTGGGTTTTCTATATTGGCATTGAGTGTGATTTTTTATTTGTTGCAGCCCTGACGCAGTTCTTTGTGAACGAAACGTGTTGGCTGAAGAGGTTGTTTTAATGGAAATTGAATAAAGGAATTTTGGAATAAGAATCGGAGCTTCTGAGCACTCCATTTTGTGCACCGTCCTTTTATATATGATCTAAAAGATTCCCTTGCCTCCCCCCTTAGCTCTGGTACTCCTGCCAACACAATCACATAGGGGGTAGAGGCTGGGGGTATGTTAATACAAGGAAGAAGAGGGGCGTTAACCAGGGCAGTCGCCTTAGAAACATTATTTCCATTTGATAAACCTAGAACTTGCCCCTCTGTCATACAACACCTTGGGCTTCTATTACTATCATGCACCACCTGCGGTGTTTCAACCCTTTGCTTCCCCCTGTCATTCACTATAGGCGTGTTGTTGTTGTTACCGCCCCTCCCCCCACCCACCTCCCCCCAACAAGGCAATAGCAGTGGCACCAGAGTCAGAGTCAATATTGGGGGAGGATCTGTCGGCAGAAACTGTTGGGCCAGAGGTTGGCGGGATAGTAGTCAGACCCGGATTAACTAAATCTTTCCTTGTGGCCATTCCGCAAATGTCCACCAGCTTGTCCATTGTTTTGGATATGTTGGCAATACGGTCCTCAAGGGGCTTTAACTCTTCCCTTATGATTATCCTGATAGGGACTTGGAGGTCCATCAGAGCTTCCTTAATCCACAGCGGTGGTACTGGGGAAATGGCCTTGGTGAGGATCGGGCTATAGCCTCTTCTCTGTTAGTAGTGTTTGGTGCTTCATTTTTCCTTGTGCGTTTAGATTTTACTAGCAGGGCATTTTTTAAAATTTTGGCAATAGGACTTTACCACTGCTGATCAGTGCTAAAGTGCTTATGCTCTCCCTGTAAATTGTTATTGGGATCGGTTATCCATGATTGGCGTATTTATTTTACCTGTAAAGTGCCTAGTAAAGGGCACTGAGTGTGCCAGGGCTGGTAATTCAAAAGCTACAAGTGGGCCTGCAGCACTGATTGTGCCACCTACCTGAATAGTCCTAAAATGGTGTCTCAGGCCTGCCACCGCAGTGCCTGTGCACAGTCTGTGCACTGCCATGTTGTTCTGGCCAGTGTACACACTAGCCAGGCCTGACCTTTCCCTTTTCTTACACATTGGACACCCCTATGGTAGGCCAAGGTATCCCCCTTGGCAGGGTGCAGTGTATGTGAAAGGTAGGACATGCACTATTGTGGGTGACATGTCCTGATAGTAAAATCCTGCCAATTTCGTTTTTCACTATTGAACGGCCATCTTGCCCATAGGATAGAATAGGGAATGCTGTGTCCCATGTGTACCTGCATAATACCCCATAGGAGCAAGATGAGAAGCTGAAGTCTGGTATCCCTGAACTCAGAATTTGATAACGCATCTTTTAGGAAAGATGGTTTTTAAATTCCGTGTTTGAAAATAGCACTTTTAGAAAGTGGCTATTTTCCTGCTCACATAAACAACAACACTTAACAAAAGGGGGTCTAAGGGCAAGTTTAACGACTAACCAGGCATGCGCCCCAAGCCGTACATCAAAACACCGAATTATATAGGTAGTTGTTCACCATGGATCAAAAAAACTAATACCATACACATAACACCTGGGGGAGCTTACCATGCACACACCTAGGTGATATTGGCCGAGTTAGGGCTCAAGGGCAGCTGGAAAAAATTCCCATCAGAAGCCACACTGTACCGCCCTCTTTATCATCACTTGGGTTCTCCTTGCCCAGGAGACAAAACAAAGTGGCCGGTCAGATCTTACCGTGCCCGATGTTGGATGAAAAAACATGTGAGAGGGAAGTAATAATGTTCTGAGTGTTGGCAAATGAAAAAAGCAGTGTAAAGTGAGGAGTGAAATAGTGAAGGATTATAAAATTAGGTAAACTGGGTAGAATTGAACAATTTATTAGTGTCTCCCAGTCCCTAACGCTAAAAGACAAGTGCAAGTGCGGGTTTAAAATAATATCCGCAGTCAGTAGTGGTCAACATGTTTCTGCATATCAAGAAAAAGTTTTCATGCATTCTTCAGGACCTGTGATCTCAAAACTACTGCTTTTCGTGAAAACAAATGTTTAAAAGATATCACCTGTAGATTCAGGTCATGTGCTCAACCACATACTGTTATCGCACCGTACCAGAAGTATTGAATCCAAGGAAACAACGTAGACAAACATGAAGATATCATATTAATCATGCAGAACAAAGACTTTTGGGGTATAAAAGTAAGACCTGAAACCCCTGTAATTTAGACGTCTGCAATAAAGCGGAACCTCTGCCCGAGGAGATCAACAGAAGAAACTGAGGAGAAGTACTGGCTTTGCTGTGTGTTCTGGGGCTGGCCTGCAGTTTGCTGATTCGGCTGAGGGTGAGGCTGAAGGATTTTGCTGTGTGCGGTGTCCCCCCTACTTGATAACCAAGGACTTTGCTGTGTGCTGTGTCCTGAGAGTCTCCAAGGACCTGTGAAGAGCTGTCCTCCTGTTAGAAACACAGGGATATAACATTTTCCAGAAGTAACCTCATCCGTCTGGGCACACGTGCCTGGACCCAGATTGCCATCTACGTGAATTCTGCTGATCAGGATTACTCTGAGCCTCCCCGCTGTATACCTCTGCCTGCACGCACTCCAATCTGCACTGAGAGGCCTCGGAGGATCAGTGCACTTCAACGCTATGTGTGTGTGTCTGCACATAGGCTGCCCGGCACTGAGTTCATCGTGGGGCTGACAGCGCCAGCAACCAAGTACAGCATGCCTGATTTCCCTGTTCTTGCTGCATCGAGAGGAAGCCGCACTCAAGTCGAGAAAAGGACGCCCCCTTCAGCCTGTACAGCAGCAGAGGGGTCGGCCTAATCTACCCGAAGAACTGGCGGCAGTAGAAGGCACCATCTGAGAGATTAGGCTTGCAGTAGAGTTGAAATCTGCAAGCCGGACTGTGCATGGATGACTTTGCCAACTGAGGAGTCAGGCTCACGTTTGCATTGAAGTCCTTGAGCAGGGCCGGACTGGGAACCACAACCGCCCCATCAAAGTGCTAGGCCGCCCCCCACCCACCCTCCTCATTCGGGGGGGAGGGGGGTCGGAGGTGCCGCTGAGCTCTTTGCCGGGGTCGGTTTTCGGCCGATTTTGTTACAGGGCCGTTTTTGCAGCTATGCTGCAAAAACAGCCCTGTAACAAATACGGCCCCAGGGGCCTAAAAATGGCCCCCACCCGTGCGGCGCACTGGGGGATTGCCCAGTGCCCGCTATGGCCAGTCCAGGCCTTTCCATGAGCCGGATTGTAGCTGCAAGGAGAGTGAAGAGCCGCAGGTCGTTGCCTGGCAACGAAGGACTCCACGGCGAGGGAAGTCGACGCACGGCGCGCCCCACTCAGCAGGACGTCGGCCCGAGCCAAGGGAGAGCCACGCTCGATTGTGGGCCTCAGCGCCCGTTGGACCCAGCAAAGGTAATTCTCCAACCCGCACCTCTGCATTTGCAGGAGCAGATTGAGTGTGAGCACAAGTGCGCGGGGATTGAGCAGATAATTCTTTTTAAGACTGCTATGGCCCGAACTGGTTCACAAGGGAGCCGCGGTATCGGAGGTCATCCCTCTTTTTGATTATACTGGCAATCCCTGCGCTACTAAGGAACTATCTTTGACCAAGTGAACTGCAACAATTAAGGACCGCGTCCTTTGTGGTCTCATAAAGTACGGCGAGGGCACTATTTAGTGTCCTGTTGGTGTTTGGCAAGCGCCCGCTCTCTTGTTTTGGATGATTTGAATTTTGGTGATTTCCCAAAAGTGGGATTGTGCAAGCCCAGCTAGCATTTTCCCTGCTACGGGTACAGCAGGGCAGCTAGCGATAAAGGCACCACTTTTAAACATTCCCCACACTAGGGCAGGAGTATTACAGCTTTAGGGACTCAACCAAGCAAAGTACCGTTTCTTTCTACAAAAGAACATTACGAAAGCAAATGTTTTCCAAGAGAGAGGTTTTTGTGATCTGACCTAAAGTATATAAAGATAACCATATTTTTTATAACTATCTGTGTGGTATCAATTTGCGGTGTTTCACAGTGTTATTGTGGGTGTTGGTGCAAACACTTTACACATTGCCTTGGGGATAAGCCTGTCTGCTCGTGCCAAGCTACCAAGGGGGTGAGCAGTGGTTATCAACAGTGTGTGTTTCCTCCTTACCCTGACTAGAGTGGTGGTTTCTGCCTGGCTTTGACGCAAGCCTCAGTCAACCAGAAATCCCATTTCTAACAGATCTGTTTTAGAGGTTTAGCTGTTCATAACAGTTTCTTTTTGTCAAGGCGCCCTTAATAAAATTAAATATTCCAGTTTATATTTCGAAAGAGGATAGCCTTTGTACAAATTCATAGCAGGCAAAACATTTGAAAACCAGCTTGGCGCAGTAAACGTTTTAGGAAAACAGATCTAGTACTTACAAAAAGGATACAGAACAGGATAAAGCGAAATGTGCATTGTTTAGATACATTATTCCAGTAACATGGTGGCAAATTATGATTCCAGGTACATTGAATGGGGAAGGCCACTTTAAAATGGATGTATGACGTTACCACGCATACTTTTACATCGCATACCATTACAACGCGATTTTTACAACGCAGGATCCTTTACAACGCATGCCTTTACAACGCATGTCATTACATAGCAGATGCTATTACAATGCATGCCATTACAACGTAAGTATAGGTAAGTATATCTTTGTTTTAATAAATTGTAATTATTTAATTTAATTATTATAATTTAAAAAATGCAATTTAATTAATTTAATTTATTTAAAGTCGTTTTTAAAAAAATGAACACTTAAAATACCCCTGTACCCCATAACCCAAACCAAGCCCTGAACCCTAAAAATACCCTATACTCATACTTATTTTTAAAAAATTACTTAAATTAATATATTTAATTTATTTTATAAAAACACATAAATTAAAATATTTATTTATTTTTAATAGTAATTAAATTAATTAGATAATGTTAAATAAAATAAAAAATAAAATTATATACTTACCTATACTTACGTTGTAATGGCATGCGTTGTAATAGCATCTGCTATGTAATGTCATGCGTTGTAAAGGCATGCGTTGTAATGGATCCTGCATTGTAAAAGTAGCGTTGTAATGGTAGTGCGTTGTAAAAGTTGCGTGGTAACGGTTGTATACCCTTTAAAATGTATAAGATTAAGTCTAAAAAGGGTTAAAAGCAAATGATTAAAGGTTGATCGCATTTGATTGTAAGATTTATATAGTGCACGAATGCCCATGGGCGTCTAGGCTCTGTGCGGAGGTATCTACCAGAGGTTTGGTGGATAGGATGCCTATTAGTTGGAGAATAGCCATGTTTTTAGAGATATTTTAAAGGAGAATAACGTTAAGCTATTTTTAATGTTTATAGGAAGCGTGTTCCATAGTTTCCCTGTGTTCAGAACAAAGCTTCTTCCTCCCCATCAAGCTTTCTTAAATTTGGGTATCTGGAGGAGTTTGCTCTGAGATGAGTGTAGGTTTCTGGGTGGATGATAAGTGATGAATTGTTGTTTCAGGAACGCAGGTCCGATTGCATGAACAGCTTTGTATGCTAGACAAAGAGATTTAAATTATGTCCTCTTTTTAAGGGGAGCCACTGGAGTTTTTTTAGACCTGAGGAAATGAACTGAAATTTGGGGATATCCAGGAACAATGTGATGGCTGCGTTCTGCACCTGCTGGAGCTTGTTCATGCACTGTTTTTGAAGGCCCACATATAGGGAGTTTTGATAAACGAGTCTGGCCATAGCAAGAACCTTCAGCAGTGTTTTAACTGCCTCATGGGGAATACACTTTCTTGATTGATTTTAAAGTTAGAAAGACCAGAGAAGAGACCTTGTTGATCTGATGTTGAAAGGTCAATCTATCATCAAATGTGATGCCCAGAATCCTCACTTTGCATACTAGGACTGGAAGAGTTCCCATGCCAGGAGGCCACCAGTTCTGAGACCAAAAAGAGGTATCGGATCCCAATAGGAGAACCTCTGTTTTGCTTCTGTTAAGCTTTAGGCAGTTAGCTATCATCCATTGGTTTACGTGGGACAAACATTGGCTAAAGCATTTAGCGGTTTCCCCCGAACTGTTTGAGATGGACACCACTATTTGAGTTTCATCCGCGTAGGAAACCAATGAAAACCCAAACTGCCTGATGATATCAGCTAAAGGGGCCACATACAAGTTAAACAATGTTAGGCTCAATGCACCACACATGGAAGCGAAAACTGCTCCGAGCAGGAGTCACCAATCGAAACATATTGGAGTCTATTGTTCAGATAAGATTTAATAAAGTTCGAGGCAGAGTTCTTGACTCCTGCCTCTAGGAGCCTTTTGATTAGGATATCATGGTTAACGGTGTTAAGGCCACCAACAGATCCAAAAGGATCAGGCGGCCTTGGCACCAGTGTCCAGCATTGCCCAGAGCTCATCCACTGCCTCAACCAGAGAAGTCTCCATGCTGTGTCCCTGTCGGAAACCATATTGGGAGGAGTCCTGCAGGTCTGCCGAGGAAATAAAGGCAGTAAGTTGGGAGTTAAAAAAAAATTCCAGGACCTTGGCGGGAAAAGGAATCCTGGTGATAGGTCTATAGTTGCTGGTGACACTAGGATCTAAGTTGATTTTTTTTTTAACAGAGGGAGAATTGAGAACGTGTCTGGGAAGATGCCTGAACTGTTAATTTCTTTGGAAAGTATACTGAGTTGCTCGCTGATACTGTTGGGTGCCATAGGAAATATTTTTGGTGGGGAAGGGTCTGTGGGTGCTCTGGATTTTATTGATCTGACTGTCTGCAAAATCTGTTCCATGGTTGGTGAAACAAAGGAATCCATAACAGTGTCATAGCCTGAGAGTGTTAGGGTGGATGTTTCTCCTGTATGATCAGTGCCCTTATCTGTGAAAGATTCAAATATAATTTGCACTTTATCCATAACAAAACCTGCAAGTTGATTGCAGAATTCCACACTACCGTCTTCTTTTGGTGGTTCAGGTAGTTTTACTAGTTTCTTTAGGGATTCAATTCAGTACAGGATTCAATTCAGTGCAGGTATGGTTCAAGGCTTTAAACTGTCACAATGAGGATACAAGCTTCCACAGTCTTCATATTCAACATCTTACATAATCTTTTGTTGGGGAAACATACTCAACCACGACTCCGGAACAACGAGTACTGGAGTCATGCAAACCGAGCTACGACTTGCACAAACTTAGGGCCCAATTACAATGCGGCTAGGAAAGCATTCCCATCTAGGGTCATGATTACGATGCGGTTAGGAAGGCCTCCTATCGGCATTTGCCAATCCCGAATCGGATCGGAAACGTGTCTTCCCGATCGAGGGCCAGATTACTATGCAGTTAGGAACATAGGCTCTGATAGAAGTCAAGGGGAGTCCAACCAAATCATATCTGGAAGCATCCGGATGCATCATACTCAGTCGGTCGGACTCATCCGATCCGAGTCGGTTGGAAACCATTTCCAAACAAATTTAATCGGGAATATTTCTTAACCACAACGTACTCGGGCCCTTAGCCTGAACCACCCATGTACGTGGTTTAGTTTAAGATGGTCTAGTGTTTGTGCAGGGTGGAGTTCAGAGGAGTTTTGGAGAGGAACAGGTAAGAGGGGTACATGGGTGGAGGGGGGAGCGTTTGCGTTAATATTTAGGGGCTTGAAGGGGTTGTCTTAGTTTTTAGGGTGTGGTAGGGGATCAAGTTAGTTTTATGGGGCTGGGAGGGTTTGTATAAGTTTAAAGGGGGTGTGAGGGTTGTGTTTGTGTTTAAGGGTGGGAAGGGTTCGAGTTTGTTTTTAGGGGTGAGAGTTTGAGTATGTTTTTAGAGGTGAGAGTTTGAGTATGTTTTTAGGGGTGGGAGAGTTTGAGTTAGTTTTTAGGGGGTGGGAGGGGTTCAGGTAAGTTTTAGGGGGTGGGGCGTTCGGGTTAGTTTTTAGGGGCTTGGAGGGGTCGTTTTAGTTTTTAGGCAGTGGGGGTTCGGGGTAGTTTTTAAAGGGGTGGAGGAATTTGTTGTAGGTTTAAGGGGTAGTTTTTAGGGGGTCGGAGAAGGTGGATTTGAATGTAGTGGTTATTTGTGGTTCAGTAAGTCCTGGTAAAATAGTCAGTGGTTTGGCTTTGGTCGTTGTTTAGCCTTCTTGGTTCAGACACTCGTGACTTTGTAGGTAGTTGTTTAGTCATGAAACCCTTTTGTTGACACAAAATTCCTGAAAGCGCGACTTCACAGTGTCTTTTGCATGACTGCTAATTAAAGATGGTTAAGTAAACATTTCCTGGAAGCCGATATTATCAAAGCATGTTTTTACGTACCAGCCTTGGTATCTTGTTATATTTTGGACTAACAAACTTTCAGATATACACTGTCTTTTTAAACCCGCCTCAGGATTTAAACAACATTTCAACCAAAGCAAAAGTGGCGCGTGTCGTATTTGGTCCTGAAAGGCCCCCTTCTTCATGACAGATTGAATTTGCTACATTTTTTGGGGCAGCCAGCATCCTGTGTTTGAAGCTGTTTTCTATACACTGAAGAGTGTGTCAATCATAACACCCCCTTATTCCCGCCCCATAAATAGCAGCTGAGAAGCATTTATTTTAAATAAAGTAATCATCTCTGGCAATGGTTTTTGCTAATATTATCCTTGAAAAATGGAAAATGGCTTCAGTGTTTCTTCTCATTTGTTGGAGTTTCCTTCAATATCAGCCTTCCCGTTTAAGTTCGAAACAAAATGTTATCCCCTAATAATTAAACACCTTGGCCTTACTGAGCGTGTGTCCCCATGCCAAAAAAACCTGGATTTCATGTTAGAGGGTCCACATGCCATGGTATAGGATTTAGACTGGTTTATTTTAAGATCTTGTCTCTCCACAAACTCTGTAAAATAATCAAGCAATTTCTCGAGGTGTATGGGTGTGCAGACAAGCAGAACCGCATCATCTGCATATAAGAGTATGGGTAGTGAAAGGTCATCTACCCTTGGTACATCCGCCCCAGTTTTTTGGTTCTGTTATACCATTTATGTAAATCAAGAAGAGGAAAAGACCTAAAATGCAGCCTTATTTTACCCCTCTATGAGATTCGATAAATTGGGTAAGTTTCCAAGCCCTTTAATTAGAAGGTTTTCACTTGTACTGACTTGAGGTATGAATCCCACAATATGAAATCAACTTTGAAAACAAGGGCTTTTTTGAAGTGTTCATTAATTAGTTCGCAGATTGAAAGGGGACAATTATTTTATCTCTTGCACATTATCTTCATGAACACTAAATATCTTTGTCAACGTGCAAGATCCAGGAACACATTTAAAAGAGAGGAAAAATCTCAAGATGAAGCAAAAAATGGCAGATGTAAAGCAATAAATGATTTTATTTAGTTGTCATTTAGGACAATTGTTCAAGAAATATAGCAAAACTCCTTAAAAAATGTAGTGGCATTAAAGCAATATGGCTGCAGTGTTACCAAAAAGTTTTTATTTTGCCTCTACTTGTGTACATAGGCCTGCAGCCTCATATAGAACACAGATTGGGAAGCCAAAAGGTCTCGTCTATGCAGTAGTTAATGTCATTGACAATGTGTTTTGGCCATGTTGTACACCAGTGTGGCTGCTATTCAGCATGTCTAAATGTTAGTGGCATAGAGGAGAGTGATATGAAACAGAAAGTTGTAGAGTGGATGGGCATAGAGTTGAGTAGTATGTCATATAGTGGAGTAGCATAGAGTGTCGTGGAATGGCATTGAGTGGAGGACTGTGGAGTGGCATTGAATGGGGTGTCATTAGGTAGAGTGTCAAGGAGTAAAGTGGAGTAAAGTGGAATAGCGTGGAGTACAGTGTTCTAGAGTGGAGCACAGTGGAGTAGAGCAGAGTGTTGCAGAGTGGAGTGGTGTAGAATAGCGTAGACTCGAGGGGCAGAGTAGAGGGGCATAGAGGGGAGTAGAGTGCTGTAGAGTGGAGTAGCATTGGATATCAGAGTGGAGTGGCATAGAGTCTCGGAGTGAGGTGGCATAAAGGTGAGTAGCATGGAGTAGTGTGAAGTAGAGTGGAGTGGTGTAGAAGGAATTGTGTTGGGTGTCACAGAGTGGCGCAGAGCAGACTGTCGTGGAGTGGTGTAGAGTATTGTGGAGTGACGTACAGTGGAGTGGTATAGAGTTTTGTAGAGTAAAGTGGAGTGTCATAGAGTGGAGGGTCATAAAGTGTCATGAAGTGACTTGAAGTAGAGTATAGCTGAGTGGCAAAATGTGTAATAAAGTGTCATAGAAAGGAGTAAAGTGTCCTAGAGTAGAGTGGAGTAGAGTAGAGTTGAGTGGCTTAGAGTGATGTGTATTGGTGTAGAGTGTGGTGGCACAAAGTGCTCTGGAGAGGAGGAGTGTACATTTGAGGGACGTAGAGTGTTGTAGAGTGGAGTGGCATAGAATGGAGTAGAGTGACGTAGTGTGAAGATTCGTAAAGTGGAATAGAGTGGAGTGGCATAAAGTGGGTTAGAGTAACGTGGGATAGAGTGGGGTGTTCTGGAGTGTAGTAGGTGGAGTAGTGTGGGGTGAACGGGAGTAGGGGAGAGTGGAGTAGCATTGTATAGACTAGATTAAAGTGTTTTAGAGTGGAATAAAGTGTCCGAGTACAGTAGAGTGGCGTAGAATGGAGTAGAAGGGAGTGGTGTAGAGGGTTGTGGAGTGTTGTAGAGTAGGGCTGAGTGACATAGAGTAGCATAGAATGAAGGGTCATTGAGTGAAGGGCCCTAGAGTGGATAGTGGAGGGGCATAGAGTGGATGGCTGTAGAGTGGAGGGGTGTAGCGTGATATGGATGAGAATAGAGTGGCATTGAGTGGCATAGAGTGTTGTAGAGTAGTGGCAAGTGTCATGGTGTGTCTTAGAGTTGGGTGTCAAAGCAAAGGGGCATAAAGTTGACAGATGATGAATGAAGGGGCATAGAGTGGAGTAAGGTGTTGTATAGTACAGTGGAGTGTCAAATAGTGGAGTAAAGTGTCACAGAGAAGAGTAGAGTGGAATGGCATAGGGTGGATTGTTGTGGAATGTCACAGAGTGGAGAGACATGAAGTGGAGCGGTGTAGTGTGGAGTGTCATCGAGTGGAGTGGCATAGAGTGGAGTTGAGTCGTGGAGTGAAGTGGAATAGGGTGTGTTAAAGTTAAGTGGCATTGAGTGGAGTAGAATATTGTAGAGGGGAGATTGGCAGAGTAGAGTGTCATAGAGTAGAATGATGGAGAGTGGAGGAGCATAGAGTGGTGTGTCATAGAGTGGCATAGCATAGAGCGGAGTAAAGTTTTGTACAGTGGAGTAAAGTGTCATAGTGTGGTGGCGTGGAGCAGAGTGGAGTAGCATAGGATACAGTGGAGTAAAATGCCAGAGTAGAGTGTCTTAGTGTGTAGTGTCATGGAGTGTAGTAGAGTGGAGTGTAATAGAGTGGCACAAAGTGATGCAGAGTGGAGTGTCTCAGAGTGGCATAGAGTGGATTAGTGTAAAGTGGCTTAAAATGGGGTAGAATGTCATAGAATGGAGTACAGTAGAGTGGCCTAGAATGGCCTAGAGAGGAGTGGCAAAGAATGGAGTAGAGTATCTTAAAGTGAAGTGGCAGAGGGTAAAATAGAGTGTTATAGAGTGGAGTAGAGTGAGGTAATTTATTCATTTATTTAAGAAGTTTTATATAGCGCTAGCCTGACCAGAGGGTATCGGAGCGCTTCACATCAGTTAGAGAGCAGAGCAAAAGAGAGCAGAACATAGTACAATAAAGCAAGACATTCTAGATAAGAGTAATAGTAATGACAATGAAGAAGAATTCCATTTCAAGGTCTTGTTAACACCGCATCCGAGAGGAGTGAGGTGTCAGTTTCAGGACTCCGGCTGCTCCTATCTGTTCGCTTGGGATCGATCAAGGAAAAGAGTTTTGAGCTGACTTTTGAATTTAACGAAAGAAGGAATAGTTCTGATGTGTGGGGGAATAGAACTCCAGATTTTGGGCGTGTTTCCGCCGAAGGACCTGGCCACGGTTATTTGTTTTCGTGATTTTAGCAGGATGAGAAGCAGGGTGTTAGAGCTTCTGAGGTTCCTGTTCTGTCCTGCTTTTCTAAGTTTGGCCGCCAGATATTCGGTTTGCCAGTGTGAAGGGCTTTGTGGGTGAGGCAGGCTGTTCTGAAGTTCACCCACAATTTTATTGGTAGCCACTTGAGTTCTTTGAGTGCAGGAGAGATGTGATCAAATTTCTTTATTCTATGACCCTCTAGCAGCAGCGGTGAGAGTTGTTTTCAGAGGAGCAAGATGTGTTTTAGCTATTCCAGAGAGGACTGCATTTCCATAGTCCAGTCTTGACAGCACCAATGCTTGGGTGGCTTGTTTAAGAAATTTGGGCGGAATGAAAGGTTTTATTTTGTTTAGTAGCTTCAGGTTGAGGAAAGCGCTCTTCGCCGAGATCTTACTGTGTTTGGTCTTGTCCAGTTTTGAATCTAGCATGATGCCTAAAGTTTTAACAGAGTCGGGCAGGGTAAGGTTCCCATTGAGCACATTAATAGCTTTTAACCACTCGACCATTTGTGGGTTCTCCTCTTTGTAACAAATTGAGGAGTACTTTGGTTTTGTCCGGATTTAGTTTTAAGTGAAGTGGTTACTTGTCAGCCAATATTGCACTTCTCTTAGTGTTTCATTGAGTTTTTTAATGTCTGTAGCAGATGAAATTTCCAAGTAAGTTTGAGTATCATCAGCATATAGGTGGAAAGGGATGTTAGCTTTTCTGAGTAGGGTGGTGAGGGGTTCCATGTAAATGTTGAAGAGTGGAGGGGAGAGCACTGATCCTTGGGGTACTCCCCTAATGACTGGGTGAATGTCAGACTCAACGCTTTTGATTTTGATTCTCTGGAAGCGGTTGTGAAGGAATGAGGAGAACCATTTGAGGACCACCTCGTCTAGACTGGCCCTTTCTCCAAGAGACTTGAAGAGAAGTTTGTAATCTACTGTGTCAAATGTTGCTGATAGGTCTAGGAGAATGAGGAGGTAACATTGGTCTGAGTCCAATGATTTGTGGATGTCATTGATTATGTAGAGGATTATGGTTTCAGTGCTGCAACCTTTCCTGAATCCCGACTGATAGGAGTTGAGAAGGTTAGTATTGTCCAGGTGTTGGTATAGTTGTTGGAGTACACATTTTTCTAGGATTTTGGAAAGAAGAGGAAGGTTGGAGTAGTGGGGTGAAATGTCCCACTTTCAGACAATCCTGAACGATTCCAGTTTTTACAGAGCTATTTATAATCCTGCACCAGAGAGGGGCTAGGGAGAGTTTCAGCCTTTTGCTGAGTTGAGCAGGTAGAGAGTCTAGGGCATGAGATGACGGATTGGTAGTGGAGATAAGTTTGACTATCTCTTCTTCTGGGATGGGCTGGAAGAGTGACCAGGGTTTAGGGAGCGCTACCAAACACCCCACCCGGGCTGCTATAGGGAAGGGAAGGGAGGCACAATTTATGTCAAGAGAGCGCTCGATCTTGGAGACCTTATCATTGAAGAAGTTGGCATGGTTGTTGCACTGTTCTTTGGATGCCTGCCCTAGGGACGTATCAGGTTTGGAGGTCTGGTGTCTGATGATATTAAAGAGCTCCTTGGGTCTGTTTTTGCCCTATCCCGTGCGGAGCGGAAATACATGGATTTTTGTTCTTAATATGACTGTTTTATTTCTTCCGGACTGTTCTGAGTTAATCACAATGAATGGTAGTGGGCATGATCCTCCAGCGTCTTTCTGTGGCTCTTAGTTGTCTCTTTCATCATTGATGTCTGAGTCGAAGCATGATCAGGGCGGAATAGCGCAATTTTTTTGTTTGTTTCAGGGGTGCAAGTTCGTTGAGCAAGATTACCATATTCGTGTTATAGAGCGAGGTGGAGAGGCCCTTGAATGGGATTGCTGGGGCATTCGAGCCTTGTCTAGCTTGGTTAGGATTTCACCAAGGCCTCTGAATATTATTTCTAACTGACTATCTAATAGGGTCAGCTGATGTACCTTGTTTTACGGGGCAGGGGGCATGCAGTTTTGGGTAGGGACAACTTGTGAGGTGGAGGGCAAGGCCGAATTGTGGGGTCTAATTCTAATTGGGTCAATCAGACTGCCACTGTTAGTGATCTTTGGTAGGGGGTCGAGTCGTGAGCTCTTCCTCTGCCGTAGTGAAAAGGGGGCCAATAGACCAAGCTCGTGGGATGGTGATAGGATGTAGGGGAGGATGAGTCTGTGCGGGCGGAGGGGTCAGATCTACCTCAGAAGATTGACGGTCGCAATTAGTAGGAACGGAGGAGTGGGTGGAGCTTCTAGCGGGGAGGCTGAATGGTCTCACCGAGGAGTGCGAATTTGTATTTGCTTTGCCTGGTGGGGCAGGGGGATTGGGGAAGCGGTTGGGGCAGAGCAGGTTGAAGAGAGTGAAGATGGGCAGAATGGAGAGCAGGGAAGAGGGAGTTGAAGGCCTCTAGGTTCTTGTTCTTAGCCTGTATCAAAATTGTGCAATTTGAGTAAATGCTCACTGTTGTGTTCCCATTTCTAGTCGCCTAGTTTGGGAGAAAAGTTGTAATTTTACCGGTATGTGTGGTGGTCGTTGTTTTGGATATGTGAAGTTGCATTCTTAATGTAGTGATCCAGTTTTCAGGTCTATCCGTGTGAAAGATGAGATCCATCTTTACCTGCCCTTTGGAGGTGCAGTCGTAGGTGTCCACAAATAGTGTTTCTGTGTGTTGTCTGATTAGACTATGTCTGAGGTTTCTTCGCGCTTTTATGGAGAGCTTGGGGGAAGCTAATTGCGAAGGCTCACGAGCGGTTTCATGTGGATCAGCATGGATGAGTTGATGAAAATTGGAGTGCCCGGGGACATTGTTGTGTGTTTTTTTTTTGTTTTTTTATAGGGGGCCAAGCTGCTGATAGGGAGGTGGATCTCTATTGGTCAGGGAGTGTCGACTGTGGAAAACTTAGGATGTTGTGTGGTTGGCAGGCACGTGAGGGCCCTCACTACTATGGGAGCTGTGCGACTCGCTAGGGAGAAAAGACCACAGAGTAGTGATGGAAGCAATAGGTGGCTGTGGGATCAAGTAGCCACAATAGGAGTTGGAGGGTTCTCTATGGCCTGGTCAGAGGTGTTAGGACGGTAACCCTTTTAGAAGAGGAAGCTTTGCGTCTAAATTTAGAGAGAAGCTTCTGCGTAAGGAGGAGGGAGTGAGAGTTTTGTGGGATCTAAATCACCCAGGTTGGGGCACTTCTTAATTGGAGGTTGGGTGCTCCTGGTCTCGTTTGGAACCTTATCAGCATTGTATGTGCTCCTTGAGGAGTCCGAGGGAGGCCATCTTAGAATCAGGTGAGATAAAGGTTGGGGGGGCAAAGATTTGGTAGGGAGATTAAAGTGGTATCTGCCGGGGAGATGAAAACGTCTCAAAACAGAGCTGGTACCTTAGTGTGGGCCAAGAGTCACCAGCGTCACTGGGGCAATCTGAGGTTAGTCTTTTTTGGTCGCCATCGTAGGGTCAGGAAATCTCTGGGCTCCAGGAGGATGTACTGAATCCTCATCAAGGTCCTAAGGGGGTCAGGTAATGTGTAGGTTCAGGTTGCGCTCCACTAAGCGACCTGGGCATGTTCCTGAACTGCGTGAACAGCCCAACAGAAATTCAAATGCCACTCTTCATTTACCGAGAGGGACTGGTGTCGGCCATCTTAGGGCGAAGCATCAGCTCAGTACCAATCAAACTCTCCATCAGGCTTCCTTCGGGGCAGATCAAAAGAGGGAGGAGCCGCACCTCAGCTCGTTGAAAGCTCTGGTGTACGTGAGCAAGAAAACGGCAGGAAACTGAACTTTGTGCAGTAGGACCATCAAGCGAAGTCCACAGCGTCGGCCATCTTAGAGCCAGGCATAAACTCTGAGTCGATCCGAAGTGGAATCAGTGGAGTGGAGTAGACTGGAGTAGGGTATAGTAGAGTGGCGTGGAATGTTGTGGAGTGAAGGGGATAGGGTGGCATAGAGCGGAGTAGAGTGTCATAAAGTGATGATGCATAGAGCAGAGTATGCATGCTGTGGTAGTACACTGCTGAAGTGAAATGACCATAACATTTGCACAGAAATACAGTTTTACTGATAAAACTATTAAGTCCAGGCGGTATACTCCACTCCGCTCGCTGAGTTTGCATAGATTTCTGCACTCCCCGTTACACAGTGCTTACAGAGTTCTGAAAAACTCTGCTCTGCATAGTGGAACAGAGTTTTTTTCCTCGATCCCATTTGTCAACGTCAAGATGGTGAACGCAAGCAAGGAAAATCCACCTCCAGGAGAGATTTTTCCTCATTCGCGATCATCAACATCAAGTTGATGAATGTGAGTAAATGCGAGTGTGGACAATGAATCTCCCGGCGAGATTTCTCAACGCAGGCTGTCAAATTTCTCATTGCGACTGCTCGCATTGAAAAAATTGTCTGTTTGCGTTGAGAAAGCTGCAGCACGAGTAAAAATCTACTAGAGGGGTAGAAAGGAAGCAATGCCCACTTGCGCTGTGCATGGTGCCGTTTGCGATGATTGCACAGTTGAGACAAGCACCTGGCACTCCAAATCACCACAAACAGCATTTATCCAACACACTCCGCTGCTTGCGGAGCCCCGTGTAGTGCAGCAGAGGTATTTTTTCCCTTTTGAAGAGTTCTGCTATGCAGAAATCTACAAACTCCGCCAAGGCTTAAAAAGTATACAAAACACAAATGAAGATGTGCAGAAATTTCATCACCTAGTGTACTGATTTGTTTTTTAATCATATTAAAATATTTGTTTACACTACACATTTGAATTAAAAAAAAGTGTTTCATGTTTTATTTTTCTAATTCTGATATATTCTGAAATATGTGTACAGTTCATATACAGACAGTTAAATGCTGTTGTATGCCAGAAAAAAAGCTTTTCCTTTCCTCCCTTGATTGTCAGATCAATTTTGCCACTTTGAAGTCAGAGAAAGAAAAGTAAACACCAATTTACCTTAGAATATAGAGCCTAACATTTGACCTCTGTCTTTGAATGCAGAGCAAATGTAACAAGATAAGAGCAAAATGTAAAGGCCTGTTTAAAGAAAGCCAGCATTTGTGGAAGAATACAGTAAACAGGATATGCTCTGTGGAAGGGACAAAGACATGTTGAACAGCCTAAAAGAAATGAAGCTAGTAAATAGAAAGCCATCAAATGGGAGTTACAAACTACAAAGCCATTGTTAAGCAATGGGTGGAATGCATTTCTATGTCTGCTTTCAGAATGCCCACAAGAAGTCTTTAGCAAGCAGACAGCTGAACTCTCTGGTAGCTTTCAACCTAAATACTGTGCTTTTAATTTAAGGCTGACTAAGGATATCCACAATCCCAGAATGCACAGTGACAGCTCGAAGGTCACGCTGATGGGCAGCAGAATCAGGTACTAATATTCACAACTCAGTCCCAACCCTATAGTTTCACACGGGAGAAATCATGTTTGTTTGTGAATATGGATACCAATGATAAAGGATTAATTTGGTGAAATATTGGAAAAACCTTTCTCAATTTACTGGAGTTTGATTTTAGAGGAGAGAACCTCGCCTTATCAGGTAAGTTCATTTGAGGTGTTGGTGGAAGGGTTTATTAGTAGTACTTTAGGCAATAATTTACAAATAAACATGATCAATGCAAATGTTCTGCATGATCCGGAGTGCTATACCGGCTTGCCTGTTCTGTGAAATAATATATGATCAATGTCACTGTGGTTGTGTGCAAAAGCCTGGCCTTGCTAAGCACCTCCTTTCACATCACTAGTAAATGCTGACTAGATGTTGTTTTGTTAAATGTAGGTCATTCATTCATTCATTCATTTAAATTCTTTATTTCGGCTAAAATGCCATAAAAGACAGTTTATACATTACATTGCATTTCATTAAAAGTTATTAAAACATGTTATCACTAAGGTACAAAAACACAGTACATAAAAAGTACAATACAGTACAGTACAATACAAGTTGGAGGATAAATTGAGCGGAAACATACGTTCTTAGAACATGGGATAGACCATCATGTCATTCCCAAGCAATCCGATCAGTTACAATTGTAGCCCTATTTTTTTCCTTTGATAAAAGATGGAAAGTAAAAATCTACTAACACTAAATATTATGTTCTGAGATGTATTTGTGGTTAGGATTCTCAGAGCCTGCGAGCATGACCTCAAACCTAAAAGTAGGCATATTGGTTTGATCCACTTCTTCCTGGCCTGTAGATAGAAGGGACAAAAAAATAGAATATGCTGTTAATTTTCGGTCTGGTTGAGGTCACACATAGGACAAGTTTCATTCAATACTGCAGCTTCTGATTCACGATTCCTAGCCCATCTTGCCAACGTCGTTTTAATTAATAAATTCCCATACCGAAATTTTAAAAACAA
The DNA here is from genome assembly GCF_964263255.1 of Lissotriton vulgaris. Classification (NCBI taxonomy): domain Eukaryota; kingdom Metazoa; phylum Chordata; class Amphibia; order Caudata; family Salamandridae; genus Lissotriton; species Lissotriton vulgaris. The sequence goes on from NC_141687.1 coordinate 1,774,096,633, forward strand.
GGTTTTGGCAAGTGGCGGCTCTATCTCGTCCATAAATGTCTCGTAGAGCGGTTCATCCTTAAAGTTTAGGAATCTTGCAACCAAGGTACCATTGGTCATATTGTTTACTGTCTTACTTAACATAAAACTCCAGAAGGCCCTTTTTAGGATTATTTTGGGGTTTGCTGGTAATTGCTCTGGGTTCTCCCAAAAATGCTGTAATCCTATATTGTTCAGCCATGTCTTGATATGTCTTAGCCATGGGGTATTACTCTGGCTATCCAGAATCATGATCTCCTTCAACCCGTCTCGGTAATCATGGAGTTCGGGTACATGCCATAGTCTTACCCACAGCATTAGGGGACGGATCAACACATGGTAGTCTGTCCTTTTGAAATTTAAGTCAAGCTCCAGGGGAACTAGTGGGGTGCCTCAGGGAACCCTTACAAGGCTACGCATAAAATTATTATCCAAAACTCCAAAAGTCTCCCTGGACCCGGTACCCCATATTTCGGCACCGTAAAGGACAGATGCTTGGACCTTAAATTTAAATAATTCCGTCACTGGGGACACCGCTTTACTTGTGCTCATACTATGCTCCCTAAGAATTGGTTTTACATTCTGGGCATAGATTAATTTGCTTTTATCAATTTGGGCTTTCCAAGTAAATTTAGAATCGATAGTCACCCCTAGGTAGGAGAAATATGGCACTGATTCCAGCTTGATTCCATTTAATGTTAAACAACCCTTATCCGGTTTAATTGGATTTAGGGCCATACATTTGGTCTTCTTGCCATTGATCTCCAACCCTTTTTGGCTACAGTATTAATTGAAGGTATTCAATAAAGTCTGTAGGCCATTTTTCGTTTGGGATATCAGAATCGTATCGTCAGCAAATAGCAAAGATGTCACCTTTTCGCCATTCAGTTTGGGAGAATCATTTTTACATTTACCTAGAAAGGAAGGGATGTCATTTACAAAAAGTGAAAATAACGTCGGGGCCAGGACACAACCCTGACGTACTCCACGTTCGATGGGTATTTTATGGGTTTATTCACCGTTGGGGCCCCATCTTACTCTTGCAAAGTTCCCTTCGTGTAACTCTTTGATCTGAACGACAAGATTATTTGGGATACCTGCTGCACTCAAGGTTTCCCATAAGAGATTTCGAGGCACCAAATCAAAAGCGGCCCTTAGATCTACAAAGGCAACATAAAGATGGCACCTCTTAATCACTACGTACTTCCAGTAGAGGCAGCAGAATCTAAAAATTTGGTCTATTGTGCTGACCTTCGGTCTGAAACCGGCTTGGAATTTAGTTAAAAAATCATATTCATCTAGCCAGTTACTCACGCGTAATAGGATATGTCGTGAGTAAATTTTCTGTAAAATGTCCATTAGACTTATTGGCCGATAATTACATGGGTCCATCCGATCTCCTTTTTTAAAAATTAAAACAATTTCCGCTCCCTTCCAACTTTCAGGAAATTCTAATGTACGTGAAAATGTATTGCACAGATAATTAATATAGGGTGCCCATACTCCTAAATCGTGCTTGTATAAGTCCCCTGGGATTTTGTCCAAACCTGGAGCTTTCCCAGATTTAATTTGTGATATTGCTAACTCTGTTTCCCCTAAAGTGAAGTCCAAATGGTTTACGCGAGATTCTAGTTTTTCAGGGCTTATATTCATGTGAGGGTCCTCATATTTCTTATATAGGTTTGTAAAATGTGTGACCCAAGTTTGTTCATCCAAAAAAACATCTTTGGTTACCCTACCTGTATGGTTCCCATTTGCGACCAGCCTCCAAAAGGCCACATTATCGCGTGACCTGGCAGCTAGCAACAAATCAGCCCATTTGTCTTCCTCCCATGCTATCTTTGCGGCTCTCTGGACAGATTTGTACTTGCTCCTAGCTCTTTTTACATCTGATGGTATTTTACTCTTTATTGCCATTAGCAATTCCCTCTTTGACTCTTTACAGGATCTGTCATACCAAGGCTTGCTGTGGGACAGATTCTGGGTATTCTGCTGTTTTTCTTTTGGCATCTTAGTAACTAGCAACCTCAGTTCTGCAAAAAAATTTTGGTGAGTTTGGAGAAATTAAGTTTTACTTTCATCATCGCCTATTGCAGCTAAGTAGGGGCCAAAAGTACCTGCCAAAAGTGAATATATTTCACTTAGAATTTCACTGTGATCCAAAATAAATGGCCATTTTAATGATCTTCTATTATTACTGATATGGATCTCAGAATTAACAGCATCACTTTCCTCAAATATAGGGTGCTGGGCCATATCATTGAACAAATAAGCGTCCAACGTCAAGTTTAAGGGATAGTGATCGCTTTCAAACCGTTCCCTTACTTCAAGGTCCAAAAGATGCGGCCAGAGAGGGACAGAAGCAATCACAAAATCTAAATTATTTTTATAGTTGTTCCTGGTGAATGTTGGTTTTCTGGAACTGTCGGAGGGTAACCGTCCGTTACAGGCCCTAAGTGAGTGAACCGTACATAGATTAATCAATTGCAAGCCCAATGTTGTACACTTAACCGGTTTTACATTCTCCAGGATAGGGATTTTGTTTGCTTGGTCTTCCTCATCAAAAATTTCACTAAGACCCAAAACTGGCTCGAAATTGCAATTTAGGTCGCCAGCCAAAATAACAAAATCCTCCCTTGGATCTAGTCTACTCAGAAGACAATCTAAGTTAGCAATGGTCAGTGATTCTCTTGAGGAGGGTAAAGGCCTATTATAAACATTTATAAGAAATAAGTTCTTCCCATTGTAAGCTGTGATTTTTAAAGCTAGTATATCTGCAGAGTTAGTGGGTATCTCCTCTATGTCTATCCTTAAATTAATTTTCACCCATATCAGAAGTCCCCCTGACGGCCTACCACATCTGGAGGGTATCGCACCATTCCCATAGGTCTTGTAACCCACCCTATGTGGCGTCTCCACTGCCCAGGTTTCCTGAAAAAGGCAGAGATCAAAGGAATCTATGTAGTTTGCCCACTCAGGGTCCCTTAGATGTTTTTCTACGCCAGCTATATTCCAACAGATCATTTTAGTCGGGGTTTCGGTAGTAACTGGTCTCTCAATAGTAACCCTAAGCATTTCCTCTTGCACAGATTGGGTCGCCAAGGGTATTACCTCTAAATGTAGATTGGTATGCGGGACGGTTGACTGCAACACCTGCTCCTCTAGATTTTTTACGCCATGGGGTACACTAGCATTATCAAGTACAAATCTTACCACACCAGGGGGCACAATATTGGTCAGCACATCATTAGCATCGTTATCAACAAATGGTACAGCATTGGCCATCGTGTTCGAGCTGTTAATGCTCATATCCCCAAAGCTCGATGTTTCTAGCCCCACGCACACCCTCACCTCATGGCATCAATCACAATCTTCCAAACCACTGAAGATGTCATACCTATTAAAGGTTTCTAGCGGTGTGAAGGGTTTAAGGTTGTCCATCCTACCTTTCATGGTGTTGTGTGTCTTGGCCGATACATAATTCCATCCCAACGGGTCTGGTGCTCTCACAGAGCATGGGATGTAATGCATATTATTTACATTTTGTAAGAGGGGGGGAGGATATGAGGGATAATAGTTACTCCCAACGTTCTGTACCATAGGATGATTACTAGGTTGAAATGCAGGTATGTGCTGTAATGGTTGGTACTGCGGCGGATGATGCTGTGATGGAAACACCACTGACCTCGGGTAAAAATAAGTCAGCGGTTTGGGAATAATTATATTTTTTGCATTACATGTCTGCCAATTCAAAATGAATTGGACAGCATTTGGGTCCCTAAAGTTCACCACCACCACGTCTCCATCAATATCTTTGGGTCTGCCCCCCAACCAATGAAGGCGACGTACGTGGACAATTTCGCCATTAACATGGTTTGCAATTGGCCTATATAAACTGAGCCAATGCATAATCTTGTTTTTTAGTTGGGCAAAACCCTCCCTTTTATTTGGTCCAAGCACAGGCACCCCTGTTAAAACTACCACAAACGGTACTGCCTCAGGTGGGAGCTCAGGCAGAGGAGTCCGTCTTGCTTTCCCCCATGCATGTTTATTTTCCCCCACCTCACTTGTCGGTTTAGCCAAAGGTCTATTGGGTGTGTTACCAGTGTTTGTATTTAAAACATTAGAGGATAATTGAACAGGATTTTTTTGGTTGGGAAGTTTAGGGGGTGGGTGGGTTTGTGCAGTCGCCATCGACGTGTTCCCCATAGATTTGGAGGTAGATGCAATTGACGGGGGAATGACGATGTGACTGGGAATAGTTTTAGGTGGTTGAGCGGGAACTGGTATATTTAGGGCATTAACAGGAGTTACATTAGTTACATTATTCAAACCGATGTTAGTTTCAACATTCCTGTTCCCTAGTACACGCTCAATTTTACACAACCTACATTCCACCTCCATCAACCTTTCCAATATACTTGCAGAATACGATTTAATCAAGCTCTCTATATCTGATAGTGACACAGAATCCTTGCTCACAATAGGTGCATTTAAGACCTCACTCGTGTCCATAGTGTCCTCATTTCCCTCATTGGCTGCCGGAATAATTGGCAAGATGGAGGGAGATAATGATGTAATGCCCCCCTCACTTCTTATATCCAGAGTGCATGGATCTTTAGCTACATTGGATATTTTTTTGCCAAAGTCTCGACAGCTCAATTTTGGTTGCAGAGGATCTCCCCTTTTCCACTGTTTTTTACTCGGTGGTGGACCATACGTTTTTTGAAGGGGAGTCAGTTTTTTTCCCTTAGTATGGAGTGTTTTCACTGTAGGCAAGACTTCCCCTTTTGATGTACCTTGGTTATTAGCGTGCAGAGAAGGCCCACTCACATCTGGCGTAGGTAGTGAGTTTTGTGTAAGGACAACTACGTTAGCTTCCAAGGGCTGTCTTTCCAACAAGATAGAAGAAGACTCATTTACTGTTAGGTCAATATCAGTGACAATAGAGCCAGTGGCAGCACACAGGGGCAGAGGAGTTAACCCATTTTTTATGCTTTCCACGGAGCGACGACGGTCCGCCCGTCGCTCCGCCAGGGCCAACTCCCTTGCGATATCAGGGGATGATTTAGAAAAATAATTATCCAAAGTACCATTCAGCATCACTCCCTGTTTGTCAGGTACAGGCTGGTCCAAATCGAGCGAAGACATTTGAGAAACCCAAGTTAACAAAACAAGGCAAGCGTAGATAATTCAGGGAAAGGGCAGAGCAAACAGTACCTGTAGGGACAAGATTCAGGGCCAGTCCAGTCTCCTCGGTTCTCGGAGGGTCTCAGAGGGTCCGCCCTTAGTCCGGGCTTTGTCCCGGGATATGTCCCGCACACGCGTCCCGCTAACGCGTGCTTGCATCAGATCTTAAGCGTCCTGAGAAAAGAGGGGGCGGAGGCACGGGAAGAGGCGGCAGGTGTGCTCGGTGAGTCACGCACAGCCTGCCGGACCTCGCAGTCCCGTCCTCCTGCTGCTCCAAGTCTCTCCCCACGCAGGTCCAAATCCACAGCGGGGCTCCAGACGACCAAAAACTGCAGAGGATCACAAACTCCTTGACGAGCGGCTCCCGCGGAGCGGGGGCCGCGAGGAGTTTTAAAGCACAGGCACAGGGCAGAGGGTGGAGGCACGGGAAGAGGCGGCAGGTGTGCTCGGTGGGTCACGCACAGCCTGCCGGACCTCGCAGTCCCGTCCTCCTGCTGCTCCAAGTCTCTCCCCACGCAGGTCCAAATCCACAGCGGGGCTCCAGACGACCAAAAACTGCAGAGGATCACAAACTCCTTGACGAGCGGCTCCCGCGGAGCGGGGGCCGCGAGGAGTTTTAAAGCACAGGCACAGGGCAGAGGGCGGAGGCACAGGAAGAGGCGGCAGGTGTGCTCGGTGGGTCACGCACAGCCTGCCGGACCTCGCAGTCCCGTCCTCCTGCTGCTCCAAGTCTCTCCCCACGCAGGTCCAAATCCACAGCGGGGCTCCAGACGACCAAAAACTGCAGAGGATCACAAACTCCTTGACGAGCGGCACCCGCGGAGCGGGGGCCGCGAGGAGTTTTAAAGCACAGGCACAGGGCAGAGGGCGGAGGCACGGGAAGAGGCGGCAGGTGTGCTCGGTGGGTCACGCACAGCCTGCCGGACCTCGCAGTCCCGTCTTCCTGCTGCTCCAAGTCTCTCCCCACGCAGGTCAAATCCACAGCGGGGCTCCAGACGACCAAAAACTGCAGAGGATCACAAACTCCTTGACGAGCGGCTCCCGCGGAGCGGGGGCCGCGAGGAGTTTTAAAGCACAGGCACAGGGCAGAGGGCGGAGGCACAGGAAGAGGCGGCAGGTGTGCTCGGTGGGTCACGCACAGCCTGCCGGACCTCGCAGTCCCGTCCTCCTGCTGCTCCAAGTCTCTCCCCACGCAGGTCCAAATCCACAGCGGGGCTCCAGACGACCAAAAACTGCAGAGGATCACAAACTCCTTGACGAGCGGCTCCCGCGGAGCGGGGGCCGCGAGGAGTTTTAAAGCACAGGCACAGGGCAGAGGGCGGAGGCACGGGAAGAGGCGGCAGGTGTGCTCGGTGGGTCACGCACAGCCTGCCGGACCTCGCAGTCCCGTCCTCCTGCTGCTCCAAGTCTCTCCCCACGCAGGTCCAAATCCACAGCGGGGCTCCAGACGACCAAAAACTGCAGAGGATCACAAACTCCTTCACGAGCGGCACCCGCGGAGCGGGGGCCGCGAGGAGTTTTAAAGCACAGGCACAGGGCAGAGGGCGGAGGCACGGGAAGAGGCGGCAGGTGTGCTCGGTGGGTCACGCACAGCCTGCCGAACCTCGCAGTCCCGTCCTCCTGCTGCTCCAAGTCTCTCCCCACGCAGGTCCAAATCCACAGCGGGGCTCCAGACGACCAAAAACTGCAGAGGATCACAAACTCCTTGACAAGCGGCACCCGCGGAGCGGGGGCCGCGAGGAGTTTTAAAGCACAGGCACAGGGCAGAGCGCGGAGGCACAGGAAGAGGCGGCAGGTGTGCTCGGTGGGTCACGCACAGCCTGCCGGACCTCGCAGTCCCGTCCTCCTGCTGCTCCAAGTCTCTCCCCACGCAGGTCCAAATCCACAGCGGGGCTCCAGACGACCAAAAACTGCAGAGGATCACAAACTCCTTGACGAGCGGCTCCCGCGGAGCGGGGGCCGCGAGGAGTTTTAAAGCACAGGCACAGGGCAGAGGGCGGAGGCACGGGAAGAGGCGGCAGGTGTGCTCGGTGGGTCACGCACAGCCTGCCGGACCTCGCAGTCCCGTCCTCCTGCTGCTCCAAGTCTCTCCCCACGCAGGTCCAAATCCACAGCGGGGCTCCAGACGACCAAAAACTGCAGAGGATCACAAACTCCTTGACGAGCGGCTCCCGTGGAGCGGGGGCCGCGAGGAGTTTTAAAGCACAGGCACAGGGCAGAGGGCGGAGGCACGGGAAGAGGCGGCAGGTGTGCTCGGTGGGTCACGCACAGCCTGCCGGACCTCGCAGTCCCGTCCTCCTGCTGCTCCAAGTCTCTCCCCACGCAGGTCCAAATCCACAGCGGGGCTCCAGACGACCAAAAACTGCAGAGGATCACAAACTCCTTGACGAGCGGCTCCCGCGGAGCGGGGGCCGCGAGGAGTTTTAAAGCACAGGCACAGGGCAGAAGGCGAAGGCACGGGAAGAGGCGGCAGGTGTGCTCGGTGGGTCACGCACAGCCTGCCGGACCTCGCAGTCCCGTCCTCCTGCTGCTCCAAGTCTCTCCCCATGCAGGTCCAAATCCACAGCGGGGCTCCAGACGACCAAAAACTGCAGAGGATCACAAACTCCTTGACGAGCGGCCCCCGCGGAGCGGGGGCTGCGAGGAGTTTTAAAGCACAGGCACAGGGCAGAGGGCGGAGGCACGGGAAGAGGCGGCAGGTGTGCTCGGTGGGTCATGCACAGCCTGCCGGACCTCGCAGTCCCGTCCTCCTGCTGCTCCAAGTCTCTCCCCACGCAGGTCCAAATCCACAGCGGGGCTCCAGACGACCAAAAACTGCAGAGGATCACAAACTCCTTGACGAGCGGCTCCCGCGGAGCGGGGGGCGCGAGGAGTTTTAAAGCACAGGCACAGGGCAGAGGGCGGAGGCACGGGAAGAGGCGGCAGGTGTGCTCGGTGGGTCACGCACAGCCTGCCGGACCTCGCAGTCCCGTCCTCCTGCTGCTCCAAGTCTCTCCCCACGCAGGTCCAAATCCACAGCGGGGCTCCAGACGACCAAAAACTGCAGAGGATCACAAACTCCTTGACGAGTGGCTCCCGCGGAGCGGGGGCCGCGAGGAGTTTTAAAGCACAGGCACAGGGCAGAGGGCGGAGGCACGGGAAGAGGCGGCAGGTGTGCTCGGTGGGTCACCCACAGCCTGCCGGACCTCGCAGTCCCGTCCTCCTGCTGCTCCAAGTCTCTCCCCACGCAGGTCCAAATCCACAGCGGGGCTCCAGACGACCAAAAACTGCAGAGGATCACAAACTCCTTGACGAGCGGCTCCCGCGGAGCGGGGGCCGCGAGGAGTTTTAAAGCACAGGCACAGGGCAGAGGGCGGAGGCACGGGAAGAGGCGGCAGGTGTGCTCGGTGGGTCACGCACAGCCTGCCGGACCTCGCAGTCCCGTCCTCCTGCTGCTCCAAGTCTCTCCCCACGCAGGTCCAAATCCACAGCGGGGCTCCAGACGACCAAAAACTGCAGAGGATCACAAACTCCTTGAATGTAGGTCACATAGCCATCCACTAATCTAGTAATGCTTTTCAAAATGCTGAATTTCTCTGAAATAGTGTCACTACAGTCAGAAAAAACTTGTTGTTCACGGTTGGGATGTAGAAATGCTCCATTCTTGGATCTAGCGCCAGAGTTGATTCTAGACCCTGAATCAACACAATACTGTCTCTTTAAAGATGTTAACAGACCTCCAGGTTGCAGCTTTGCAGATCTCAGATTTTGGAATATTTTTCAATGAAGCAGCATTAGCCTATGGTTGAATGGTCCTTTGAACTACCAAGTAAAGCTTTGCAAGCTTTTTGATAGCACAGGAGACTGTAGGAAACTATCCATCCAGACAAAGATTGTTTAAATGAGGCAAATCCTTTCCACAATTGACCATAGTCACAAACAACTGTTTGGAAATTCTTACGTTTTAAGCCTTTGGTCTTATCTAGATAAATGTAAATGTAAATGTAGTTGAGCTTATATAGCGCACAGCTACCCGCAGTGGGTTTCCCGGCGCTTGCTTAGGGAACCCGTCCTGGTATTTCCCTGTGAGATAACCCTGGCAGGGTATCCACAAGGTGAAAGCCAGGCATCCCGCCACGAGGGGCCGTTGTGGAGATTAAGCAAGCTATTGCCCAGAGTCGCAGAGTGTGAACCCGTGAGTCGGGGAGGCACCGGAGTGAGAATTATCGAGTCCGTGGAATTTTTGAGCCCAAGACCCGCCGAGGCGGGGAATTGAACCCTGGTCCAGGGCCGATCTCAGATTCCGGGTCTGCTGCCTCTAACCCCTGAGCCACACTTCTAAACCTTTAACAATATTCTTATGTAAGTGAGTGGAGGGACCCCTCTGCCAGAGAAGAGGGACTCTGCGAATATGTTGGCAAAGTAGTTAGTTGTTTCGCATGGCAATCCGAAACCATCTTATGGAGGAATATGAAGTTAGTTCACATCAGTGGCCTATTACTATGAAACACTGTGTAAGGTTCATGGGTACATGAAGATGTATCTCGTTAACCCTAAGTGCAGATGTTATTGCAAGTGGCTTTCCAGGAAAGATGTTGTATAAAAGCCTTGTGAATAGGCTCAAAGAGAGGGCACATGAAACCTGAGAGACTCCGATGTTCAATTCCCATGGAGGAGAAGGCTCTGAATATGGGGAAACAACATTTTTAATGTCCTTCAGGAAATCCTTAACTACAGGGATTATGAAAAAAGAAAATTGTGAAGGGCATTTTCACTATGATGTGAATGCTGCAAGATGGGCTTTATTAGAGGAAAAGTGAAGTGTTGCCTTGGCCAAATGAAAAAGATATTCAAGTACTGCTTCCTCTTGGCATGTGGCAGAGTTAAAATTGTTCTCCGCACACACGGTGCAGAAACACTTCCAATTAAAGGAGAAGGATGCTTTCATAGATGGTCTTCTAGCTTCCTTTAATCATCCATGCACTTCTAATGAGGATTCAAATGGCCACATTGAATGAGTTCAGGTGCTAGGCTGGCCAGTTAAAGGATAGAAAGTTGGGTGGAGTATCTGGCCTCCAAACCAGTAGTGGCCCGTGGTGGGAGTGCTGCCGGGCGCTGACGTCGGGCGGGGCAGGGTGGGGGCTTGTAAACTACGACTATGGCCAATTAGAGGTATGTAAACATATAATAAATAAAACTAATTTCGTTGCATGCGCTTCATTGGCAAATGCAATGCAGCGTGCACAACAAAATTTGTTTTATTTATTTATCATGTTTACTTACCTCTAATTGGCCGTAATCCGTACTTTACTACCCCTCACCCTGCCCCTCCCCTGCCCCACGTCAGCGCCCGGCAGCACTCCCACCACGGGTCGCTACTGCTCCAAACTTGTGCAGAAAGTCGAGTCTGCACAGCAGCCTTGTCTATGATCATTTTGTTAGATGGAGCCAGGGAAGATCTGTTGCTTTTGGCCCTTTAAGCAGGGCCATCCCCATCCCCCAACTTTTTGTCTTCACCCTCCTGTTTTTTTAACCTGTTTTGTGTTGGATTTTAGGACTTAGACGTTAACCCTTGTTATCCAGTGCTAAAGTGTGTGTGCTCTCTCATTTAGACATGGTACAATTGGCTTACACCCAATTGGCACATTGAATTTACTTGTAAGTCCCTAGTATGGCGGTACTACATGTATCCAGTGTCTATAAATTAAATGCTGCTAGTGGGCCTGCAGCACTGATTGTGTAACCCACGTTAAGTAACCTTTTGAACATGTCTTAGGCCTGCCATTGCAGCCTGTATGTGCAGTGTTAAACTGAAGTTTCAACAAGACAATATAAAACTTTTGCCACACCTAACCTTTATTTATAATACATAGTAGTCACCCGTAGGGTAGATCCTAAATATTCCAGATGGCAAGGTGCTGTTCATTTCAAAAGTGGGACAAGTACTTTCACTTTTCCGTACTGCAAGGCCTACCTCTCTCAGAACAACATTTTGTTAACTTATTACATTTAATAAAGGATAACTTTCAATTGTGAGCAAGTAGGAATCCTGAGTTTGGTGTCTAATGAATTGTGATTTAAAGCCATCTTTAATGGTCCAGTCCGATTTTGAGTCACAGTCTTGAAAATCACACTTTAAGAAAGATGGCCAAACTCAAGATGGAGGAGAGAGAAGCCCAGTGAGCCAGAGAGCAAAAGAAACTGGCCATGGAAGAAAGGAGAATGACTCATTATCTAGGTCTAAAAGAGCTGGACATCAGAGCCAAACAAGTGGACTCTAGTAACAATGTTGGGAGTATACCCGCATTGTTTTAGAGGAGCAAGAAAGTTCACATCCCTAAAGATCTGGTGGCCAGCTATGTGATAGGAGATAACACAGACTACTGGATTTCTGTCTATGAAGTGGCGCATAGGATGCACAGGGTCCCAGAAGAGTTTGAGGGGGGTTTCACTCTGGAAACTCATGCCTTCTGTAGGGAGGCATACCTTTATTGGTTAAGCTACAACTTTTGCATAGTTCTACAAGGTTGTCTTTCCTACTGATGGGTGACACCGGTGAACTTGGTTCAATGCACCAATGCTGAATGTGAAAGACAGGTTTTATTGTTGTCCCACAAAACCTCACCCAATACATAGTTGAATTAGAGTTAATTCTTTTTGTTTATTAATGATCACTGCAATGGGATCGGGGCACCGAGGTAACAGAAACAGACCTATGTAGTTTTTTACAATATCACACACGAATTGTACTAAGAAGAATGGACACTTTTAACCCCTTAACCGCGGCCGTTATTTTGCTGCAGTGCGGTGGTCCCGTGGAGTGGGCGGGGCCGCGTCAGCGTGGGACCTTCGCAGCACCAGCGAGGTAGTGCTCGCAACAGACAATGGCCGATGGCAGCAGGGAAGGGGTTAACTAGAAGCATTTATTACAACAGAGCAAACCTGTTTCTCAGCACATCTAAAATAAATACCCAGGATATCATAAAACAGCAAGGAGGCACCTTGTTAACAATAAGAATAAAATAAACATTTGCAACATGGCTAAAATGTCATAAAACCTAACAACCATAAACCTACTTCTATGCACTACAATGGGAGAGCATGGAGAGTAAACTTCCAGTCTAAAGTTTCTTAGGGAGAAGGAGTGCGCTGCATACCTTGTAGACAGCAAGAGCTGTTGTTATCACCAGAGACACAAAGGCGGCATTCCCTGTGAAGGGCAAACACGCATTCTGGTAGCAGGCTTCCTCCTCGACTCACCTGTATCAGTATCAGGTGAAATGCAGCATCTTCGATGTACACTGACAGTAGGTGAGACCACCTCTGGCAGAATCTTGTTAGCGATTGGAATTTCTGTTATAAATTTAAGAATGTCTGACAAGGATTATGTGCATTAATGTGTACATCCCAGGCATTTACTTATGAACAAATAAGATGAAAGGACGTCAATTCAAGCAACACATTTTTTGTTCAATGCCAGCGTTTTTCTTATTTGACCTTGGCATAGTTGTAAGCAGACACTTCTCCCAGACTGATGTCATTAGCCGAATGATTTGACACTTTCACTGTTCTTAAAAAGATAAGGTCTGACAACATCTGCAACGATGGCAAACCTGACAATGATTCTGCATTTTAAGTGGGAATATGGCCACTCCCATTACCTAATATGGTGTCAGGGCCTGTTCAAAATGGATGTCGGACCTTATGAGCTTTACCTCATCCCTGGCTTGTAAGTCTGAATGTGACACCATTGGGGTATATTTATCAAGTAGAATTTGACTAACCAGTGGGGAACTCCATGCTCTCAATATTCTCAGACAGGCTGTATCTAAAGTACGATTATATATATCATACTTTAGATACAGCCTGTCTGAGAATATTGAGAGCATGGAGTTCCCCACTGGTTAGTCAAATTCTACTTGATAAATATACAGTATTACTGCTCTTGAACAATCATGAACATGATTAAATAATATGTGATGACCAAAACAAAACATGAATACCTTGAGGCCTTACATTGTTTTAAGTGATTGGTGATCACATATAAAATGCAATCTATAGTGTTTACTATAAAGGGATGCTTGTTGGTTAATAAACATACCAGTGATGATATGGAACAGGCTTGTTTAAAAAGATGTGGCATACAAAAGAAAGGTAGAAATTCAAAGAGAGTCTTGTTTGAAAACATTTCCCCAGTTCGTAGTTCATGGTTGCTGTGGTATCTGTGATGAATTAGTGTTAATAGGAGGCTAACATTTTGATGTTATTCCTCACCAGAGGACTCCTCAATATCTGCTGGTTTACACACAACATAGGTGAGCTAATTGAAATTGCGAGTCCACACATTTGAAGGACCAGCAATTGTTTGCTTGTTTAAGATACTCAGTGCGGATGGCAGCTCCTCTTTAGGAGGCTTGAAGTACAATAATGAATCAAGCCATTCAGCAAGAATTGCATCAAAAATGGGTCACTGGTGATATATCTCTTTAATAGGTTGCATCCTGTAGAAGAAACAGATGCATTGCTCCGCATTGTGTCTGGTGCTCATGTAGTGGGTGAATGATTGGGTCCATAGCAAGATACAACACTGGGGGCTGCTCCAGTTGTAAATCCAAGATGATTTCTGTAGGACAGTTTATGCACTAGAACACAGGTTTTACTTGTGTAGTGTTAATTTTACTAAATGATAGCATCCAGTTCTTGCTGAGTTCAGGTATGGCAAGTATGTCCCATATAACATGCTAGAGTTCTTCTACATCTTTGCTCAGCTAGATATGTGTCCTCCACTTTGTTGATTTCCTTGTCGGAAAAGAAAATAGAGGAGGATACCAAAGCTCATTAGCAGTAAGATGGTTAGGAATCCTCCAAAAAGACTGAAGAACAAAGAGTAGATGATGGAATCAGTCCAAATACTGCTTTAAATCCAGTTGCGAGGGGGGCATGGCCAAGATGGCGATCTAATCGGACGTCTTTCTGTCGGCTCACCGGCCCCGTCCTCGTATTCCCCCCTTTTTATAGCATTAATCCACCCCTGAACGAACCGATTTCTGTACTGCTGACCCTGGTGTACCAGCGAGGTGCGCTGGTCAAATTCGCAGCGAAGAGGGTGATCGCTGGAAGCATTTACAGAGCCTCCGTGAGGTGCCTGCCGGGAAGCGGCTGTCATGGCGCCGGTGGTCTGAGGAGGTCCGGAGTGTACGAGCGCTGTCCTGCCCCCAACCGGAGTGCGGAGAAGAGGCGCGGGAGGTTCCGAAGCGGGGACCGAGACTCGAAGTCGGCGGTGGGGCCCTGGGGCGAAAGACTCCGCCGGATGCGGTGACTGGTGTCGGCCCGACCTTTACGGGTGTCATCGGCCTAGAAGTGCGAAGCTGATCCCGGGACTGGCCTGGCCGCGTGAGCTGCCCTGCTGCCCGCCGCCCCCCTTGGGTGCGGGCTGCCTCGGAGTGCCAGCACGAGCAACCAGCCCACAGGGGCTTGGGAACCAGATGCCCAGAGGAGACCATAGTGAAGCACCCGGCAGAAGAAGGAGGTGAGGAGCGGGACACCACGGAAATTTAGCCCCCGGCTTTGGGCCTACCCCTGCGCCCCTAGGAGTCACAATTGACACACAGACCGGGGATTGGACCCCAGGGGAAAACAGAGGTCATTGCTGATGGGGGTTATCCCCCGCTGGGGTGTGTGGCCCCGGGGGGCGGCTGTGAGTGGAGGGGCCTGTGCTGGCTGCCTGGGAATCACTTGAAATCCAGGCCCCGGCTTGAGGCCTGGAGCAACATCAAAGAAGGTGGGCCCTGGACCGCCGCAGCCATTCACAAGACTTTCCTTGTGGGCCCCTGGGCACCTGCGCGCCCTGCTCCATGAGACCGGGCTGTTGTGGAGACGCACCCGGCAGAGGAAGGAGGTGAGGAGCGGGACGCCATGGAAATTTAGCCCCCGGCTTTGGGCCTACCCCTGCGCCCCTAGGAGTCGCAATTGGCGCATGGGCCCGGTGATCGGGCCCCGGGGGGCAGCATGAGTCATTGTTGACGGGGGTGATCCCCGCTGGGGTATTCGATCCCGGAGATCGGCTGTGAGTGGAGGGGCCTGCGCTGGCTGCCCTGGGGACACCTGAAATCCGGACCCCGACTTAGGGCCTGGAGCAACATCAACGGAGGTGGGCCCTAGACCGCAGCGGCTATTACCGAGACTTTCCTGGTGGGCCATTAGACACCTGCGCACCCTGCTCCCAGAGACCCGGCTGTTGTTGGCCAGGAGAGCTTGCTGAGACTCCTGCCCTCCCCCGGTGCGACCCGGTCCCATGGAGAGTGCCCTGGATCACGCTGGCGAACAGAGGGGACCTGTGGAATACCATTGACCGGGGTGTTGCGTTGGCCCTGCACCCGGAGGCAGGGGCCTAGAAGAGGTGCTTGCCGATTTTTCGGAAGAGCCGGCCACCCCGCTGTGGGCTGACTAAGGCGCTGTGGGAGATGGACCCGTGCCGGGCTTGGGGCCCAGCGGTTCTTCTGGTGACGCGGGGTCCCGTGGCTTTTGGGGCCCCTAACTCGACGGCGGCATGGCTAATGCGGGACGTAAGGGCAACCGCTCGATAACAGACATGCTCAACAAGAACGTTACAAAAGGGGGGAAAACCCAGACACCCCCATCGCCCTCGGCCGCCGCCACTGGGCAACAGAAGGAAGAGGGAGAGGCGCCCATTACAAAGACCTTTCTGGAATCCCTTTTTAACACCCTAAGAGAAGATTTTCTAGCACTGAAACAAGATCTAGCCGGGGAACAGAAGGAGCTTCGACAAGACATTGACGGCCTGGGGGATCAATTGGCTGCAGTGGAAGAGACTGAACATGCCTGCAGTGAGGAGTTGGCTCACCTGCAGCAGAAAGTTATCCGCCTTCAGGAGCAACAGGTGGACCTGTAGGCTCATGCAGAGGGCCTCGAGAACCTTTCCCGAAGGAATAACATACGGGTTTGGGGTGTGCCATCAAAAGCAGAGGGGAACAGCATCGCCTGCTATCTGCAGGACCTCTTCAGAGACATACTGGGTGAAACCCCTGAGTTTGTCATCCGAATTGACCGCGCGCACAGAGTGGGCCTGACAAGACATACATCAGCCCCACCGCCGGACATCCTGTCATACCTCCCGGACTTTTCCCTAGAGGAACGGATCCTACAAGTAGCCCGCCAGAAGCAACCTTTGCAGTTCCGGGTCACCCTGTATCAAGACTTATCGGCTATCACGCTTCAGAAGAGGCGCACCTTCAGAGTGGTCACGTCATTCCTATGCGACATGGGGGTACCATACTCCTGGGGACACCCATTCTGAATCATCTTTAAGTGGCAGGGGACTTTGCATCAACTTCACTCTCTTAGTGACACGTGTGCTCTACTACAGATCGACCTGCCGGAGAATGGAGGGTCTGGGGAGGCCTCCCCACGCGGATCGCAGGATGGGCCCACGCAGCGCTCCCGCGACGGGTGGCAATGAGTCCAGCGCCGCCGCCAACCGAGGGCACACCTCAAACCTGATCCAGAAATGATAGCCGAAGAACAAGCAGCAGCCGCACAGGAAGTGGTCAAAGACACTGCTGCTTCTCCCTAAGAGGCCACGCTCTGGGGGAGGCCCACATGCCTTGCTTTGCTGGGGGGAAGGGGGCCGGTGAGCCGGAATGGTTGCCGCTGCCATGTTCACATACACAATGACATTCTACGGACCTGAACTTCGTTCAGACAGGCCAGAGACTCTGGTTCGCCTTTGGGGTTCTCAAGTTGGGGTGAGGGTGGGGGGCCGGGGGTTGGAGGGGGTGGAGGGGGTTGGGATTGGAGGGTTGGGTGAGTTGGAGAGGGGGTTGGGGGAGAGGGAAGGTTGGAGGGGGGTTCCAGGGTGGGACGTCCAGTGCTATCTACAGGTTTCAGGTCTTTGGGATACTAATCCACACTACCTACCACCAGGATATCCATACCGTTTACCACTAGGAAGGGGAAACAGAGTTTTGGTCTCCACTGTTCTACATGCCTCCTACAACTTTTAAGATTCTGACCCTTAATGTTAGGGGCCTTAATAACCCAGTCAAGCGGCGCGCGATCCTGTCCCACTTGGAAAACACTCAGGCAGACATCTGCTTGTTGCAAGAAACACATCTGCTACCACGCGACTGCCACAGACTCTGCTCTCACAAGTTCCCGACCCAATTCTTTTCATCAGGACACAATAAGACTGCAGGGGTGGCGGTTCTAGTTGCACAACATTTTAAGGGGGAGGTTCTCCACAAGTGCGCGGAACAAAGGGGAAGGCTACTAGTTTATCGGGTTAGGATAGGAGGCCTCATGTTCACAGTTGGGTCCCTATACAGCCCTAATGAGAATAAGGAACGCTTCTTCCACTCGGCCCTGACTGACAAAGCGGATACACCAGATAGACATATTATAATCGAGGGGGACTTTAATATGGTTTTTGACACAGCATTAGACAGGTCTGCTCAGCGTATACCCCAAGCGGGGACATTCTCAACCGGGTGTAAGGATCGGATGGCAGAACAAGACCTTCATGACCTCTGGCGCCGCACAAATCCCCGAGATCGGGAGTACTCGTACTACTTCAATGCACATAAAACGTACGCTAGGTTGGACCATCTCCTGGTCACGGGTCCGGTGTGCGCCTTAGCTACCACGACGGAGATCAGTGTAATCTCCCTGTCGGACCATGCGCCGGTGTCTGCCACGATCCAACTGCCGCCACTTAAATGTCCCTCCAGGGTCTGGCGTCTTCGAGACACTTTGTTGCATAAGAAAGCGGTAGTGATGCGTATTCGAGACACTATCCGTGACTACATATCGCACAACGCCAATGACGACACCTCCCTGGTGACTCAATGGGCAGCCCTGAAGGCAGTCCTCCGAGGGGAATTCATAGCCCTCTCCTCTGCGGAGATTAAGGAACGGCAATGCGAAAGAGACAAACTCACCCAACGAGTTTGCGAACTCGAGCAGATGCAGCAACGTACGGGCGCCCCCAGAATCTGGAAGCAACTTAAAGTTGCGAGGAAACTCCTCACAGCCCTAGACATGGACCGGGTGGAAAATGCAGCACTGAGGCTGCGGCATGCCTACTATACCGGTGGGGATCGGTGCGGCTGACGACTGGCGAATAGACTCCGAGCGGAGCAACAGCATCACCTGGTGAATGAGCTCACTGGGCCCGACGGAGCCCCGATCACTGAGGACATCCGAATAGCAGATACCTTCCGCAACTTCCGCCCTCTATACAGGTGACCCAGGGGACAACCGAATGGCAGACGACTACTTAGACTGGGTCACTCTCCCCTCTTTAGACCCCTCCCAAGCGGAACACCTAGAAAGGGACATCCGTATTGAAGAAGTAATTTCCGCCATTGCCAAACTCAAGCACAGGAAAGCCCCAGGCGCAGATGGCTATACGGCCCTCTTTTATAAAACGTTCTGTGCGACGCTGGCACAGATTCTCACTCGCCCCTTCAACTCCTTCTCGGAACCGGGCGCAATCCCGCCTGACCTTTTGTGAGCTTCTCTTACGGTCATCTCCAAGACGGGGAAGGATAGGACCAAGTGCAGTTCGTATAGGCCAATTTCGCTTCTGAATGTGGATCTTAAGTTATATAGCGGGATCCTAGCAGCCCGATTGGCCCCCCACCTGCCGGGCCTGACTAACCCGGACCAGGCGTGGTTTATCCCCGGGCGACAGACGGTGGACAACACCAAAAGGATTGTCCATCTCATTGAAAAAGCTTCCCGACTCCCCGGAGAAAGGCTGCTGCTAGCTGTCGATGCCGAGAAGGCGTTCGACCGAGTACACTGTCCATACCTAGAACGGGTCCTGGTGAAAGTTGGTCTAGGGGAAAAATTCAGTTTGCTCATCTTTAACTGTTACAGATTTCCTACGGCAATGGTACGAGTGAACGGTTGCAACACCCAGAGCTTCCCAATTGAAAGGGGCACTAGACATGGGTGCCAGTTGTCGCCCCTCCTTTGTGCCCTGTATATGGAGCCCTTTGCCCAGCGGATCTGTCAGACACCAGCAGCAACAGGGGTGAAATTTGGCGGCTTCACCCACATCATCAGTCTCTATGCGGACGATGTTATACTGTCCCTAGAGAACCTGCGAGTGGCCCTACCAGCTTGCATAATGGAGATAGACACATTCACAAGGGTTGCAGGATTTAAAATGAACTTAGATAAGTCTGTGGCTCTGGCCCTATCCCTCGCTCCTGCTACCACAACGTTCCTACAAGACCTCTTCCCCCTGCAGTGGTCGTCCGATCTCGCACCATACCTGGGGATCCAGCGGGGGCCCACCTTGCCGGCCATGGTGACAGCCAACTATACCGCACTCCACAGGAAAATACAGGAGGAGCTGAGACGTTGGCGGCGTGGCACCCTTTCTTGGTTGGGCAGAATTGCCGCAGTCAAGATGACAATCCTTCCCCGAATTCTCTACCTATTTCAAGCGCTGCCACTATCACCGCCAGCGGGCTGGATTCAGCAAACGCAGGCAGACCTCTCTCGCTTTATTTGGCAGGGCCGTAAACCAAGATTGAAGAGGACACTGTCTGCGTTGGCTCAGGAGGCCGGGGGGTTGGGGATACCAGACCTGCGCAAATATTTTCTGGCAGCACAACTACGCTATCTAGTTGAGTGGAACAAATGGCAGTCGGACAAGAACTGGCTCTTTCAGGATCAGGCGGTGGCAGGGTGCCCACTCCAGGAAGTACCCTTTCTACACAAGGCCCACAGGCCTGCCAACTTGTATGCTTCTTTTGTTACAAGGGTTCCCCTGAAGGCTTGGTACGCCACCAGCACTGCACACGAGCTCACCACTTTTCCCTCTCCACTTACTCCTCTGGTCGATAACCCGGATTTTACCCCGGGGGTAGAACAGGGGGCTTTTACACACTGGCGA
This sequence comes from Lissotriton vulgaris, assembly GCF_964263255.1. NCBI lineage: Eukaryota > Metazoa > Chordata > Amphibia > Caudata > Salamandridae > Lissotriton > Lissotriton vulgaris. Next base: position 1,774,116,746 of record NC_141687.1, read on the forward strand.
TCGGCGGGGTGTCATGTTCTTTACCATATATACGGTCCGGATGGCGTCATTCCCTTCTCACTCTTTAAACAAGAATATTCAATGCCAGAGACGGAACGGCTGCGTTACATGCAGGTCCGCCAATGGGCATTACACCCACAAGTGCGAGAATCAGCAGACAGGGAACTCCTTCCCAATGAACAGTGGCTTCTGTCCCGCATTTCGGACCCAAGTTGATATCCGATCTTTACAAATTCTTACAACCTCCATCCACACATCTTCACAATTCAGGCAGGGAACGCTGGGAACGGGAACTGGGTTGGACACTAAGCTGTAAGGAGTGGGATCAAATCTCATATAGAGCCCGACACTCAGCATACCACACGGGACTCACGGAAACATTTACCAAGGTAACTACCTACTGGTGCTATACCCCAGAACGGATACAGGAGATGGACCGCAGCAGACCCAACACTTGTTGGCGGGAATGTGGGCACATAGGTCCATTATCACACATTCTATGGGACTGCCCACTTTTACACTCCTACTGGAAACACGTGCTGGATGACATTGACACTCACTTTCAAACTGAAATACCTCGCTACCCTGCCTATGTTCTACTGGGGCTACCCAACCGCCTAATGTACCCCCTGCGCTCATGTAGGTGACGGCAGATCGCTATAGATTGGGCTCAGCGGTGCAGAACATCATTATACATTGGCGCACTACTAATGTCCATTCCCTTACGGGGTGGTTGCATAGAATGTGGCACGTACTGGGAATGGAGAAGTTGTCCCTTACCCTCGCTGGTGATATTGACCAGTTTGATGAACTTTGGCAGCCGTTCCACACTTTGTTAGCCACTGAATTTAGAGAAATCACCTGCCCGAAATACCTCCGCCTCCTACGGCTTACTACACCTAACGGGAAAGACCCCGCAACGGATCCCAAGTAGGTGGTTTCTCCCTGACAGGGGAAAGGGGAACTGGAGTGAGATTAATCTGAGCACTGGACAGAGGGAGGGGGGATGGGAGGGGAGGAGGGTTGGGAAGTTTAAGGGACGGGGGTTTTTTAGAGGGAGTTGTTTTCCTTTTTGCAGCACTGCCTGTACCTGCTTCATATCATTGACTGGACTGCTATCGGACTCTCATTGGGAGGGCTTATGCGCCGCACATGGGCCTTGGCCCTTTGCAAACCCATTTCACCTATGCAATGTATGTTTTGACTCTTTGTGCTGCCTCAATAAAAATGATTTAAACCTAAATCCAGTTGCGAGACCTCATCCAACGTTCTTAATAAGTTTCACAGCAATAGTCGTCAAAGATGAGTTGAATATCATTGCACAATATCAGGAAAGTGTGCCGATGTTGTGTATGTACCAGCCTCTGAATTTCTGAAGCATTTCTGTCTGTCTGTAGATTACATGTTGCAGCCATTAAAGCCAAAGAGACTTCTTTTTGTAATAAAACAGATAATATCATGTTTAGATTTGTCAAAACACACATATTTCATATCTATACTAGGCCTAAGGATGTTTCTAATTATATTTCAAGGTGGTGGGTACAAGATCCTTCCACAATACTGTATGGTTTCAGAAATTGTTATCAGGTATGGGCAGGATCCAACCCACAGGAAGTGCCATTTCCTTAGAATAAATGAGAACCATTATTCAGGAATTCATGATGTGTGGGATGGATGCAGTGGGGGGGAAAAGATAAAACGCAACTCAACAATGGCATGAAACAATTGCATTAGTTGCAACTGTTCTCGAATCACTGTTGACAAAATCTCCTAACACAACCTCTGCATCAATCCTGAGTAAGAAATACGTGGTCAGGCAGGCCCTACGACCAAGGCCTGGGGCTACTGATTGACCGATCACAGGTGTGGTGGCACGTAACCAGCCGACAGATGTTCAAAAAGGAAAAACCCAAATTATTCCCACAGATAGGCAGCAACACCACAATGGTCCCAGGAAATATGCCCCAATATAACACATACAGCCTGAGGGGGGTGCATGTTCCCAAAACACCACAAAGTTAGATGCCACATGAAGTTACGAACACTAAACCAGTCAGAATACAGCTCATACAGTACATGAAGTGATCACGTGCTCCTCAAGCTAGACATCTGGACACTTCATCCACGCACCCTCATTGTGCCCACGCAAAGTACCTGCATTCTCTAACAGGTGTCCAGATTTACTGCTTAATGACTAGGCCTGTATTCCTCTTTCTAAAATAAGATCTAAATTGTTTTATGTTACTCCAAAGACTGTATATATTGGCACTCAGAATGAATGTTTGTTGAGACAGTCCTCAGAACTGTTTCTTGGCCGCAGTGTTTAAATCAGCTGTTCCTGTATTGCCAAATGCCTCCTGTTTTTAATTTTTTCAAGGTTTATTCACATTCCAGCAACATTTTGGTGAGCCAGCTAGAAGAAATTCGTTCTTCAACTCCCCTGCAGCCAAAGGAAAAAGACCTGCTGAGTCCGCTGGGCGGAGGGCTGTCCTGAATTGTATGGCAAACTAGGAAGAAGCACAAAAATGTAACCTGCCACTAACAGAAATCTGACATATTGCCTAATTTATGCATCCACAGTGAGCAGTCGCAAGGTGACCTCGGAGGTGATCCCGCGAAGGTCACCTTTTAGTTTTTAGGTTTCGTCTGCACAGCACTTGTGCTGTACTTGTGAAATCTTTTGTATGTAATATAGATTTTATAAGGGTCTTACATCTCAGCCCTTTGCTTTCATTGCTTTTCATTGGTTCCTGTGCTTGCCACTTACTTTTCTACGGGCTGTAGCACACTGTTTCCCACTGTTCCTCATGTTCCTTGATTGCTTTTCTAATCAGTTTCCCATTGCCAAAGTTTTTTTGTTTTTTACCTGCACAATGCTTGCGCTGTACTTGTTTTACTTATAAAACAAAACAGAATTGCCAATACTTATATAAATGATTTAAATAAATCAATATTCATCTGAACACAAAAAAGAAATTCAAGAGTGGGAATTGCTAACCAATAGCTTTTTATTTTAGCAAGTTTTTTCAAGAATATATTTCAAAATTTTAGTTCATAGTACAAAAAGGATTTTCTTAAAAAACACGTGGAACAATAGAATATAACTGTACATGCAATCATTCATTCGAAATACAAGCATATCACAAGCAACCATCTCACAATCACACAATCAAAGAAACAAAGACTATAGTGCAATATATATACAAATTAACAAGGGAAAATATAGCCAAGGTCTGCAAATATTTTTCAAAGGTCATGGAGTAAACAATTTTTACAAGGTACATTCCTATATTTCTTGCAAACTAATTGAAACTCATTATGGTTATTGCTGCAAGGTAATGTACAACACTGAGCTATGGGGTCGATTAATTAGAAACCCAGATGCTCTCGCAGACCAATATGTGGCAGGGCCTACGCGTTTCGAATCCCACCGAGGTTGTTGGGGATTCTCTTCAGGGACTAATGAAGTATCTGTGAAAGAAGAAACAAATAGAAAAAATAGAAAAAATGTAAGTGACACGAATAGAACAGCTATTTATTTCGACTCAGGACAACACAATAAGAGAAACTGCCTTACGACTCCAGTGTCCCTACAACGGCTTACCAATTATTGGGGTTCCTGGACGTGTACTGAGGACAGAGGTTGTTCGGAAGTTGGCCTAAGCCTAAAAAATGAACAGCCTCAGAATTAGCTGGGTTATTCCGATTGGCTTTTAAGTCTAGTGAACTGGGGCTAATTTGATGTCTCGCTGTACTCACCTTTTCAGGATGTAATAAAGGATATGTATTTTCTATCCAAATGGACCCGTAGAGAGGTTCTTGGACGCTGCAAAACGGGAAATAAATGCATGCTTGAAGAATGAAAAACTCATTTAAGAATCGAGTCTCCAGGTAAGTTAGCTTAAATGAGTTGAAGATAAAGTCAACTATCTCACCCCTAGTATTACTTGTCTTCGTATCGGGGCTGGGAGGGAGGAGGACACTAAAACTCGTTCCGCACACCAATCTGGGTTGAAAGGTAAAAACTTGACGATTTAATATACAAAAAGGAAGATTTATTTAATCCGCTGTCTATATGACCAAAAGAACACGTCTTACCGGTCTTCGAGGCTTGAAGACCCAGAGGAAGTATGAGTCGAAAACGGTCCGCCGAATGGGGGAAGAATCGGTGCTGTAATGGACAAGTTGAAAAATGAGCGTTACCTATTTTTATCAAGGATAATTACAGCCGGTGATTACACGATGGAGTTAGTTTAGAAAAAACATCAGGCGTATTACCGGGATAAACTAATCATGGAGTACGCAAGTGCGAAGGACCATCTATTAACAACGCTTGGAGGGCCTTCCGGCGAAATCACTAGAAAGACAAAAAGAGGGGAGAAGCTGTCAGGTATAGAGTCCTTATGGCATTTAGTTAAACAGTGACCTCAGTGTAGCCAGTTCTTACCTAGAGCAATTCAAAGTTTAGTTAGGGCCCGTACTCATCTAGGACGGGAAAACAATCCACAGTGGCAGCCTTGGAGTAATCTACAAAAGGACAGGGCAAATGTCAATAACAGGTCGGACGAAGGTGTAAGCTAACACTGGGAAAAGATAAGTACACTTACTTATCGTTGAAGCGTCCGCGCAGACCGGTGGCGTACCGGTCGGCGCATCACACTCGCACATGCGTCGAAGAAGCAGGCGAGGCAGTGTTCCTATATAAAGGAAAAGATTCTCGGTGCCGCCCCCAAGTGGGGGTGGCAGAAAATTTATCGGCCCAGTAAAGATAAGTGCCGGCTGTAGCAAGGCTACACTTACTACAGCCTTGGAGCTGGTGGCCCGAAAAGGAGACCCAACATGTAGGGGTCCACAACACCAGAAAACCAATAAGTGTCAAGAGACACAGTCGAAAATGGGGGCATACTTGAGGGTAGAAGCAGGAGGGCGGTTGGCCCGGTAATGATGTAAACGGGTCCAACACACATAAAAGGGTGGAGGGGTCCTGGGTGCCAACACCGTGGGACTCGGAGTATAAAGGCCCACCATACACATGAGCCTGTGTGGTCGTAAACATCCATGGGCACAGACACTCACAAAAATAGATGGAGTCAAATTGCATAAACCCTCTGTCCTTAATACACGTCCAGGAACCCCAATAATTGGTAAGCCGTTGTAGGGACACTGGAGTCGTAAGGCAGTTTCTATTGTTGTGTTGTCCTGAGTCGAATTAAATAGCTGCTCAATTCGTGTCACTTACATTTTTTCTATTTTTTCTATTTGTTTCTTCTTTCACAGATACTTCATTAGGCCCTGAAGAGAATCCCCAACAACCTTGGTGGGATTCGAAACGCGTAGGCCCTGCCACATATTGGTCTGCGAGAGTATCTGGGTTTCTAATTAATCGACCCCATAGCTCAGTGTTGTACATTACCTTGCAAAAATACAGGTGATGGACCGAATGTGGATCAATGTCACACACTCACCCCAGTCCAAAGATCTGGGCCCAAATCCATCGTTTTTTTGCACTCCACACCACCCTGGGTTAGACAATGGCGATATGCAAATCAGCTCTGACCCTGTGCCCCATGGGAACAGTCCAGTCCGAACTACAAAAGCCATGTCCTTCCCAGAACGGAATCAAGCATCCGAGGACCTGACCGGTTTCGAGGTAACACCTCTCATCAGCCCGGCTAGCTTGACTCCAGTGGTGTGGAGTGCCTGGGACCCACGTCTGGGCATCCCCAGCGCACTTAGGGCGGAATATGCAAAAACAAAAGGGTGATGGACCGAATGTGGATCAATGTCACACACTCACCCCTGTCCAAAGATCTGGGCCCAAATCCATCGTTTTTTTGCACTCCACACCACCCTGGGTTAGACAATGGCGATATGCAAATCAGCTCTGACCCTGTGCCCCATGTGGACAGTCCAGTCCGAACTACAAACGCCATGTCCTTCCCAGAACGGAATCAAGCATCCGAGGACCGGACCGGTTTCAAGGTAACACCTCTCATCAGCCCGGCTAGCTTGACTCTAGTGGTGTGGAGTGCCTGGGACCCACGTCTGGGCATCCCCAGCGCACTTAGGGCGGAATATGCAAAAACAACAGGTGATGGACCGAATGTGGATCAATGTCACACACTCACCCCAGTCCAAAGATCTGGGCCCAAATCCATCGTTTTTTTGCACTCCACACCACCCTGGGTTAGACAATGGCGATATGCAAATCAGCTCTGACCCTGTGCCCCATGGGAACAGTCCAGTCCGAACTACAAAAGCCATGTCCTTCCCAGAACGGAATCAAGCATCCGAGGACCGGACCGGTTTCGAGGTAACACCTCTCATCAGCCCGGCTAGCTTGACTTCAGTGGTGTGGAGTGCCTGGGACCCACGTCTGGGCATCCCCAGCGCACTTAGGGCGGAATATGCAAAAACAACAGGTGATGGACCGAATGTGGATCAATGTCACACACTCACCCCAGTCCAAAGATCTGGGCCCAAATCCATCGTTTTTTTGCACTCCACACCACCCTGGGTTAGACAATGGCGATATGCAAATCAGCTCTGACCCTGTGCCCCATGGGAGCAGTCCAGTCCGAACTACAAAAGCCATGTCCTTCCCAGAACGGAATCAAGCATCAGAGGACCGGACCGGTTTCGAGGTAACACCTCTCATCAGCCCGGTTAGCTTGACTCCAGTGGTGTGGAGTGCCTGGGACCCAGGTCTGGGCATCCCCAGCGCACTTAGGGCGAAATATGCAAAAACAACAGGTGATGGACCGAATGTGGATCAATGTCACACACTCACCCCAGTCCAAAGATCTGGGCCCAAATCAATGGTTTTTTGCACTCCACACCACCCTGGGTTAGACAATGGCGATATGCAAATCAGCTCTGACCCTGTGCCCCATGGGAACAGTCCAGTCCGAACTACAAAAGCCATGTCCTTCCCAGAACGGAATCAAGCATCCGAGGACCGGACCGGTTTCGAGGTAACACCTCTCATCAGCCCGGCTAGCTTGACTCCAGTGGTGTGGAGTGCCTGGGACCCACGTCTGGGCATCCCCAGGCACTTAGGGCGGAATATGCAAAAACAACAGGTGATGGACCGAATGTGGATCAATGTCACACACTCACCCCAGTCCAAAGATCTGGGCCCAAATCCATCGTTTTTTTGCACTCCACACCACCCTGGGTTAGACAATGGCGATATGCAAATCAGCTCTGACCCTGTGCCCCATGGGAACAGTCCAGTCCGAACTACAAAAGCCATGTCCTTCCCAGAACGGAATCAAGCATCCGAGGACCGGACCGGTTTCGAGGTAACACCTCTCATCAGCCAGGCTAGCTTGACTCCAGTGGTGGGGAGTGCCTGGGACCCACGTCTGGGCATCCCCAGCGCACTTAGGGCGGAATATGCAAAAACAACAGGTGATGGACCGAATGTGGATCAATGTCACACACTTACCCCAGTCCAAAGATCTGGGCCCAAATCCATCGTTTTTTTGCACTCCACACCACCCTGGGTTAGACAATGGCGATATGCAAATCAGCTCTGACCCTGTGCCCCATGGGAACAGTCCAGTCCGAACTACAAAAGCCATGTCCTTCCCAGAACGGAATCAAGCATCCGAGGACCGGACCGGACCGGTTTCGAGGTAACACCTCTCATCAGACCGGACCGGTTTCGAGGTAACACCTCTCATCAGCCCAATACACACTTACAGACAACATATGAATAATACAATATCCACACCAGGCTGCGATTTTTCAAAGAAACACTGCACAGCATTATATTGCCACCAGTTACTGCACAATATATTGATTTTCTCAATAAACAAGTCATAACACTTTTATGGAGTTTCAGTGACTTATATTGCCCAATTGCTCACCAGGCTAAATCTTACACACAAAAAAATAATTATCGCATATGTTCCATCTATTGCTTTTATAAATGCTTTTTCTTTAGAGTCAGCATGATTGGAAAGGTGAAGATTGTTTAGTCGCTTGGACAGCTGGCCTTGGGTGTGATATAGGGCCAGCACCTCAATCTAATTGTTTAGTCTGAAAGGGGTTTCTCAATGCTGTTGGTTTCTTAACACTGGTAGTATCTGAAAGATGGGAGAGGTGTTGTTCTCTTGGACTGCTGGGAGTGACACAGGCAGTAGGCATGTCCCCTGGGTGTGACATAGGGTGTAATTCAGATATTTGGTAAGATTTGGTTCTTGGAGATTAGGTGCTGCTTTTGTTTGTCCAAAGAGGGCCTGTGGTTGTCAAGTTGTTCCTTATACTCTGCGTACAATGTTGCTACCTTTGTTCCAGAACCAATATTGACCAACTATCAGGTACACTTAGTCCTGTGTTCCGTGCCGAGCTTCCCCTCGTCATTGGGCAGCATGTGCTAGGAGTGAGCTAAGGTACTTTAGACAAAGTCACAATTTTTCTCAATTAGTTTTGTTTTGCTTTCTCTCTTTCTTTCTCTCTCTCTCTCTCTCTTTCTCTCTCTTTCTCGTCATTGCGGCATTCAGATGTTACATTCTTGATGTTGTACTGGTAAATTATTGTAACTGTGTTTTATGTAAATGCATTGTTGCTTGTTTATTGTGAAAAGTCTTATTTGATGCATCTTTGTCTAAAGCTGGGCTCGTAGTAAAAAAGTTATTACCAGCAAAATCCGGTGTACATATTTCCCCACAATTACAGTAGTTTTTAGGATTATGTGCCCCAAGAAGTTAGAATATACCGGTCTCTTGAAAAGTTCCCAATTAAATCATGGAGTTGCATCTAAACCACAAGCAAACTAGATTCCACACGCCGGTTGAAAAACTAGGTACACGAAGGCACACATTTTCCATGGGCAAGAGGGGGAAACCTTTGACACCAACAAAATAGAATACAAGAGGACATACATTTGGCTAAAAATGTAGGTGAAAAGAAGGCTAGAAGAGAGGCATTACTAGAAATGTGGGCCATCTTCGAGGTGGCTCAGACTGACACCATCCCAGAACACGCAAGCAAGGTGTCTGCAACTCCCCCACCATATACAGGAACAGAGGTCCTTTCTCTGATGCCTGACATCCCAGCTGCTCCTGCAATAGTATACACCATTCTGCCGTATTGAGGACCCGGAGGGCCTCCCATGGGCAGTGAGCTGCTCGATCTAGAACTGGAAGGTTACCAGACTGGCACACCCAGGTGATTCCAGCCTCACCACAGCTTTGTACTAGAGTTCCCTGAAGTTCAACACACTCATCCATCATATTCAACCCAAAAATCCCCAGTGGCACAAGGAGCCTGCAATCCAACCCGTTCAGTAGAATGCTCTCAGGTAACTGGGAGGTTCCCAGCCATTTTGGACAGTGACACCACTAGTGGGGATGAGAAAAAAGGTCCCATTCTTCCGGGTTCTGACATTGAGGCGGAGCTACAGGGTATACTCCCACAAGCTATGCTCAGGCAGTGGAAGAGATGACAAAAAGAGAGTATGAGGGCAAATTCCTACCAAGGAGAACCATGCACATCACCAAACAAAGGAGGCATACCAGGTGGGAGATAGAGGAGAGGAAAGAGTTAAGGACGGGAAGAGAGAGAGCTTTCACCATGGAGGGTCCAAGAACAGAGCAGTACACCCTCCAACAGGGGAGAGCCGGGTCAGGCCCAGAGCTCCACGTGGTCTGAAGTAGACGCAGAGGGGAGGCTCCTATTGGGAACCCGAACCTCACCAGATCATCAGCAGATGAGAGGAGCTGAGCCTGAAATAAGACATCAAGGTAGCCTAGTTCAAACCCAATTAACGGGTGGGAGAAATAAAATGGTCCTTTTATGCACACACAAGGAGAGCAGCGGCAAAGACATCTGCCGGTCTCCCCTAATGCGCCGGTCAGACAAACTGACTCCCAGAGAGATAGTGACTAGGGAAGAAAGCAAGTTCTTTGTGCGAACATTCTGTTTCCTGCTAGCCTGCTGAATGAAAGGAAGGGTCAGTTTGATAGACACTGTCCAGAAGAGGGATCCTTTGAACCTGAGGACATGGCCGTCACTGAAGACTGCATCCAGCACAGAGAGGGAGTTCCCAAGTGAAACTTCCACTATATGCTGGATTGCCTGAAAAGATGCAAACGCTACGTTGGAGACTACAGTGGAGCTGCTCCAAGCCAAAATCAAAATATGCCTGAAATTACAGAAGTGATAAATGTAGGGGGATGTACTGCGCACTCGTAGTTTATTAGTCTTAATTTGTAGTATACACAATTTAAATCTGGTTTAAGACGGGGGCGTGCAGGGTTGGGAGGAGGGAGCTATTCTCTTGTGGAATAAAGAGTGTGTATGCAAGTGTCAATTAGAACACTTGACCCTTCCTGCACAGCTGGTGCTAACCAAAAGGTTTGCTCTCTTATTTGGATTCTTGAACCTCTTATGTGTCTCCAAGAATATGTTACTCAGCCATTCTTTTATTTCTTTCCTGGGAGATAATCTTAAACTTACTATGTGAAGGTACATTTTAATCATGTTCCAAAACCCATGACACCCCACACAATAAAACCAACAGAACAACACATATTATTTATCTTTTTCGTGTTCACACTGTATTATACTGTGCACCAAGAACCATTGGCTGATCTTCCATAACAACCTTTCAACCAAAGGGTTGCATGATGTATTTTAGAGAGGCAAAAATACAAAAAGATTTACAAGTTCCCAATGTCCGTTAGAGCCTCACTGCTACAGGCTCCTATTGTCCATCAATAAGTTGGTGCTCTTGAGCTCCGATGTTGGAACTTGCTCTGTCCTAAGCTCTTTAATCTATGCCACATCGATAAAGATGGTATACCTTCAGGGTATACTTCAGTTAACCTAACTAATGTTTAAACAACAAAGGCAAAGTGAGCACAAAATTCTCCACTCGTTCCAGTTAATTTGTTGGTACCATAACTTGGTACTACCTATCTTGCACAGTCCATCCCTAATCTTTTTTCTCCTCAGACTCAATATTCTTCAGCCAAGGGCGCAAATTTTACCTGGTAGTGTTAGAACTGAAATGTATTATCAACATGTTGCTTGTATTTCGTGCGATTATCTTAGCATAATTTTATCTATCTTATAGTATACTCTTGACAGATGCATACGCAATTAACAGTTATGTGAGTTAGGTTAGCATCTCTGCCAACATTCTGATTCTCAAAGACACCATTTTGTAATTATAATCGAAACTGTTACTTGGTCATTTACGAGAAATGGTCCTTGGTAAGTTTTGTTTCTGGAAGTTTGAATTTTGCTCATTAATGCATTCCTTCTCTGTTACACAGAGGCCTTCTCCCACCTATCTAGTGGGGAGGATAGGCCAGATGACTGTGGGTAGTAGATAGCATGTTTCAGGCTGTAGAATTGAAACTTATGTTCTGTAACCCCATAGTATTACGACAGCTACCAGTATTTTCCCATAGTAGGCGGGACTTAGTGGGCTCAGCAACATACATAACTTTAAGCTTGTTAGAGTCAGTCCCTTGTCAGTCATCATAGGAGGCTGGTCAGACTGAACTCCACTGCAGTGAACATTGTGAATAAACTAGTTTGCTTGAAATCTCTACTGCATCATCGACTCTTCATTCTTGGAAGGCTAGAGGAGGTTAAGAGTAACCTGGGTGGCCCTAGTAGGGGCACTTCCTTCGGTTGGCTCCCAAAGAGGGACTCCACCAGGTGGCCCTTCCCACCCATAATCGGGCTGTGGGGTCGGGGTTGCGTCCAGTCTGATGTGCGGATTGGGGTCCCCATATGATAGAGCCTGGTTCTCTTGGCTGCCCTGTCTGTCTAATCGGGTGGCTCCTCGTCTAGTGGTTATCTCGGCTGGGGTCCTGAAAAAGCGAAAAACATGGATCTGCCCGTTTGGTCCGAAGAGTCGGCAGTGGAGAATAATCTTGTTTGACCTGTGTGCACCGGATGAGTTCATCTTGAATTCTTGGTAAGTGTGGCGCCGTCTTGATTAGCTTGGTGGGTCTGTGGGTCCTTGTGATGTGGAGCATTTTTTAACGTTCTGCCTGGCCACTTGTTGAATTTGTCTTATTCTTTTAAAGGTCGGGGGCTAGAGCCTATCTTGTCTTGGTGCAGTCTGAGGACTGACTTGTCTTGGTGCAGTCTAAGGACTGTCTTGGGGAGCTCTTTTGTGTGTGTGTGTTTTTATTGTCTACATGCGCGTTGATTGAGTGAATAAGTGAAGGTGTCTGATGCTAGGATGCCTTGCTGGAGTAAAGTGTGGTGCTTGGTGTGCCCCTGTTGCTCTGCTGAGCATCAGCTGGAGGAAAGGCAGCCTGCGCCTCCGGAAGGCACTGTGAGTTTTGAGATGTATTTGAAGCACGGTATTGTCACTATTATGTTTCATACATTGTTGCACAAGTATACGAAGAACAATGCTGAGCTTCAGTGGCCACTGGATGGTACCTTTGATGAACAAAAATTGAATTATTTACAGGATAAAATATTTGTTAGAAGAAGCCGGCAGTAGATGTTTGATACTTTGCCGGTATGGCACAAGGAAGCTAAGCAGAGGCGTACATGGGCCGAGAAGGATTTCAGGAAGAAGCCAATGCAAAAAGTGGCTCAAAAAGCTGTAGTTTATGATAAAGAGCAAACCATAAAGGGTATTGAGTGTGCAGATAGGAGGTTTTGATTCCAATGTAATAAGTCCCATGTTGTTTGAGAGGATGAGGATCTTTTTGTGGAGGATCTGCTGGAAACTTGTCCCCCACCTCCCTATGCCCGCAGAGAATATATCCTGCTGTTTCATCGACTCAGTCCTCTGTTGCCCCACTGTCTTCCTCTGGTCCTTCTGCAAATTTAAAAGCTTCACCTCCAGCTCGATCTGATTCCCATATGGTTTCGCAACCTGCGAGTGTGGTGACAGCAGGCCCGCCCGCAGGGTCTGCTGTTTCCACTCATGTTTTTCCTCCTTCTCTTACACCCACCACACAGTCAGTGCTGACACTGTCACCTGTGTCTCTTCCTCATGTGTCTTCTCCAGGCATTTTATCCGTGGTGTTGTGTAGTTTTGGGACACCTGTACAAGAATCGGATGGTGGGAATTGGGGGCAGCACAGGAGTGAATAGAGCAGGTATTGACTCGGTCTGATGTGGGTGATGAGGAGAAAAAGATGATTGCAAATCAGGCAGCGCAATGGGTTCGAAATACAATTTATAGTGTGGGGGATATATGGAGTGTGATGAAAGATTTTGACCAATTTGTACAACAGCATGTTCTGCAACATATGTTGGCTACATATCTTTGGTTTGTGGGAACAGTGTATTGGAGGCACAGCTACTCAAGTTATTTAAGACAGTCAAGATCATGTGTATTCAACCGATATGTCCCCTGAAGACAGTTTTGGTAATGTTGGGACACTACTCAGTTATCAAGAAAGATTACATCACAGTACCAGTGTGTCCCAATTTCCTTTTTTTATTGAAATTTTTTTATTGAAATTTTTCATCCCATTTATAAGTATTTTCCAATACAACACAAAAAGTCATCAATACAAAAAGAAGAATAAATCATATTCACATTAATATTTTCCGTTGACACATTTGGTGTAAATCATATCATTAGCATTGCTTTCTTTCTTTCTATTTCTTTCTACTCCTACTCAGGCCATAGATGTCCCTCCTTAATTTTTACTATTTTTCCACCGAGCAAATAATTGCCAAATTCTCGCCCCCACTGCTCTCGCCCTCCTGCCCTATCTTTCGTAGATAGCTTTCTCCAAATTATATGTAGAAATCAACCTTGCTATCCATACTTCAAATGTAGGGGGGACCTGTCAAGCCATGCTCTTGCAATTTCGATTCGATACACCGCCGCTACCATAAACAGAAACTCTATATGGTGGTCCTCTGTTCCTCCCGAGACTCCTAAGATTATCATCTCATCCGTCAGTTTATTTTTAATTCCCAATGAGTTCTCCAAACAGTTCTCGATTGCCCCTTTTAGTGTATGTAGTCGCGGACATTGGGCGAACATATGAACAATGTCCGCTTCTCTTGAATCACAACGTGGGCATGTGATTCCAGTGGTCCCACCCCACTGAGCAATTCTGGCTGGCGTATAATATAAAGAGTATAGTGTTTTGTAGTGTTGTGATTGTAATGTCGCAGAGCATAGGATTGTATGCCCTAAATCCAGAGATGTCTGTAAATCCTCCAAGGAGGCACCCACCTTTTCAACCCATTTAGTAGCGAATGTAGCTCTATCATCGCTTTTTAATGTATATAGTTCTGCATATAGCTGTCTGATTGTACAGCGGTTCGTCCTCTCAAAGTAATCCATAATTCTGCTATGTTCGAACCCAATTAGTCCACCTCTTTTATTTGCGAGATAACTTCTTATCTGTAAATATTTGAAAAAGTTGTTTCCCATTATCCCATATTCCATTTGTAAGTCTTGAAATTGTCTAATTACCCCTTTCGTGTCCAGTAGGTCTCCTATCTTTTTAACCCCCTTATTGTCCCAATCCTTCATAATTGTGTCCCCAAATATATCTCCTGGCAATGAATGGTTATTATACAGTCGTGTGTAGTAGTTATATCGGCCAATGCCAAGCTTTTTGCCACCACCTTCCAAACATTATATGCTGCTCGAAGAGTCTTAAACTTTGTATGTTTAAAGTAATTATAGTCGATTGTTCTCAGCAGGCCATTCTCAGCTTCCTCCCCAATTAGTGCTCTATATACATTTGTGTCTTGATTCTCGTTTACCACACCGCCTAATAGCCCCTGCGTATACTGCAGGACTGCTGCCCAGTAATAAAGTCTAAAATCCGGGGCCCCCTATCCCCCCTTCACCCTAGGGAGTACCATGTGTCGATATGCTCTTCTAGTCTTCCTTTGGGACCATATTATTCTGTTAAGTATTACTTCCAGCTTCCTGAACCATGACTGATCAAAGAACAATGGGATTGCTCTAAAAAGATATAAAAATTTTGGAAAAGTAATCATCTTAATGACATTTATCCTCCCCATTAATGTCAAATGTAAATTATGGATCCTTTCGGTATTTCTTTTTACTTTTTCTAGTAGTGGATTCATATTCAGTCCTACTAGATTATCTAAGTCGGTGGTCACCTTTATCCCTAGATATGTGGCTTCGGGGACAATTCTAGCGTCTTGGTATATTGTATATTTATTCTGCACAATCTGGGTTTTGCCTTTATTAATCAAGTAGCCTGCAATCATTCCATAATTCAAAGCTTCCTGCTCTATTTCGACAATCGCTCTCCCTGGTTTAGGTGTTATAATAGCCACATCGTCTGCCTATGGAAATAGTTTGTACTCTCTCCCATGCAGTCTGACTGGGTAGATATTGCTATTTCTTTCTAGTTTTCTCAGCAGTGGGTCCAAATATAGGGCAAACAGCAGGGGCGAGGCTGGGCAGCCTTGCCTTGTCCCTCGTCTGATCTGAATTGCCTTTGTGTAGCTCCTGTTTATTCTAACCCTTGCTGTTGGTTTTTCAGAGAGAGCCTGAATTGCCTTGATGTAGCCCTCGCCTATCCCAAACCACTTCATAACCCTCCATAGGTAGTCCCATGAGACCCTGTCGAAAGCCTTTTCTGCATCGAGAAATATGGCTGCGACAGGGTCTCTTGTCATCTCTGCGGCATCCAGGATAGTAATCATTTGCCTAGTATGCTGGGTCGTACCTTTCCCGGGGATGAAACCATGTTGTGAAGTACTAACCAGTCTCTCAATAATCTTACTTATTCTTTGAGCTAATGATTTTGAAAAAAAATGTTGTGTCTGTGTTTATGTCGGGATTGTAAACAGTGCAAGAACTAACGCGCGCCACTAACCTTATGTAAATGACCAGCAGAGACGATGGGATGAGAGTCCCCTCGACTTGTCTAAACACAACACCCAGTAGTGATGTACTAGCCACTTTCTGAGCGAGTATTGCGAGAAGCCGGGAGGTGATAAGGTGTAGAAGAGTCGGGGTTAGCGGTACTGCCTTCTGGGTCTGGTCTGAGTTATCCACGAGATCTCGGTTGAGGGACGTACAGATGTAACACTATATTGTTGTACAGCGTAATCGTGCAGTTCCTAAATCCGAAATAACCGGATACTTTTGAAAGGAAAGTTATTGTCACTTTCCTCAATAGAGTATATATATATTCCAGAGAGACTCTTCTACCCTCCGGTACTGAAAAGTGCTTTTTGTTTGCGGGCGTTTTGCTCACAATGATTCTTGGGAACAAACAAGATTTCTAATGGTTCAAAGAAAAGTATATAAAGTAAGAACCCTTTCTTACTAAGTCGGGAACCTCTGGTGTGATAAAGAAACAAAGAACGCATAATACTCGGGACAGTATCAAGAAAGTAAAAAAGGTTTGGAAAGAAGAACGAGCCCGTTCTTCTTTAGTGTACTTGCGACTTGCATCAGGAAAACCTCTTCTCCTCTGACCTCGCAGGCTTTTCATCGGCGCTGGCCTTGAATCCTCTGACCTCGCAGGCTCTTCGTCTGCCCTGGGTTTGAATCCTCTGACCTCGCAGGCTCTTCGTCTGTGCTGGGCTTGAATCCTCTGACCTCGCAGGCTCTTCGTCTGCGCTGGATTTCTAGGTTATACATCCGGCGGGGACAACACCTTCCGCCATAACCAAAACTGCAAAAACAATTGTCAAGCAACTACCTGCTGCAGGGGAGGAGCTTATATAGGCTCAGCCCTTTTTCCGGCCTTCCAAAGCCGCTTAGCCTTCTGGGACATGTAGTCCATCTGGAGAGAATGGCTATTCTACATCTCTTTCTTCTGGACGTGGCGGCGAGAGCGATCGCGACAGTATCCCCTCTCGAGGACAGCCATCCCGGCGGTCGACCCGGCTTACCAGGGAACCGCTCGTGGTATTCAGCGACCAGTTCCGGGCAATGCAAATGGTCCACAGGTTCCCATGTCCTATCCTCGGGCCCGTACCCTTTCCAATCGACCAGATACTGGACCCTGCCACGCACCATATGAGAATCCAGAACTCGTTGTACCTCATACTCTTCCTGGCCTTCCACCTCCAGGGCTTGAGGACGCTCCGGCAACCGCATACTCAACGGACAGGGTCGGAGGAGGGACACATGGAAAAACCGGATGGATAGACCATGAAACAGGCAGGGACAGCTTCATTGCTACGGAATTCACCACTTCACAGATCCCATGAGGACCGATAAATTTAGGCTTAAGTTTGTTAACCCCTTTCAGATGTATGTTACGTGTGGAAAGCCACACCTTGTCCCCTACTTTATAAGCCGGCTCCTCTGATCTCTTCCTGTCAGCAAAAAGTTTATGAGCAGCTTGTGCAGTCTCCAAACAGTTCCGAACATCAATCAGGATGGGCCACAAATGAGCATGATGCTTATGTATGGTAGGAACCAAGGATTCTGCAGGCCAGTCAAATGGAAGCATGTTCGGATGGAAACCGTAGAGGCAGAAGAAGGGAGAACACCCCAAAGTGGTATGAACAGTGTTGTTATAGGCGAACTCCGCCAACCACAAAAGGGTGGTCCAATCCGTGGCATTCTGCATGGTAAAACAGGGGAGGTATTGTTCCAGTGTCTGATTCAGAAGTTCGGTTTTACCACCTGTCTGGGGATGGTAGCTAGATGATAATCTTGCGTCAATTTGCAAGATGGCACAGAGAGCCTTCCAAAAGTGGGATGTGAATTTCGTACCGCGATCAGTTATCAGCACACTCGGCAATCCATGCGCCCGCACAATGTGTTGGAGGAATACCGTAGCTAACTCCACAGACGTAGGTAGACCTGGTAATGAGATAAAATGTCCCATCTTTGTGAGGTGGTCTACTACCACCAAAATGACCGTCTGATTGACACAGGGAGGCATCTCCACAATAAAATTCATGGATAGTGTATGCCAAGGTTTAGGAGGAATGGGCAATGGATGGAGTAAGCCCGATGGTTTAGTGTGGTCCGATTTACCCTGAGCACAAATCGCACAGTTCTTTACATATTCCTTTACATCAACTCGTACACTCTTCCACCAAAAGGAACGTTCCACGTTCGCTGTGGTTTTGTATATGCCCATGTGTCCTCCTAATACAGAATCATGTGCCCACATCAACACCTGTTGTTGCAACGCAATTTGGGGTATATACAACGCATGATAATGGTATGCTAGGTCGTTTTCCGTATGTCGGTGTTCTGGCGGCTCTTGTATCCAAGAGGGGATATCAATATCAGTTAGTGCCACTCTAACATCTTCTAGAAAGTCCTCAGAAGTGACCAGGGCAATTGATGTTGTGGAACATTCAGCTTCTTGAAGGATATAAGGGGGTTCCTCAGGTTCAACCGTCTCCTCTTCTCCTAGACGGGATAAGGCGTCCGCTTTTCCATTGCGTGACCCATGTCTGTATTTGATCACGAAATCAAAGTCGGAGAAAAACAAGGTCCATCGAAGCTGTCGTGGAGTCAAGGCTTTAGCCGTTTTTAGGAACAACAAGTTCCGATGATCCGTGATGATTTCAACAGTATACAGAGCCCCTAGGAGATAGTGTTGCCACTCTTCACACGCTCTTTTAATGGCAAGGAGTTCTTTATCTGTGATGGTGTAGTTTGTCTCACATGGTGTAAGTTTCCTCGAATAGTAGGCCACCGGGTGAAGCTGCCCTGTGGTGGGATGCCTTTGGGATAAGATCCCTCCGAGTGCGAATTGGGATGCGTCGGTCTGTAGGATAAATGGCAGTTGAGGATCTGGATGTCTGAGAATGGGGGCTTGACAATCTGTAGGGATTTTAAGCAGCGCAAGAACTAATGCGTGCCACTAACCTTATGTAAATGACCAGCAGAGACGATGGGATGAGAGTCCACTCGACTTGTCTAAGCACAACACCCAGTAGTGATGTACTAGCCACTTTCTGAGCGTGTATTGCGAGAAGCCGGAAGGTGATAAGGTGTAGAAGAGTCGGGGTTAGCGGTACTGCCTTCTGGGTCTGGTCTGAGTTATCCACGAGATCTCGGTTGAGGGACGTACAGATGTAACACTATATTGTCGTACAGCGTAATCGTGCAGTTCCTAAATCCGAGATAACAGGATACTTTTGAAAGGAAAGTTATCATCACTTTCCTCAATAGAGTATATATATATTCCAGAGAGACTCTTCTAAGCCTCCGGTACTGAAAAGTGCTTTTTGTTTGCGGGCGTTTTGCTCTCAATGATTCTTGGGAACAAACAAGATGTCTAATGGTTCAAAGAAAAGTATATAAAGTAAGAACCCTTTCTTACTAAGTCGGGAACCTCTGGTGTGATAAAGAAACAAAGAACGCGTAACACTCGGGATAGTATCAAGAAAGTAAAAAAGGTTTGGAAAGAAGAACGAGCCCGTTCTTCTTTAGTATACTTGCGACTTGCATCAGGAAAACCTCTTCTCCTCTGAGCTCGCAGGCTTTTCATCGGCGCTGGGCTTGAATCCTCTGACCTCGCAGGCTCTTCGTCTGCGCTGGGTTTGAATCCTCTGACCTTGCAGGCACTTCGTCTGCGCTGGGCTTAAATCCTCTGACCTCGCAGGCTCTTCGTCTGCGCTGGGTTTCTAGGTTATACATCCGGCGGGGACAACACCTTCCGCCATAACCAAATCTGCAAAAACAATTGTCAAGCAACTACCTGCTGCAGGGGAGGAGCTTATATAGGCTCAGCCCTTTTTCCGGCCTTCCAAAGCCGCTTGGCTTTCTGGGACATGTAGTCCATCTGGAGAGAACGCGCTATTCTACATCTCTTTCTTCTGGCCGTGGTGGCGAGAGCGATCGCAACAGTTTAAGAGAGTAATTGGCCTGTAGGACCCGGGCTCTAATGCTGGTTTGTCTTTTTTTTAAATCACTATAATATCTGCACCTGCCCATGAGAGTGGTATCGAACTGCCTAACTGTGCCTGTCTAAAAATCTCTAACATGTCCCCCCCCAATAGATCCCAAAAAGTCTTATAGAATTCAGCCGGAATTTGGTCTGGACCCGAAGCTTTTCCCGTCGGTAACTTATTCACAGCCTCCCTTACTTCTTGTAGTGTAAATGGAAGGTCTAATTCCTCTTTATCTTCCATATCTAGTGTGTCATGCTGTGTTCCTGCCCGATAGTCTGTAATCTTCTCATCTACATTTCTTACGTTTGATTCATATAGGTTACCGTAGAAGCTTCTAAAAACCTCCTGTATCTCTTCTGGTGTACTAACCACATTTCCTAGGTTATCTCTAATTTCTTTTATATCCCCTGCTGATATGTTTTGACGGGTACGTATTGCTAGGAGGTGTCCAACTCTTTCGCTGAATTCATAACACTTTTCCTTTTTTGCTAGATAATTCCCTGCCGCTTTCTGAGCCAGAGTTGTCCCTGCCTCTGCTTTATTTACTTCTATTTCCAAAAGTATTTCCTCTAATGGTTCTCGTCTGTGAATCGCTATACTTAAGCTTTCTTCTAGCGCCGCAAATTCTCTCATCCTATTCTCCATCTTGCTCTTCTCTTTCTTAGCCCTTTGTAATGTGTAGCTTAATGTTTCACCCCTTACACCAGCCTTAAAAGCGTCCCAGGTCATGTTAGTCACAGCTGTATTCCTATTATCTTCCCAGTATTGGGGGATCCATTCCTGCATATGTCTTATATATCCTGGTTCTCTCAATAGGGCTCTCTCAAATGCCCATATGCTCTTTTTGCTCGTATTCCTATTAACCATTGGTAGATTTAACACCAGTGGATTATGGTCCGAAACCACTCTGGGCAATTTTTCTATTTTAGATTCGCTTATTGTTGATCTTGATATAAAGAAATAGTCTAGCCTAGCTACCATCTTGTGTGGGGCTGAATAGAACGTGCTACCTGTCCCTGCTGGGTTCTTTTCTGCCCATACATCTTCTAAGGCATTATGACGCGCCATGTTGTACATAGCTTTACATGTTTTTTTCTTTCGCCCGACATAACCCCCTCTGTTCAGCATACTTGTCCCTTCCAGCCTGTTAATGTTAAAATCTCCACAGCATATTATAGGTTCAGGCCATAGTGCGAGTTCTCCATCAAGCATTTCAAAAATTTCTGGATCATCTTTATTAGAGTCATAAACTGACAACATTGTGTAACACCCAGCTTGTGTTTCCACCTCCACAATTACCCATCTTCCCTCTTGATCCTCTTTTTTCTTTTTAATATCACAGCCCCTTTGTTAGCTAATATTGCCACCCCTTTTGTTCTCGTTTCTTGGCTTGTATAGGCAAGGATGTCAAACCCCATTTGTTCCAGCAGGAATTTTTCTTTTCCGGAAATGTGTGTCTCCTGCAGGCACATTATCTCTATTCTAAGCATTCTTAGCATGGCAGCGACTTTCTGTCTTTTATCACCATTATTCAGACCACACACATTTATAGAAATTATCCTTTAGGCCATTTAAATTTTTCTAGCTTTTCCCCTCTCAAATACCATACTGTTCTCATTCTGCACATGAAAGCTCTTGCTGATACATTCTTCTCTCTATTGTTTTCCTTTTTCTCTTTTTGTGTTATTTTTCTCCAGATTCCGCCTTCCCCCTCCCCCTCCCTCCCTCCCCCCACCCCAGGTCTCCCACCCCCCCTTTCACAGGCAAATAGGTCACACATGACCTATATGTGACTGCTGTGTGATGTAAAGTCACCTCCCTCTCCCTCCTTCTATACATTCAGTTTTCACTACCCTCCTTTTCTAATGCCCTGACATCCTGTAATATTTTTCTATCTTGGCGTTAATTTACGCCTAACCCTCTGAACAGCTATCTGTTTCCTCTTCCCTTGTTTTTCTCGGTAAGCTCTGTTAAATATTCTCCGGCCTTTACTTCAGAAAAAAACATCCTAGTATGCCCGCCTATGATATTCTTCAGTTTTGCAGGAAACATTAAAAAAGCCTCTGCCCCTTGTTGTTGAAAAGGTGTTATCATTTGTCTAAGTCGCCACCGTTTCTCTACCATAATATGGCAGAAATCAGAACGGGCAAAGAAAGTTACTCCCTGGGCCGTTTTTTTAGCATCTGGTCTGGCTTTTTCAATTATTTCTTGTCTTGCCAAATAGTTACCACAAAAGACTAACATAGCTCTAGGTAAATTGTCCTGTCTACCGTCTTTCTCCTTTTTGTTTACCAGTGGGAACCTATGCGCGCATTGTACTTCTAACTCCCATTGCCATGGTACTTCGGGAAAGGTCTCTTGCAATAGTTTGATAACAAAGCCTCTTGGGTCCTGCCCCTCCACCCCTTCCTCAAGCCCAAGAAGTCTCACGTTATTCCTTCTCTGCCGGTTCTCAAAATCTTCAATTTTCCATTGTAAGTCCTCTGTTACTTTAGACTGTTCCATTTTGAATGATTGCCAGTCTGTGATCTCATCCTCAATTCTACTCGTCCGTTCCTCTACTTGCACCACTCTCTCCTCCACCTCTTCGTATTATTTATTCATTTTCCTTATTGAGGCTTGAATTTTCTTGGTATCATGTCTGGCTCTCCTGCTCTCTGTTCTTGCTTCAGCCTGCATTTGTTTTAAAGTATTAAATAACATATCCATCGTAGCGTGTTGAGAGACTCGGGGTTCCCCACCACCTATTGCTCCTCCTTCCCTTTGTATGGTCTCCTGGTAGACACTTGGGGTTGCTGAGTAGTCCCATAGAAGTTTTTTATTCATCTTATCTGGGGATCCCCCTCGCCTCACAGTCGGTTCCCTCTTTTGTTTTGTATTTTTATCTTTGCTCTCCTCTGTGTCTGAGCTAATCTCTGTAGTAGACTTGCCATCCTTATCAGTAGAAGTGGTGTCTGACCCTTCATTTACAGAAAAGAATTTGTCCCCCTCTCGCTCTCTCAATGATTCAATACTTGCCAGGCTCCCCCATTTTGCACAATTAATCTGGCTCGAGTTGTTGATCATTTCTTCTTCTACCAGCAGTAGTGCATCCAACATATTGGCATTATTGGCATTTCTTACCCCTTCAGTCTCAGATACCAGTCCCTGGCTCTGCTGTATGTTCGAGCTGCCGCTCCCTTCTTCCATCTCTCCTGGCTTGGCTGCTCCCGCTGAAGCCGCGCCGTCCGCGGCTGAGTTCCCTCGTTGCTTAGTTACCGAGACGCTAACGTCCTCGAGGACGGCTCCAAGCGCCCTCGCGTCTCCGCTGGCATGTTTGCTGGCATTCATCGCCTGGGGTTGTTCCTATGATGTTTTCGCTGCTGCGTTTGGTGCAGTCCTTGCGCTGAAGGATTCTGACAAGGTGGGCTGTCTGAGGGTCGCTTCTTTACTCTCTTTTGCGGCCACTACTTTGTTGGTGCATCCGATTTCGTCTTTGCTTAACCCAGAAGCGGCAGTCTGCAGCTCATCCCGCATCGTAGTAGGTTTCGTTTCTGTTCTCCTCTCTTTGTCAATTTTCCTTTGTAGTGTTTTCAGAGCCGTAGTTGAAGCTGACGCTGGTGCTGGTGCTGGAGTCCCGCATTTGCCAGGGAGGGGGATTTTTGGAATCGCGCCTGTTCCCTGTAGTTTGTTTGTATTGCCAGCATTAAATATTGCTTTCTACTTGTCTTTGTCTTTTTCGGGCTTTTCAATCTTTTCCTTCTTTCCTCTCTGTGCCATCGCAATTCTGCAGAACGCTTCCCAGTGGCTTCGTGTGGTTTTTGTCACTACCTTGAACACAGACAACGCTCTTTTTGTGAGACTTCTTTCTGTGCTCTTCCAGTCACCGATCTCCACCTCGGTTATCCACCAGAGCAGCTTCATAAATGGTTTCAGAATCTCCTCCGGGCATTATCCATGTTTCCAAGTTGGGAGAGGGAGTAGATGCGACTGACCACTTACACCACACTGGCGGTCATCTTGCCCTCCCTGTGTGTCCCAATTTCCAATGAGAGAGGTGCATCCTATTTTTCATCCTGAGATCCCAGAGCAGTGTAACCAGAGAGGAGAGGTGGTTCGACAACGGGTAGAGGCTCATTTTCAGGAACTGTGGGTCTATACCCCATGGAAGAGAAGTGAGGTGCTAGCTCTTAAGAGTCAGTTACCAGATCCTAGAAAAAAGCCTACAGCATACTGTAAAGAGTAAACAGAGGCCGCCTCCTCGTCAGTTATGACTCTAGCAGATATTGAGATGTTTTTCGGGCTGTTGGAGCCAGTGGATTTATGGAGGCAGGTACATACGCAAGATAACAGAGTGGAATTGGGTGGCACATGGGATGAGATTGAGGCATGGGATAAGGAGCGAAAGCCCAGTGAAAAACCTAGGGCTGAGATTCTGTCTCTACCAAGCCGTATCATCACTTACATGCATTCTCTTATTCCACCCGGGCGAGTAGATTGGGATAAGTTAACAGCATGTTGTTAAAAGAAAGAGGAGAGTGTTTCTGATTTTTTTACTTGGTTTGTAGGGGTGTTCTTGGATTTTAGTGGGCAGCATTTGTCAGTCAAAGGTGGTGTTCGTTGTTTAACAGGTTTGTCACGAATATGCTTCAGGAGATAGCGGCTCAGTTACAAGCTTCAGAGAATACTTAGACTACCTCCTCCCCTTCGGTGACATTGAGTATGGCTCAGTATTACGAGCATCAAGAAAATGAGGTGAAGGACAAAGTGGAAAAGAAGAATAAGAATTTGAAAAAAAGGGTGTTACTGCAGCAGGTTGCAAGAGGGTCCTGAAGGGAACAAGGAACAGGTCCCGCTCAGAGATCGCGGGGTGCCCGTAGAGGTGGTGCACCCTTAGGTCCGAATCAGTGTTCGTAATATAAAAAGGAGGGACATTGGTGAAGTGAGTGAGTGGATTTGTTGTCAAAAATTGCAGCGTCAAAAATAAATCCTCCCTTTGGAGATATTAGTGGACCCAATGGTACTATATGTCAACTCAACTCATACGTACACTCTCATGCACACATCAATTACTGTTTAAGTCGGAATGTGAAGGCACTTGTACAATTTTTAATGGTTATTAAAAAAGGTTTAAAACCATACATGTGATGTCACAATTAGATAAAGAAATTCATAAAACTATTATTCTTCAAAAAAAACAAAGTAGTCATCAATATATACAGTTAAATAACAGTGATAGCTTCCTAGAAAGGAAAAAAACAGAAGAGACAAGAACATTTGTCATCTGGTAGTCAACTTGAATAAAATGAACAGCACCATGCAGAGAAAAGAATTGTGATTGCTGACTCTCAACAAATTTTACGAAAAACTAGCATCAACACGTTTAGGTAGTTGATTCACAATAAAAACTCCTTCTTCATGACACAATGCTTTAATAAATACTTTCTTAAATCCTTTCCATTTTCATGTAGTGCAATAATAGATTATTTACACACTTAATATTGTTAAAAATGGAAGTTTATCCATCTTCCATAAATACTCTATTGAATTACGTCCTTTTCTTGCTTTTATAATTGTTCTTAATTTCAAGGAGAGGTAAAACCTCGGGGCTCATTCTCCTATGTTCTTAGATAAATTAGATGGGCTTGTTAAATTCGGACACCCGTCTAGGCAACCGGTACTCGTTTTTGTAGCTTTTAAGTCTGACAGATTCAGAATATACCGCTGCCCTCTCTCGGCCGTGGTTCAGTAAAAAATTGCAGTACCTAAAGGGCAAGGTTCGAGGTTCGAGTGGAAGGGGCTGTGGTGAGTTTGATCAGGAGGAGGTTCATGCAGGTGCATCTTTGGGAGGTCGTTCTGATCAGAATTATTTTGATGACCCCCGATGAAGGCTGTACTATCATGATGAATATGATATGAATTAAGCTGCAGGGATGTCCTATGGTTCGGACAGCCAGGGACAGGGACAGGGAAAGGGACCAGTCCAAATTCCTGTAGATCAGCATGGTCCTTATGTCACAGCAAATTTGCATGGATGGGCACAAACGTTTTTGGTGGATACAGGTGCAATGAATAGCTCTGTTTCTCAATTGCTTGTCCCCTGGGCAGCCCTGTCTGGCCGTAATAGTGTCTTCGTTAAGCATGGGCGTAAAATCTGTTCCGTTCGCGGAATTTGTGGATTTTCTGCAATTTCACGGTCCGCGAATCTCGCAAAATTGCAGAAAAATCCGCGAAATCGCGAGTGGGGCGGATTTTCAAAAACCGAAGTACATGAAGCACTTACAGGGTTACAGCAGGTGCCCAAGTTTAAGTTAATTTCTTTGTAACCATTTACAAAATGGTTAAAAAGAAATTAACTTCCACTTGTGCACCTTCTGTAGCCCTGTAAGTGCTTCCTGAGCGGTGCCTCCAGAGTTTTTGCCTACTTGCAACTATTCTCTCACCCTGCTCTGACCCTCGAAGCAGGGTCAGAGAATAGTTACAAGTATGGCACAATGCTCCAGCCTGTCACAAAAATTAAACCACAACAGGAAGCACTTACAGATAAGGAAGCAGGTGCCGGACTTGAAGCTCAAATTCAGTAACACATTAACCAGCCCCCGGTGGAGGCTGGGCAGGTGTTCGTTCTCTCCATTACCTACAGTGGTGAACCAGAGGGTGCTGTGATGAACCAGAAGGTGCAGTTGTGAACCAGAGGGTGCTGTGATGAACCAGAGGGTGGCAGTGGTGAACCACAGGTTGGCAGTGGTGAACCAGAAGGTGCAGTTGTGAACCAGAGGGTGCTGTGATGAACCAGAGGGTGGCAGTGATGAACCAGAGGGTGGCAGTGATGAACTACAGGGTGACAGTGATAAACCAGACGGTGGTTTGTGGTGAACCTTAGGGTGGCAGTGATGAACCAGAGGGTGAAAGTGGTGAACCAGAGGGTGGCAGTGGTGACCCGGGGGGGCAGTTGTGAACCAGAAGGGTGGCAGTGATGAACCAGAGGGTGGCAGTGGTGAACCAGAGGGTGACAGTGATGAACAAGAGGGTGGCAGTAGTGAACCAGAGGGTGGCAGTGATGAACCAGAGGTTGGCAGTGGTGAACCAGAGGGTGACAGTGATGAACCAGAGGGCGGCAGTGGTGAACCAGAGGGTGGCAGTGGTGA
The DNA here is from genome assembly GCF_964263255.1 of Lissotriton vulgaris. NCBI lineage: Eukaryota > Metazoa > Chordata > Amphibia > Caudata > Salamandridae > Lissotriton > Lissotriton vulgaris. The sequence goes on from NC_141687.1 coordinate 1,774,143,688, forward strand.
ACCAGAGGGTGACAGTGATGAACCAGAGGGTTTCAGTGGTGAACAAGAGGGTGGCAGTGATGAACCAGAGGGTGGCAGTGGTGAACCAGAGGCTGGTAGTGATGACCCAGAGGGTGGCAGGGGTGAACCAGAGGGTGGCAGTAGTGAACCAGAGGGTGCTGTGATGAACTAGAGGGTGGCAGTGATGAACCAGAGGGTGGCAGTGATGAACCAGAGGGTGGCAGGGGTGAACCAGAGGGTGGCAGTGGTGAACCAGAGGGTGGGAGTGGTGAACCAGAGGGTGGCAGTGATGAACCAGAGGGTGACAGTGGTGAACCAGAGGGTGACAGTGGTGAACCAGAGGGTGCTGCGATGAAGCATATGGTGGCAGGGGTCAACCAGAGGGCGGCAGTGGTGAACCAGAGGGTGGCAGTGGTGAATCAGGGGGTGCTGTGATGAACCAGAGGGTGGCAGTGGTGAACCAGAGGGTGGCAGGGGTGAACCAGAGGGTGGCAGTGATGAACCAGAGGGTGTAAGTGATGAACCAGAGGGTGGCGGGGTGAACCAGAGGGTGCTGTGATGAACCAGAGGGTGGCAGTGATGAACCAGAGGGTGGCAGTGGTGAACCAGAGGGTGGCAGTGGTGAACAAGAGGGTGGCAGTGATGAACCAGGGGGTGGCAGTGGTGAACTAGAGGGTGGCAGTGATGAACCAGAGGGTGGCAGTGATGAACGAGATGGTGGCAGGGGTGAACCAGAAAGTGGCAGTGGTGAGCCAGAGGGTGCTGTGATGAACCAGAGGGTGGCAGTGGTGAACCAGAGGGTGGCAGTGGTGAACCAGAGGGTGGCAGTGATGAACCAGAGGGTGGCAGGGGTAAACCAAAGGGTGGCAGGGGTGAACCAGAGGGTGGCAGTGGTGAACCAGAGGGTGGCAGTGATGAACCAGAGGGTGCTGTGATGAACCAGAGGGTGGCAGTGGTGAACCAGAGGGTGGCAGTGGTGAACCAGAGGGTGACAGTGGTGAACCAGAGGGTGGCAGTGATGAACCAGAGGGGACAGTGATGAACCAGAGGGTGGCAGGGGTGAACCAGAGGGTGTTGTGATGATCCAGAGGGTGGCAGTGATGAACCAGAGGGTGGCAGTGGTGAACCAGAGGGTGCTGTGATGAACAAGAGGGTAGCAGTGATGAACCAGAGGGTGGCAGTGGTGAACCAGAGGGAGCTGTGATGAACCAGAGGGTGGCAGTGATGAACCGGAGGGTGGCAGTGGTGAACCAAAGAATGACAGTGATCAACCAGAGAGAGCAGTGGTGAACCAGAGGGTGGCAGTGATGAACCAGAGGGTGGCAGTGGTGAAACAGAGGGTGGCACTGATGAACCATAGGGTCACGGTGATGAACCAGAGGGTGGCAGTGATGAACCAGAGGGTGGCAGCGGTGAACCAGGGGGTGCTGTGATGAGCCAGAGGATGGCAGTGGTGAACCAAAGGGTGCTGTGATGAACCAGAGGGTGGCAGTGATAAACCAGAGGGTGACAGTGATGAACCAGAGGGTGGCAGTGATAAACCAGAGGGTGGCAGGGGTGAACCAGAGTTTGCTGTGATGAACTCGAGGGTGGCAGTGGTGAACCAGAGGTTGGCAGTGATGAACCAGAGGGTGGCAGTGGTGAACCAGATGGTGACAGTGATGAACAAGAGGGTGGCAGTAGTGAACCAGAGGGTGGCAGTGATGAACCAGAGGGTGGCAGTGGTGAACCAGAGGGTGACAGTGATGAACCAGAGGGTGGCAGTGGTAAACCAGAGGGTGGCAGTGGTGAACCAGAGGGTGACAGTGATGAACCAGAGGGTGGCAGTGGTGAACAAGAGGGTGGCAGTGATGAACCAGAGGGTGGCAGTGGTGAACCAGAGGGTGGCAGTGATGACCCAGAGGGTGGCAGTAGTGAACCAGAGGGTGCTGTGGTGAACCAGATGGTGGCAGTGATGAACCAGAGGGTGGCAGTGATGAACCAGAGGGTGGCAGGGGTGAACCAGAGGGTGGCAGTGGTGAACCAGAGGGTGGGAGTGGTGAACCAGAGGGTGGCAGTGATGAACCAGAGGGTGACAGTGGTGAACCAGAGGGTGACAGTGGTGAACCAGAGGGTGCTGCGATGAAGCATACGGTGGCAGGGGTCAACCAGAGGGTGGCAGTGGTGAACCAGAGGGTGGCAGGGGTGAACCAGGGGGTGCTGTGATGAACCAGAGAGTGGCAGTGGTGAACCACAGGGTGGCAGGGGTGAACCAGAAGGTGGCAGTGATGAACCAGAGGGTGTAAGTGATGAACCAGAGGGTGGCGGGGTGAACCAGAGGGTGCTGTGATGATCCAGAGGGTGGCAGTGATGAACCAGAGGGTGGCAGTGGTGAACCAGAGGGTGGCAGTGGTGAACAAGAGGGTGGCAGTGATGAACCAGGGGGTGGCAGTGGTGAACTAGAGGGTGGCAGTGATGAACCAGAGGGTGGCAGTGATGAACGAGATGGTGGCAGGGGTGAACCAGAGGGTGGCAGTGGTGAGCCAGAGGGTGCTGCGATGAACCAGAGGGTGGCAGTGGTGAACCAGAGGGTGGCAGTGATGAATCAGAGGGTGGCAGGGGTAAACCAAAGGGTGGCAGGGGTGAACCAGAGGGTGGCAGTGGTGAACCAGAGGGTGGCAGTGATGAACCAGAGGGTGACAGTGGTGAACCAGAGGGTGATAGTGGTGAACCAGAGGGTGCTGTGATGAACCAGATGGTGGCAAGGGTGAACCAGAGAGTGGCAGTGGTGAACCAGAGGGTGGCAGTGATGAACCAGCGGGTGCTGTGATGAACCAGAGGGTGGCAGTGGTGAACCAGAGGGTGGCAGTGGTGAACCAGAGGGTGACAGTGGTGAACCAGAGGGTGGCAGTGATGAACCAGAGGGGGCAGTGATGAACCAGAGGGTGGCAGGGGTGAACCAGAGGGTGTTGTGAAGAACCAGAGGGTGGCAGTGATGAACCAGAGGGTGGCAGTGGTGAACCAGAGGGTGGCAGTGGTGAAACAGAGGGTGGCACTGATGAGCCAGAGGATGGCAGTGGTGAACCAAAGGGTGCTGTGATGAACCAGAGGGTGGCAGTGATAAACCAGAGGGTGACAGTGATGAACCAGAGGGTGGCAGTGGTGAACCAGAGGGTGGCAGTGATGAACCAGATGGTGGCAGTGGTGAAACAGAGGGTGGCACTGATGAGCCAGAGGATGGCAGTGGTGAACCAAAGGGTGCTGTGATGAACCAGAGGGTGGCAGTGATAAACCAGAGGGTGACAGTGATGAACCAGAGGGTGGCAGTGATAAAGCAGAGGGTGGCAGGGGTGAACCAGAGTTTGCTGTGATGAACTCAAGGGTGGCAGTGGTGAACCAGAGGTTGGCAGTGATGAACCAGAGGGTGGCAGTGATGAACCAGAGGTTGGCAGTGATGAACCAGAGGGTGGCAGTGATAAACCAGAGGTGTGGCAGGGGTGAACTAGAAGGTGCTGTTATGAACCAGAGGGTGACAGTGATGATCCAGAGGGTGGGAGTGGTGAACCAGAGGGTGGCAGTGATGAACTAGAGGGTGGCAGTGATGAACCAGAGGGTGACAGTGGTGAACCAGAGGGTGGCAGCGGTGAACCAGAGGGAGCTGTGAAGAACCAGAGGGTGGCAGTGATGAACCAAAGGGTGACAGCGGTGAACCAGAGGGTGCTTTAATGAAACCAGAAGATGGCAGTGATCAACCAGAGGGTGGCACTGGTGAACCAGAGGGTGGCAGTGATGAACCAGAGGGTGGCAGTGGTGAACCAGAGGGTGGCAGTGATGAACCAGAGGGTTACAGTGATGAACCAGAGGGTTACAGTGATGAACCAGAGGGCGGCAGTGATGAACTAGAGGGTGGCAGTGGTGAACCAAAGGGTGCTGGGATGAACCAGAGGGTGGCAATGATGAACCATAGGGTGACCGTGACAAACCAGAGGGAGGCAGTGGTGAACCAGAGGGTGCTGTGATGAACCAGAGCATGGCAGTGATGAACCAGAGGGTGACAATGATGAACCAGAGGGTGACAGTGTTGAACCAGAGGGTGGCAGTGGTGAACCAGAGGTTGGCAGTGATGAACCAGAGGGTGGCAGTGATGAACCAGAGGGTGGCACTGCTAAACTGCCCGGGAGCCCTGTGGGTGTGAGCCCCCGCGCTGCTGAGCTGCCCAGGGGTTGTGAGCCCATGCGCTACTGAACTGCCCTGGGCCCAGTGGGTGTGAGCCCCCGTGCTGCTGAACTGCCCCGGAGCCATCTCAGTGTGAAAATCATTTGTGCTCAATTTCCTGGGAGCCCTCTGGGTGTGAGCACACATTGTGGTAAGTGCCCCCCTGACCCCAGTACATATATACCCATACCGCACAGCACCATTATGCTCTTGCACCATGAAGTCTGGTGCCTGGATGCTCCTGATCTGTGTAGGTGGTACCACCATCTGGTGCAGTCAAAATGTAAAGTCATAACTTTCTACACAGCACCAATAAACACGTGTACCCCCTGGCACCGGTATGCGCATGTACCAGGTATGGAGCACCCGCATGCCACTGCACCCTACTGCCCAGCGCCAGCATATGCCTGTACGGGGCAGTTTAGTATGATATGGGACATTGTCCAGCAGCAGCAGCTGCATGCGCCTGAACCCACTGAGCAAGAGCAGAATGGCTTTGTACCAACACGCGCAGCAGGGCTATCTTGGACATCTGAAGGATTCTGGGGTCCTGTGCCAAACGTATTTTTGCATCCATGAGTTTCCCGAGCGCCATCCCCGTGTAGCTCCTGCGAGCAGGAGGCTTCTTTCTCCTCATCTGCTGCTCTTCTCGGTCTCTGACCCTTTATAAACAAGATGCATGTGAACTCGCATAGAAGCCCCGCCCGTTTGGCCCCGTCCACCACACACTAGCGGTATAAAATGTCTTCCCACCTGTCCCCACTATAATGGCCAGCTCACTCAAGGGACCTCGGCGCCTTTTGGCGCGCTGGCAAAGTTACAGGCACACGTGGTCACATATTTGTGCAAATGGCACAAATATCTGCGAGTTCAGTGGAAAATTTGCGAACTCACAGATTTTTTTGCCATTTTGCAGGAATTTGCGGACCGCGAATTTGCAAATTTCTCCCATACTTAGTCTTGGTAGGCTTTTCAAGCGTACCAATTGTGAGCCCATTTCCAAACCTTTTGCATTTACTGTTGGTGCTTTTACTGTGAACTCCCCCTTTTCGTTGACAGCGAATTGTGGAGGAAATTTAATAGGACTGGATTTGTTGAAAAAGCTGCATACTACCATTTACTTTTCTCCAGGTGGTGTTTATATGAGTCTTGCACCAAATGTGGTTAGTGCAAAACAGTGTTTGGCAAAGGATACACCACTTCTTGTTGAATTTAAGGATGTGCTGTCATCATTATGGGCCAAAGGGGACATGGATGTGGGGTTGTTGCAGATACCACCAGTTTTTATAAGAGTTAAGGACAATGCTGTACGCCCTCGTACTCCCCAGTATAAAATTTCACAAGCAGGGGAACAGGCTTTGTTGCAAAATATATAGGATTTGATCCAATCAGGTGTGGTTGATGAGACAGTTGTGAAAGGATGCAATAGCCCCATTCTTCTTATTCTTAAGTAGGCACCTTTGGATTCCTCTGTTGCACATCCTGTCTATCATTTTGTGATTGACCTGCGGGAAATTAATAAAATAGTAGTCCCCCGGTTCCCTGAGGTACCAGATATTACCGTCCTTTTGACTATGATTTCTTCCACAGCCAAATTCTTTTCTATGATTGATTTGAAAAATGCCTTCTTTAGTATTTCTATTCATCCAGCTACTAGATATCCATTTTGATTTCCTCTAGCTGGAAGGAGTTTCTAATTCTGTAGAGCTCCTCAGGGGTATACTGAAAATCACAGTATTTATAGCCAGGCTTTAAAAAGTTAATTGGACTCTCTCTCGCCCCACAGGTAATGTATTGCAGTTGTCGGGAGGCTGTTGTTAAATTATTACAGCATTTGACAAACAGAGGACATAAAGTGTCACTTTCTAAATTCCAATATTGTCAACAGCAGGTCACCTATTTAGGTTACCTGCTGTTGAAGGAGGGTCCGAGGCTAACACATGAACAAGATGATACCATTTTTAAAATGCCTGTCCCTATGACTCAGAGGGATGCGCGTGCTTTCATAGGCATCACCTTGTCGATATTAGATACCTGCTTTTTCTTTATTAACCCCTCCCATGGTTGTGACGGAACCGTTCCGTCACGAGCCGCGGGTGGGCTGTGCTGGTGACGGAACGGTTCCGTCACGACCCGCTTGCCGTGCCTGCGTGGCGCTTTCAATTGAGCGGGCGGGGCCATTTCGGAACCGTTCCGTTACAAGCACAGCTCACCCGCGTGCCGTGACGGACCGGTTCTGTCACGAGCACGGGACTGCCGCGCGGCCCCGCCTCCCCCTTAGCACTGCGGCAGAATAGCCGCCGCAGTGAAAGGGTTAATACAGCCCTTGCTTTGCCTAACAACTAAAAATGACATGAACCCTTGCCCTAAATGCATGAATGTCAGCATGCTTTTGAACAATTAAAAGTTGTGCTTTGCTCTGAACCAGTGCTTGGCATGCCTGAATATAAGAAGCCCTTCGTGATCTATGTACACAAAGTGGCTGGATGTGCACTCTCTGTGTTAACACAAGCCGCTGGAGGTAAGCAGAGGCTGTGTACTTTTTTTTCTGCTACGCTTGACCTTGTGGCCAGAAACCTCCTGAGTTCTTTAAGAGCTGCCACGGCTGCAGCGATCTCTATTTCACAATCGGCAGGGCTAGTCCTTAATCATGATCTCAAAGTGATGGTACCTCATGCTGTGGACGTACTTTTGAACAAGACAAAGACGCAGCACCTTACCAGTGCTCGTCTGACCAGTTACGAATTGACTCTATTTGCACCTCATATTACTATCAAAAGATGTGCTGCTCTGAACCCATCCATGTTACTACCCCTCCCTTCAGAAGATGAGGACACTGATGTTCATGATTGTTTGTTCCGCACTGAAGAAGAGATAAACGGACAGGTAGACTTGACTGATGTTCCCTTATCTGACCCACAAGGGAAACTATATGTCGATGGTTCTTGTTTCAAATTGTCAGATGGCACCACTACAGCGGCGTATGCCATTACCACACTGTGCTCTATAGTTGAGACATTATGTATTCCTTACCAATCAGCACAAGCTGCGGAGTTGATAGCTCTTTTGTGAGCATGTGAATTGAGTGAAGGACTGACTGTCAATATTTACACTGACAGTCAGTAAGACTTCGGGGTGGCCCATAATGTTGGGCGCCTATGGACAGAGAGAGGATTCCTGACTTCACATGGCACCAAAATTCAGTACGGTCCATTGATAGAGAGGCTTTTGATGGCCTGGCCCTTCCCAAACGATTGGCAATAGTAAAGTGTTGTGCCCACAAAGCAATTACTGATGATGAGGGGAGGGCAAATACCTTTGCAGATCAGACAGCAAAAGAGACAGCCAGGTTGAAAATGACAAAAATGATTTTGACAGGACCAGCTAGATTGGTACCATATGTTACTATGTTTGAACATTCATTGGAAAGTGTTAGAGAAATATAAAGTGAGGCAACAGTTGAGGAGTTGGCAGTGTGGCAGGAGAGCAAAGGGAGTTTAGATGATGAAGTGTGCCTGACTGACAAGTCCGAGAAGCGGAGATAGATGTTACCCGATGCATATGTGTTTCCTGTAGTTACAATGGCACATGGTCTAGCTCATATTAGCGCAAGTGGAATTTGTAGGCTATTGGATCGTGTATGACAAAATGACAATATCCCAAAGGTTGCTGCCCATTTAGTGAAACACTGTGTGATCTGTTTTAAGTACAATCATGGAAAAGGTACCCTTTTGCATACTGCTAATTTTGCACCGCCCTCCCGCCCTTTCAAGGTACTCCAGATGGATTACATAAAAATGCAACAAGTTAATAATTTGAAATATGTGCTAGTGGTTGTTTGCACAAGTGGATTGAGGCCTACCCAATGAAAGAAAACACAGCCATAGCGACGGCGAAAGCTCTAATTAAGGAGTTTTTCCCGCACTACGGTTTGCCCCGTTTGATTTGGAGTCCTAACGGAAGTCACGTGAATGCAAAGTTGCTCAAAGTGGTGTGCAATGGTGTCCCTGGTTTCTTACGGTGCAGGAAGTCACTCGTTTGATGTTAGGAATATTTCCTTTGGTTGATCCTGCCAGTGCAACGCGGATACACGGCAATATAGTTTAGTTTTCTGGCGGTGGTGAATAGTTTTGATTAATCATGTACATAGAAATCCCAAACGTTATTTAAATATGATTTGTCATTAACGTTTTGCATTCATGAAAAATGTACAATATGGCTGCCACGCTCAACCTACGCTTTACATCAATTGTTTTTGTAAATGTGTCCGCTCTCAGTTTCTATGAGGGCGTGTACAAAAATATGCCGCAAACAGCGTGTAGTTGACACTGAGGAAGGACTGTTGTCTGAAACGAGTCTGTCATCTTTGCCGTAGGCTGCGAATAAAATCTGCTGCCATACCCGGAGTGCTTAAGTCTTCTTTTTGAGCCGTGAGGGAGACTAACGAGCTTCAATATATCACGCGTCTACCAGTGCGATATAGCACCCGCCATCGAGTGCCCCAAGATATCTGGTAGGACGGAGCTGCAGTTTGTTTATCGGGAGCACCGCTGTGATCTGGATCGAACCGGAAAGTGGGAGGAGTTAACGGATGGGCGCACGGCTGACATCTAAAAACACCGGTAAGTCGCTGTTCCCGTAATTGTACTCCTATCCGTACTTGCATTTGCGAGGGTCCAAAACGAGACAGCAAGGCAAGTGGGTATCGGCGGAAAAACCCGGGGAGGCTTCCCTGTGGTTTATAAGCATACAGGCATGTGTGATGGGGAAGAATGCCGCAAAGCGGCTCTAGATGTATTTAAGAAGCGTACATCAAATGCGACCACTGCACCAAACACCGGAGGCAGGGGGAGCATACCACAAAGTTCCCTACAAAATCTTTTTTAAGAAAAAAAATGGAACGATTGAGTGAGAGAGAAATACGAAAATGGTGGGAGGCTACCTCTCTACAAAACTATATTGATGTCGATCGGGTGCCCAGGGGGCTCCGTATATACACGGTTCCTGCTTATGAAAGTCCTGACCCCATGCTCTTGGAGCAATGGGCGGAGCTCACCGCGGCATCCTGTAAAGCCATGCTTAAGTTACTTGTAAAATTTGCATGGAGCGATAGAATGAAAGCGATTGGCGAGATAGCCTCTCTGGAACTGGAGATTGCCAAAGAAACGGATTCAGCTACAGTGACACAATTACGAGATGACATGATGAAACGCTTGGTCAAGTATGAACTTAAGATACGACAGCGAAAACAAGAAAAGTTTGAAAGAGATGAGCGTGATTACGCTCAAGGAAGAATCCTAACCTTTTCAAAGAAATTTGACGGTCCTTGAAAAGCTCTCAATAAAACGAAAGGTACTGAACCGATTGAACCACCCCCCACCTCCGAATCCTCAGCCACAGAAGAAGAACTGTCAGGGGATGAGAGACCAACGACAAGTAAGGAAGGGAGGAAGACTCCTTTTCATTTGGAATTCGACCTCATCCGCAGCACATGGCTCATAGGGGGCAAACTGAAACCACCCGAAAACGACGGAGAACCCGACGAGGTGGCTGGCAGAGGAAGAGGAAGGAGCAGAGCGGCGGTTCAATCTACTCGCAAGAAAAGAGGCAAGAAATGGTAGATTCCAGTCCAACAATTGTCAATCTCACGGAACATCCACTAACACAAGAGGAGGAAGACACCTTAAAATCGGGGCTAAGTTTTTGCCCGAATAAAAGACTGGAATATACCCAAACTCGTATTGATCTGTTCAAACTGACCCGCAAGATAAAACTACACAAGTTTCATAAACTGAAACCACGTACTGAAGGCACTAAGAAAATCAAAAAGAAAGTCACAACGTGTCCCACTGATGTCTTATCCATCAAGGATCTACATACGGCACAAATATTGGAGGAGCTTCGAAAGGAACAAGAGGTAGAAATCGCTGTTAACATCAATGCGTCAGATGCGGCAAGCATCGAGCAACTATCACCCATAACGGATTTTAAGTCTCCATCTCAGTTTAATCCGCAGATGCCGTACGATGCGATAGACACTTTTGCAGATGCAGTGACACAAGATCTTATTAATCACAGATTTTCGAATAAAAAAAGAACTCAGAAAAAGAACAATTTAACCATGGCACAAACTAATGCTCTGACCAATTTGCATAACAACAAAGAGATAGTTGTAAAACCCTCAGATGAGGGGGGCAACGTGGTCTTACTAACTCGAAAGCATAATCAATAAAACAGCTGCAAGATCTAAGGAATTATCAAAAGATAAATAAAGATGAATATACGGACAGCATCAAAGCTTATCATGATCTCCTGACTAAATGGCGCAATAAATCGATGTTAGACATTGATGAGTTCCTTTTTCTTCGAAATCCAGAACCTGTGCTGCCGACCTTTTATCAATTACCAAAGGTCCATAAAGATCCACAGTACCCACCGGGACGACCCATCGTCTCTTCGAAGGGAAGTCTAACGGAGAATTTATCTATATACATTGATTCTTTTCTCTCTGTTTTTGTCACTGATTTAAAATCTTATGTTAATGACACTAAGGACTTCATTGGACAAATCGGTCAAATCACCTGGGATCCATCTTACGTGCTGATCACTCTGGACATAGCCAGCCTCTATACCAGTATCCAACATGACCAAGGGATAGAGGCCATTAAATACTTTCTGGACAAAAGATCGGCGAAATATGTAGTTCATGGGGAATTCCTAATGGAATGTTTGAATTTCTGTTTAAGAAATAACATTTTTCTCTTCCAGAATGATTTATTTAGGCAAACCAGTGGCACAGCGATGGGAACCTGCTTCGCCCCCAGCTATGCGAATCTTTTCGTAGGCTGGTGGGAGGAGCAGGTTGCCCTAGCTGGTGAAAACCAGCGATGAGCTAATCATGTCATCGCATGGCGTCGATACATCAAAGACCTCTTCCTTGTGTGGAGGGGCTCCACCACACAGGCAGAGGAATTCATTGAGGATCTCAATAATAACGATTTGAAACTTAGGTTCACATCGGACATAAGTGAGAAGGAGGTACACTATCTGGATCTAAGGGTTTTTGTTCATGAAGGCAAACTTGAGACAAGTCTCTATAGAAAGCCGACAGCTGGTAACAGCATACTACATGCTGGAAGCAGCCACCCCCCCAGTCTGATTCGTAGCATCCCCTATGGGGAGCTACTAAGATTAAGACGGAATTGTTCTTTGGATTCTGATTTCGTCAGAGCAGCTAACAAATGTATTCCTAGTTAGAGGGTATGATCAATCTCTCCTAGATAATACATTCAGAAGAGTTCTGAGAATTCCTAGGAAACATCTACTAGCTCAGAAAACCCCAACTACTGACGAATCAGAGCTAAATACAAAATTCCGCTTGATTACCACCTACTCAGACGAAGTAAATCAACTCAGACATATTCTGACAAGGAACTGGCACATCCTCCGAACAGATCCTGTAATAGGAAGTGATGTCCCAGCCAAACCCCTGTTGATTTTTAGAAAATCGAAGCCAATTAAGGATAACCTTGTACAGAGTCATCTTATGCCTCTTCATCTGAAACCTGGAGGCACTCTGAAAGACATGAGGGTTTTTTTTCCTTGCGGAAAATGTCGAGCTTGTGAGAACGGCAGAAGGACTTTGACATACAATGTACCTGATCTCAGCAAACCCAGAATGATCAACAAATTCATCACTTGTATGACTCCATATGTAGTGTACTGTCTGGTTTGGCCCTGCGGGTTACAATATATCGGAAGTACTATCAACAACGTGAAACTCCGTATATTAGAACACCAAAGGGCAATTACTAATAAGGACGCAGCGTATCCGGTTGCCCGACACTTTGCCAAAGTACATGGCAGCAACAGAGAACTGCTGCGTTACTTTGGCATTGATCATGTGCCCCTATACCCCAGAGGAGGAGATAGACTACTAAGTCTACGCAGACTGGAGTCTAGATTTATAATAGATCTGCAAACTAGAATCCATCTGGGCTTAATGTAGGGGAAGAATTAACAGTGCACCTGGGTAAATTATTGACTGACCCCACCGTGAGTTAGTCCTTTTTTCTCCCCCTTCCTGTGATAGATCTTGTCCGAAACTTTTCTGAAATAATGAAATAATGAGATGTCCTATCATGTATTGGAAAGTGTTTCCGTAAAATCTAGGCCTTTTACTTATATGTTCTCTCGTCTTATAGTTCCTTCTGTATTTCGAATTAATTCTCTTATTTGTTTGCTACTATATGAAATACTTACATGCATAATTTTGTAGACAGTAATGTTGAAAATAAGGAATAAGAGAACTAGTATTCTGTCTCTTATAAATTAATGATGCAAAATGTATTTTTCTGTAATTTTCTAAATCTTGTACTTCTTTGAAGCACAATAGAATGTATTTCTAAGTAGGTCATTCTCCAGGACATATAATGTTATATGTTACCAGAGCTATGTCGATACACGGCTTGATTGTAATTGTCCTAGTTTCTTACGGTGCAGGAAGTCACTCATTTGATATGTTAGGAATATTTCCTTTGGTTGATCCTGCCAGTGCAACGCCGATACACGGCGATATAGTTTATGTTTCTGGCGGTGGTGAATAGTTTTGATTAATCATGTACATAGAAATCCCAAACGTTATTAAAATATGATTTGTCATTAACATTTTGTATTCATGAAAAATGTACGATATGCCTGCCACGCTAACCTACGCTTTACATCAAATGTGTTTGTAAATGTGTCCACTCTCAGTTTCTATGAGGGTGTGTACAAAAATATGCCGCATACAGCGTGTAGTTGACACTGAGGAAGGACTGTTGTCTGAAACGCGTCTGTCATCTTTGCCGTAGGCTGCGAATAAAATCTGCTGCCATACCCGGAGTGCTTAAGTCTTCTTTTCGAGCCGTGAGGGAGACTAACGAACGAGCTTCAATATATATATATATATATATATATATATATATATATATATATATATATATATATATATATATATATATATATATATATATTCACTGAAAAAACCATAGGTTATAGACCATATATAGTTAGGAATTTGCATTTACAAAACCTTGAAAATTCACTGAAAAAAACATTGGTTATAGACCATATATAGTTAGGGATTAGCATTTACAAAACCTTAATTTACTCGCACAAAACCATAGAAATTCGCATATATAGTTAGTTGCAATAACTATATATCGCGCACCCGCAATCCACTGCTGATGATGTCACATATTACATCATTCATGACATGGTCACTGACATCACTGATGACATTACTGATGGCATCTCAAATGACATCACTGATGACATCTCAAATGACATCACTGATGACATCACTGATGACATCACTGATGACATCTCAAATGACATCACTGATGAAATCACAGATAACATCTCATTTGACATTACTGATCACATCACTGATGATATCATTCATGTGATAATACAATGAACCTCTTCAGACTCTAATATAACCTTAGATACAATCAGTGTAAACAGACACTCACAGACTGTCACTCATCCATGGAGTTACTCACACACCTAGTCAGTCATGCAAAGAATCAATCACACCTCCATTTCCTCAACTATACAGTTATACACACCTTACTTAATCAAACATATACTAACACATATTTACTCTCTTATACAATCATTGATACAAGTTCACAATGATCCATACAGCCACTCACACATTCACTGGCTCTTATGCACAGTTATTTATATATGTCAACTCTTACATGTACTGTGTTTTACATATGTACTTACTTTCACATGTAGCACTGAGAATTCCAATCACTCACCAATACACTCATGCAGACAGTCAACCGCCCATACAGCTGTTTCCACATGCAATTTTGAACCCATACATCTAGTGAATCAACTGCTCACACATCTATGCACAGAGTCACACACCTCCCAGCCACCCCCACACACACACTCAATCTCCCATACAAATATTTGGGCAACCAATCAATAACCCATATAGTTACTCATATAGCTACTGATCAACACATGCAGCAGTTTACAGAACAACAGACATAATGATGCCCAAATTAAGACAGTTTAGTCACTAACCCATGCACTCAGTGAGACACATTTAATCACTCACTCATACAGTCAGTCATGCACCTACTAAATCCTTCATCCAGACACTTATACATCCACTCATTCTTCAATATGTAAGACATATTTTAACTTTACAGAAACATACAGTCACTGGATGTTGTCATCAGTGATGTCATCAGTGATGTCATCAGTGATGTCACTGACCATGTCATGAATGATGTAATATGTGACATCATCAGCAGTGGATTGCGGGTGCGCGATATATAGTTATTGCAACTAACTATATATGCGAATTTCTATGGTTTTGTGCGAGTAAATTAAGGTTTTGTAAATGCTAATCCCTAACTATATATGGTCTATAACCAATGGTTTTTCAGTGAATTTTCAAGGTTTTGTAAATGCAAATTCCTAACTATATATGGTCTATAACCTATGGTTTTTTCAGTGAATTTCATTGGTTTTTTAAAAGCTAATATCTATAGCTGTAAAATATATTCTTTATTACGTGACGTATCACGTAGCCACGTGAGACGCCTCATGACGCGTCGCATAAACGTGACGTATCGTCTCTGCAGCGCAAACAAAACCCGTAACGTAAGCGCGCCAGAGCACGCTTACAGATATATATATTTTTTTAACCTTAATTAGACAAAATCCACACGTGCACATATCTTGAGGCCTTGCAAAGGCACATCAAACAAACAGTCCCTACAATTTTGCCAAGTTTGGTGGAAATCTATTCCTTTAAATTTTATTTTACTGTTTCTCTTGGTTTTCCCCTTGTTACGCTTACCGGAACGCTCCAAAAACACAAGATGTCAGACTCCTGTTACGCTGCCGGTTAGCTGCCCGGTTGGCGTACCGGGAAGCGCCTCTACCGCGAAAAACCGCAATTTTTTTTTTCTTTTGCCCCGCGGGGCACTTTAATATCCCCCTCATCAATCCTAGGGGGTCAGGAGGGGTCTAGCTTGCCCCCTTTCCTTCATTTCTCCCTTCGTTTTTCACCACCTCTTGTCTCTCGATCCTACCGAGATACAAGATGGCGGCCGCTCCAGACTGTTTACAATGTTGACAGCATATCAGCTTCTCCTCAGACTCCCGTTACGCTGCCGGTTAGCTGCCCGGTTCACGTACCGATTTGCGCCTCTACGACAAAAAATCGCAATTCTTTTTTTTTGGCCCCGCGGGGCACTGTAATATCCTCCTCATCAATCCTAGGGGGTCAGAAGGGGTCTACCTTGCCCCCTTTCCTTCATTTCCCCCTTCATTTTGGCCTCCTCTTGTCTCTCGATCCTACTGAGAGACAAGATGGCGGCCGCTCCGGACTGTTTAGAATGTTGACAGACACCGGAGAGCCAATCAGCTTCGCTTCGCAAAGCTCCGTTACGCGAAAAGTATGCGAACTGGTGCGCTATCCGGGACGCTGTCACAGATATATCTGTTTTTTTAAACGTTAATTTCTCAAAATCCACTGGAGCACATATATTGGGACCCAGCAAAGGCACATCGGGCTAACAGTCCCTACAATTTTGCCAAGTTTTGTGCAAATCCATTCAGCCGTTCGAGCTAAAAGTGAGGCCAAACGCCCTATGGAAAAATGAATGGGAAAAATGCGTTTTGGGACCCCCCTTTTTTCTCGGCCCCCCCTTGACGGAACCCCCCCAAATTTTTAGGGGCTGCTCAGAAACAAAATGTGCCATTTTCCTGAAAATTTCAGCCAATTCCGTCCACAAACGCCAAAGTTATTAGACATAGAATTTTCAAAAGTTCCATAGAGAAAAAATCCTAACTATATATACCTACTGGCTGTCGCCAGTAGGTAATATATATATATATATATATATATATATATATATATATATACTAGCAGCCCGTACCGACGTTGTCCGGGTATGAATTGCTGCCGGCCAGTAGTATATTGTTTTTGTAGGATTTGGTTTTGATAGCATTTCTTATCTGTGACAGGCTTGTGAAACGCTCCGATTCACAGTGCACTGCTGATGCACTTAAGAGTGCGCGTTCAGTAGTGTGTGAACTCGGGTTTCCCTACTTTATTTTTCCTTGCAATATTATATAGCGCGAACTCGACAACATGACATGAGCACATTTTACATTACAGAAGAACACAATAATTTGTGGTAGGCACGGGGAGACAAAGCGGTTTGCCTGGAATCACAGGATGTTGAGCTGATGCAGAGATTCGAATGTGGCTCCCCAGCTCTAAAGTTCGCAATTCTAGAACTTATGGCGGGAGGTGTGTCTAAAAGTGTATGCCGGTGCTGGCCATCAATGAGAGAGACCTGTGCATTTTTCTAATGGGTGGTGAAAAAATATGAGTATGTTGCTGGAGATGTGGGCTGCCGTGCCACCAATGTACTTACCGGGAGGGTAAACACCCATTATTCTGCAACTTTCTTTACGCATACCATCACTCCGCATACTTTCATCACGAAAGTACCATGACACCGCAATGCCCTTATAACGCACTGCATTACATGTTATATGCTTTTACCACGCATACATTTACAATAAAATTTGTTGTAAATGCATGAATGGTAAAAGCATGTTTTTTTAATGTTTGGATAATGTATGTATGGGTATAGGGGTATATGTTTTGGGGTACTGAGGTATATGTTTTGGAGTGTTTGGGTATTTTAAGGGTTCAGATATAGTTTTGGGTTATGTGGTAAAGGGGTAGTTTTAGGGTTTAGGGATAGGTATGGGTTTTGGGGTACAGGGGTATTTTTAGGGTTGAGGGGTAGGTTTGGGTTTTGGGGTACAGGGGTATTTTAAGGGTGCAGGGCTAGGTGTGGGTTTTGGGGTGCAAGGGTATTTTTAGGGTTCAGGGCTAGGGTTGGGTTTTGGGGTGCAGGGGTATTCTAGGGTTCTGGGGTACGTTTGGGTTTTGGGGTACAGGGTTATTTTTAGGGTTCAGGGCTAGGTTTGGGTTTTGGGGTGCAGGGGTATTTTTAGCGCTCAGGGGTAGGTTTGGGTTTTGGGGTATAGGGGTATTTGAAGGGTTCAGGGCTAGGTTTGGGTTTTGGGATACAGGGGTATTTTAGGGTTCAGGGGTAGGTTTGGGTTTTGGGGTACAGTGGTATTTTTAGGTTTCAGGGCTAGGTTTGGGTTTTGGGGTACAGGGGTATTTTTACGGTTTAGGGATAGGTTTGGGTTTTGGGGTACAGGGTATATTTATAGGGTTAAGATGAGTTAGTGTTTAAGGGTGTTGGGGTATTTTAAGGAGTAAGGGTGGGTTATGATTATGGGGTGCGGGGGTATTTAAAGGGAGCAGGGTGGGATTAGCACACAATATGAGACATGGCATGAAGGGCGGAACGTACCACACGCCCCCAGCCTTTGTCACACCCCCAGCACACGCCCACAGCACAACGCAGACACGCCCACAAGGGACTACTTTGCTGGCACCTTTCTTTTACCTTTTAAATGTATATGGTGGGCGTCTGCATAGCCTATGTCCTTCTGCTGCAACTGCCGTTTCCAATGCTGTATTGGGTGTTGTGATTGGTGCTGTGGTTCCTGAGATTACCAGCCTCAAAGGTCTCTCTTTATTATATTAGTATAGATATATGATATGTTGTTGTCTGAATTTTTGTACTGTTTTCTGTTTTTATCTTTAGAATTTTAAAGATCCTAACCTAATAGCAATAATAAAATAGTTTATATTTAGCAAAATAATGCTAAACAGAAGGTCTGTTAGAACTGAAACCTATTATCGACATAATGCTGTTATTTTGTATTTTAGCGATCTTATAGTATACTCTTGATAGATGCATACTCAATTAACAATTCAGAAAAGGGGGTGTTGATGGACAGAGTGTCTGAATTAAGCAGACCACTCCAACCCAGTCCAAAGATCAGGGCTTGATCCATCACCGTTTTTTAGCTCACTGCACCATCCCAGCTCAGAACCTGGCTACATGCAAATTAGTCTGTCCCTGGTCCAGTGCATCATGGGAACAGGGCAGACCAAACTAACAAGCCAATTCGTATCCTGGAAAGGAAACAAGCTTCCTGGGACAGGTTTCTGACATTACAGCCGTCTTCGGCCCAGCTTGCTTGAATCCTGATGGTGCAGTGAGCAAGGTACTCACAACTGAGTATACCCTTCCACGCTTATGGTGGACAAAACGATTCAGAAAAGGGGGTGGTGATGGACAGAGTGTCTGAATTAAGCAGACCACTCCTACCCAGTCCAAAGATCAGGGCTTGATCCATCACCGTTTTTTAGCTCACTGTACCATCCCAGCTCAGAACCTGGCTACATGCAAATTAGTCTGTCCCTGGCCCAGTGCATCATGGGAACAGGGCAGACCAAGCTACCAAGCCAGTCCCTCACTCTGTCCCTGGCTGTCCTAACTGTAAGATATACTGTCACATCATCCATGTCATAATCGTCATGATAATACTGTCCATCTCTAGGGTTGTCAAAATTATTATCAGAATGACCCACAGAAGTCGTAGCACTCTGACATCTGTCGATCCAATGACATCTACCACCAGAATCTCGCCCTCTGGGGACGTAACCTTCTGTAGAAGCACAGGGCACTGGCTAAGCCAATGTCCTTCTTCCTTACAGTGCGCACACTGATTCAGCCCCAACGGTGTTGCAGAAGGCTGCCAAGTACCCAGCAGCTGTAGAGAAGGACCTCCTCGTCCTTTATTGTTATCCATAAATGTTTGCTGCAACAACACCTTCATCTTTAAATCCTTATGTTTCTTGTCTGTTTTATCCTTTTCCTCTCGGTGTTCATGATATTGGGCCATATCAAAAAAACAGAGGGAGAAGACGTAGACCAAGTGCTCTCAGATGCCTGCATACGGGTCATTATTTCAGGAAGGTGAGTAGCAAACCTGTCTACAAATAAAGAGACTCCTCTCTCAGTAGACATATTTTGCCGATTATAACATAAAAATGTGTCCTCAAACCAAGTAAAGAAATCAGACACACTCACATACCTCTGCTGACAAGCCATCAATCTGTCCCAACTTACCTTTTTAGGTGGAATAAAAGAGTGTGCATAAAAGTAATGATACGACCAGGCAATGCAATTATCTTAGCACAGGGTATATCACCTGGCTTCCTTTCCTGATCCCTTCCTTTAATTACATCCCAAGTACCGCCCAATTCTGCAACATGATCCTGAGTGGGGACCTGTCTCCAAATATCGACCAGAACAAGAAGACCAAAAAACATTTCAATATCAGCAATACTCATAACAGTAGAATAAGCAGCCTCTGTTAATTCTTTATAATAAGCTGTAGGATTTTTCCTAGGGACAGGCAGCGTAGTCTTAAAGGCTAAAACCTCACTTCTTTTCCACAGCTCCTGGAAATGGGCAGCTACAGCTGGTCTGGTGATGTTACCGAGCTGGTCCGTTAACTCAGGGATTTCTGGATGATATATTGGATGAATTTCACACATAGGGAACTTGGTAACTTTAGTGGGATTCTCATACAAACAAACTCTGTAAGAAACTATAGTGGCAATGTTTGCAAGCACCTGTCCTGGGGCTAAATCAGCTATATAAACGAGGTCCCCAATATCAAATAACACTTGCGGAGCCTTAAATTTTATTGAGTTTAAATGTGGTACCAGAAACCAGCAATACAGCCCAGTACAATCAATGTTTCCCAGTAGATTGAACAATGGATCTCGTGACCCCATAAAATCTTACAAGATACAGACATTTAGTAGAATACCCAACTTTAAGCCACAGTACCCAACCACTTGCTCCACACCCTGCAATATTTCTGCAGACATCCCCGTGCTTCATACATAGGTTTTTCTTGTGTAGCACACCAGTCCACTCCCTCCCACCATTTCCAGAGGCTAAGTGAAGTAAGACTTTCCAGTTGGCAGCTATGTCCCACTTGGCTACAACCATGACGTGTTGAAAAAAACCTTCTTATTTCTGGATCCATCCAGCCCATCTGTGATCCCAAGTAGCATGCGCTGTGGATGATGGGGAACCTCCAACCCCAAGACCTCCGTGAGTTCCTCCTCAATGCCCCCCCCCCCCAGAATCTTGCCAGATGGGGACATGCCCAGACCATATGAAAGAATTTCGCTGGGTCCTGGCCTCAGGGTGTACAGGAGCGGATGGATATATACCTGCCCTATGAAGACGTGTAGGGGTTAAGTAGACAGCATGCAGGTAGTACAGTTGAATCAGGTGGAGTTTAGCTGAGGCAGTAACCATTTTAGGCGCCATTAGTGCATCCCTCCAATCCTCCTCCTCCAGAGGACCCACCAATTCTTCCCACTGGTGTCTGAGCCGGTCTAGTGTGGTTGGGGTATTGTTGGTTAGTGTATGGTAAATACAGGAGATGCCCCCCTTCCCCAGGTGCTCCAGCATAATCTGTGCCTCGGGTAATTTGTAGCCAGGTATTGGTGTGCCATTGATATGTGTGAGTGGAAAGCGTGACAAAGTTTTAGGTACTTGTGGATTTGCGATGGATGTAGGGAATACCTGGCTTAGAACTCCTGGAAGAAGGGTATGTGGCCACTGGCCCACACATCTCTGAGCTGAGTGATCCCAATAAGGTCCCAAGACCGAAATCCCGTCAGCTCACTGACCTCCTTAAGACATGCAATGTGCCAGAGAGGCGTGTGCTGGGTGAACTTCTGTGTCCATTCGGTGTGGGACAGGGAAGCCCACCAAGTCAGGAGCACAGTGCGTGTCACCCCGGGTAGTGTATTTGGTATGGATCTTCCGTACATCATAGACTGAATACGGGGTAATCCCAGCTCGCTTAGTTCGAGCCTGTATCCCAGATCAGACCATACCCCGTTGAACCAATTGTGTAAGGTGAGGAGATGGATCTCCAAGTAATATAAATATAAGTTAGTCATCCCCATGACCCCATCGAAGGGCGGGAGCCAGCAGTGGGCCAGAGCCAAGCGGGGTCTCTGAACTCCCCAGAGGAATTTGGTGGCTGCGTGGTTCAGCTCCGAAACCAAGTCCGCGGGAAGCAGAAGAGCGTGTTCTGAAGTTGGTTGAGGAAACAGGGGAGAATCATCATTTTAAACAGTACAACCCTCCCCTGAGAATTGGGGGGGTGTCTGTCCTCATAGAGGTCCTTCTTCACTTTTTTCACTAGTGGAGTTATGTTGAGTGACCAGGTGAGGTCGGGGAGCAGAGTAGGGCATGATTGCTGCCTAAGGGGTATTGTGGATTGCCAATCGTAGCAATCACTCATCAATTGTAGAGGGACCAGGACTGACTTACTGAGATTAAGTCAAAGGCCGGAGGTCTGCCCAATAGAATGTATTATCCGGAGGAAATGAGGGCCAAGTAAAGCTGGGTCTGCAAGGAAAATAAACACGTTGTCTGTGTATAGCCTATACGACCGAATCACACTCTCCAGGGGCTCCATCACCTAAGCGAAGAGGAGGGGCAAGAGGGGACAAACTTGCCTTGTTCCTCTACCAATAGGGAACGCCTCTGACAGCACTCTGTTGACTAGTACCCGTACTCGAGGTTGGGAGAAGGGAACCTTCACCAAATTGCGAAAGTGGGGTCTGAAACCCATCTACCTCAGCATGTCATCCAGGTATTGCCAGTCGACAGAATCAAAGGCCTTCTTGAAATCGCCGAGAAGAAGTGCCAAATAAGGAGTGAGCAGATGGCGGTATGCCAAGGCCAGATGGAGACAATGGAGACAGTGTCTAGTCCTCCCCATGGGCATAAACCCACACTGGTCAGAGTGGACCAGTTTGGCGCGGTGAGGCTTCATCCGCTGGGAAAGAATTATAGTGAAAAGTTTAACCTCAGTATTTATGAGTGAAATTAGGCAATAGTTTGCACTCAGGGGTGACAGGGTTGTGTTTTAGGGAGAACATCAACAGTGGCTAAGTCTGTCTCAGGTGGGAAGGAGCCTTTCTCTAGAGCCTCCTCAAAGAGATCTGCAAGGTGTGGGACAAGAGTTTCCTGGTATGCAGCATAACAATCTTGTGAGAGCCCATCCGGACCTGGGGTCTTGCCCGACAAGGTGTGTGTTCTAGCTTTGTGAATTTCCTCCTGGGTGATGGGGCGGTCCTAGCCGGCAGACTCGGCTGCACTAAGGCGAGGGAGGCTGACATTGCTTGTGCCCAGCAAAACAGTGAGGAAAGATTCTGGGCTCTGCGCTGAGTAGAGCCTACAGTAGTAGGAGGCAAATGCTTGGGCCATAGCCAGAGGGGATGTGTGCGTCAGACCATCCACGTTCTCTATCTCCAGAATAATGCGGTTGGTCCTCGGGTATGAAGCCTCAATTTTAATGTTTGTGCGCCAAATGTTTATCAGTATAGTGGACATATGCTCAAGAACATGCTGCTGTAAAAAAGACTCAAATTCATGCACAGCTTGCCAAATGTCCTCGGTACCATAAACCAGATTACGTCCCACTTCATAGCCTGGCTTGCTAACACCTCCTTCTCATCTTCCCCTACTTCAAAGGGCACCACTGGTCCCATCCGTTCCCTGAATTTTGCCCAATACCTGTCCTCAAACCCTCATACTGGCGTCTCAGCAGGCACAAGTATCGGAGGATGAAGATTTTAAGAAGGAGAGACAACAGAAGTAGCAGGTACAATCGTAGTTAACGTTTGCACCAGAGGAGAAAGAATGGAGTATACAGGAACAGTAGATGTACTGAAGTAACAGTTGTCAAAGATGGCGAAGACAAAGAAGGAGAGTGGGGCACCGTAGCCAAAGCTGTGGAAGTAACAGCCGCAGATACAGGAACAACTGGAGTAGATGAAGCACGCTGCTGTGACTGTAAAGGAACAGTGGGATATATCCTCTGTGGAGCATAAGGAGGCGGGGGGTCGAGTATCTAAGAACTCCTCTACAAAAGCATAATTTTCCTCTTTTGCCAGATAGGACATGTCAACATGCAACAAAAATCTTCTATCTTCACAGACAATCCCTGACTCCTGCTTTTCTCTACATACGCTGCCCCCTTCTGTGTCAAAGTTTGCATTTTCCCTTTCCGTGAGTCCCTTTCCATTTTTAATCATCCCTATCTGGCCTCCTTCTGCCAAGCCCAAAGGGAGTCAAACATCGACTGTGTACTCCATCTCTTAAATACCTGTTCCTGTAAAAAGCCAATTTTTTGTTCATCAAGGGTGCCCATCAAAGGCCAATGCAACTCGGCATTTTCCCTCGTATATTTGTGACATAATGTACTAAACATAAAACGCCAAGACCATGTTTCACATACATATCAAAATTAGGACTGTATTTAGGAGGTGAAGGTTGAGCCTCTGCCAACAGAGCATCTGCAGAGCAACAACAACACAAATTTTAAAACTTGCTAAGACAGCCTGGGTGGGTGAAACAGAAACTGTATGTGTGCATATACTTTGAATGGATGGATGCCTGGATCATGGTACTATCTGACTCTTAGATAGCATATGTGTATCTAGAGAGAGTAGACGGTCACTGGATGAACTAAGTGTTACTTTGAAGAGCATGTAACACCGCACCCGCACGTCTGTTCCAGTGTAGGAAAGGCAAGGAAAAGAATTTGTAATTTTGTCCAAATACTACCAAGAATAGTAGCAGTATTGCAACTGCAAGCACAGCATATATCCGGTTATTACGGTGGACACTCCCTACCTCTCTTATAACTTTAGTTTAGTAGTACGTCATTCATGTGTGGGTGTATCACTGTTCACTCAATAATAAGCAAAGCACCTAAAGTCATCCCAAATGTCATCAAATACATCCCATGAGAAGTGATAGATAATCAGATTATTTAGCTTCTTCATTTGCCTTTTCTAGTACTCATTTGCACTGTAGGGTGAAAGCTAAATTAATTAAGCAGTAGCCCTTTTAACAGAGTATTCTCAGTGCCACCCGTAATAGAAAAGTAAGAGCTTCACCACCTGCATGTACTGGACCGGTACAGTAACGCAAGTCTGTCTCACTCATCATGGTGTGTGTCTGTTTTTCTTGGGTGCAAGTTCACTGCGCTGGCATTATGCCGGCTTGCATAAGATAACGTATTTATTTTCCTAAACAAGAGAGAAGAAGAAGAATAAGACTGGTGTACTGTCATAGTCGACTGTAATGGAAGTCCATAGTGCTCGTAGAATTTGTTCCTTAAACTCCCACTAATGTTAGAGCATGGATGAAGAAGTCGGAGGTTACATAGATATTGTCCTCAATAGTTATGTACTGTGCTTTCAATTTGCTACTTGTACTGTGACACAACTTTCTGCTCAATCATTTTGTGTTAATCTTAAGGAGCATTGGTTACTGACTATGTATTTCTTTCTTCATATAGTTGTTCCTTCCAAATCCAACAGACCATCAAGGAGGAGGGAGCTGGCTCGAATGGCCCGGCAATGGAGGCTGGATGCCACTGTCGCTGAATATCGGCGGCTGGTGGCCCTGGAGGAGGAGGAGACGCAGTCTACCGGTACAACAACAACATCCACTGGGACAGCTGCATCCTCCTCCGTGCCCCCACGGGCTGCCAGCCAGCGCAGTGCTCCAGCGGTACGGAGCCGGGCTACCAAAGCCAACCGCCACCGCCGAGCAGCAAAGACAGCAGCCGCCCCTCACAGGAATTGCAAGGCATGCCAGCGCTGCTTATGCCGCAGAGTGTCCTACCTGGAGCAGGAGGTCCTAAGCTATAAGAACTTGGTGGAGGGCCTCCGCTTCGACCATGCCACCCTCCGCAAGGAACATGATGCCCTGGGCGCTAAAGTCCACAGCACCCTGCCGTAGTGTCCCTTGCGCCTTTTTTAGAGACTTTTGGGGGGTGGGAATTGGGAGTTGGGTTGTTTTTGGGACTTTTGAAGGACAATCGTTGGGGTTAGGGAGGGTCTTGCGGGAGATTATTTTGTTAGGGCTACAAAAATATACTTTTTTAAACTTTATCTGACCATACCTGTTTTTTACTGCTTTTAGTCTGGTGGGTGGGGGTTTAACAGTAAGTTTGTTTTCCTGAATCGTCCTAGGACTTTAGTAGTACTACCGTCAATCTCTCGTCTCTCCTAATACTCCATTATACTACCTCCAAACAAACGCTTATCTTACCTGTAATTTGTGTTTGAAAGTAGGGCTAGGCCCAGGGCTGGCTCCAGGGGAAATGGCGATTAAGGTTGGCAATCCAGGGCGGATGAAATTTCCTCCTCATTGCGGTGGTACTAGTGGTGTGACACAGTGGCAGTTGCATGCCTATGGAAAAAAAGAAAATGAAACCTGGTTTGTCCTTACTGTAGCATTACAACGGTACGATAGAGAATATAGCAGGTGACAGTACACTAGAACAGTGCCACAATGTAGCCTAACAAATGTTAAAGTATTGAAAGTATAACTTGTACTTGTGTTGGATTTCTTTGACATTGGCTACTACTACAAGAAATAGTGCTGAAGCTGAGTAAGTCTAGAATATATCCTCGGATTCCTTCACCAGCCTGTTGCTATGACCTTATCCTCCCCAGCAAGTGTGTTGAATTATTGATGTCATTTAGTCACACATCAAGCAAAACCACACAGCCCGAGGGAAGAGGGTTAGGGTTTGTAAAATGGATGGGAATAGGGGTTTCTTTTTGGGTAGGTTTTGTTGAGAGAAAAAAAAGCACAGCATGGACAAACAATAATTGAACATAAAGAAATTTTTAGGTACAAAGCTAACCATAAATCTTTTACGTGACATAAAGGAAGTGCATGCACTACTGAATGCATAATTTCATAATTTGTTACTGAAAAGTAAGTAGTACTTTCGACAACCGTGAATGACAGAATGCGACAGTACAGGGCTACATTAAATTAGGTTTAAAAAATAGCCGAAGTAAAACCTATAGAATGGCTGTAGGGATCAATTTAGAACCAGAGAGAGATCCAAGAAATGCAGTCACACTCATAGAAGAAAACAATGGTTACTGTATCTGTATGTTGTTGTAGTTGTCCTGTTGAATTTGGTAAGTAAGTTGCATGCAGCAAACAATTCCTCTTATTAGCGGCACTCCTCCATTCCAGCTGATGCTTCGTCCATCAATGTTGGTGACCAGAAGACACCCTGTCCACTGCCTGCCTGGCGGATGCTGAATTGCGGCTCGCTAATGTGAAGCCTGACTCCATCCTTTTTTCCCCATTGCAGAGACTGAAACCCAGCCTATAATTATTGAACGAAAAACAGGAAGTGATATAATATTACAACACCACTGATAAACAAATATAAGGTATGTACGCTGTGTAGTGCAAAAAGTCACACTTTGATTTTCCTAATAGACAGTACAATATTTTTGAAAGTGCGTACTCTGTCTGAGTCACCTTTTGAAGGATAAATAAGTATGGACAAATTAATTTAGCGGATCTTTCCCCTCAAGCTAGGTGTACTGTAAACTGTGTTTTAGAACAAAATTAGACCTTCCCAGCAGTGCTCCCACCCAGACCCTTACTAAAGCCAGTCGCCTAAATGTAGAAGACCTCCAATCAGATCTCAAAAAACGAGGCCTAGCAGAAAACTGGTGACAAAATGTACTTTGAAAGTAAAAGTAAGCCCAAATACCCCCTTACCCACCGTGGATTGTATTCAAACCACTTGCAAGCAAGCAAAAGTATCCATAGCCAGCATCATTCCAAGACTCGAAAACCCACCCACCCAAACACATGCAATAGAAATACTGCTAACCCTAACGAGCCCTAAGTTAAGAATAGTGGCAAAGGCTTTCTTTAACTATGCCAAATCCCCCCTTTCCCACCATGGATTTTCTTCAAATGACTTGCAACCAAAAATACACATTCTCACGAGTGCTCTAAGACCCTAGAACTCAGTTGAAAAAATCTAGAACACCCTGAAACACATGCAATACTGCTGCTAGGGCTAACCCTAATGAACCCTAAGTTACAAAAAGTGCCAAAAGGCTTTTCCTTATGGATTTTGTCCCAACTACTTCTATCCGGTATTAGACCTTCCCAGGAATGCCCCAAGACCTGCCAACCCACCCGCCAAAAAGCACAACACCCCCAAACAGCCAAAAAGGAAAATCTCATACTTACAATATTTCTCGGCCTTCGGTCCAAACGCGCTGAGCAGCTAGGCCATAACTCCCGTTTTTCACCACGGATTTCCTGAAAAGCAAATGCAATCAAGATTAGACTGTCCCAGCAGTGCTCCCAGACCCCAAAACTCACCCACAAACACCCGGAACCCCCCCAAAGAGCACCTCAAAGGCAAGCAAGTCAGCAAAAACACAAAAACATTTCCGCCTCCGATTTGGTCCAAACCACTTTTATTCGGTATTAGAGCTTCCCAGCAATGCCCCAAGAGCCGTCAACCCAGGAAAAAACTAGTAGAAGACCCCCAAACAGCCAAAAAGCAAAAGTACAAAAATGGGGACTTAGTCATTTTCTTGCCAATTTCCCAAATCACTCCGCGGGCGCTCTGCAGCTAAGCCCTAACTCCCCTCTGCCACCATGGATTTGCTTCAAACCTCTTGCAAACTAAAGTATTCATAGCCAGCAGTGCTCCCAGACCCCGAAACCCACCCACAAACACCAGGAAGCCCCCCAAACAGGCCCCCGAAAACGCTACATTGAGCAAAATGTCAGAAATAGCAACAAAAAAATCAGCACGGATTTTGTCCCAACCACTTCTATCCGGTATTAGACCTTCCCAGGAATGCCCCAAGACCCGCCAACCCACCCGCCAAAAAGCACAACACCCCCAAACAGCCAAAAAGGAAAATCTCATACTTACAATATTTCTCGGCCTTCGGTCCAAACGCGCTGTGCAGCTTGGCCATAACTCCCGTTTTCCACCACGGATTTCCTGAAAAGCAAATGCAATCAAGATTAGACTGTCCCAGCAGTGCTCCCAGACCCCAAAACTCACCCACAAACACCCGGAACCCCCCAAAGAGCACCTCAAAGGCAAGCAAGTCAGCAAAAACACACAAAAAATTCCGCCTCCGATTTGGTCCAAACCACTTTTATCCGGTATTAGAGCTTCCCAGCAATGGCACCAGAGCTCTCAACCCAGGAGAAAACTAGTAGAAGACCCCCAAACAGCCAAAAAGCAAAAGTACAAAAATGGGGACTTAGTCATTTTCTTGCCAATTTCCCAAATCACTCCGCGCGCGCTCTGCAGCTAGGCCCTAACTCCCCTCTGCCACCATGGATTTGCTTAAAACCTCTTGCAAACTAAAGTATCCATAGCCAGCAGTGCTCCCAGAACCCGAACCCCACCCACAAACACCAGGAAGCCCCCCAAACAGGCCCCCGAAAATGCTACATTGAGCAAAATGTCAGAAATAGCCACAAAAAAAATCAGCATGGATTTTGTCCCAACCACTTCTATCCGGTATTAGACCTTCCCAGGAATGCCCCAAGACCCGCCAACCCACCTGCCAAAAAGCACAACACCCCCAAACAGCCAAAAAGGAAAATCTCATACTTACAATATTTCTCGGCCCTCAGTCCATACGCGCTGTGCAGCTAGGCCATAACTCCAGTTTTCCACCACGGATTTCCTGAAAAGCAAATGCAATCAAGATTAGACTGTCCCAGCAGTTCTCCCAGACCCCAAAACTCACCCACAAACACCTGGAACCCCCCCAAAGAACACCTCAAAGGCAAGCAAGTCAGCAAAAACACAAAATAATTTCCGCCTCCGATTTGGTCCAAACCACTTTTATCCGGTATTAGAGCTTCCCAGCAATGGCACCAGAGCTGTCAACCCAGGAGAAAACTAGTAGAAGACCCCCAAACAGCTAAAAAGCACAGCCGTCAACTCACCTGCAAAGAAGTAGAACACCCCCACAAGTGCTGAGTCTTTCTTCATTGGGCGTAATCCAGCCCTCTGCTTTGAGGGAAAAAGGAGTCTGGAGGAGGAGGATAGAGGAGCATGTTGTGAACCTGAGGAATGCAGACCGTGGCACCTTCAAATCAATAAGCAAACAAGTGAAGACAGTTCTGCTGATGGGCTTGTTTTTGTGATTAGGTGATTAAAGTTTGAATTATATTAACTGTGCACAACAAAGAAAGACAGACACACAGGAATAAAAGTGAATAAGGACGAAAAAGAAAGTTATTGATTCATTGTCTCATTTTCAGGGCTCGGTGTCAGTAAATAAGAATAAGGCTTCGTCATCATACTCGGCGAATTCAGGCAGGGTAAGCTCAGTGTCACCTAACAGAGAAGAAATTCCCTCATCTACGTTGCTGTCCACCTCGCCTTCATCCGGCGTGCTTTCTCGTACTTTGTAATCTGGTGGTATGAGGTGCTGATTCATCTTGATCATTGTTAACCTCTCCACATTTTTGGGCGAGAGGCAGGTCTGTTTGGGAGTTACAATGCCACCAGCAGCACTGAAAACACGTTCAGAAGACACGCTTGCGAGTGGGCAAGACAAGTAGTTTAAAACCAGGTTGGAGAGCTGTGGCCACAATTCTTTTCTCCCATGCCAATACGCCAATGGGTCAGCATTAATATAGACCTCTGTTGAGTCATTCAGATAGTCCTGCACCATCGGCTCAAGGTCCTCCAAGGTTCCTCCACTTTGTTTAGCTGTTGCTGTGACCTTTTGAGAACCAAACCCAAGCAGAGTTAGCCAATCCTCTTCAGCATCCAATGTTACTGTTGTGTCTGGTGCAGATGATCCGGGTTCCGGTATCTTTAATGGCTGAGAGGTCACTTCTGCCAGGTGCAGAAGTGGATTGTTTTGACTGGGGATGGCCTGCTGATGCTGATGCTGATGTACTGCCTTTTCCTTCAATGAGCTGCCGTTCTCTTTCAAACCTCTTGGCTGACAAGGCTAGCCAACGTTTGTACTTTGTAACATCTTCAACAGCAAAAGGAAAGAATGCTCGGCCTGCCAGCGCCTTTTTGTAGCGTGGATCCAGAATAGTAGCACAAATGTAATGCTGTTCTGAGTGGATCATTTTAAGACGTTCATCACCTTGTAGGCGCTCTAATAATTTCTCCGCCAAAACAAAAGGGTCTTGGTTTTTTTCATCTTTTTGAAACACAGAAGACACTGCCTTCAGTTGGTGCTCCAGCATGTACAACAATGGGATAGTTTTCCCAAATTACAGTCCTCCTTGCTCACTGCACGCGTGAAGAACTCAAAAGGACGAAGCATGTCTGTCAGGCTTTTAACTAGCTCCCATTGCTCCGCATCCATCCTCAGGTCCTTCTGAGCTGTACCCTGTGATCGAGAACCGTATACTGCTCATACAGACGCTCAAGCATGTAGAAGGTTGAGTTCCAACGTGTTGCCACCTCCTGGATGAGTGCTTTCACTGGCATTCGACGTTCATGTAGCAGGCTCCTCAGATGCTTCCGGGCCTTAAAAGAATGGCTGAAATGGTTGCACATTTTTCGGCAGGTGTCCACTACATCGCACGCTGGACTGTCTTTATCACTCAAGAATTTTTTAACAACCAGGTTTATACAGTGCGCCAAACACGGCTTTCTGAAATAGTGACCCAGCTCCAAGGCCTTAACTACATTGGCGACATTATCCGTGGAAACATAACCAATCTGGCATTTTTTTGGGGACAGCCAGTGAAGGACCTTTGTGTTAAACTCATCCAAAATGTTTTGTGCTGTGTGACGTTTCTCCAAGCCAAACATGGCTAGTGTTGCATGTTTCCGAGCAGCTTTAAAAACTTGGTCCGGGTCAACACCTTTTTTTTTTTTTTTTTGTATGTTCTTATATACCGCTCGACTACCCGGAGGCATCTCGGCGCTTGCCTTGGGAACCCATCCTGGCTTTTCCCTGTGAGATAGCCCCTAACGGGCATCCCCAAGGTGAAAGCCAGGCATCCCGCCGCGGGGGGCCGTTGTGGAGATTAAGCAAGCTTAATGCCCAGAGTTGCAGAGTGTGAACCCATGATTAGGTCAGGCACCGAAGCGAGAATTATCGAGTCCGTGGACATTTGAGCTCAAGACCCTGCCGCGTCGGGAATTGAACCCTGGTCCCGGGTCTGACCTCTGCTTCAGGGTCTGCCTGCTCTAACCAGTGAGCCACACTTCTCCAAAGCGTTTAGCTTTGCTTTAACCCCTGAAAAAGAGACCCAGTGTGCAGTGATGCACATGTAATCAGCACCTGTGCCACTGGTCCATATGTCTGTTGTCAGATGTATAGTGTTAACAGCACTCTTCTGCAAAGCTGCCCCAATCACCTCCAGCACATCTTCATGTAGTGCTGGAACCGCAACTCTGGCAAAATAGAACAAGCTAGGAACCTTCCATTTAGGGCAGAGCGCTGCCACTAATTCTAGAAAACCAACCCCTTCTACAAAAGAAAAAGGGAGAAGGTCCAGAGCTAGCATTTTAGCCAGCTTAGTGTTATACAGAGGCGTCAGTGGGTGGCTGCGTTCATATGGCGCTTCTGTAAACAACATCTTTTTAATGTTGCCCTAGACCAAGCATTTATGGGATGATGATGATTTTTTCGACCCAGTTACGCTCGCTGATGAACTTTTTCGCATTGGTGTCTCACTCTCTCCCACACTCATAGTGTGGCTCACATGGGGTGTGCTGCTGACAGGGGTACTGGGTGTAAGTGAAGTGTTTGACACGTCTTCTTCCTCCTCGTCATCATCAGATAAAACATCAAAGTTTTCATTACGTGCAATTCGGGCTTCCTTGATCGCCTGTAGGTGCGCAAACCATTTGACAGCGTGCTTTCTTTCAAGATGACCTCTCTGGCCTCCGGTACTATAGTTGGAACCTAACTTACCACGACTAACTGCAAACTTACAACTGCTACAAATGGCGAGGTTTTCCTTTTTTGGGCAAACACTAAAGAAGTCCCAAACTGCGGACTTGAAATGTCTTTGGGGGCCGGAGAAGGCGGCGATACTGGTGGTGGTGGTCCTGCTGCTAATGCCAGATGAAGTGGAGGATGTGGATTGCCGAACTTTAGTACGTTTTGCACTTTCACCACCACTCATTGAGGTCGAGGTGGATGGAGGTCCCTTCTGGCGAGTAGGAAATATGGAAGCGGTAGGTGTTGGTGTACTAGTTAACTCCAATGATTGTGGTGTTTCTTCCATTGCCTCCTCGTCGACAACATCATCACGCTCAGCAGCTTCTCGGGCTAGGGTCAAAATGTCTGTTTGCTGCATGCCCACTGGGGCTGCAGTGACCTTTATGATGACTGGGTCGTCGTCGTGAGAGCCTTCATCAGTAGCAGTATCCGCCACTTCTTGTTGAGCCTCATCACACTCCAAAACTATGAGTTTTTCGGCGACCTTCCTTTTACGCTTAACTACCTTTGTCAGATCATGGTGTGCCTCACTCTCAGAGGCCTGTGGTGGTTCCCAATTTTCATCCATATCATCAGAAGGAGGTGGGCTTGAAGAAGATGTAGACACCACCCTTGATCTTTTCCTTGCTAGGGATGTGGAAGACAATGAATGATCATCAGGAGGAGTGGCTTCCTCAAATGATACACCGGCTTGATTGTCGATTTCCTGATGTGCCCCTACTTCGGGAGGAACAACTATTGTGGGCACTTGTGACCCTCCATGCACCTCTGCTTGGCAATCTCCTTGCGCTGCCTCTCCTTCCACATGTACTTGGGCTTGTACTTGCACATGTGGTTGTTGTTGCGGCTGTGGTTGTTCAACACTCGTCAGATGAGTTACAACAACCTGTGTTGATTGAGGGACATTGCTGCTACTTTCTTGCGATGAGCCAACATCACTGGTCGATGGTGATTGAAGAAGTACACTGACTGCCTCTGCAGCACTGAAGGGCTTGGACTTAAGTTGGCGTGGTGGAGGCACTGAGCCCAATGGAACGGGGATGCTGCTCCCAGCTTGGTCCCCAGCATATCCCGCTGCTGCTGCAGGCGTACTTTTTTTTTTACTCGCAAAAAATGTGGCGGGCGGCACACCAGTCTCCGTGGTAACTTGCTTCTTCTGCTCCTTACTAGCAACTTTCTTGCTAGAGGAGCCACGGGGAACTTTTTTTGGGGCCATCTTCTCCAGAGCAGGTCAGAACAGCAGGCCGCAGTTGCATGAGTTGCAGAGTTGTCTGTGGCCAGACGTGACGTCACGTGACGTTATGCTGCACACACACACCGCTGCAGGACTTCTTCCTGGCACTGGTGGTTCTCTTGAGTCTTGTGCACCTAAAAGCAATGGAAGACAGAGGAACATCAGTTCAGTTATACAGCCCAAAAAAATCGAAAAACACAGAAAAATAAGCACAATCCCATGCCCTCCATGATGTTTAAATTCAAGACACCCCACAGAAAGACTAGGCACATGCACCACTCACTACCCCTGGTGAAAAGGCCACAACAACAGCCCAAAAAAACGAAAATCACGGAAAAATCAGCACAATCCCAAGCCCTCCATAATGTTTAAATTCAAGACACCCCACAGAAAGACTAGGCCTATGCACCACTCACTACCCCTGGGCATAAAGGTTGAAAGCTAGGCAAAATGGTTGCAGACCTAAGAACACTGCCTGCATTCAAAATGGCCCCTCCCTCCCAGTACATGGCCAGGGCCTGTAGCAGCACTCAAAATGGCCCCCACCCACATGGCCTGTCCCCATGAACACCCCAAAAAATCGAAAAACACAGAAAAATTAACACAATCCCATGCCATCCAGGCCCTCCATGATGTTTAAATTCAAGACACCCCACAGAAAGACTAGGCACATGCACCACTCACCGAGATGGCCATAGAAATATTAGCTCCGATCGAGGTCCAAACATTGTCA
Source organism: Lissotriton vulgaris (assembly GCF_964263255.1). Lineage (NCBI taxonomy): Eukaryota > Metazoa > Chordata > Amphibia > Caudata > Salamandridae > Lissotriton > Lissotriton vulgaris. The sequence goes on from NC_141687.1 coordinate 1,774,177,660, forward strand.
CCAGAAGCGTCGAGCGAGCTGGAGGCGGACATCACCGCCAATGAAATCCAGCTGGCGATTCGGGCATTAAACCTGGGTAAAGAAATGGGACCCAACGCATACCTATTGAATGGTACCAAACAGTGCCTGAGACCCTCAGCAAACATTTGCTGGGGATGTTTAAGGAATGTCTAGAGAAGGGTTCCCTTCTGCCTGACCAGCGAGTGGCGACCATAGTAACCATTCCTAAATCAGGTAAACCACCTGATGAATGCTCCGCTTATCGCCCCATATCCTTGTTGAATGCCGAAGTTAAAATTCTGGCCAAACTCCTAGCAACAAGAATCCTGCCCCATTTACCGTTAATTATCCACCCAGATCAGTCCGGATTTATGCAACATAGAAACACAGCGTTGAATCTGCGCAGACTGCACGGTGTGCTGGCTAGGGCAGATTCAATCACCACACAAGCGGTGATATTAGCTCTTGACGCTAAGATGGCATTTGACCTCGCGGAATGGGCATATCTATTTGAGGCACTGAAGTGCTTGGGTTTCGGGCCCCGCTTTATCGCGTGGGTCAAACTACTATACACTGACCTGGTGGCCCATGTGGTGGCTAACGGGCATATCTCGCCCACGTTCCCACTGGGGAGGGGCACGAGGCAAGGTTGTCCCCTATCACCCTTACTATTCACGATTTCCTTGGAACCCCTCGCTACTCTCATAAGGACCTCGCCCCTCCTCAAGGGCATATCCTGGAGCGAAGGATGGGAGGACCGGCTGTCTCTATATGCAGACGATATGTTGATTTATATAACAAACCCCGAAAGCGGGGTGCCAGCTTTATTGCATATCTGTGACACGCCCGGCAGAATTTCCGGCTATACGTTGAATTGGAATAAGTCGGAGCTGTATGTTCTGCAGGGACAGGCCCCGACCCTTTGTGCGGCGTGCCCCCTGGCGATAGCGGGCTCGTCGTTTAAATACCTGGGTATTCAGGTCACTAGAGATCCAACGGAATTTATGGAAAAGAACCTGAAGCCTCACCTGGATAGACTCAAACAAGATGTTACATTCTGGTCGGGTCTCCCACTAACACTCCTGGGGAGAGCTGCACTCTACAAAATGATGGCATTGCCATGATTTTTGTATGTCCTCAAAATACACCCTACCCGGTAGCCCCTAGGTTTTTCCAAAAGGTGGCAGCGTTAGTTTCTAACCTCTTATGGGGAAACCTCTCTGCACGCATAGCGCAATCCAAGTTGCACAGAGGCTGGTACGACGGTGGTATTGCTTTACCTAACGTAAAGCTGTACTATTGGGCAGCACACCTTAAGCCCATCAACCAGTGGATTCACGCATCACAGACCGAACCAGCGTTCCAGTCTGACAGGGCACAATTAGGTACGAACAGCCTACTGGGTCCATTAAACGACCACCGTAAAATTTGCGCCTTACTGGGGCCCACTAGACTAACGGTGCAGCTGTGGCATACAGCAACGGCTGCGCTGGGTTGGAAGGGGAGGATCACCAAAATGACCCCACTATGGGACTCTCGAATATTAGGCAACATGAGAAACAGTAAGGGATTCTCAAACTGGGACACTATAGGGATTTCCACGGTGGGCGATCTCTGGGAGAGGAACGGGGTGATACCCTTTGACCGACTAAGAGAATTATATGAACTTGGTGACAGGGAGCTCTATAGATACATCCAGATACAGCACGCACTACTCACAGCCTTCCCCCCGGACACAGAGCTGCACGAGTCCTCGCCATTGGAAGACCGCCTCCTCACTGATTTTATGCTGGAACGTGTAACATCGCTCAACAATTTCCCAGATCCGACACTCTCATTAAAGGCAAAATGGGAGGGAGGCACTAGTGAAATGGATGAGCATGATTGGAATGAAGCACTTGGGTCCCCTAAGGAAATAGGCATTTCGGCCCGACTACGGCTAATACAACTGAAAATACTACACAGGGTTTATTACACTAGGACTATGCTACATCGCATCCACAGGATACCACATCCTTACTGCCTTCGAGGGTGTGGGGAGGAAGGTACATTTTTTCACACCATATGGGCCTGCCCCAAGATTCAGGAATACTGGAGACAAATACTACGCACAGTCTCACAAACACTAGTAACGTCGCTATTGCCTGACCCAAAGAGGTGCTTGTTAAACGTATGGGAGCCCACTGACCTCTCTAGACATGGGCAGCTCTGGGTTACAGTGGGACTGATGGTGGCAAAACGGGACATCGCACAACGCTGGCGTGCGGCAGAACTGCCGGCCAAGTCACAATGGTGTTTAAACATGGACAGGGTGATGATAACAGAAAGGGCAGTATATTTTAACCGTGCCTGCCCGGGGAAGTGGAATAAAATCTGGACAAAATGGAATGTGTACAGAGGGGAGATTTGTGACCCATTGCCAGAGGATGACCAAGATGAGTCCGACGGGGAAGAAGAAGTGGGATAAAGCTGTGTACGAATTGCTGGAAGGGGGGAAGCCGAGGTTACTCTGAGGGATTTCCTTCCTGAATTACTAAGGGGGGAGGCACGGGATGTATAACATGGTGCAATTAGCTGAGAGTGATCTGTACTCATGCATACGCATGGCCCATTGTGACCCCTTGAGTGAATGGGAGTGGGACTAGAATAGGACACTCGTAAGAGGTACTTGTAACTCGGACTGTATTGCTCAATGCACAATCATATTACTATTCCTAACGTTTGTGTTGGAGTGTTGTTGTTTTAAAAAAAAAAAGGTAAAATCGAAAACGACTACCAGCGAAGATACAGATATATGTGATGCACCTTACTTTCGCAGCGGCCATTTTTGATTTCTATAGAGACTGAATTTCCAATGAAAATTTTGAGATTTTGAGTTGCTGCATTATGATTCACGAACTGATTTAGCGGCCGGCCCGCAGGGTTGTAGGCATTCCGCTGTATATTTTACAGGTGCAATAAAGGTTTTTGGAAAAAAAATGAAAAAAATTTTAAAAAAACAACTCGGCAAACGCTGAATGACGGTAAGTGAACGCCGAGCGCCGCAAAATTGTATCACCAAGAAAAAAAAATCCGCTGCGTGTGAATTTGCGGATTTTTGGTAAATTCGCGAGCGTTCGCGGATTGCGAATTTACCGAAAATCCGCCAAATCCGCGAGCGGATTGAATTTTCCGCCCACGCTTATGCAAACCCAAACTGTACCATGTTCACAAAGAACCAAAACAAAGTCACCTGATTTCAGTAATTCAACAAACCAGATCTCCACTGCCAACTCTTAAGACCAAACGTTCAGATTTAAGGGTTTCACTGTTAAGGACTCCAGTCAGGATGACCACTGAGCGAGGCACCGTCCAGCAGGACAGAAGGAGCAGCTGCGAGCAATAGAAACTTTTCGTGCAGGGACCCCTAAGATGTCAGTCTGACCCGACGATGTCCTAGGCCTCCCTCCATCGACTGAGGAAAGGGGATGAGTCAATCACCCAAAGGAGTTCCTGTTCGGGTACCAACTGAAGGAAGTAACCCGTTTAGGGCCACCCGGGTCACTATTGACCACTTCCCAGCCTTCAGTACTAAATAAAGAGTCGGTCAGAGAGTAGAGAACACAAATCAATAACTGTTTATTCATATATACTCAGAGCGGAGCCCCATCAGCGCATTCACTGAGAGTGCTGCAGAGGGGAACTGAAATTAACAAGCATAAGGATACATTATGTACATTTCGTATAATACAGAAAGAACGGTTTCAGCGTTCCTATCTTACACAAAGTATCGTAGTCCAAGGTTGTTCCATCCGGAGCCTGCCAACAGACAAGGGGAGAAAGCCTCTATCTAGTGAGAAAGATATGTGCTAACATTAACGGTATGCTTATTACTAAAATAGGACAGAAGGGAAGAATCAAAACTTACAGAGAGGCATTTCTCGAAATTGACCTGGATCAGTTTCGAACAGCTTAAAATGGCGCCTACATAAAAAATGGTACAGTAAATGCTGACTTACATAGAGCACTGCGTAAGTATAAACAATTTCTATTTTAACAAAACAGGGATTGACCAGGACAACTGGTGCCATTAGGAAGAATCACATTGCATGCTGCAGGCCGGAGCTAAAGGGGCAGACATGTGACCTCAGAGCACGGCGCCTCTTCTATTTCGCCTTGCACACACTTAAGGTCAAAAGGTATCACCCGCATCAATAAATCACCTCCACACATATTTGTAAAAGTAGGAGATGAAAAGGCTATGATGTAAAACTGCAGCTAAGTAGACGCGATCATACGCATACTAAAACGTATATTCATGTTCTGGCCCATTAGTAAAGACCGAGGCAACCCATGCATAATCACTCACCACTGTGGTTCAAATGTTTTCTTTTCTTCTAAATGTAACTGTAAATTGATACTTGTATAGCGCACTACTCACCCGCAAGGGTCTCAAGGCGCTTGTACGAATACCGCTATGGAACCCATCCTGGCTTTCCCTGTGAGGCGACCACTCCTGGGCACCCCCAAGGTGGAGGCCACGCATCCTTAGCGTTGTGGGGGCCGTTGTGGAGATTAAGCAAGCTATTGCCCAGAGTTGCAGAGAGGGACTCCACGATTGGAATAGGCACCAAGGGGAGAATTATCAGGTCAGTGGAATTTTGAGCCCAAGACCCGCTGAGGCGGGTAATTGAACTCTGGTCCCGGGCCAGACCTCTGCATCAGGGTCTGCCGCTCTAGCCATTGAGCCACACTTCTCCCCAGATGTTTTCCAGACTAGGCCCCCAACTTTGGGAAACCACCCCTCAGCAGCCATGATAACCTCCTCTTCACAAGTAGCAGCGTCTGATTGGTTTATGTTAAACACCTTGTCGCTGACTTTTTGGATTCTCTCCAAAACATTCAAACATTTTTCCATGTAAAATTTCCTTCATCGTGCCACCTTCCCATGAAAGGATTATCTAAGCCAGCAACATACAAAGGAACTTTGAAGAGAACCTTGCATGAGTTGGGTCCTCATAAAATTCATCTAGAAAAGTTATTCAATGCTCTCTGGACTTCATGCATATTATGATACCAATGAAGTCCTGAATTTAGTACCCTAGCAGACAAGGCTTGTTTAATCATGCCATTACCAGGTTCAATAAACCTGTTCGATTCAGCTTTAAACAAGTTGCTGAACTGCAGACAAACTCCCAGAGCAGATATTGAATATCTGTACGCCTTGGAGGTGAACTCAGGATCATTATCTGAATGAAATGAATTAACTGTTCCAACCACTATCAGATATTGCAAAGCTTTTACTACTGCTGAAACATTCACAATTCTCTGAGGCCAAATCCATACGAATGAGAGTATGAATCGATTGCCACCACTAGGTTACTTATATTGGTTGACTGAATGAAGGGGACCTATATGATCCAAATAAATCACACTGAGGGGGGATGTTAGAGATTGTGAGAGGAGCTGGTGAGTGTCTTTTGATAGTGGAAGGTTTAACATGCTGACAAATGCCACACTGCTTAACATAATTAATAGGCAGGGCCGGACTGGCCATAGCGGGCACTGGGCAATCCCCTGGAACGTGCATGGGTGAGGGGCGGTTTTGGGCCCCTGGGGGGCGTTTTTGTTACAGGGCCGGCCCTGTTCCAAAATCGGCCAAAAACCGGCCCCGTTAAAGATCTCGGTGGCACCTCCAACCCCTCCCCCCTGAGTGGGGAGGGGGGGAGGGCGGCCGAGTACTTTGCCAGGGCCGGTTGTGGTTCCCAGTCCGGTCCTGTCCATAGGCTGTTTATATTACCCAGGCCACCTCTAGGCTGTATTGATCCCTGCATTAGAAGATGCCAATCTCACAGGGGTTTCTTTAAATAAATATAATCTTGACAGATTATTAGGTATTATTCTCTTTCCCACTCGTGGTAGTGTGACCACAGGAATATAGTCTGAATTAAGGGTGTAACAGAATTTGGGAGGAAAGCCTGCAGGATGTTTCCCATCTAGCGTGGTTGTTTTTAGGGTTAATTTAGATATTTGTGTTGATTTTGGTTTGCGATCTGGTTAGGACTAATACTTGAACAGTCCGAATTGCAGCCTTACCAGCTAAGCCGGTCCCACAGTTCTTTTTACCGTGAACACCATCCCTCTGATGCCCAAAGTAGGCCTCACCTGGACCAGGGGAAGCTTTTCTTGTAAAACAGCTACCTTTTTCCAAAGCTGTTTATTCTTTATAGGTTATCCCTTTAAATCCTTGAATCTATTCAACTGCAAATGTTGCACCACAATATTGCAAACTTGCACATTGAAGGATGAGTTGGACATAATAAGTGTGGGAACTGAAGAGTCAGCCTTTTGTGATGTGATTAACAGGGCATTTATGTGCTGCATGCTGTGCAGTGCTGTCACCCAGGATTTAGTGCTGGTGTGCTGTAGGTGGAATTCACCATCTTTCACTACACCTTGCACTGCAGCACAGGCTGCGGAGTACTTGTATTTTGCTCCTACCTGCTGGTTGGGAAGAGGCATCCGTGTAGAATACGCTCTGGTAAGACTCCATGTGCAAAGTGGTTGTAATTAGAGCAATGTGTTATTCCTATTGGAGAAAGGCCTGGGTATGAAGTGTAGGATCATACTGAATTTTACATCCACTGCACGTAAAGAAAAGCCCTTGGGTGCATGGCGCGAGCATTGGGAATGTTTGACTTGGTGGCTGCATTTAAGGCCGGTACAGGAAAAACATTAATAATGTTTTCTCTGCAGCAAAGAACGCTCCTTCACAATAGCTGTTTGCACAGTTGAAAGGATTTTCAATTTCAATGGCAGCAAAACCTGATTTGGCAAAGGAATAAAAGTAAGACTAGTAAGCAACATGAAAGGTCTGTCCAACTTTGTAGGTCACATAGGTGTAACAACAGAGACAGGATATGACTCTGATAACTAGGTTGGTCTAACTGTCCCTAGTCTGTAAATATTTAGTCTCAAGCATGTCTGCTTGTTGAGCACACAATAATTAATGTGCACATTTGTCCTTTCTTTGGCTGAAAATATGGGAGAAATCAAGTCATGCAAGGGCTTCACTAACTCGGCACAGTGAGGCAAGTAAGTACCTCCAAAGTTTAGAAATCTGAACAGGTTTTCAATCTTTCAGTGTATTGGGAAGCTGCACGGTAGAACACTTATAAATGAAGTCCGGAACTAAACCCTCGCCTTGCTGGATAAATAATTTCATGAGGAGGTCATTAGCAGGTAGGCAATTTCTGATTTCTTCAAATTAATTTTGTAACCATATGGTGTTATTATGGTCACGATCTAGTTAGGTGTATATCTAAATCATCATCAGTAAAATAGAAATCATCAATGTATGACAATACCTTGGTATGCAATATCTCGCTGATGCGCACTGAGAATAAGCCATGATTATTCTTATAGCTCATAGGCAAGTGTCAAAATGAGAACTGCGCACTGTTGAGGCTAAAGGCAATTTTAGGACCTATATTCTAAGTAAAAAATCCATTGGAAATATCCAGAGTCGTTTTGTATTTCTTGCTCACCAAGTTGCTCATTAAACCTATGCTTTGCGCATTTTGCACTGCGTAGGTTTATGTATGGAAATTTAGATTCATATAGTTTAGTTTATGTATGCAAATTTAGATTCATATAGTTTAAAACTATCCTATAGAAGATGTTCGATTTGGAGATGGGAAAAAGGGGAGTATTTATTGGTGACCGATAAAATACTATTGTGCGCAGGCGTTTATATGGAAAAAAGCGGTGCTAATATGAAAGCGATATATTCATGTATGAGAACGAAATCTTTGTTAATGAATTTGCCTGTTGTGAACTTCACATCAACCTCGACATAGTCAGGCAGGCTCTAAGACCCAGGCCAGAGGTCACTGATTGATAGGACACAGGTGGGGTGGTACATAGCCGGCAGATAAATGCACAAACACGAAACTCTAGATCAATCCCATAGATAAGCGCCACAACACTACAATGGTCCTGGGAGATTGACCCTAATAAAGCACACATGGCTGGAAGGGGGAGTATTCTCCCTAAACACCAGAAAGTCAGATGCCACATGAATTAGGAACATAAAGCCAATCAGTTTCAGTATCAGTTTGGAAAGCTTTATTAGATCATTAAAAACAATCATAAAAGCACATAAAAACACAAGTTTAACATGACAATTAAATAGGGGGACATCAATCATGGGCAATGACCATTGGTTAATTAAAAGAAAAGACCATGCTTTTCCTAGCAGCCACAGATTTCAGGATATATACAGCTGTAAAAAAACACACATTAGGTTCATCAAGTGCAAATAGCAGCTTCATAGCAGAATTAACAGACGACACAGAGTATTTAAAAAAAAAGTGGTTTAAGATAAGCAATACAAAAGTACAAGTACAGAGGGCAAATAAACAAAAAGTGCACAGTACTTTGCTTCGTGCTCCCATCACATGGGCAGAAAACAGAGGGATGTTTTTTTATACAGGGGAAGGCCACCAAATCGTGTACAATACCTAATCTTAACCTAGTGAGGACGTACCGATGAGAGGGCCAAGTGACCTCCTTTAAATACTTTGGAAAGCCAGAACTAACCAAGTTATCATAATAAAATTGATGGGTTAAGAGCTGGCTTGAGGCGTCACTACGCCATTTGGCTTTTTCCCCCAGATATGTAAGTTTTAGCTCCTTCTTGGGAATATCAATAGCACTGGCTGGATCTTCTAAAACGTTCAGGTCAAATATATCTTTAAAAGATGTTACCACGTAATTAAGCCAGGGGATCAAGGAGCATTTGTCCAAACAGAGACAATCATTAATGATTCTCCTGGTGAAGCCTGTTTCCTCCTTGGCCCATATCGATCGCCAGGCTAGTAGGGGTCTTAGTTCAATGAGGTCTGTTAAATACTCCAACCTTACTTCCTGGTGTGTCAGCCCAGTAGAGGCAGATGTTGGGAGGCAGAGGAGTTTTTTTAGAAATGTATTTTCCGCTACTTGCAGATCCCCATGAGGACAGTGGCCCCAAACTCCAGAACCATAAAGAGCTACTGAGACACATCTATGACGATATATATGCAACATGTCATGTACACGTCTACTACCCAGTTTGGAAGCAAATTTAAAAATGCCAAAGGCACTTTTGCCCATCTTAGCTTTGACGTTTAAAATCTCCTGTGTCCACATGCCACTAGTGCTAAAGGTAATGCCCAGGTAGCAGAATTTATCCACTACCTGAATTGTTTGCTCTTCGATCTGGAAAGATCTTAATTTCCTTACTTTTTTTCCACAGGACATAATAAACGTTTTGGAATTATTGATCTTCAATTTCCTGCCCCTAATGAAATCTGAAAATCTATCCATAAGTCTCTGTAAGCCTAAAGGTGTTCTTGATAAAAGGACTGTATCGTCTGCATAGAGCAGCACAGGAATTGCTTGGCCCGCAGCTTCTGGTGCATCAGAATTAACCAATTTCAAATCAGTGTCGATAGCATTGATAAAAAGGGAGAAAAGGAGAGGGGCAAGGACACAGCCTAGCCTGATACCAGACTTGACATCGATATTATTGGTGCATTCCCCCGCTTGACCAAAAAGTATCCGAGACGATATCTTAGTGTACATTCTAGCCAAAAAGTGAATGATTGCGGCGGGGGAGCCCAAATCTAATAGGGTGGTCCACAGTAAAGCGTGGTCTACCAGGTCAAAGGCGCTGGATGAATCAGCAAAGCAGAGGAACAATGAACCCTGCTTCGCCCATGTATATTTCCCTATAATAAGATCAAGGTTAATACACTGCTCAATGGTACCGAGGCCCTTACGGAACTCATATTGAGAATGCGCCAGGATACCATTAGTCTCTGCCCACTCCTCTAAGCGCACCAAAAGTACCCTGCTCATTATTATCAATGATGAGTCTAGGAGGGATATAGGTCGATAATGTTTAGCCTCACTTCTATCTCCCTTCTTAAATATTGGAATAATTATAGACTCACCCCAGGTTGAGGGGATGCTTTCCATAGTTGCCGCATTAAAATCCTTGGACAAAAAGGGGCCCCAGAGCAAAGGATCTGCTTTATACAGATCAATCGGTACCCCATCTGGCCCAGGGGTTTCCCTCCCTTACTACTCTGGATAGCGATATCCACCTCTTGAACTGTAATATTAAGGGGTAGAGCTGGGCCACAGACATCGATCCCGGGGCTAAGATGTCTCCACCCCCACCGAGGGTCGAATATGCTGGAAAAGTGCAAAACCCAATTTTCCTCACTAACCTGAGCTGGTAGGACAGGGAAATCCTCTTGCTTAAGGAAGGAAGGGTCTATTCTCAGTGTCCCAGAAGAGCTTACTGTTAGAGAGCTCTACCGCCTTAGCAAGGTTGTCCCAGGCTTCCTCGCGAAGTTCTTGCTTCCTACGTTTGAGGTGATCTTTGTAAATTGCCCTGAGATTAATAATAGTTCCCTTGTCCCTGGGACTTTTACATAATGCCTTTTTCAATTCGCGTAGGGACTTAGTACAGGCCCCATCGAACCACCCTATGTTGTCTCTCTTTCTGTTGACCTTGGAGGATGTTAAAATTTGTTTGGTTAACTCATTAGTTTTTCTAAAACCAGCAAGGATACAGACAGCACCTGCATAATCATCAAGGCAGCTGTCCAACACTTGGATACTGGCGGCCACAATTTTTATCAGGAGCTTTTCCGAATTATCCCTACACCATTTAATCCTAGTGCCATTCGGCCTGCACGGAACTATGCTATCAACAATCATACGGGCAACAAGATTTTTTTTACCCCAGATAAAGAGAGACATAGTAATGCAGTTATGGTCACTAAGGACCAGGTCTAGGACATTCGGTGTGTTACAAATGGGGATAATGCTCTCTGAAATCAACAAATGGTTGATTACAGTGGCAGAATTCCTGCCAGTAAAGGTCGGGACAGAGTTACCCTCGCTATCTTTTGCGGGCTGGGATATAACCAAATCATATTTAATCAAAAGTAAATTCAGAGACTCTCCATACGGGCAGTGAATAAAACAAGCACAGTCCTCCCCTTTGTCCCCATTAAATCCACAAACATTCGAAAATGAGAAAGGACACATAGCAATGTGTAGTATTGAAAGAAGATATGTTCATGAGAATACTACACAATGTTAAAATCACCCCCCCCCCAAATAATGACAAAAGGAGCACAATTGGACCCATATAAGTTATCAAGTGCAAGATCTAATGCATTAACTACTGAGGAGCTAGAGGGATCAAACACATTATTATAATGATTGATCAAAAGGACGTTACGGCCATCACTGTGCTGCAGCCAGAGCACTTGCGAATGAAACCCAATCTTTATGTAAGTTTTAACTAACACCGGGAGGTTTACAGAGAGTAATACCAGAAGGCCACCTTTAGCTCTGCCCATAGTAGAACTCTGGGCCGGAGAGGTTAAAAGAAATATACCCATCAAAATGTATCTGTTCTGTTGACCAGGTCTCCTGTAGGCATAGTATGTCATAGTTGTTAACGAGCTCCCGCCAACCAAGTGAGTCTTCTTTTCTATGCCAACCAGCAATATTCCAACTTACGAGGTTATACCCTTTATCATGGTTCCCCCACCAGGGCTTAAAACCTCGTCCAAAGGCGTGCAAGGGACCCCAGGTAACGTTGGGGCCCCCAAGCCTACAGTATGCATGCTACCTGGAGATGGGACGGAGTTGGGCTGGTAAGTTATCCCTACAGGGTCTGCAGCCTTGGGTGCACTCTCCACATGTTCATTCACCAATTGGTCAGCAGGCCCCACAGGGAAAGCGTTGAACACCTTATCAAGTACGCCTACAAAGGACCTCGGAATGGCAGGGGGTAGTTAGTCAACTGCATCTTATCAGCTAAAGCGATTGTTATCGCAAAAGGAGGGAGGGACGGGCATATGGCCTGATCTACCACAGAACCCCCTATTTATTCCTCTACGATCCACCCTTACCCAATCATCAGTCTTTCTAGCATTAACCCTACAATTCGGGGGATAAAAGAAGGACAAGGTTAGTGTTTGGACGGTGGAATCAAATGACCTATTAGAACCTACACATAAATAGGAAACAGTTCTAGGGTCTCTAAAATTAACTGTAATACAATCACCATTTATTGATTTGGCTGTCTTACCCAACCATGGTAACCTTCTTAACATTATAATTTCACTAGAAAAGTGGGCGGGCAGGGGTCTGTTCCAGTTCAGCCGTCTAACAACCTTATTTTTCAGGGAGCTATAGGTTTCTCTAGCCTCCTCCTTTACAGGTGGAACGTCAGGCAGAACAACCACCAAACAATTAGCTTCAGGGGGTAGATCCGGTAGTAAGGGATTGTTAACTCTACACTCATTTTCTTGGTCAGGTGGGATAGGCTTACATGTATCTTTGCTACTAATACTGGCATTTCGATTGACATTAGGCAAGGGGTCAGTAGTCTGCTGGGGGGGCTGCCGGCAAGTCGGAATAGGGCCTGGTTGACTCAGGGGTCTACTATCTGCAATAAGTGGTGTCCCCCCCTTCTGGCAATCAGCATTGCTAGCAACAGCAGGCTTAATAGTCACACTTAAGTTTCCTCTTAAGTCAGATGTGACTTTTTCAATGTTGGCCAGACTAAGTTTGATTTGTTTCAGTTTGGCCTCTAGGGGGTATAATAAGGATTTAAAAAGGGCACCCAGACTTTCAATAGACAAATCGATGGGAGGCTGGGCCTGCAAGTGAGTACCAGAATCGGGTACGGTTAAATCAACAGTCCCATTTGCAGTGTCTACCGGTACAACAGTGGGCCTAGCTGATGAATTATTACCACTCTGATGTTTGGCTATTTTAGCCTTACTTCCATCTTTTTTATTGTACACACGTTTCCTTTTAGGAATTGCCCCTTCCTTGCGCCCTTGTTCCAGCGTATTAGTAACAGTTTCCACAGTAACAGTAGGATTAGTACCATGATTGTCAAGGAGTGAATTAATCTCAGGCAAAATGTTGTTGACCAAAATGTCCAAGTCCTGCGTATTGTGTTCATCCACTCGGCTGGAAACGTCCGTTTCCCCAGTACAAGTCACAAGTAAAGCTGGAACCAAGTTCCTATCAGGGGTTTTAACGTTTGCAATTGCTCCCAAAGAAGATCTCTTAGTAGTAGAGATTTCCTGCGATAATCGCTTTTCCAAAACCGAAATTTCAGTTTCAATTAATGAATTGGCTCTGATTAAGAATTTCTCCATACCTCCCGCTATAGAGCCACCAGCCAGGGTTGATCTGCTCCTTAGCTTGCGGCCAGACATGGTCCACACAGTTGATCCTAAGTGGGCCGCAAGAGGAGCAAAAAATAAAACCAAGGGAAAGGGCCCGGTCTGGTCCCGACCGGTCAGAAACGGGCTGAAACGGGCCCGCCCTTGGCCTGGGCTTCGCCCGCGCGCATCGCGCGTGCGTGGAAGGGGCAGGACTAAAATAGCGAAGGATGGGGACGGGAAGAGGACCAGCTGCGGCTAATGACGCGCTGCGCTGCTGGCTGGTCCTCGCAGTCCCGCAAACCTCAAGGTCCTAGGCGCCTCCTCCCGGTCCCGTGCACTCTCCCAACAAGGCACTACAAAATACTGGCAGGCAAGCGGCACCCGCGGAGCGGGGGCCGCGGGAGGTGGTGGTAGGGCGAGCAAAAAGGTCCAGTTACACCCCAACAACTCCAGCAGTCAATCAAGCAGCACCAGGTATGCAGCAGAAGTGGGGAGTTTTATTGGTCGAAGGACGGGGGCGGGAAGAGGACCAGCTGCGGCTAATGACCAGTCGCGCTGCTGGCTGGTCCTTGCAGTCCCGCAAAGCTCAAGGTCCTAGGCGCCTCCTCCCAGTCCCTTGCACTCTCCCAACAAGGAACTACAAAATACTGGCAGGCGAGCGACATCCGCGGAGTGGGGGCTGCGAGAGGTGGTGGTAGGGCCAGCAAAAAGGTCCAGGTACGCCCCAACAACTCCAGCAGTCAATCAAGCAGCACTTACAACACTCAAGAACTATTGGTATTGTCAATGGTTGTTAGATACATAACATATATAAGCAACAGCCATGACTTTGTAGCATAGTGCATTGAAAATGCTTCAGTTCTGAAATGGTGAGACAGTGACAGAACTACAACGAGTCTCTTTGAAGTTGCATCACAGGCAGTGAAGGGTGGCATTGCTGCAGGGTTAACATTCTTTTTTTTCGTCCTGAAAGTGAGGGCAAAAATCGAGAGCCCAATAGCGACCTGTCTCAGCACCTGCTTTTCAGTCAGCACCGCAAGACTCGTCCATATAGCCAATCAGGACACGGCACACACAGTGATCAAACACCCCCATGCTGGACATCTGGACACGTTACGCAATGGCCACATTGTGTTCATGCAAGGCCGAGATCCACCTGTACTTTCCATCAGACAATTAATTTATGACTCAAAAAGCAGCAGCTAACATTCCTTACCATACATGGACCTCTGAATATACTTTATTGTGTATGATGAACTATATAAGAAGAGGATGCAGACTGATTGTAAATTGAGATGGTCTTTAGATCCTGAGCCTGTAACTGTTCTCACAACCATTCTGTTTAATTAGATAAACTGTTCCCGTTTTGCTAAATGCCTCTTGCCTCTTGTTTTTTCAAGGAATTCCATTTCCAAACAACATTTTGGTGAGCCACCATTGGAGCGGATTTGTATGTCGAACCCAACTGCATGTCACGATTCGCTCCCTGTGTTCTAGTGTCCACCACCATGGGGCTGAACTGTGGGACTCATCCAGCTCATGCCTGAAACTCCATTACCCAGAATTCCCTGCTCACTGCTTTGTCTCCACCCCTGCAGGCCAAGGATGGGTGGAGGAATTCGGCTCACCTGTGTCTGGCTGCTGCTAGCCTGCTCACACCTGATGCATGTGATTACTGTGAGCTCTTTTTAGCCCCAGTTCCCTTCAGGCCAAGGTTGGTCATTGTAGCTGTTTACCGGTGAGACCAATCTTTGTTTCAAGTGCTCCTGAGCTTTTGCTATTCTTGTTTCCTAGGCTTTAATTATGCCTTGCTCCTGATCTGCTGCTGTTTTCCTTGCCATGTCCTGTTTCCTGAACCAGCAATGCCTTCTGTGCTACCTTGACTCCTGAAGCTTAGGTAATTTCCCTGTTCCTGAATTAGCACTGCCTGCAGTGCTACCTTGACCCCTGAAGCTTTGGTAATTCCCTGTTCCTGAACCGGCACTGACTGCAGTGCTGCCTTGACTCCCGAGCCTTAGCTCACTTCTTGTTCTTGCTCACGCACTGCCTTCTAAGCTATTTTGTTTTCTTGATTCCTTAACCTGCACTATTGTAGTATACTCTTGTAGTCTCCCCTTCTGTACATCCCTTTCCAGTCCCTGACTTTCTTCCCATTTACTGGGTTCCAGTTCTAGTTTGCTGTCTTTCCATTCTGCTGTCTTACTTCTGTTACCTTATATGTTTGTTACCTGCTTTCTGCCATGTATGCCCTGTGATTTCCTTCCTTTCCTGTTAAGCACTCCTCCTTGCTAGCTCCTTGCTAGCTCCTTGTCTATTGTGCTGTTACTGCCTTGCGTGTTCCTGTTTGATTGCCAGGATCCGTGGGCACAGCTGACTACCTAGGTGGTGTTTCTTGTTCACTGTGATTATTGTCTTTGAGTTACATTTATAACATCACCATAGGTATAAGCTCCACCGACCCTGCCTTTGTATGAATATCCTACATTTGGGTATTTGCAGTCAGTATCTGTAACAGCAATTGTGGGTAAGAAACTTACTGTGCTTCAGTATTACTAAGTAGAGCTCCTGAGTGCTTTACCCCACACCCCCCTTTATTATTAATGTTGTGTTATATATATGTCCTTCACATCTGTCCTGGGTGTAGTTAGTCTGAATGCTAAATTGCCTTGTGAGTGCCCTTGCTTTCTGAGTCTTATCCAATTTGTTCACTTGTACAGGCTTCCCCTTTGGATCCCTTTTTCTCCTTTGACTCCCTGTATAATCCTGGGCAGCGCTGTACTCCTCCTTTCCCAGTCATTGCCCAAGTCCCTGACTATGTTCCCCACATAGTCCCAGGAAGTCCCTGACACTGCATCCAAAGAAAGGCGACCCCACCCGAATGTATTCACATTTGCACATCAAGGAAGTTGAGCAGGCACTGCATGTTCTGCTAAATCCGAGGGGCAGAGGACCGCCCCAAAGAAGTTGTCATAGTACATAATAACTGTAAGAGTGCACCATGTGCATTTGTCGCCACGATCAGATCAAAACAAAGACTCCCCAAAAGTGTTTCATCTTATTTTGTCCACAAAACTGCCAAAATTATTATGGATTCCTCATTAAAACACATGGAAACCAAGTTCTCAACATATTAAAACACATGGAAACTAGGTTCTCCACACAGGCAAAGAAACTTACATATTGCCAAGAATTGCATGCACACACAAAGGCACACACATTTCCCTGACCTAAGGAGGGAGCTTTTTAAAAAAATATTTTTTTATTTGATCCTCATTTGCCTTTTCGCCGCCCAATACCCAACAAAACCACCCTGGGCTTTCAACCTCATTTACTGGTAAATGGAGGGGTAGACTAACGCCCCTTAGGATAGAGTCTCCCCACCGGGGAACAACCTAGATGGAAAAGGGCGGGGAGCCTCCCTCCACAGCACATCAGTCCTTACCCCAAATCTTCCCAGAAACCAGGAAGATTTTCAACAGCCAAAGGGATGCTAAGGCTTAATCATTGGACTTGCGTTTTCTGCACACCAACTCACCCTACCCTCACCCAAAGGTGCCAAAAAAGGAGACCAAATGTATATCTTTTCCCGGTCTGATCCAAAATGTCCAATTTTGCAATAAATCTCATAGAACATAACCAATCAACCTCTGTTGCTGAGACCAGAGAGACCCATAGTTTACATATTTCTCTTCGCACCAGAAGAAAAGCATAAAAATTAAGCTTTGCCTTATCATCTGTGCCCTCCCCTTGCAGATCGAGCCTTCCAGATATAACCACCTCAGGGCTTACCTTGATCTGCAACCGTAGGGCGCTCAACCATCAGGTACTCACGGCCTCCCAGAAAGTAGAGATCTTCCGTCACCATAGAAACATGTGCACATCATCTTCATTAGGGCTTTTGCACTTGGGGCACACCACCACTCTGCCTGAGCCAAATTTAGAGAGCCTTCGTGGGGACCAATACGCCCTATGCATCGTAAAAAAACAATACCTCTTTAAATTTGCAGGTTTTAATAATTATAGAGCATAGACGTTGTTACTTGCCATTGGTCTTCCGTAGCGATCTCCTGCAAGCAGTCTCCCCACAGGGTCTCCGGTAACTTGAAAGGGCCATCCTCTTTCTCTAACATTAACCAGTACCATAGTGCTGTTTCTTTCTTTCAAACGTCGTTGGAATAAAGCTTTTCCTCCAACTCATTATACAATCCAATTTGATCACCCAAAGCCACCGACCAGCTTTGAATCTGTAAATATTTAAATCTGGAAAAGCTATGGCCCCATTCCTCCTCATAAACCCCCCAAGAGATTAGTTTTCCATCCAGAAATAACTGATTCCATCTCTGGAGCCCTCCCTCCCTTAGAGGTCGAACCAGCAAATCCCTGGACCAGAGTGAAGATCCCGGCGAGTCCCAAATAGAAGCCATCTGGCTGTAATAGGGAATTTTTAAAGCCCTCCTGATCCTGAACCAAGTCTCCACCGAATCTCTTAAAACCTTTAACTTACATTTTTGGAAAATTTCGGCTCAACAAATTTATACATCACACCATTGTCGTCATAGCCTTCCTTCTTCAGCATTGCTCGAAACATACTTCCAATTAATGTGTTTGTCGGTCTATTCAGCAACATCCTACTGTTTTTCAACAAAAGGGCCCATGAATACAATTGCAGGTCCATAACCGCTAAACCTCCCTTCACCAACCTTCTCCTAAGTTTATCCAACGACAGGCACAGACCTTTTGATGCCCACAGAAAAGTACTGATCTCACTCTAAAACCTTAAAAACCATTCCTTCTTAATCATCAGAGGGACTGTTTCAAATAAAAAGACTAACTTTGTCAAAATCATAATTTTCACCAGATTTGCCCCGCCAAACAATGAAAGTGGTAAATGTGACCACCCTCGTAAGCTTGCACATATATCCTTTTTGAGCCTAGCAAAATTAATTGCAGTGAGATCTGCAATATTATGAGATATTCTAACTCCAAGATACCTCATCTCATTTTTACATGTAATTCCCTCAGTGTTTATATTCCAGGTCATAACTTCTGTTTTTTCTTTGTTAATATCATATCATGATACAGACCCAAATTCTCTGGTTACATCTAAAAGACTGCTCATAGTTTGCTGTAAGTTGGAGGTATAGATAATTATATTGTCTGCATAAAGCCCTATCTTCCTGGACCAACGTCCAAACTCAAAGGGTACTATGTTCTCAGTGGTCCTTATTTTACATGCCAGGGGCTCTATAAACATGTCGAATAAAAGTAGGGACAAAGGGCACCCTTGCCTGGTGCCACGCCTGATAGATACTGGTGGGTTATCATGCCATTCACTAACACTCTTGCGGTGGGAGCCTGGCATATAGCTGACAGGGTATTAGAGAAATTTGGTCCAAGATTAAGATATTTAACTAAGGTGTGCAAATAAAGCCAGTTAACTCGATCGAACGCCTTGGCGGCTTCTACAGTGGTAACCGCCAAGAGGAGATCATATGCCGAGGCCATTTCCATGGCACCAATAAGGGAAAAAGTCAGTTCTTTCAACTGTCTGCCTCTAATAAAACCGTTTTGGTCCTCATGAACTATCGGTGAAATGGCACCATTCAGTCTCCCAGCCATAATTTTAGCAAACAACATATAGTCGGTGTTCAATAAGGAAATAGGCCTGTAAGATTCAACATTCTTTGATGATTTTCCTGGCTTAGGTATTAACGTTATATTTGCCATGAGGAGGGCAGAGAAATAGCCCCCCCAAAAAATCTCATTAAACAGCTTACACATAATCTGGATTAGAATAGTAGCCAATAATTTGTAAACTTCAGTGGGAAGGCCATCTGGCAGGTGCCTTACCTCTTTTCCCCCCCCTAATAGCCTCCTCAACTTCACCCTCCGTAATCTCTTGATTCAAGACATCTTTAAACTCATCCGGTAAGGGATCCAATAATTCCGCCCATCTCTGGGCCGCCAGGTCTTCAACCACCAAATCCTCCTGATAAACCTTCCCAAAATATGCATGAAATGCTGCAGCTATTCCTTTACTGTCCATAATCATTACTCCCGTCTCCTCACACTTAACTTCTTTGATCATGTTACGAATTTGATCATTCTTACTCCACCCCTCCCCATATTCAAAATGTGCGAGATGGCTGGCGTCCCACTTCTCCTTCACTCTCTCACTTAAGATTCCGGCTAAATCTATTTTTAAATCAGTGAGCTGTTTTAAAACCTCTTCACTAGGTCCCCTGTTACCCGGGGTAACTAAACCCGCCTCCATTTTACACATTTTCTCCTCCAAATCCGTAACTCTACTTTAGTAAAGTCTTCTTTTTTTCTGCCATTGCTCCCAACCTCCCCAGCAGAAAGGCCTTGTATGTATCCCAAACAATCTCTGTCTTAGCTGACCCCTGATTCATCTAGAAAAAAAAACAACTTTTGTCACCTCCTTCAAAACCTCCGCTGCCACCTGATCAGAGAGAATTGTTCGATCCAACCTCCAAATTAAAGCCAATGTGCTGCCCCCTATTCTTAACTTAAGAAATATAGCTGAATGGGCTGAAAGATGTACTCCAATATGGCCTACCTGAGCAACTAAATCAACCAGCCTTTGGTCCACCAAATAATAGTCAATCCGGGATTTATGATTATACTTTTTATTATAAAACGTAAATCCTAGCTGCTGTCCAAACCTACATCTCTAAATGTCACATAAACCCAGCTGAGCCATAAGCAGTCTGACTCTATCTGACATTCTAGGATTCAAGGCCATTCTACTATTTTCAGATCGATCTAATTTGTGATCAAAAACTGCATTAAAATCGCCTGCCATAATAATGAGTCCCGAAAAATTCAATATTTCCCTAGCCACATCATCTAAAGATCCTATGTTGTCCTGGTTCGGACCATAATATCCCACCAAAATAAGCACTTCCTCATACCTTTACCTTAGCATTCAACCACCTCCTCCCACGCTAGCAGCCTTACCTTCCACCAAAATATTCAAACCTTGTTTAATTAAGACTGCGACTCCCTTTGTCATGGCTGTCTGTGGAGTATATACAGCCTGAGCCAGTCAGCGCTGAGCAGTGAACAGCTCCTTACTCTCCTCTCCAATTAGGTGGGTCTCCTGTAAAATAGCTATTTGTGCTGAAGAGTCCCTCAAATATTTCAAAATCAACTCCCGTCTTCTCTTCACCCGCATTCCATTAACGTTCCACAATAGAATTTTCAACTCGTTAAAACTACCCCCACTCATCCCAGCCAACAGCAGTCATACTTTCACACCCTCCCTTCCAATCACAGCAAAAACGCACCAGAGGATTTTTCTGCATTTTCCCTCTCGCCCCCCCCCACCACCCCAAAGGAAACCTAAAACCCACCCCCTTTCCCCAGAAAACCCAATCCAAATACCCATGGCTATTAATCCCTATGGGTGTCCTTGACACATGTGAAGTCCATTAAGAGGCAACATAAATAGTCACAAAAACATCCTAGAATTCCAGCCTTAAATATCTCCATGTTGACATTGTTCCAAGAAATTATCTACCTCTTCAACAAAATGGAACAAGTGCATCTTGTTGATCCACATCACCTTTAAGAGGGCTGGAAACTTCAACTGAACCGAAGCCCCTAATTTCCTCAGCGGCTCAATCCTTTTGCCAAGCTCCCATTGCCTGTTAGCAGTGACAGACGATAGGTCTGATACTACTTCAACCTTTACACCATCTACTTCCATAGTTTTCTTCTTAAGAGCACTCGCCAAAATCTTTTCTTTCAAAGTATACGTCATAAAGTTTAACAAAAGTCTCCTGGGTTTAGCACGATTAGGGTTCAACCTGAAGGAATTACAATGTATTCTCTGAATATCTCTGGAGGGTCGGATTGCATTTCCCCAGAAATTGATTGTGTGGTACCAAGTGCTGGGACTACCGTAATATCAGGGCTAGTTACCACAGGACCTGCGTCCTGACATAATTCACTTAAATTAACCTCATCATGAGCCTGAGGAGCCTCATCACCCTCACCAATATCTAAAGAAAAAATGAGAAAATAATTAGGACTCGAATGTGTAGACCAACCAATCAAATCCATATCAAACGCCTCTACCAAGCCATCCCCTACACCAGCACTGTTCTGATATAGCTTCCTTCCCTCGGGGGTCATCGCTGGCCCAGTTAACTTTGTGGGTAGTGATTTCCCTTCCAACACCAAAGTCTTTGGAAACACCTTGAAATACGATCTAAGTGAGAGAGTCACCTTAATTTTACGCTCTACTGAGCCCCCGTTGCCAGCCTCTTACAGCTTTTTTTTTATTCTTAACAGTGCACCTGTCCCTGGCCTTAACCTCCTTAACCTCTAAGTTGTTGGAGTCCTCCAGGTTAAATACCGGATTCTGTCCCCCCTCCCCAGCGCTCCTTAAAGTGTACCTGGAAAAAGCCCTTGAACCTGCCCCTGGCACTACTCCCTCCCCTGGGTTTCTAACCTCAACTGGGTCCCCCCCAGATGGGTTGCACACATTCACAGATTTGAGGGCTGCAGAGGCACTACTATTTATCCTAGGGGTGAAATCTCCTGCAACTGTTCCTGGGGTAGAGTGGAGAAGAAAAGTACCTTGGCAGTGAAACGCTTTTCTCCGCAGTGTTTTCCCCCCTTCTGTTTGCCTGCCTGCCTCTCCCCCATCCTCCGAGTTGAAATAGAATCCTAGCTGCTGCACTGCGACTATTTCTGACCTCCGAGGTAGCTCGCTCTCAGCTGAGCTCTGCCTGACTCACAGGCTCCACCTCCGTGGCCTCCTTGCATCTCTGCAAACTCGCTGCACCACCAGGATCGAGTCCCACCATCTGACAGCCTGAGCCTCTGGGGAGAACCTTCTGGTGGGTGCTGTCGCCTGATTGGCTGCAGTTTGGGCTATACAAAATGACAGGGATAGTCACTAATGTGAAAGTTTTTTCTACTGTAGCTGGGGCTACTTCACTTCCTGGTTTAGTATAACTGGTATTTGCTATATATTTTTGGCATACTATTACTTTTTTATGTACCGTGGGACTCCCACTCCGACGACGGGGAATGATTCAGGCATGTGAATCTATGAAAGACACCCCTAATACTGGAGAACCCCAAATTCACCGGCAGCCCGCGCCCTCCGCTAGCTCAGAGCTTGAGCCGCACAGCACGGAAGAATACTCCACATCCTCGGACGCCAGGCCGGTCAATGCACACTGGACTCCCACACCGAACGTAAAGAAAATCTAGAGCTCCATCCACCTAAGACGACACCCGGAGCCCGCAACTAGCCAGCCGCCATGTTTTCCCTCCTCCTAAGGAGGGAGCTTTTGGCGCTAACACAATTGAACCTACTAGAACACACATACAAACTAAATACAAACTAAATACATAGATCAATAAATAGACAGGAGAGAGTTACTACTAGAGATATGGGCCCTCTTTGAAGAGGTCCAGATTGATAACCCTGCACGACCGATATTAAGCAAGGGGTCAGGGTCTTCCCCACCATATGCAAGAATGGAGATGCTCACGCAAGCTCCCCCTGGATTAGGATAGTCAAAAAATATGAGCTGGCAAGCCCTCCACTGAAAGACGGATAGTTAGGCCCAAGCATGGGAAACCAACAGGTCAGCAAGCCCAGATGATTTCAGTGCAGCCAAATTCCCTCACAAAAGTTCCCAAATTCCCAAAGTTCCCAAATTCCCAAAACTCGACCTCCCGTCTACCATGTCAAACACATAGAACCTCAGCAGCATGAAAAACACTCACTCTCACTGGTTTAAGCAAACATACATGAGTGACAGGAAGATTTGTGGACGTTCTATATAGTGACACTGCAAGTAGGAGTAAGTAAGGGAGCCCCAGTCTTCCGGGAACTGATGATGAAGATGCATGCTGCTCCACATGAGCCCACTACAAATGATATTTAGCCCACAGAGAGAGAGTAACAGGGAGGAAGGTGAGATCTTTGCACACCAATTTTGTGACCTTTTGTCAGACTGAACTGAGGGGAGAAAATAAAATTGCCAGTCTTGGCCTAGAGGAGGATCATTTGACCCAGAGGACCTGGCTTTAGCAGCGATGCCTCGCGGAGTGGCAAAAGAGGCAAGATAAAGAAAGTGAGAGAGAGAGAAAATTGAAAAGGAAACTGGAACAGAGCCCAGGCATCACTGCTGAATCCCTGCAGTGCAAGTAGGAACAGGTGACCTTGGATAGAAGGCAGCCACATGGGTTCAGGAGGTGAAGGCACCATTGGGGGTACTGATGCAGAAGTTCAGAAAGGATAAAGTATGTATCAGAAGGACCAAGGAAGTAGTACAGAAAGCTCCCTCTGGCAGGTCATAATCACAACTCCTCCTCAGTCTCCAGAAGTAGGTATGCCCTACTTATTAGTCATGAGTCAATCTGATGAGGAACTCAAAGTAATGGTGCTAGTGAAGAACACACTGTACAGATTCCTGATTGACACAGGGGTGACAAAGTCATGCCTAAATGACATGATTTTCCCATATCCAAAGACTCCATGGACACAACAGGTGTTCTCAGATATGATGAGGAGGGCTCCCTTCACAAAATCCCCCAGAGATGGATGTGGGAGGCAGTCGTGTGAAGAGGCAATTGCTATATCATCCCTTGCCCCCCACTAATCTCCTGGAAAGAGACTATCAGGCACATGCAACAATTTTTTTTGCAAGTGCAAATGGTGTGATTCGCAAAAATCGCTCTTTTTTTCGCACGCAAAATGGGCTTCTGCGATGCATCAAACTGTAAGGCTCTCGCGATTTATTGCGATTTCTCAAATTACAATTGCATTTAAGGAATTGCGAATTGCCATTCCTTAAATGCAATGCATGATGATATCGAAAATAGCGATTTCGCTAGAAGGGGTCGCAAATTACCATCAATTAGGTTAGTGCCCTTACGTTTCTAGGGCTTTTCAAACTTTTAAGATATTCTTAGTATTTCTTGTTGCTCAAATGGGTGCAATTTCTGGCATATATGCTTCCTTCACCATCGTCTTCATTGCTTGATTTTGTCCACGAGAAAGTGTCACTCATAGTCGTTGGATGTCACTGTGTTCTGCTGCAGGCTGGAACCATTACTTCTGCCAACCATGTTTACAAAACTTGCCACCCTCCCCTTCATTGTGTCCTAATCCCACCACCCTCCCATCGCTGCTTTACGTTCCCCTAATCCCCCCCAACGTTGCTTTCAGTCCAGGGTCGGATGTGTATGGTGACCAGGGAACAGAGTCCATGCCATCCAGGGATGAGCTCAGTTTAGGCAAACTTGCGGCACTTCTGGTAGAAATCCATCAATGTGGAGGTGCCCCATTGTATAACCAGAATGTGCATGATTGTGCCACAGTTAGCATTTGAGCCCATTGGAAATATTCCTTCACCTCTAAAACATAAGGCGTATAGTGCAAGTTTCGGTACAATTAGTGTTTGCCCCTTCCCTTCCAGCCAAGTGCATCCACCCACCTTGGTGTCCCAGATTTCCAGACAGGGGTGATCATGCTCTCATTCAATCCTCCCTCCTCTGACTAATTCCCCTTCCTATCCTGGAGATGGGCAGCCCTACACAAGAATTCCATGTCGGAAATCCACTTGTTGCTAATGAAGATGGCCCCAGATACACTAAGCGCCTCCCTCGGTCCACAGATGGATGCAGGAGCAGATGCATTTGTGCATTAACTACCTCAAAGCATCTCTTCTCTGGGGAGTCTCGGGCCAAACAGTATCCTCCTCTATGGTACCCCTTCTGCACATCCTGTCTAGCTTGGTTAGAATGTGATTAGGTTCAGTGAAGAGGTATAATGCAGTGGGGCTTGTTTCATATCAGATCAAATTTATTACTACCCTGTGTGACATGATCTTTGTCCTTATCTTGCAACCATATAGGTGGTTAGGCATTTTACTTTCTCTGGGCTACCTCTTGGGATAGGAAAAGCCTGTCTGTGCCTACTGCATGTGGGATCATCAAACAGATGCAACATGGCCTGGCGAATGTTTGGGAGCAAACTGCGGCCATGTGTTAGTACCATGTGTTGTACAAGAGGCTGTTTTGCAGTGCATGAGGGATGCTGGTGTTCTGCTGAGTGTAATTGTAGGTGACATGGGAGTGGTCCTAACGCAAGCGCTGTGATAACCACGTTTTGACTATTGCAATTGGTGTGGGTCTAATGTGTCCAGACCGTTCCTATTTCCAGTTGTAGAGTTTTTGTGGCAGTGGTCAGGTGGCACACACTACAATTACCACACGGGTGGTGGCCAGTGACTTTAGGCAGGCCCCACGCACTAAGTACTGTTGTTTCTTCATTTGTCCTGTCAAGTTTTGGGCAGGTGTGCACAAGAGTGTCTCTTATACTTCTGGCTCATTTGAATAAGAACAGTGGTTTTTCCCAGTGAAGGTTCCCGGTGTTCAACATTTTCCAATGTTTGTTGATGCATTTTGTCATTTTGTTAGACAGTGTATTGAATGTGGTGACGCAAGTGAGAGGTGACGGTTTGTCCTCCTTCACTTTATCATCAAGGAGAGCGTCTCTTGGATGGTTTCTGGCTCTTTTTTAGCCTTTCTTCAGGATATGGTTTGGGTAACCTCTATCTGACAACTATTCAGTCAGATCTTTACCTTGGCTCTGGTAGTCTTCCAATTTGCTTCAATTTCTTCTCAGGCGGAGATACTGGCCATACTGGAGGTTTTCTTTCAGTGCCCTTGGATGGAAGCTCTCATATCTCAGGGCATTTTTTTGGGCTGTGTGCTTGTGATGGGTTCTGGTTTGCAGACCCCGCCTTCTTTTGTTATCACGAGGTCCAGGAAGATCATGGTTTCTCTGTCAGATGAGTGGGTGAATTTTAGATTGTTGTCACACGTGTTAATCCACGTGATGAATTGACTCAGTGTTTCCTCCGGTCCTTGTCAAATGGCAGGACGTCGTCAATATATCTCTTCCAAAAAACAATGTGTTCTCCAAAGGGGTTTCCTTCACCCAGGATGATTTTTTTTTTTAAGTCAAAGAGGTAGAGCCCAGCTACGCTAGGAGCGAAAGTACTCCCCATAGAAGTACCCCCAATTTGTAAGAAAAGGGCCCCCTCAAATTAAAAAAAAATCCTTTTGAGCGCTAGGGTAGCACATTCTAGGACAAAGTGTTTTGGGACATTGTAATGCCAGGTGGTTTCATCTAGCACCTTGCCTAAAACCGCTAAGGTTTCATCTTGGGGCAGGATATTTTAAAGGCTTTCAATGTCAAAGCTCACAAGAATCATTGTTTCATTTACCTGGATGGTCTTCAAAAGTTGAAGGAGACTTTTCATGTCCTGAAGGTAGGTTTCGGTGTTTTGGACCATTTCTTTGAAAAAGCAATCGCAATATCTGGAGAGGGGCTCCAGGAGGGACCTGATACCAGACACAATCGGTATTCCGGGTGGGGGTGTTTTATTCTTATGCATCTTAGGCAGTATATAAAAGTACAGGATCTTTTCTTCACTTGTTTTCAGAAAGTCTGCTTTGTGTTTCGTGATGTAGTTGCTAGATTCAGCTAGGTCCACCAACGATTTTATCTCCTGTTTTAAAACCTGTGTGGGGTCAGTGGTAGGTAGTTCTGAGTGCTGATAGAAGGCGTAGGCACTCAGTTTGATATGCTGCCTTGTCTAGTACCACTATTCCTCCTCCCATGTCTGCTGGTTTTATAACAATCTCATCACAGTTCCTCAGATTTTCCAGGGCTTGTTTCTCATTTTTATTCATGTTGCAGAAAGGTCTATCTTCTTTCATTTTCTCAATATTATTGTATACTGCCTGTTCGAAAGTGGATATTTCTACAGGTGTAGTGTGAGGGGGTGGTAAGAAAGTGGATTTATTCCACAGGCCTGTGTCATGTGGAATCTGAGTATCAGGGTTCTCATTTCCTTTCTCAAAGAATGCTTTTAGTTTTAGTTTTCTAAAGAAACCGGACAGTTCGCAGTGTAGTGCAAATTTGTCCACTCTAGCTGTGGGGACAAAGCCTAGTCCTTTGTTGAGTATACTCAATTCCACCTCAGTTGAGGCCCTAGCGGACAGATTGGTCACTAGGTTTTGGTGTTGCTTGTCCCTGCTTGTGGTGTTTGTGTCTTGCTTCTTGTGTAGTTGCCCACACTGTCCTGTTCCTCCCAGTGTACCTGATTGTTCCCCTTGCGTCGTCCCCTTCCTCTCCGACCCATCCCTAAAAAAGGCGGTCGAAAAGCGTTCTGGTTGAACATCGGTAGCGGAAAAGGGGGTTGCCAACCGTATTTGATATTTTGATATTTGTGGGGTATTTCTAGAGCGCGGCGTTCGCTCCGGAGGGAGCATCTTGGCGCTGATGATCCTGAAAAAAACCAGTCCAAGAGGATTAGATGGAGGCTTTGGAGTAGTCGTCAGGGAGAGTAAAGATCCAGGTCTTAAGAAGCCTTCTAAAAGGTTTTTCCTGGGTCAGTTGTCTGAGGGTTTTAGGCAGTTTATTCCAAGCTTTCGTAGCAAGGAAACTGAGGGTTTTACCACCCTTTGTTTTCAAGTTGTATTTAGAGGGACGGATGAGTTTGTCATGAGTTGAGCGGAGGTGTCGACTGGGGGTATAGTGGGGAAAACGCCTGGTGAGGTATTTAGGGCCTGTATTATTGTATGCACGAAAAGCTATGATCAGAATTTTGAAGAGGATGCGTTTGTGAAGGGGTAACCAGTGGAGGGATCGAAGCGCTGTAGTGATGGAAGATCTGCGGGGCAGTCCAAGAACTAAACGCGCAGCTGTATGTAGTACGCTTTGCAGTTTCAAAATTATGCTCTTTTTGGCCCCTGCGAGCAGGCCGTTACAATAATGCAGGCGTGAGATTATGAGTGCCACTGTCACCATTTTTCTGGCGTCGATGGGGAGAAAGTCGAAGAATTTTCTGAGAGATTTGATCGTTCCGAAGCATTTACCTGCGACGGTTCTAGCATGCTGCTCAAAAGAGAGGTCGGAGTCAAAGATTACACCAAGATTCCTGGCCGATGACACTGTCTGAGGGGGAGCAACAGAATTGTCCGGCCACCAGAGTGCAGGACAAAAGGAGGTGTTTTTACCGATCGGGAGGATCTCCGTTTTACTCGAATTACATTTCAAGTGATTGTTGTCCATCCAACGGAAGACTTCGGTCAAGCAGTGTTTGAGATTGAGTTCTGCTTTAGTGGATTGATCCTCTAGTGGCACAATGAGTTGTGTATCATCGGCATACGAGGTGACAGGTATGCCGAATGATTCAATCAAGGTCAGGAGGGGAATGAGATAAATGTTAAAAAGGAGAGGGCTCAGGATGGATCCCTGTGGGACACCTGAGGAAACCAGCTTATCTTTGGAGTGGAAGGGGCCCAGAGCGACAGTTTGAGAACGGTCAGAGAGGAAAGACTTTATCCAGGAAAGGGCGGAATCAGAGATGCCAATGTCCATAAGTCTACTGATGAGGATGGAGTGGGAGATGGTATCAAACGCTGCCGTTAGATCGAGAAGGATGAGAATGGAGTTTTTTCTCTGATCTTGTAAGGTTTTTATAGTGTCAGACAGTTCGATTAGTGCGGTTTCGGTCGAATGTTTGGACCGAAAGCCCGATTGTTGGGGGTGGAGAGTGTTGTTATTATCCAGGTAGCGTTTTAGCTCACTATGAACTAGTTGTTCCGTTATCTTCCCCAAGGCCGGGAGCAGCGATATCGGGCGAAGATTGGTGAGGTCTGTCGGGGTTTTATTAGCCTTTTTCATGAGGGGATTGATAATTCCCTTTTTCCAACGGCTAGGTACTAAGCCTGAGCTGAGCGATGAATTGATTAGATTGTTGATGGTCGGATTAACCACGTCAATTAGCTGGTGAAGTATTTTAGGGGGGCAAGGATCGGACGGGGAGCCCGATTTGCAAGCCAGGATGGCTTTTCTAGTCTGCTCTAGAGTGACCGGTGAAAAGCTACTGAGGGAGCAGCCTTGAGGGTCCGGAGGAGGGGGCGTAGGAGGAATAGCTGGGGAGGGGAAATTGATTTGAATAGAGGCAATTTTGTCCTCAAAATAGTCAGAGATTTGATCACAAAAAATCTGAGAAGGGGGAATTTCAGGCAGAAGCGCCTTGGGCTGCGTGAATGATTTTACTATCGCGAACAGCGCCTTTTGTTTTTGGCAGGAGTTTTTAATGGCGTTAACGTAATAGTTTTTTTTGGCCGATTTGATTTCAGAAAGATAGATTTTCCTAGTGGCGATATAGGAAATATGATTTACCACCTCGTATGTCTTTCGCCATTTACGTTCTGCCTTTTTGCATAGCAAATGGGCATTGGCTAGTTCAGGAGTGAACCAAGGGGCATTGGCTTTAGTTTTTTCCCGGGAGGTGCGGGAACGTGAGGGCGGGATTCTAGAATTCATTTCTAGTGTGATCCAGTTGTGAAAAAGATCGGCGTCGGTGTCGACGTTGCCAGATAAGGTGGGGGCTTGAGTTTGCATTAGGGGTTTAAGAATGATGTTGTCTTGGACCTTTTTCCAATTGATGTGATTGTTGGGGTAAGGAATGGCTTTATTGCAGGTAGGTGGATTTACACTCAGAATGTGAAATGGAATTAGGGAGTGGTTGGACCAGATCTGAGGCAAAGGAGGCAGTGTGATTAATGAGGGAAAGTTTGTACAGACTCCATCAAGGGTGTGACCCAGGGAGTGGGTGGGTAAAGTGACAAGTTGCTTAAGATTGAACATATCTAGGGTTTGAACGAAGTTAGTGGATTGTGCATCTGATTTAGATTCAAGATGTAAATTAAAATCCCCTAGGAGGGTGAAGAATGGGTATCTGAGAGAGAGTTGTCCTAAGGAATCGCACAGGGAGTCGAGGAAATCGGAGGCATTGCCGGGTGGGCGGTAGATAAGTCCGCCGGAGAAGGAGGTGTGTTCGTTCAGTTTAATAGAGAAACCTAGTCCTTCTGTCTTTTTTAAGAACTCTAAACTGAAGGTATGACAAGGGAGGGTGTCTTTAAGTATGATTGCGACACCTCCACCTCGACCCTTAACTCTATCTTGCCTGAAGAGTGAATAGCCCTGGGGTAGGGCAACAGCAATGTCAGGGTTACTGTCTGCCGTTAGCCATGTCTCCGTTATCATGAGGCAGTCGAGATCGGACTCCAAGATGAGATCATGTATATCTTGGTTGTGCTTGCACATGGATCGTGCATTAATCAGACCACCCTTGAAGGAGGGCGGAGAGGCCAGAAGGGATGGAAGGTCAGCCGATGAAAGAGCTGAGTGATGGTCAGTGGTCCAGTGGCAGAGCTTGCAGCTGACTGGGCCTGCCAGCGCGGCTGGGTCCAGTATACAAGGACAATGCTTAGTGACCTGTAGTTGAAAGAGGTCACTGGGCTGATAGGTAATGTGGGAGGAAGAATGGGCAGAGTAACCTGCGCCTGTTGCGGTCTTGTCGCGGACTGGCGCAGACGGGCTTGCCTTAGGCGCGCCTTCGGCGCGCAAACGGCGCTCCCGCTGCGCTCGTCCGCTGCGCTTGCGAGGAAGGCACATATGTAGTGGAAGTGGGCGTGGCCTGTTAGGGGGCGTGGCCTCGCGTCAAATGCAATGTCAGCCGTGAAGTAACGCTATCACTAAACAGCGCTTGTATCCGCTGTTAGTGATGTGCCTGCTTGGCGCTTTTGGTGGAAATGAGCTCTGGTGCAGGTGAGGATTTTAAAAAGCAACAAACACAAAGTATACAATTTTTAAAAAAACGGCGAGTGATTCCTCTGGCTTTCCGCCTCAGAGGTAGATTTCAGTAAGAGCGCTTGTGGTTTGCGCTGGCTTTTAAAAGGCGGGAGTGGGCGTGGCCTGTTAGGGGGCGTGGCCTCGCGTCAAATGCAATATCAGCCGTGAAGTAACGCTATCACTAAACAGCGCTTGTATCCGCTGTTAGTGATGTGCCTGCTTGGCGCTTTTGGTGGAAATGAGCTCTGGTGCAGGTGAGGATTTTAAAAAGCAACAAACACAAAGTATACAATTTTTAAAAAAACGGCGAGTGATTCCTCTGCTTTCCGCCTCAGAGGTAGATTTCAGTAAGAGCGCTTGTGGTTTGCGCTGGCTTTTAAAAGGCGGGAGTGGGCGTGGCCTGTTAGGGGGCGTGGCCTCGCGTCAAATGCAATGTCAGCCGTGAAGTAACGCTATCACTAAACAGCGCTTGTATCCGCTGTTAGTGATGTGCCTGCTTGGCGCTTTTGGTGGAAATGAGCTCTGGTGCAGGTGAGGATTTTAAAAAGCAACAAACACAAAGTATACAATTTTTTACAAAACGGCGAGTGATTCCTCTGGCTTTCCGCCTCAGAGGTAGATTTCAGTAAGAGCGCTTGTGGTTTGCGCTGGCTTTTAAAAGGCGGGAGTGGGCGTGGCCTGTTAGGGGGCGTGGCCTCGCGTCAAATGCAATGTCAGCCGTGAAGTAACGCTATCACTAAACAGCGCTTGTATCCGCTGTTAGTGATGTGCCTGCTTGGCGCTTTTGGTGGAAATGAGCTCTGGTGCAGGTGAGGATTTTAAAAAGCAACAAACACAAAGTATACAATTTTTTAAAAAACGGCGAGTGATTCCTCTGGCTTTCCGCCTCAGAGGTAGATTTCAGTAAGAGCGCTTGTGGTTTGCGCTGGCTTTTAAAAGGCGGGAGTGGGCGTGGCCTGTTAGGGGGCGTGGCCTCGCGTCAAATGCAATGTCAGCCGTGAAGTAACGCTATCACTAAACAGCGCTTGTATCCTTGGAACTGGTTGTGTGCATTAAATGGGCCTGAGTAGTTACCCATCATAGGTGTATTGTAGTGTTGCCATGGGGGCTGGCCTCTGCCTCTTCCCCTCTGTCTGTTCCTACCAATCCCTGTGCTTTACCCGCTACTGATTGAAGAATCATCGCTCGATGCTTCTGAGTTCCTATCTCCCCTTTATGGTGGTTTAAAGTCGGGGTCAGAATAGGGATATGTTTTAACATATGAGAATCTTTTAAGATCCTTCTGTAATTTTTGTGCTTTCTGTTGTGTGAGATTGTCTTTGTATTCATTAAGTTCTTTGTTTATCTCATCTAATCTTTTCTTGTAGCCGGTAATTGTAGTTTTATATGGCGCTCTGTCTGCTGGATTTCTATCATAATAGCCTCAGATAATCTGACTGCTGTCTTTATAATAAGTACCATCCAATCGCACGTGCAGTGCCACGCGATTTGGGCCCAATCTCGTCTAAAGGTGGGATCATTAAAAAAATTCTAGGTGCATTAGTTACCAGAAGCCCTTTGGGGGCGGTGTTGTTCGTCAGATATTGCAGTAGTACCCATAATAGACGGACGCAGATAACAATGCATTAACTCATAACTTGTCATTGCAGGTCTTGGTTTGGGTCTCCTGGGAGGCATCTGTGGTCCTCCAGCAACAGTGGTGTTCCTCAACAGTTCTAACAAAGAGTTTGTGGTGTTAGTTCAATGGGGGGGTTCATCATGGAAGGTTTCAACAGCACATCAGAGAGATGAACACATGCACTTTCTTCCTTTACCTTGAGGGCTGTTGGTGTGGCAAAGATGACCAGGTGGGCCCCTCAAACTTTGCTTTTTTCACTTCCTTACAAAGTTTGGGATATACACTTCTTGTCCAGGCTGGGGTGTTTGAGATGGTATCTTGGTGGTGGTGCACTTTGAGGTTCTCTGATTGACCTGTTTGAAGGGAACCTAGCAGTTCTGATTAGTTCTGATAGGTACACATGCAATTCGTCTCCCAGTCCCTGGGAGCTAGCCTCAGAGTGTAACCGGGTCCTAGTTTTTGGGATAGGCATCCCCATCAATCTACCAGTTCTGATCTGGCATGGTGTGAGATGGTGAT
The DNA here is from genome assembly GCF_964263255.1 of Lissotriton vulgaris. NCBI lineage: Eukaryota > Metazoa > Chordata > Amphibia > Caudata > Salamandridae > Lissotriton > Lissotriton vulgaris. The sequence continues at coordinate 1,774,210,736 of NC_141687.1, forward strand.
CGCTGCTAGGTTTATTTAATTTCTTAATGCAAATAGGACTTGGGGCAAACAGTGGAACCAGTTCTTTTTGAGACTGGTGCAAATTTTACTTAGTTTGTTTTTTAACAGGACATTGATTCTATCTACAATGGTGGACTATGGGAGTGGTATACTGATGCTAATTTATGTGTTATTTCTAGCAGGGTACAGATGTTGTCAAACATGGTGTTGACAAGATATTTCTCATTGTCTGACTGGATAACGTCTGGCACCCCCCACCATGGTATTATCTCCCTAACCGCCTTGGTGTAACAGCACATGAAAGGACCAGCCTTGATCCATCTGGAGTAAGGACAGATGACTATAATTAGATACCTGCAATTAGCACAATCATTAGTCATATCGGTGAAGTCAATGTGCAGTGCCTTAAAGGGTTCAGTTGGCCTAGGTATGGATTATGCTGTGACCTTGCGAGTTGGTTTGGGTGAACATAATTGGCAAACAGTGCACTTGTTTAGAAACGCCGTTAACCTGAATCCATAGTGTTGGGGATGAACTAGTTGGTCTGCAGCTCCACTAGTATGTTTTCCTTAGCGGTGTGTGTTGGAAGGTGCAATTAGGGCAGTGCTGTGTTGACTAGGCTTCAGGGCATGACTGGTTTCCAGTTGGTGTATGCCGAGGGTTAGTGTTCAGTCTGTAGGTTAGTTTAAATGATCGAGAGGTCTGGTACTATGGGGATTTCTGGGACCACGATGTTGTTGAGGGAGCGCATGTCCTGCATTAGGCAACACATTCCCCTTTGCTCTTTTTGACTTGGAAGATGGGCGTATTGCAGGGCTAGGCTACCATATAGAGGACCCCTTAAGCAATTAGTGTCTGAATTGTGGGTGCTATACCCTGGTCAGCTTCCATAGAGAGAGGGTATTGGCGCACTCTGAGTGGGATGGCCCCATCTCCCAACATTATCTTCACAGGTTTGGTGGTGTGACGGGGCGTGCGGACCTAATATGACTGTGACTACCCCTACGGACTGGTGGTCCACCACCCCGCTCTCACCTTGCCCCTTTTCCCCACAGTTGCCACCTTGCCCATGGACCGAGGAACCCGAGACCGGCTGGACGGACGCTACCAACACGCATGGCCCCTTTAAGATCCTGGACACAGGAGAGGAGACCCCGCCCCTTGAGAGCGTCAAAACGTCAAAACCAGGAAGTGAGAGAGACAGATCGGACGGCGTTTCCCTGGAGGTAGCGGACAACGAGGACGAAGATCGGCGGTATCCAGAACCGAGAGGGACCAAGAGCGACACGCCAGGAGGCCAACGTTTCTGCGCTTCGCCCGCCACGTTCCCACAGGAGGAGCATGGCTACAAGAGGTACGGGGCCGGGTGGCTTCCCTCACTCCCGGCCCTGTACCTCGAGGCAAGCATCCATCTGACTCTAGTTTCCTTGATTTTCGGTACCGGAGCGGTAGACAGAGTGGAGAGACGTCCCCTTCCGGATCACAACGGTCCCTGTACACTGACCCGGAATAACCAAGCTGGAGCAAGCTACATTTCCTTTGGACCCTGCAGTGCCTACAAAAGAGCGTGCAACACCCTTGATGAAAAAGACATATATTCCAATAAAGCCGTCCCTGAAACCTTTACTCAAGGCGCCAGTGTTTCTCTTTACCCCAACCCCTACAGTCCAGCCCAGTTCTGTAGCTGAAACCCCGAACGTTCCGACCCCCTCGGGACAGGTGGTATTAATGAGATCTATGTCATATGGCCCTCTCCGCCCATGATTGCAGTGGCACTAATGATGAGTCTTGCTACTCACATATTGTCTGTTCCGCCATGGGCGGCGGACCCGCATTCTGCAGCTCTTCTCTGACCTTAATTGAATCTGCACAAATAATTTCTGAGGCCCCTGGACACTCGCCGGACAGCTGGTCATCTGTTACCTTCTGTACACTGAGGCTTGGTTTACCAAAGATGATATATGCCTACATCATGTTCGCTTAGTTGGTGGCCAGCAAAACCCTGTAGTCAGATGATATTTTGTCTGACACCAAGTGGAGCAAAACATCCTCTTGCAGCTCCCAGTCATGCTGGACCACAAATTCATTGGGCAGCTGCAACATCTGTCCCAACAATTCCGGTGAGTTAGCTGCAATCATGAGGACTGCACTTGTTAAGGCAGGCAGGTTGGTGGGTGTTGCTCTCATCAGTCCTTCTGTGTTGTACAGCTGTTTAAGGACACAAGTTTTATTATGGAAACCCCAGGGGTCGAGCAGGTTATGGTCCCATTGTCAGAGAAATATTGGTCATATTTAGTTTGGCCATTAAGGGGCATATGCATCAATGTAGGCTTTTGCAATTCTTTAATTGCAATTATTAAGGAATGGCAATTAAAGAATTGCAAAAGCCTATGCACGTAGGAATCGCTATAAAATTAGTGATCATGACGTGGTAAAAGTAAATTAAATAAGGATTTGTTAATGTACTAGTAACACTTACTACTCTGTAGTGAGATGCACCTGACTGGACAGACAATAAACCATACACTGCAGTGAGTGTTTCATTCTTATGAGGTGGCAAGTTTTCAGACTGCTTATATGTGACATTTTGGTGCCTTCAGTGTGTGTATATGTGACTTTCTGCTGCCAAAAAAGTGACACTTCCTCGCAAGTAAATCAAAGCAGTAATTAGTATTTTTGTGCTTCTCTGTGAATTTTAGATTAATATACAAGATAAAATCCTAGCTTCAGTAGTTAACCAGTGAACCATGTAAATGGAAAACCTTGAAGCACGAGCAACTCCTCAACGTGTCCCAGATGGCAAATTCATGAAGCTATGATGAAGGCAAGCATGTGTCCCAACATTTGCAGTAACTGAAATAGCCTTATCGTAAAATGCCCTGAGGTTACATAATTTAATCATCAGAATAACGCAGAAATTTGTCGCACATTGAAAAAACACTAAAGGGTCTGCTGAAAACAAAATTGTTCCCTCAAACTACAAGCTGAGATGCGCCACTGTGAAACTCAACTGCTTATAGTAATAAATATAGTGAATGATTCTGTCAACTGAGCCCAGCCCGCCGGGCACCACCACATCCTGAGGTGAGCAGTGAGTTATAGGCTGAGAAATAATCACACAGACCTGAGTGAGGCAAGCTAGCCAGTACAGAGTCCTGCAGCATGCTGGTATACATCAGAGGAAGGGAGACATTCAGGTCAAATTAATGTGCTGCAACCTCTGGGATTGCTCTGAGCACTTAGTGCCTGAATGGTCCTGAAGAGGCTGGCACTGTGCACCAATTAAACTGTAAGGCCAGGCCTAGGTAGCCATGAGGGCATCCCAGCCACAACAAAATATTGACACATAACAGCCGCTCGACTGTCAAGAATCGGACACAAGAACGTGGTGATTATTGGAATCACATTATGGCATGTCACATGAATGCTGCCGGCCCGAAGTCTCAGCAGCACTATCATGCGTGGTTTTGGCAGGGAGGAACTACTTTGAGGCCCAGGACAGCGCGACCATAGTGCTATTTCACTAACGGAAATAAAGCAGTCATATTGTCTTCTGTCACGCGCTGCATAGGCAAGACCTAAAAAAGACTGTCTACGAAGTCTCTGACTCTCCATCTGCAGAAAAACATTCTAATATCCTGCCCCATCATACTAGTGTGTTTCATCTTGTTTCTGAAGTAACAAGATGTTTCTGATTCATGTTTAAACTGCGCGTCTTTGCATACACAACAAGAAACTGAAAGCATACTCAAAAACAAAATATCAAGGGTCATATTTTAAAATGAAATTTTGCCAGCATGTGCAAATAAACGTGACATCCATAAATATAGGTAATATTTAAAACCACTAAATTGGGAACTTTTATTGTTAGTGTGGAACCCGGATTGCACTCATATGTGTTTGGCACTGACGCATACAACCACAAAGGCTATATTCACACCTAGATGCTAATGTATCATACTGGCTGAAATTGTTCTAGAGAAAAAACTCAATATTTCTAAAAGGACTACTTAAATAGAAGGAACAAATTCATATTTATTCCACATGGTGGTGCCAGGAGCTCGTGAAACTGAAATGTTGCGCTCTCTATGATGAGTCTCCTCGTTCACTTCACAGAAGATTTCTATTTAAAGAACAAGGAAAAGAGAAGCACACCAGCTTGCTGTTGGCATACATGTTCTCACGTGATGGATTGGCATAAATAATCAGCAATACACGGCATCTTTATTTGCTTTGTGATGGATTAGCATCGATAATCAGCAATACACGGCATCTTTATGATGAGCTTTTATGACGAGCATGACTCGCAGAGTGGTTCCCTTGCGGGAGCAAGCCAAGGGCACCATCTGTTTGCAAGTTCATTACAAACAGATGGTTTCAGGCTCGTTCCTGCGAGTGAATCACCACCGTGCACGCATTGCAATTGAAGGCAATGCAACGCATGAACGTTTTTGGCCAAAAAAGCGAGTTTATTTCAAGAGGTCCCCTCCTATGCAGCGCAAGCGCTGCATAGGCGAGACCTAAAAATGATGCTTTCACGTATGAGAACAAAATTGCATCTTTATTAACAAATTTGCCATTTGCAAACTTCACATTAATCCTGATTCGCAAATACATAGTCAGGCAGGCTCTGAGACCTGGTCCCAAGGACACTAATTGATAGGTCACAGGTGGGGCGCCACATAGCCGTCAGAAAAATGCATGAACAGGTAACTCTAGATCAATCCCACAGATGGGTGCAGTGACACTACAATAGTCCAGGATGATTGGCACCAATAAAGCACACCTTGCCGGACGGGTATGCGCACTCTAAAAACACCATAAAGTCAGAAGTCACATGAGTTAGGAACATATAGCCAATCAGGACAAAGCACACGCTGTGATCACGCACCCCCCATGCTGGACATCTGGATATGTTATCCACTGGCCACATTTAGTCCATGCAAGGTCTAGACCCACCTGTATTTTCCTTTAGACAATTACTTTATAACTCCAAAGGCAGCAGCTTACATTTCTTACCATACTTGGACCTCGGTAAATGCTTTATTGTGTATGATGAACTGTATAAAAAGAGGCAACAGACAGATTGTAAATTGAGACAGTCCTCAGGCCATGCACCTACAACTGTTCTCTCTGCCTCTCTGTTTAATTAAACAAACTATTCCTGTTTTGAAAACAGCCTCTTGTCTCTTATTTTTCAAGGTATTTCATGTTTAGGCAACACTGGTATTACAACTGATATAATATTGGTTTTATATCACATTTTGCTTCTTGCTACTAAGGGCATTGTGTTTGTGCTTGAGGCTCCCTGCATACGGGTATGCCATGTGTACTTGTGTGTTTATCCCCACCTGATTTCTGTATAAGGCTGGTGCCTGTCTTACAGTCCATTCACTGGCATACATTTCCTGGATGTCTTCAGGTACTATAGGAGAAAAAGCTGCCCTCCTAATTTCATACCCCCGGACACTTCCCCAATGAAGTCTGGAAACTCGTCCTCTTCAGCTAGGGTGATGTCATAATCATTGTTTACTAGTGACTAGAAAACTGCTTAAATGGACCATGGTAATTGTAGGAAAGTGCTCTTTTTTAGATTTCGCCTACGCAGCGCGCATGCGCTGCTTAGGAGGGGACCTCTTGTAATCTGTCAGTTTTTCTCCCCAAAAACGTGCATGCTTGGCATTGCTTTCTATTGCAAGGCATGCACATTTGGCGATTGACTTGCGGGAGCCAGCAGCACCATCTGTAAGCAATTATCGTGCTCCCTCCCGCAAGGTAAACGCTGCTGCGTGCCTGCTCTTGGCTGCACTCGCACACCCCCTCCCCGCCACCTAAGCATGAGCGGATTTTGCGGATTGGCAATCCGCGAATTTGCGGATTTGCAAACTCGCAATCCGCAAAATCCGCGAATTCCCGCGAATTTGCGGATTTTTTTTTTTTTTTGTGTTCGCCCGTGTTTCTGCCAGTTCGCGAGGGTTTTTACAATTTCGCAATTTGCGAACTTACCTGTCGGGTCGCAAGTTTTGCGAACTTGTTGTTTCTACGTGTCCAACCTGTTTGGGACACTCTTCTTCATCACTGCCACTCTCTGTCACCACTGCCACTCTCTGACTACTCATGCCACCCTCTGGCCCACCCATGCCACCCTCTGTTTCATCACCACACCCTCTGGTTGTCCAGTGTACATTATTTTTGGCAAAGCAAAGCACACCTTCCCTGCCTCAAGTGACCTGAATTAATTTGGGGCTGATTAATGTGTCACAGAAAATTTTTTTAGCTGGCACCTGCTTCCTTAGTGCGCCCTGATTAGTGATCTTTTGCACTTGCTAAGTGCTTTCATTGTTGCAAAATTAGTTACAACACCTGCCCTGCCCCAACTGACAATAATGAATTAGGGGCTGATTAATGGATTTTAACTTCCAGCCTGGCTCCTGCTTGTCTCCCTTAGCTGTAATTCAGGACCTTTGTGGCATATGTGTAACTATTCTGAGGTTCAGAGCAGGGTCACATAATAGTTGCAACTGGCAACTGAACTCTGGAGGGGCCCCTCAGGAAGCACTACAGGAAATGGCTACTAATGATGAGCCTGAACTTTTGAACCTGGTAAGTAGTTACTTTCAGTTTTGCTAAAATCGTATTTCTGCAATTTCGCACTTATTCGCGGGGCGCGAACTCACGCGAACAGTGCGAGCAGTGCGAGCAAAATCCGCTGCTCGCGGATTTGCGGATTTTTCAGGAAATTCGCAAATCTCGCGGATTGCGGATTTCCCGAAAATCCGCAAAATCCGCGAGCGGAACGGATTTTCCGCCCATGCCTACCGCCACCCCACTTGTTTTTCTTGTCTCTTGCAAAAAAAAAAAAACACATTTAATTTACAAAAGAATTAAAACTACGTTTAAGGGTCTCGCTTACATTACAAACGTGTCCTGTCTATGAAATCCGTAGCTCTAAATTGACCTTTTGCCAGCTTGTTATCAGACACATTTATGGGTGTGTGGCACTGCTTGAAGTGACTGCTCTCCTAACAGATTCGACAGGTTCTCGCTGTGAACACGCGGCATCCATGTGCCAACACTGCGAGCACACATCACACATGGGGTTCAATTCAGAGCAACCGGGGCAGTTCTGAGCTTGCCCACAAGGTGCAATCCTCTGCACTTGGGATTGTAAACAAGCACGCACTGAATACCGCCTACAACTGCTAAATTACAGTCATCTGTGGAAAGCCACCCAACAGCAAGAAATCGTTCCCCCTGTAGTTTTTATAAGCTGAAGATACGTGCGCGTCCTAGGTTAATGTCGGCCCTGGGCAGGGAGCGTAAGTAGGGGGCCCTGGAAGAATGGGTCCGGGCAGGGCTGAGCAGAAGGCCAGTGAAGAGGGGGGTCCGGGTGTTTGGAAGTGGAACAGAGCCAAAGGCCGCCAAATCCCTGCCAGGGGCCGCCACGCAAATATGTATCCATCCTCAGAGAATTATTATATTAAGGACATACATTGGCGTGGTGGCCCCTTGGGTTTGGTGGCCCTGTGCACGTGCACAGCTTGCACATGCCTAAGGCTGCCCCTGGTCCTGGCCCGCCCGCTCAACACACACACATTCCTGATGTGAGAAAGGTGAGGGAGCCGGGGAGTTTGGGCAGCGGGGCATCGAGACAACCGGGCCTGGCCACAAAACACGGAAAGCACTGCAGCCCCACTTTCAGGCAGGCACCACTGAACTTACAAGTCACAGACACCAATAGTTTTGCAGACCTTGGGTATGTAAAACGTCTTACGTTTTTTCCAATAATGCATGTAGAAAACAAACTTTTCAAAGTGTTCCAAACGATCATAGAATTAATTTAACTTGACCAGCGTCCTGAAAAGTATAACAATATTTCATTCATAAAAGCTTGTAGTTTGTCTCTTAGGCAACAAATGGTTCAGCGTTTAGCTTCTTTAATGATTTGTTTATGATTTTATGACCGTATTTCTATTAATCTACCCTTTGTTTCCATCGATCCCCCAGCGGTCAGCAGCGTCTCCCTAGTATTTGAAATCGGGAGCTTTATTTCCGGCTGTCAGCAGTGTCTCCCTAGTATTTGAAATCAGGAGCTTTATTTCCGGTGGTTAGCAAGGTCTCCCAAGATTTGAAATCGGGAGCTTTATTTCCAGCGGTCAGCAGCTGGCTATTTTTAAAATAAGCTGTGTAACTCACGCACAAACGTGTGTTGTTAGTTTTAGGATGAATAATTTAAAAGGTGGTGACTTGAAATAAGAGTTTTTAAGAACAGGTTCCAATTTTTTTTAAAAACATATGTTTCACACTCAGTTCCCTTTCATTTACAGAAGAATAAATGATACGTTTGAGGGTCTCTCTTACATTACAAACATGTTCTGTCTATCCTATGCTTACTGCATGGTTTCCCTTTTCACATTCAAGTTCGTTCCCAGCAGTTCTATTCTTAGCTTCACTCCCCCTTTCTTCTCTAGCATGATCTCCATTCCGTCCCCCTTAGTTCTTTATTTAACCACGCCCCTAGTCTTGATTCTATCATCAGTTTTGAATTTGAGGATTATATTCACCCTCGCAGTTTTTTCATTTGGTCATATCCAGCACCTTGTTTTGTAATACCTACCCCCACCCAAAAAGTGCGATGGCCCCACCCCACAACCTCTTCTTCCCACTAGGCATTTTGTTAAAGCATAGGCTGTATTCGGCCATCTCCCCTGTCTTTAGTTTCTATCAGCCTTCCACCCGACCCATGTGAGAATTAGTCTTTCTTGAGTTTATTTCCCACTTATATATTCCTCTGTCTTACGCACTCACTCACATGTAAACATATCTACAGTGGGTTCCGTGAAAGAGTACTAGATGGCATAACGTTTAATTAACTGTCACAAATGAAGAGATGCGGGCAGAAGTTCTGTTTGTAAGTTTTGTTTTGAGGCTGCCACTGCTTGCACCACCACATTTGCCTCTCATAATGGTGCCCTGCTGTGACTGACTGGACCAGGCTGCTTGGAGGCTCCATGTCGCAGCCGTGGGACTCGCAGTCACTCTGGAGAATGAGGGCCTCCTGCCTCTGGATCCGCAGCAGCTGCTACTTTCATGCTGCAAAGGCAAATAAAGCCAAGCATTGGCATAGCCAATAGGTCTCACCTTTGGAACCTTATAAGTGTTTAGCAATTCAACAGTTGATGTTGTTGCAGTAAGGATATTGTGCTGCATAACTAAATACTTATAAGGTCCCAAAGGCGAGACCTATTGGCTATGCCAATGCTTGTTGACATGGTCACCCCCACTTTTGTCTGATATGCAATGCAATTTTTACTGGATGTGCACTGAGTTCCTGCTCTCCAGGTCACCAGTGCCAGATCTCTTTCTCTTTCCCTAACCAAAACAATTCAACTGAGAATACCATTGGACTCTCTACACAGTGTACTTTGTTTAAGTCTGAAATTTCAAGTCAGTTCAGGTAGCCCACCTTAGGATTGAAACTAGACTGAAGATGAACATGCCTTTCTGATTAATAATTTTCCTGAATGTCCAAGTACAAAATTGGTTCATATGACCTCAGTGATAGAGTCACAATGACTGGATCACTGTTGCTCTAGGCTTTGCTGCTTCGTAGGCCTGCACCCAAAATTGGAGATGAACTTCAGTATGGATTGTGGTGGACAGGCCTTCAAGCTTAACCCACAATTGACACCGCAAGGGTACACCTGCTTGTACTAAGACATCAGGCCTTCTAAGATCTAATGGGGCCTTCTAAGGTCTAGCATGGGAATATGCTCCCTCAGTAGAGTGGTCTGGTGGACTGGTCATGAAGGCTGAACCCAGTTCCCGAGTTCCAAATTCAACAGCTCTGGCCATAATGCCTCATCATCTCCCCCACTGAACACCATACTGCCCCACTGAGAGAAATTCACACTGCCTTGAGCTACAACCTAATTGTGCCCACTATAAACACTTGGATGTGGCTTAATTCAAATTATGCACTTGATAAAACGAATATGCTGCCTAAAAATAAGGTAAGAGGAAACACTCATAGGGAATGCAAGATTAAGTAAAGCATGTGAAATGTAGCATAAACAACATAGTTACCTCAACAATCTCTCACTCACTATTCAGAAATCAGTGACTGGTTTTACCTGAAAAGTTAAGGACATGACTACGGGGCCATGAAGGAACCGTTTCAATGTCCATTGCCTATATCCATACAAAATGTAAGCAGTATAGTTTAAAAAGACCACATCCATAAACACAGAGCCATGGTACACATATTGGGCCATATGTAGGTGGCCAAATACCGGTCGGTAACACCTAAAAAGGCCCGTTTTCGACGTTACCAACCGGTATTTAGACATATGAGATGTACGTAATACCGAATTGAATCGATAATAACGAATCGGTAAAAAATTACCGAATCCTTATGTACCGATTCGAAAATACCGAAACAATGAATACCGATTTGGAAAAAACGATTCGGTAAAACCCCCAAAAATGCGATGTAGCAAACCTCGTTATTACCGAATATGACCAGATTCGGTAATAACGATTCAGTATTTACCACGTTTCAAGAGCATGTGGTAATCAGGTGCAGTGCATAAAAACAGGCCCAAAATGCATCTGTGTGAACCCAATGGCGGCCCTCTACCTTATTGCAAGACGGCTACGCTTGAGAGCAGCAGGAGTGAGGATCTGGAGATGTGAAGAGCGGGTGTACAGACTATGCATCACAATGTTCCAATTGACAGAACCTGAAATTCATGAAAGATACAGACTGCATCCAGATACCATCCTGGACCTAATACGGGACCTAAAACCCTATCTGGAGCATCAGACACCAAGGGCCCACGCTATCCCCACCCATGTCCAGGTACTCTGCTTCCTGCACCGCCTAGCATCAGAAAGTTTCCAGGGTGTGATAGCTGCAGTGGGTGGAGTGTCACAAAGCTGTCTATCCCGTTTCTTCAACACCTTCCTGGATGCCATGATGGACAGAATGGAGCATTACATTTCCTTCCCCAGTACACAGGCGGAGCTGCAGAGAACCCAGCTGGAGTTCTACCAACTTGCACAGGTCCCACAAGTAATTGGCTGCATTGATGGGACCCATATACCCATTTGCCCACCTGCAGCAAGTGAATACATATACAGAAACCGCAAATCCACCCACTCCATCAATGTGCAGGTGATATGTAATGCCAAATACATCATAACTGACATCGTGGCCAAATTCCCCAGGAGTAGCCACGACTTGTACATATTCCGGAAAAGTGGCATCCATACACGTCTGCTTGCTGGTGAATTTGGAGACGGATACATACTAGGTAAGTAAATGTGACACACCCTGATGTACACCCTGGCTCAAGCTGTTGGTCACACTAATCAATGCCACTTACTACTGTACATATGTGACAGCGCATATGCCCTCCGGCCTTATCTACTCACACCATATCTCAACCCAACTACCCCAAGGGAGAGGAGATGCAATGTGGCACATAGGAGCACACGCAACGTGGTGGAGCACACATTTGGATTGCTCAAAAGCAGATTCCGTTGCCTCCACAAAACTGGAGGTGCACGTCTATACAGCCCCATCAAATGCTGCAAGATAATTGCTACAAATGCAATGCTACACAATCTGGCCACAAAAAAAAGGAACAGCAGTGGAACTAACTGACTCAGAGGACGAGGACGAGGACAACCCTCAGCCAGAGCCCTGCGCAGCTGGTGTTGCAATTGAACATGATGGGAGACAGAGACGGGCAGAGATTACGTCAAACTATTTCTGAGTGAGTAACGACACTGAGCCATTAACAGTTACATGTCAAGGTGTTTATTGGGCACACCTCCAGTATTGTGAGCATTGTCCAATTGGACATGGGTTACATCACCCATCTCATGCATGGAAACAGCCATAGGTCTTTACTTCCTGCGTCCACACGCTACAGGTGCACGTTCCCTATCGACACTGTCTGGTGTGTTGGACTGTTCCTGTGCAGCCACGTTGCGTCCACTACGCCTCCTGCACTCGGTGGGTGAGGGCATAATGCTACCATGGCTGGTAGCCTCCTCACTGTCCCCCCCCTTCAATTGTGGCCGCCTTAGCATTCTGCATGAGCTCTAGCACTGAGGTCATGGACACCATCCCCCTGGCCACATCCCTGCTGCAATGCGCCATCTCCTCCTGCATGGCGATGGACCTGCGACACATCAGTGATGTTGTTGTGGCCAGCTGGGTCACCGACTTGGTATAGGCCTGGAGCCTCTGTCTCTCCCCGCGCCTGCCAAGACAGTCCTGCTCAAGCTGGCTGCAGAGGTTGTCCACCGAGGTAGCTACTCTCTCCATTCCCGCACACAAGTTCTCCCCCAAAGCACTGATGCCCTTCTCCATCCTGTGCATATGCTTGTTGAAGTGTGCCACCTCCCTGTGCATTGACTTCATCTCCCTCCATTGCAGGCGCTGGACCTTCAGCATGTTGCCTTCAAGTCCAGCAAACACACTGTCACCCTACTTGGATGCTTCTGGAATGTCTGGCCTTGCCATGCGGCGTCTTGATGAGATGTGGGCGCCCTCGAATGCAGTACCAGCCCTCTCCCTGTTGTATCTATCTCCTATGGGACTTTGTTCGCCCACTCTGCCCTCCTCCTCCGACTCCTCCATCTGCTGGAGGGTGACCACGGCATGCCTCCTGCCTGACTGTGGTGGTGGTGGTGTTGGTGATCGTCGCAGTGGGGACTGAGTGAGAGGGGATTGCGGCCCTCCCTGGTGCTGTGGTGATGGCTGTGGTGGAGGATTGGGTGGCTGTGATGGCGCCGAGCTTGTGGTCCCTGCAGGCATGCTGTCATCCTCATGTTGCCTCCCCTCTGGCCTGGCTGACTTGCCTCTGCTGCCCTCTGCTGCACTGCAAGATGACTCGCCTGTAATGACACAAATGTAGATATGCTCAATGCTCTGTCCGCAATGGAATTACATTAAACAACATGCCTACAGAGCACAGTGGTTGTCCTGACGTAGCCAATTACTTTACCATGCTATTGTGTATGCTAGCCTGACTGTCCTATTCATAAGTTCCCTCTGACTACATCACCCATAATGCAATGCAGGTAACCAGTAAGACATGGGGTGGAGTGGGAGCCCCTTTTCCACTATGGGGATTGTGGTTGGGGAGGGGGTAGCACAGCATGCTGGGCATGCTTCTTAACTTGTTTTCTTGCTGCTCGGGCGGAGCTGTCTGCGTCTCCCACGCCACTCACACTCTCCGGCTGGATGGTGGACTCCACCATCTGTTCCAGTGGTGTTGGTGCTGGGGCTCGGTTTTTACCTCCACCTGTTTTGCCAGCCTACCTCTGTCTCTCTGCCATCCTCAGTTTTGCAGGCTTCCTGAGGTCGTACCACCTCTTCCTGATGTCCTCTATGGTGCGCTGGGTCACACCTATGGCATTGATTTTGTCCCTAATGCCACTCCAGATTTGCCTCTTCTGTGACTCTGGCACTTGGTGGGACTGGACTCCAAACAGCTTGTGGTGCTCTTGGCTGACATCCTGGATAAGGACCTTCAACTCCTTGTCACTGAACTTCAGTTTTCTTTTTCTGTCACCTCCTTCCTTCTCCCTGTCCTGGCTTGCCATTTCAATGCTTGTTCTGTAGTTTTCCTTGTGGCTGTGTGGCTGTGTTGCTGCTGGCTCCTCAGCTCACCTGCTTTCCTGCCTGCCTCCCTCACAGTGAGCTCCAGGTCCTGTGCACCTGGCTGGGTGTGGCCACTTCCTGTTTGGGAAGTAAATGGGTGATTCAGGATTGGCTGATTCACCAAATTACGATTTTTTGAATTACCGATTCGGTAATTAGCGATTTGGTATTGGATTCTGTAACACCGATTCAGTATTTGGCGTTAGGTATTTTTTTTTTTTTACCGATTCGTTCAGATTTGGTATTTAATACCGAATTTTAACGAATCAGTAAACTTTAACGATTTTTTATCTACATCGCGTTTACCGAATTCTTAATACCGATTCGGTAAAATTCGGTATTTAGGATTCGGTATTCTCCATTTACCTACATATGGCCCTTTGTTTTCTAATCCACCCATGAACCAGGTATTGCAATACATCCAAGAATGGTGCACTTCCCCACCTGGGGACAACAATGCTGTTCAAAGAAAGAGGAGAAAACAAAAGTATCGCTTCACTGCAAAGTCTTTAAAGTGAGGCTGATGTGTTTGGATGTGAATAAAACCAATCTGGCCACTTTGCAACCATCACTCTGACTTGCTTTATTTAGTCACATGTTTATTTTTCATATTTAAAACCTTTGTTTTCTCTCCATCCCGAGGCTACACTTTGGAATAGAAAATGTCAAATAAAGGGCATTTCCCGCAAGAGTGTTTTTCTTTTTTGGATCCATTTCACAGGAAAGCAACAAAATGAAAGAAGGAAAGAGAGGTTGTGAACCATTTCTTCAAGTCACAGTTTTCAGTAAGTGAGGAGCAAGACCAAAAGAAAGGATAATAACAGAAGGGGTGGGGTGCAGCTGCCAGCACAGAAAAGAAGAGGACATTGTCCGTGTCTTCTCTGGGCAGTAAGGAAGAGACTGAGCGCTTTTCCTTCTCTGACAGTCCCGCCTGTCCCCGATCGTCCACGAAAGCAAGCCGAGCATTATCTGAATGCCTTTGCTATTTCTGCCGTCCTGGGACACAGAAATAGCAAAGGCCTTCAGAATAGGCTTCTCTTGTTTTCGTGGATGTTCAGGGATGGGCAGAGAAGGAAAAGGACTCTATCTGTTCCTTACTCCCCAGAGTAGAAATGGACAATGTCCTCTTCTTTTCTGTGCTGGCAGCTGCTCCTACCCCCCCTCTCTTCCTATTATTTCCTCTCTTTCGGTCTTGCTCCTCACTTACTGAAAACTGTGACTTGAAGAAACAGTTCACAACCTCTTCTTCCTTCTTTCATTTAGTTGCTTCTCTGTGAAATGGATCCAAAAAAGACAAGCGCGCGCCTCGCGCTGGCAGCAGGAGAGGGGAGGGCGGAGGGGGGGCCTGTGCCTGTTTCTCTTGCGGGAGCGAGCAGGAACCATATGGTTTCAAGGCTCGCTCCCACAATGGAATCGCCAAAAGTGCACGCGTTGCCATTGAAGGCAATGCAACGCGTACACGATTTTGGGGCCAAAACAAAATCGATCACTAAAGGTCTCCTATACAGCGCATGCACGCTGAGTAGGCGAGACCTCAAAATTACACTCTCCTACAACCTACCACTGGGAATCCAGATTCCTGCTGACCTAAGAAGGAGAAGGACAACAAAGAGCCACAAGAAGCAAGGACTGTGGAGAAGCAAATTACTTGGTGCCAATCCCGCCGGACTGCCTGCTGTTCCCACTAGAATGTCCTAACGTTGTCTTGCCCTGATGCTGCTGTGCCTCCAAAAAGCCTTGGAGGACAGCCTGCCTTCAACAAAGACACAGGAACTCCTGTGGAGCAGCGGAGCTGCTTCTCTGCTTCTTGCAGGACTGCCAAAAAAACTGTGAGGACTCCCGACTGCTGCAAACCTAACACTGGAAAGCACCATTGTACTTGTGCCCCCCTGCCTGAGTTAAAGTGGGCCAATGATGCCAGCATGGTCCCCCAACCCTCTAGAGACAAAGCCCATCTTGAGTTTGCCCACATCAGACTTACCGACGTTGCCTTCAGCCTTTTAGAAAAGGCGCCCCTCTACTGCAAGTGTCTCAGGTGACAAAACTAGACTGCTCAGAGCACCTCTACATCAAGCTGCCCTATCCCGAGGAGAAGTAGACCAAAGGTGTCCCTTCATCCTTGAGCATCGTGAGACCTGAGCCCCCTTGTTGGTTCAGCCTGACTGGTCTCCCAGTCCCAGCTTGCAGCCTCTTTACAACCGGACCTTTCACAATTAAAGTGAACGGGACACCCAATGCCGTAACCCACCTCTGCACCTGGATGCCCCAGACCCTCCCGACGTAACCTGTTGATGTGGACCTGGATCTTGCCTCATACTCACCTTAAGTCAAGGAAATTGGACCTGGAAGTCGCTGTGAAGGGCCAGAAATGCAGTACATGTTTCCCCCATAGGATAACATTGGTCACTTGACGCTGAAAAGCACCTCTGCACCTGGCTGACCCAGTGCCGCCTGAGGTAAACTGTGGGTGTTGCCTTGGACCTTGCCTTATACTTACTTTAAGTCCAGGAGATTGGTCCCGTAAGTCGTTGTGAAGTGCCCAAATGCATTACATGTTTTTTCCCCATAGGATAACATTGGGCACCCAATGACGAAAAGCACCTCTATACCCAGATGCTCAACTGCCATTCTAGGTGACCTATTGGTGCTGCCTTGGACCTGGATCCATACTTAGCTCAAATCCAGGAGGTTGGTCCCGTACGCCTCTGTGAAGTACCGGTATGCAGTGTATGTCTTTCCTCCATAGGATCACATTGCCAATTCAGAATTTGCACAGTGTTGATTTTTCAAAACTGTAACAATTCATAACTCGAATGGTACTTACCTGATTTTGATGATCTTGGTGGCAAACATTATGTATAGATAAGAGTTATTTTTATAAATTGGTGTGGACCACTGTTAGGCCTGGCATCTTTTGGTGTGTTTCCCCAGTCTTTTTGATTTTTATCCTCCCAGTTTTGACTGTTGTTGCTGGTTAAATGTCTCTGAGCACTTCTCACTGCTGTTCAGTGTTAAAGTGCAGGTGCTCCTGTTCTAAATTGTGTTATGGATTAGTGTTTCCATGATTGGCATAATTATTTACTAGTAATTCCCTAGTAGAGTGCATTGAAGGGGCCAGGCCATGTAAATCAAATGCTGCTAGTGGGCCTACAGCACTGGATTGTGCCACCCACACAAACAGCCCTGAAAAGTGTTCTCAGACCTGCCACTGCAGTGTGTGTGCCTGCAGTTAGTAACTGCCATGTCGATCTGGCAAGTGCACCCACTTGCCAGGCCCTTATATCCTTGTTCTTACATATAAGTCACCCCACGGGTAGGCCAAGGTACCCTTGTGGGCAGGGTGTTGTGTAAGTTAAAGGTAGGACATGGACTGGTATGTGTGACATGTCCTAGTAGTGAATTACAATGTATTTTGTTTTTCGCTATGGAAATGCTATCTGTCCTACAGGATAGAATGGGAGTTTACTTATAACATCTTATACGCATAACTTCCCATTGTGACAAGATTGGAAAATAGAGTTTAGTATGCCTGGACTCAGAATGTAAAAATTCACCTTTTAGTAAAGATGATTTTTAGGTTCTGCGTTGGAAAATGCCACTTTTAGAAAGTCGGTATCTTCTTGCTTAGCCATCCTGTGTGCCTCTGCTGAGTTTGTGGATTGACTGTCTGGCTTTGGAGTGACAGGGGCTGGTGAGGCACATTCTCTTCAGACAGGCACTGGGGGGTGGGTCGTGTTGTGTCTTGACTTTCCTGGATGAGTCAGGGCTGTGTTCAATAGACCTGGGCTGCATTTAGAGTAGTGGGAAGAGATTTCCTTGGACCTGAATGGGCCTGGTCTGCCTTTGACAATGCTGTCACCACCTCCTGCGGGGAAAATGGGCCAAAGAGGAGAGAACTGGATTTTGCTGAGCACAGACACCCTCTGCCACAAGAGAACAAAGGAATTTTGAGTATAAATATTGGGGCCCAGACCCAAGAACTTTAGAACTTGCTGGAATCAAGGAACCTGCCAAGAAGAAGAGCTAGAAGAGCAGCCAGGAGGAGCACTGCCCCTTTGCTGTGTTGTCACTTTGTTGAAGTGGCCTCCAGTTGTTGCTTCTGCCTTGGGCAGTAAAAGGACTGGGCTGAATGTCCTCTAAGTTGTTGCTGGGTATCTCCAAGGGCTTTTAACTGAGCTTGCCCCCTGTTTATGAAGTCTCCTGGGCACCGTCTCTGGAACCGTGGATTTCAATTGCCGCAGAGGGGGAAAAGCGTCCAACTCTGTCACTGGCTCCGTTTCCTGAAGGCACCGCAGAAGGCACCGCCCCATCTCGCACTGCAACCCTGGTCTCACCGACAACGACAACCGATGCCGTTGCCACTGTGATCTATGAGCACCGCACTTTGCACCACCTCATGCCACCCTGGTTTAACCCACACCGTCGCTGCTCTTCAACTGGCTCTGTTGCCTACATCGTGATCTGTCAGCACAGCATCGAGCACCGACCCCACTTTGTACCGCAGCCCTGGTCTCACAGATGCCGCTGGATGACCGTCACCGAGCTGCTGCTTGCACCACGACCTGAGGACACCTCACGGTTCACCACTACTCTGCGCATCGCAATGAGACGGTTGCCACATCTGGCCGCATCGTCCGTAACAAAAAAAGGTAGTGTTTGCGAGTGTGTCATTCCTACAGCTGACCAGCTAGGATGAGGTCAGCAGGAACTGTTGGATTCTGTTTTTTTTAGTGTCGCAGTAGCACCGGACAGAGCTCCCAAAACAGGATTTTTAAAGTTATTCTTGCAAACTGCATATTTTAAAGTACTGTATGTTGGATTTTTGTCGTTCTTGTCTTGTTTCGGATATATTAAAAAATATTAATTTTTAAGAAACTCGTGTTGTGTTGTTTTGTTCTGTTCTCACTGTATTACTGTTGGTTAAGTGCAAATCTTTACACTCTGCCTCTGAGAAACACCTGACTGCTTTTGCTATGCTACCAAGGGTGTGAGCAGGGATTATTTTAGGAGTGTAACTCCCTTACTCTGAGTAGGAAGAAGGGTCCCTACTTGGACAAAGATACCTACCTCTGCCAACTAGAGACCCACATTACTAACATTGGTTGTCAGTGATGAGGATATGACTGGTGTTTACACTTGACCTACAGTGATTGATGTACACTAACCACCCTATCCCAGACCATTATGTACCACATAATGGTTCTATTTCTTTTGACCTTTTTATGGTCTTGCCATTTTTGTTGAGAATTTGAACTTGCTACTTAATCATGCCTGAATCAAGAACATCATCTGTTGCAATCTTGGAGAGTCTATTTGCAAAGGGCCAGGGTAGCAGCCAGACATGCCAGTGGGCAATCTTGAGATCTCAGTGGGCACACAGAGGAGCCTCTTCCTAGGGAGAATGTGCTTTTGGTAGGGGGGAACCCTTCAGGCCAGGCAGCAGTGGCTTTGTCCCCAGGCGGGAAGCAAGGAAGTTTGAATTGGAAAAACTCCAGATGCGGAATGAGAGAGAAGACAAATAATAGCCACGGAGGAAAGAATGATGATCTTAGATCATGAACATGGTCTTCAGGAGCTGAAGCTAAGGAGTAGGTCCAGCACACATGGTAGCAGTGATTAATCAGTGCAGGCAGACAGAATTGCATATATCCCCAAGAATGTAGGCAAATAATTCAATAAGGGGATGACATACAAAGGTGGTTTCAGGGTTATGAGGCTTCCATCCCCATGAATGGGGCCCCTGCGAAGAATTGGGGGACAAGAGTGTGGCCTTTTTTCCCAGAAGGGGGGAGGGACACTTTAGTGGCTTTCGGTAAAGGGTGTGACCTCACCTATACTGACATGAAGGCGGGCCTTCTTACTATGTATTTGTCTCACTCCTGAAAAGTACAAAAATCAATTTAGTTCCAGTAAGAAAACTGATGCAAACACTTGATTGGAATGTGTGGATTCATTTTGTAGGTCACTGGATGGCTGGGTGGAGGGCAGTAATGTGACCGATTTTCAGGGAATCTACAAGTTTGATTACATGGGAGCACTTGTCTAGTCTATGTTTTGCAGAGTTGCACCAGCATGTGGGTGATTGTAAGCTAACTGATCCCAGGAAGCTTGCTATGTAGGCGGACCGCTGGGTGAGTACTCTGGTCCACAAGACTGTCTTTAGGGGAGACTCAGTCAAAGGAGGGCAGTATCCCCAGGAGAAGAGTGGGGGGGACAAGTGTAAAGCATAGAAGTTCTCTAAAGGACCATAAACTAATACCCAGGGTAAAAGTTCCAATCCCCAGGAGATAAGAAACAAGAGGTATCTTCAGGAAAGCCTGCAGTGACTGGCCCCCGCAAGTGATATGCCGGTGAGCAGTTGGGTCACTTGAAGGGGGACCCCCAAGGGCCCCAAGATGGCACAGCCACCCACCGGTGGGCAGTCCAAGGTGTTGGCAAGTGTAGTGCTTGGGGAGGCCGGGTGCCCATAGGAGGGTGTGGATCCTGCAGAAATGGCCCCTGTCTCACTAGGGGACAGTGAGCTCGTCCCAGGAAACCAGGTGGCTGCTAATACTAGAAAATACAGTGCCTGGGAGATCATCAATGGGAAAAGGGCAGAGGCTAGTAAGAAAACAAGTTACTTACCTGTAACTACAGTTATCCAGTATTGGTATCTTTCATAGATTCACATGCCTGAATCATTCCCCGTCGTCGAGGCGGGAGTCCCACGGTAAATTATATATATATAGCAGTGCCTAAAAACCATTAGTAGTAGGCTAAAAAAGGATATAGGCCCAACTAGGCCCAAAACTTAGCAGCCTATCTACCTCATTATGTAAAAAGAACTGAAAATGTAGCCTCAGCCAATCAGCTAACCTCACCCTCTAGAACCTTCCCAGCCCAGGCAGTTCTCCTCAGATTTTCCCAGCACAAGTGAGAAGTAGTATCCTATATAAGAACTGCCTAGCCGGGGAGGAGGGTGGGTGCATGTGAATCTATGAAAGATACCAATACTGGATAACTGTAGTTACAGGTAAGTAACTTGTTTTCTTATCCAGTATTGGGGTATCTTTCATAGATTCACATGCCTGAATCAGAGTAGCAAGCAGTAACAACCATAACTGTCGGTAGAGGAAGGTGGGAGACAATCCAAACCATATATCCCCACACAACCTGGAAGGTACTAGAGCAATAACATATCTCAATACATATGCAAAATCATGACAACACCTTCATATAACATGTATCTATATATAGAACATTAAAACAGTATATTAGTAAACATGTAGCAATAGAAAAGAAAAAACCATAAAAGGCTGACCTCAGTGAAGAAGATGCTGCAACACTGCTTCTCCCACTGACGTATCTCCATGTAGTACCGGCTGCAGGCAATAGTGCTTCGTAAAAGTATGCACACTTTTCCATGTAGCAGCACGGCAGATGTTTTCCAGGGACACCCCTGCAAATAGGGCTGTAGACGCTGACATCATCCTGGTGGAATGCGCCTTAACCGTTCTTGTCAGGGGCTTGTTCGCTTTCTCATGACAGAAGACGATGACAGAGGAAAGCCATCTGGCTATAGTTGCCTTCGTCACTGCCTGACCACGTGTAGCTTGTCCATAAGCCACAAACAGTTGGGTAGATTTGCGTAAATCTTTTGTCTTTTGTAAATAGAATTTGAGGCATCTTTGGACATCCAAGGAATGCAGCATCCTTTCAGCTGGAGTCTTGGGGTCTGGAAAGAAAGTCTTGAGTTTCACCGGTTGGTTGATGTGAAACTGGGTCGGAACTTTGGGAATAAACTTAGGATGAGTTCTAAGTGTCACACAATCTTTTGAAAAATGTAGGAAAGGTTCTGATATAGTGAACGCTTGTATCTCACTTACTCTCCGGGTTGAAGTGAGGGCTAACAGAATAGCCACTTTCCAAGTCAAGAATTTAAGTTCCGATTTATGAATTGGTTCAAAAGGCCTTTTCAGCAACTGAGATAACACAATATTGAGATCCCACTCAGGAGGAGGAGGCCGCACTGGAGGGAAAACTCGAAATAATCCTTTAAGGAACTGTTTAATTAAAGAAGAAGAGCACAAAGATGGTTTGTTGTAACTCTTCCTGAATCTGGATATGGCAGCAAGGTGAACTTTGATAGAAGAAAAAGCGAGACCTGATCTGGCTAGAGACAGCAGATAAGGCAGAATCTTCTCTGGAGGAGCCTGTAGTGGATGGACGTCATGCTCTCCGCACCATAAACAGAATCTCTTCCATTTGAAGCGATAGGTTCTGATGGTAGACTGTGCACGAGCCTGAGATAGAACAGCTCTACAGTCTGGAGAAATCTCTAGGTCCTTAAACTCTAAGAAATCAGGAGCCAGGCGTGCAAGTGTAGCGACTGAGGATCTGGATGAAGTATTTGTCCTTCCTCCCTTGTCAGCATTGAAAGTGTCGGCTTGAGGCGCAGTGGAGGTTGATGGGAGAGTATCAGAAGCTCCTGGAACCAATACTGCCTCGGCCAGCGAGGAGCAATTAGGATTAGAGAGCAACGCTCTCTCTTCATTTTCTGTAGAACCTTTGGGATGAGAGGAATCGGCGGGAAGGCATATGCAAAGATTCCGGTCCACCTCATCAACAGGGCATTTCCTCTCGATCCTTGCTGATGGAACCTGCTGGCAAAGTATATGCATTTGCTGTTCTGCTGCGTGGCAAACAGGTCCAGCGTTGGTGTGCCCCAGAGCTGGAAAATTGTTTCCACTTGGCGTTGTTCGAGTTCCCACTCGTGACATCCTGTGAACGATCTGCTGAGATCGTCGGCCAGAGAATTCTGAATTCCCTGAACATGTTCCGCTCTGAGGGAAATTTTGTGGTGGAGTAACCATTCCCACATTTCCTGCGCTTGAAGAGACAGGGCCAGAGATTTTGTGCCCCCTTGCTTGTTTACGTAAAACATGCTGGTGGTGTTGTCCGTGCGCACCAGTACTGCAGAGCCTGCAATTCTTGGCAGGAAGGCTCGCAAGGACAGGAAAATTGCCCTCAACTCGAGGCAGTTGATGTGTTTGTGCTTGTACTGATGGGACCACCGTCCCTGCACCTGAAGGTCCTGGAGATGACCTCCCCAACCCTCCATGGAGGCATCTGTCGTTAGAGTAAATTCCGGTAGAGTCTGAAGAAAAGTGAGCCCCGGAGACAAATTGTTCTTTGCCGCCCACCACAGAAGAGCTTGTTTTATCTTGGGCGTGACCTTGATACGGTCCTCGAAAGATCCGTCTATCTGCCGCCATTGTCGATGCAATTCCTCCTGGAGAGGCCTCATTCTGAGTCGAGCCAGTGGAACTAGATGGAGTGCGGAGGAACACATCCCTAGCAGGGAAACAAACTGTCGGACCGAAAGAGACTTTTTTGACCGTATTTGACTTGCCAGCCTTGTGATCTTGTCCTGACGAATTTGGGTTAAGAAAGCCTTGCACTGAGAAGTGTCTAGTACTGCTCCCAGGAACGTCAGAATTTGTCTGGGTTGAAGTTGAGATTTTTTGGCGTTGAGGGTCAAACCCAGATTCGAGAACATTGACAGAGCACTCTTGACCGATTGCCTTGTCGAAGTCCTCGTCGGACTCTTTATTAACCAATCGTCGAGGTACGGGAATACTTGGATTCCCTGTGACCTCAACGCAGCTGCAACTGGGACTAGAGTCTTGGTAAAGATTCTTGGTGCAGACTTTAGGCCGAAAGGGAGCACCTTGAATTGAAAATGGACACCAGCCACTGTGAATCTCAGATACTTGCGGTGATTTGGATGAATTGGAATGTGGAAGTAGGCGTCTTCCATATCCAGGGAAGCCATGAAATCTCCCTCCATGAGGCAATTGAGGACATCCGTGAGTGTCACCATGCGGAAACTCTGCTTTTTCAGATATGTGTTTAAGTTTCGTAGATCCAGAATTGGACGCCACTCTCCTGAAACCTTTTCCACAAGGAAGAAGCGAGAATAAAACCCCTGATTTTTCTGGGATGTTGGGACTTTCTCTATCGCATTTTTGTGCAGCATTTTCATGGCTTCCATGTATAACAAATGAAGACGAGGAGGGGAGGGACCCCTGGGCGGTAATGTTGGAGGTTTCTGCAAGAACTCCAGAGTGTGTCCGTGTTTGACTATGTCCAGAACCCACTGATCTGAAGTTATCTTCCGCCACTGTTGATAAAAGGCGGAAATCTTGGCGCCCACAGGGAGGGAGGGAAGGGAGGATGGTGTCCGGCAAAACTCACTGGCGTTTATTTGAATCACGTCCCTGGTAGTTAGAACGTCGTTTCCCTCCTTGACGAGAGAAACCCGCTGACGATGACTGCCGATAGGACTGTTGGTAGTACGGTTTATTTTGAGGTTGATACTGACGGTTTTGCTGATTTTGATAATGTCCTCTTGATGAAAAACCACGGCCTCTTGCTCCTCTGAAAAAACCTCGCTTATACTGTAGTGCACCAAGCGATTTGGCCGTATCAGTATCCGTTTTTATCGCAAGCAATGCTTCATCTATGTGCTTGCCAAACAATAACTCGCCATTATAGGCCATGTCCAGTATTTTGGTCTGGACCTCAGGTCTGAAAGAAGTCGCCTTGAGCCATCCTTGCCGTCTGAGAACTGCCGCTCCGGCCAATTGTCTAAAGGCTGTATTAGATACGTCGAGGGCGCAATCGATAATTTCAGAAGCTGCCCGCTCGCCTTCCAAGACAACCTTCCTGACCTCTTCAACACGGTCATCGGGAACCAAATTGATGAACTCCGACAGATCTGACCACATTTGTCTGTCGTACCGTGCTAAAATTGCCAAAGAATTAGCAATCTTGACAGTAGCAGCGGCATTAGCCGAGAACTTTTTTCCAATTGCATCCAATCTCCTGCCCTCTTTGTCTGGAGGCGTTGAAAGAGGTGCAACCGGATTTTTGGATCGTTGTTGAGCCGCTTGTGAAATCACTGAGTCAGGACGCGGATGACCAATCAAACATGAAGGAGTGTCCGGTGGTGCTCGGTACTTCTTGTCGACTCTTGGAAGAACCGCCGGGATGGAAGCTGGCGTCTTCATAATATCAATCCCTTCTTTCCAGATATAATCAATGATAGGGATAGATCTGGACACCCTTCTATACCCTTCTTTGAAATCATGAAGAAAACAGTCGGTTTGTTCAACCGAAACTGTGATTGCAAATCGAGCAGCTGCCCGGTGCATGATGTTATGAAAACCTCCTATGTCTTCTGGCGGAGAATCTGAAGGTTTTGGCAGATTAGGAGAGGGCATAGGAATGACGTAATCATTCCATGGTTCCGTAGGCGTGGAATCCGGAAGTTCCCCATCCTCTCTTTCATCCTCATCTGGAGATGAGATGTCAACATCCTGACCTCCAGTCCCGGGGTCAACATCCTGCCTTGGAGAATGTGAAGGATGTGGCGGTGGATTTACTGGCATGTCCTCTGGCACAGTATTTGGAGTAGGCAGAGTTGGTGGAAACCTCTGACGATAATCGGCCAGCATGGCCTGCAAATCCTGTACTAGAACAGACGGAAGATGAGTCGTGTCTTCTGTGTGTTGTTGCTCCTGATGATAAGGAGTAGCTAAATTTTCCTGATAGTAATGAACCTCATCATCATCCTCATCCTCTTGATATTTTATGTGCAACTGGGAAGGGTGATGGGCCACTCCAAAAGGATCATCATCATCATCCTCATCCTCTTCATTATCCGAATCTGCTTCCACGTAATTTTCCAAGATATGCGAAGGCAAGAGGGGAGACAAATGAGAGTAACTCTGTCTCTGAAAAGATTTCATCTGAAAATGGGTATACTGCACCCTAACCGGAGATGTGGGCAACAAATGCGTAGACGGCACATTCAAAGATGCCAGCGCTGCTGTCGATGGCAAAAGTGAAACCGATGTGTGAGTTGCCGATATTGTCGTCGACGGTATCGTCACAGGTATTGTAATCATGGATGAAGACTTCTTGGAAGGCGTCCTAGTAGACGGATCCGTCGAAGGACTCCTCGTCGTCGAGCTAGTCGTCGACGGAGCTGAAATCTTCGTCGACGTGTTTGTCGTCGACGGGCCTGTCGTCGACGGGGTCTTCGTCGACGAGCCTTTCGTCGACGGGCGCTTCGTCGACGGGCCCTCCGTCGACGGGCCCTCCGTCGACGGGGCCTTCGTCGACGGGGTCTTCGTCGACGGGATCTTCGTCGACGGGATCTTCGTCGACTGGGTCTTCGTCGACGGGATAGTGGAAGTCTTCGTCGACGGAGGAGCCGTCGACGAGAGCGTCGACGGAAGCGATGACGAGCGCTTCAAAGATGGTGATTTGGTCGTCGACGGTAGACTCGTCGACGACGCGCTTTTCTTTGACGATCTTGTCTCAGAAGAAGAGGCCATGACGGACATCACAGGAGAAGTAATTGCTGAGGTGGTAACAGTATTTGAAGAAGTAGAAGACGTAGAATAGGTGGTAACAGTGAGAGAAGACACTAAAGTGACAGCTTTAGTGCGGACTGTACTCACAGTAGAAGACTCTGTTGACGCAGCACTCCTTGTGGATTCAGAGGGTTTATGAGAGAACTTAGATTTTTTCAATCTCTCAGGGGAACACCTCTCTTTGGAACTGGCTCTCTTACTTGAAGTAGAGGCTCTGTCCTCGTCATCTCTGACAGACGACTTCAGCCACAAAAGAACTCTCGCCTCTCTATCCCTTTTGGTCTTAGGAGGGAAGGTTCGACATATCCTGCAATCCTTCACAACATGTGAAGGATGCAAACAATAAATACAGTCCGAGTGCTCGTCGTCCACGTGAACTCTCTTCTTGAAGCATGAAGCACAGGCCTTGAATAAAGCCTTCTTTTCCGACATCTTGAAAGAATTGAAGAAATTTCTGAAGAAAACTGAGTAGGCACTAGGGAGACTCCCTTACACACGAAGTGCGGTGAAAATCTGAGGAGAACTGCCTGGGCTGGGAAGGTTCTAGAGGGTGAGGTTAGCTGATTGGCTGAGGCTACATTTTCAGTTCTTTTTACATAATGAGGTAGATAGGCTGCTAAGTTTTGGGCCTAGTTGGGCCTATATCCTTTTTTAGCCTACTACTAATGGTTTTTAGGCACTGCTATATATATATAATTTACCGTGGGACTCCCGCCTCGACGACGGGGAATGATTCAGGCATGTGAATCTATGAAAGATACCCCAATACTGGATAATTGATCAATACATTAACAGTGCCTTTAATTCCCCTCAGGCATCAGCCATCTCGCTTGAAGGAAGATCATTAATTCCTTGATGCTAAGAGAAATTGTTCTGTGCACATTAATGGGAGCATGTCTACCCTAGGTAAGCATATTAATCCGCCTTGAGTTTTTCCTTGGCTTTACTGAGACATTCTATCCATCTTATCTTCTCTAGAGATCGATCTAATATGGTGCTATTTGTAGTCCCCAAGTTAATTCTGTTATGATGAGACCCCCTTTAAGTAGGGTTGAAACGTCGTGGACAACATTAAAGGAGAGTCTAACAGCGAAAGAACCAGGAAATGATCTGGAAGAACTTTTGTGGATTAAGAAAATAACATTCAGACATCCTTATATTAACCAATGACCTTTTGCGATTTTAAGTCACTTAATTGTCACATGTTTCTAAATCTCTGGTTTTGGTTACTTTTCTTGGGGTTCTTTATCACTAAACACCACTAACTGTATCTTATGTGTCGAAAATAACACTTGTGTAAAGTCAAAATATAATATTGTTGTATATTCACCTTTTCCTCTCTGTTACATCCATCCAGCAGAAGAAAATAACTAGGATACTTAATTACATTTATGCTTATCATTAATTTGTGGCAGATATTCTCTGCCTTATTTCTATCTTCCTTCTTTAGAAAATTGGTGCAGAACATTATTGTGTAAAAATATTAAATGATTCCAAAAATAAGTACCATGTAACACCTAGTTCGCATGGACATATGGGTTGCTCTTATTTTTTTAAATTTCTAAAGTAAAGCTGGAGCGATGGAAGCGCTCTCCGTAGCGTGTGTGCGCTATTCACAGGCTTGGGGGCTGGTATGCAACGCTTACAACGTGCGCGTTACCACAACCTACCATT
Organism: Lissotriton vulgaris; assembly: GCF_964263255.1. NCBI lineage: Eukaryota > Metazoa > Chordata > Amphibia > Caudata > Salamandridae > Lissotriton > Lissotriton vulgaris. The sequence continues at coordinate 1,774,238,510 of NC_141687.1, forward strand.
ACCACGCGGTTGTAACAACGAAAGTTGTTACAACGAAATGCGCTGGGGGGCGCTCGAGGATAGTAAATCATTTAATTTACTATCCCAACACCTTCCCTACTATCCACGGGGACTGGTGTTGGAATAGTAAATTAAATGATTTAAATTTGCGCCCCCCCAACGCAAGTCGTTGTAACGACTTGCGTTGTTACAACCGCGTTGTAATGGTAGGTCGTTGTAACGCGCGCGTAGTAACATCATATATCCTTGGGGGCTTGGTTGGTTAAGCTAGCAGTAGCTGGCGGCAACAATGTATTAATATACAAGGAGATTCCCGGCTGTGGCGCGGCTCTGACTGACTGCATCACGTCGAGGTAGCGGTGGCTGTAATCATGGCAGCGCTACCCCACTCCCAGAGCAGCGTTACTACGGGTAGCAGTAAAGTTAAGATTACAGTGATGGCCCTCTGCGAATTGCCGAGGTAGTAACCGTTGCAGCTGGCAGTCATGGACTCTGAGGAGGCAGGCGGCCAGACTGGGCTCCCTACTGTAAACCCGAATTACTGTAGCTTGAGGATCGCAGTCTGAGGTCTTGCAAGTAAGTGAGGCTGACTGTGCTTGCTGCAGCCAACTGAGAGGGTTCATATTAATTCTAGCAAATGATTTGCTTTTTAGCGGAAGCGCGATCAGCTGCCTCGGTTACAGGCCATGTTGCAGTAAACTATAGCTCAGAGTTCTGCCCTGGCATGGCTGCAGGCTCTGTGTGTGACCAAGTGTGTGCCTGTGGCTGCCTTGCCCAAAATGCATTGGGATGCATGCATGCTGCTGTCTGCCCTGTTCCTGGAAGAGCTATATGTGAGTTTCAGGGGAGTCCACACGAGGTCCAGCTCATAGGCAAAACCTAAATAGTGTAAAGGAAAAGTAATGATCCTCTGTGAAAACAGGAGAGTGGGAGGAGGACCAATTGAACCGGTGCCGGTCGACGCACTGAAGGAAGTTGCCCCTGTGGGCCACCCGGGTTACTTACAACCACCTGCTATGCCTTCCCAAGTAATGACGATTCGGTCAGACAGTAGAGAATACAAACATAACTTCATTAGCAATACTCTGCAGAGGAGTCCAATCTGACCTGCACCCTAAGATGTCTGCCGAGGGACTGACCCCCCCCAACCGTCTACAGCACGTAATGAATCTTCCCAAGAGCCTCCAACCATGCCACAGGGGAATGTTTCTGGCCTGGGCCGCACATGAACAAAGAGGGCACAGAGGGATGAGTTAACACCTGCCAGATGGGTACATGCTATCTGCAACCCAAGGTTACCGTGCTGAGTCTCTGCGTCTCCTAACTTGGGAGCAGAACTACCCACTCGGATAGGTAAGCGAGGGCAGAATGGCCTATTCATTAGTAAGTCAAGAAACAGCCTTGAACAGAAAATAATATTGAAATACAGTGTTTTGCCTAGGCAAGCAATACGAGTAATGAGGCCTAGTTCAGCAAAGTCTAAGAAGTCTAATAGGGATTACGAAATACAAAATAGAGTCACACTCGCTAACGGAAGCCTGCACATTATGGGGAGTAGGGGTCTTTGGGAAAGCACGACTGAACTACTCAGATTCAAACGTTACATAAAAGCCTAGCCATCGTTGGTGGCGCCATGTTTTGGAGTTCCTACCAATCCATAGGGCCTGCACATTTGTACCACATACCTAAGGGATTGGTGTCAAGACTGATTCCGGACACCACACTGCAGGATATATTGACCTATAGAGCTGCTAGCTCACAGTGCCACGTAAGTCCCCCTAACCTACGAGGAAGCAAATGGTTTTCTGGTAACCACCGATCATGACAACCCTAACCCCTCAGGGATCGTGGAAACAGCACAGAACTTTTCGCTCAGTTACTCGTGCTCACTCATTCTCAGAGAAATATACATGGAATACACAGTGGGACGTTTTTCAGTACTATTTATTGAACCACCGCTATTCTTGCATTGAATATGTTCGTTGAAATAATTAGAAGACAGACGCAGATAAAAGGGATTTCAAGCATCAATAGTGTAAATAGTATCTTGTTCTACCATGGTGCTAAACAATGTATATATGCAGGCAAATAAAGAAGGCAGTAATTTAGCTTACTCCTACAATGTGAACCATACTCTAAGTGTACCTAGACTGTGTGTAGGGGTAGGGTCAAGAATCTCCCCAAGGGATAATCCAACTCAATTACCTGATGGGATAGAGTGAAAGACTCCATCTTGGTCACTACCTGTGCACGCCTCAAGAGATATCAGACCGTTGAGTGGTGATTACTCAGCATGCAAGGATACTCAGTGTCCGCGGAAGTGCCTCCTCTAGTACTCTATCAGGATACTCATCTTTTATAGTAAAAAAGCAGCTTTGCTACGTACACATATATTTGTGATGTTATGGATATATAGATAGCCCTATCACCCCTATGGATGAAGATAGTGATGACATTTGTATGTAGTGGGAAACTAGACCTTGCACTTGATGTTCAGGGCGTTCCTAGGATGTTGTGCGCAGCTAGATATATAAATAAGTTTTGTTTCAGAGAAACTTATCCAACATTGTTGAGGCGCAAATGCGTGCCAAAGGTCACAGCTGGAAATGTTATTTTTGAGGACAGTGTAAGAAATAAGCTGTTTCTCTACATGGGCCTAACTAGGGGATTATAATACTACATCTACAAATTGAGGACTTCCCCTATCAGCAAAACACTCATCGACATCCTAAACACCTCCATTCCCACAGCCACCTTCCAGGAAGCCTGGAAACATGCAGCAGTCAAAGCACTACTAAAGAAACCGCACACTCCACACAGTAAGCAAACTACTGCCTTGTTGCCCTACTAACATACTCAGAAGGTCATAGAAAAAGCAATCTACAATTGAATGACAGACCACCTCGACCTACACCAGCTCATGGACAACACTCAATCCAGATTTAGACCCAACCACAGATCAGTGGCATAACAAAGCTTATGGGAGTCCCTGCAAAGTACATAGAGGGGGCCCCCAATGGTCCAGACCCAGTCAGGTGCTCTCAGGCCAGAGGCTTGCAACCAGTCCACCGTGCTGGGGGGGGGGGGCCTGGAGCTTGGGGCCCTCCGGCAACATGAGGCTGTAGGTCTATTGGTTTACTACTGTCCTCATCACAGCAACTGATGACATCAGGAGGATCCTCGACCAAGGAGAAACAGTGGCCTTCATCCTGCTCAACCTCTTAGTGGCCTCGGGTTCAGTTTCCCACTCCACCCTGATCAGGAGACTTCTCGAGACAGACATCAAACTACTTCCCTTCAACTGGATATCCTCACTGGGAAATTAGAGGACATCATCATGCCACCCTGCACTTCGAAGGACAGAAACCTCATCTGTTGAGTCCTCTTAGGATCATCTTTCAACCCAGCCCTATTCAATATCTACATAACTCTAATAGCCAACATCATCAGGTTGCACGGCATAAACATTCTTTCCTACGTGGATGATAAACAACTGATACTCCCCATTACGGACAAGATACCCATGACAAGGGACAACGTTGCCACCTGCATGACCCAAGCAGCCATCTGGTTGAGATACAACTGCCTCAAGGTCAATTCAAACAAAACTTTAAATTTTTGAAAAGAAGACCTCCTAATGGCACTCCTTCTGGTGGCCAGCAGACCTAGGACCCACACCTAACCCTAAAGCCCATGCCAGAAACCTAGAAATCATATGAGACAACAAACTCAATATGACTTCCCAGTTCAACTCAGTGACATCCACCTGCTTTCACCTCCTGAGGATGCTGCAAAACATCTTCAAGTGACTAGCAGAGAACACCTGGAAAACTGTCACACAAGCACTCATAACCATTAGACTCAACTACAGAAACACTCTCTACCCTGGAATCACCAAACAGCTTCTGAATAAACTCCAAACCATCCAGATCACAGCAGCAAGACTCAACCTACTCACAGCTCCCAAATCTCACCACAGAACTCCTCTGGCTCCCCATACACAAATGTGCCTAATTCAAACTTCTCATGTACACATACAAACCACTACACAACATTGGGATTGCATCCCTCAAAAGCCGCATAAATTTGCACTAACCCTCCAGATAACTCAGTTTGGCTGGACTCTCACTTGCACACATAACAATCATACAGAGCAGCAGAGAAGTAGATTGTGCTTGTTGAAATGGGTAAATGTGATGTCAATGAGTACCATGATGTGTGCAGGCCCGACAATAGCAATACCAATAAATGCAATGCTAACGTATCCAATAACCTGTGCCCACATGATGATGTCAATGGTCATAAATAAAATGTCAATGTATGTCATAATAATCTCGCCCCCTTCCTATTCGCACTCTACACTAATGGTGTGGAATATGCATTGTGGGCTCTACACCAGATGTCCCTTATATTAATTCAGGTCAAGTGACAATTTTTTTATATGCAGACGTCGCCGTACTCTTAGCTCGTACTAGTAATGCACTGGGTCGTCTAGTCCAGGATTATACACAAATTATGTGTAATCTAGGCATGAAAGTGAATTATTCAAAGTCATTTATTTTAGTAGCAGGCTCAAAATATCGAAATTATCCGCAAACCACTACTGAAGAGGGGAAAATGGGGGTTGTTGATACTTTTAACTATTTAGGGATTATGTTTGATTCTCAAACAAAATGGCAAAAGATGATCACTAATAGAGGTACTCAGATGGAAAAAAACATTGGGGCTTTAACTAAGTTCATGCAAACAAACTGGTTTTAAACCGATAGATCTAATAAAAATAGTGTACCAAGCCAAGACTGTTTCTACCGCCACTTATGGGACAGCTGTCTGGGGCATGAAAGACTATACGAAACTGTAGATTATTTAAGACAATTTCCTAAAAAGGGTCCTTTAGTTACCAAATTCATGTACCAACTATAAGTGTCACATGGAACTAGGTGCCCCTTACATAACTGATATAATTGCAATGGCCCCCTATCTTAATTTGGCACTCAATATGTGTCAGACTGAACTACGTCGTCTCTTACCTTGCCCTTTCGATGACGTAGCTGATTTCGCAGAGACGCAAGGGACCATCTTCCCAAATAACTAACCGTAGACTTGTGGATTTTAGAATCACAGCAAGTGTAAATTTAGAAATAGGGGAGGTCGGTTCTTGCTGTCGACCTGCGAAACAACAAGTATCAAGGATTTACTCAAAAAACCTCATTTTTGACTTCTAGACTTGTCTCAGAAGAAATCATCTAATCTAACTGTTTTTTCAATGGTTAAATATGCGCCTACCTGCGAACAGCTGTTGCTTGACTAACGTCCAGTATGTCTTGTCTTGTCTTGATGGTTAAGTAGTCAGGCGATTTCTGGCAGTAGTCCTTTGTCCGTTTTCAAAGGGGTTGCTATAAAATAAAGGAACAAACTACTATCCTTTCCAAGGTTTTAACTTTGGTGTTGCTCTCTCGCTTAACCTTTACTTACTTAAATGAGTTATTCTTAAGTAGTTGTTGGTGGGGTCTATATATTCTGAAAAGACAGGGAAAAACATACAAAAGAAAAGAGAACACCCTTTCACAAATATTCTCTAAACCAGAAGGCCTTTTTTGAACCCCATTTCAAGATTTTACAATAAAATATACGTTTTTCAAGTAATAACATAATCTTTTACACTCTAAATAAACTCTCTCATAATTTACATAGTCTTTGCAATCTTCTTTTTATTATAGAAGTTCCAAAAATTGTCTTGTTGCCTTTCTTGCGAAGGGCGCCTTGTAATTAGCTGAAAGAATTACTTATCTCTTCTTTCTGTTTGTTTTGCAGGGTTCCGCGGCTGAAGGAGAAGTCGGAGAGAAAACAGATGGCTGGATTTCTTTCCATCAAGTGAGTTTCTGCATTCAAGAGCGACGGCCTCCAGGCGCGAACTCTCTCCAGCGAAGTCAGAAGGTAAAGCGTCTTCTAGAAGACTGGGTGCGGTTTAAATAGACGACCGCAACCAGCCGCACCTAAACGAGCGTGCGCATGGTCACGTTGAGCCGGTGCGTACGAGAGAGTTACTTTGCTTTTAGATAGCATGAAAGAACCCTGAGCATCCCAATGCAGAGGCCATAGCAGAAAATCAAAAAGGTCCATAAAATAAAGGATACTATAATGATCTGATATTTTGGCATTTGCTACATATATTTCGAGTAGAGTTAACATTACACAAATCAGTTTGTTGCAGCATTTTAGCATTTTGGAAACAAATAAGGAAACCATATGAATATCTATAAACACCGAGTTAAAACATGTTTGCACCAAACACACTGACAAATGAGGGAGTTCAGGTGCACGGGAAAGGGGTGGGCTTTTAATGTTTTAAAAAGGCACCATTAAGTACTTGGCGTATCGTGGGGTTCATATAGACGTGAATTAGAGACTCAGTTGGGGCATTATGACAGTACTCCCGTCTCAAGATCCCCCCTAAGACTGTCAAAATGGGTTTTGGTTTATTAGGATTATGCATGTGGTAGGCTCTTACAATTCTAGGTGCATTTTTTAGATGAGCTATTGGTTCCCACGATCTTTCTTCAGGACCATAACCCTTTCATTCTACCAAATAAAAGAGTTTTCCTCGGATTATTTTAGAATCTAAGATTGTTTTTACTTCGTACTCAGGATGTCCTTCTATAATTATTGAAGGAGGAGGTCGGATTATACTGGTTTGAGAAATAAAAGGCTTGATCAAAGATATGTGGAGCACTGGAGGGATCTGATATTTTGGAGGGAGAGTTAATTTGACTCAAACGGGGTTGATGATTTTTTTTCTACAGAAAAAGGACCTATAAACCTAGGGTTGAATTTTGTATTTCCTTTTATTCTCAGATTTTTCGTACTTAACCAGACCTTGTCTCCTGATTGTATTGAGACTGTTCAGTCCTATGTTTATTAACTGACTTCTTTTGATTCTCTTTTGCTTTAGATAAACTAAATTGAGCTTCTTCATGAATGGATGATAAGTTAGAAACATAGTCATAGATAGCTGGGACAGTATTTGTATCTTTGGGATTGTTTGGAATACTTTTGGGATAAAATCCATAATTGCAAAAGAATGGGGACATGTTGGTAGAAATATGCTCAACATTATTATAAACAAATTCTAGAGGGCTTAAGAGATCCGACCATTCCTCATCTAAATTTGTTAACATACAACAAAGGAATTGTTCTATGGTCTGAATGGTGCGTTCCATTAAACCATCTGTTTGGGGATGATAACTTGATGATAATCGGACGTCCATTTTCAAAAGGGAACATAGATTATGCCAAACACGAGAAATGGATTGAGAAACCCTGTCAGAAATAACCACTGATGGTATGCCATGCAAACGTATGATATGTATCATTAAAAGACGTGCTAATTCCATGGTGGTAGGCAGTTTTTTTTAGAGGAATGAAATGAGCCATACGTGAAAATTGGTCCACTACTGTTAAAATGGTAGTATACCCTTTTTTAGTTAAAGGAAATTCCACAATGAAATCTAAAGATATTGTGTGCCATGGCTGAGGTGGTATGGGAAGAGGAGTTAACAAACCACTTGGAGCCTGATGAGAGGCTTTATTTTGAATACAAAGATTACAAGTCTCAACAAATTGTTGTACATCTTTGAACATAGAAGGCCACCAAAAGTGTCTTTTAATCAATTCGTAGGTTTTCATAATACTTGGATGGGCTGACAGAGGAGTGTCTTGGTGAAGATGAATAATAGACTTCTGAATAGCAATTGTAGGTACGATAACGAGGTCATGTACAAAGAAAAGCTTGTCCCTTTCTTGAAGGAATGGATAATTTTTTTTCAAACTTTCGAAACTCCTTTTCTCCAGTTCTTTTTTTATATCAACAATAATATCACAAACTGACAAGCTAGCCTGAAAACATGAGGTTGGTATTACAGGATGAACAACTACAGCTTGTTCAGAATTATTTTCTCCTATCCGAGACAAAGCATCTGCTTTCAAGTTTTCTTTTCCTGGTCGGTATGTAATTACAAAGTTATAATCATTAAAAAACATAGACCATCTTAATTGTCTGACTGATAAGGCTTTTATAGACCTTAAGGCTTGGAGATTCCTATGATCTGTGTAAATTGCAATTGGGTGACAAGCCCCTAGAACGTAGTGATGCCACTCCTCAAAAAATGCTTTTATAGGCAATAGTTCCTTATCCGCAATAGCGTAATTTCATTTCTGCTGAAGATAGCTTTCTGGAAAAATAGGCAATTGGGTGCATTTGGCCTGTTTCCATGTTTCGTTGTGATAAAATTCCACCTAAGGCAAACTGGGAAGCGTCTGCTTCGACTATGAAAGGCTGGTTTGGGTCAGGGGGACTTAAGATCAGAGCTGTAATAAATGTATTTTTCAATTCCTGAAAAGCCTTGTCAGCGGAGTCAGACTGGTTAAATCTTACTCCTTTTTGTAGTAATTTGGTGATGGGAGTTATTGCCTGGGAGAAATCCTGGATAAACCGGCGATAAAAATTTGCAAAGCCTAAAAAGCTTTGTACTTGCTTAACTGAAGAAGGACTCGGCCAAGAACTAACTGCTTCTACCTTCTTAGGAGCCATTTCAATTCCATAAGGCCTAATAATGTATCCGAGAAAGTCTACTTTAGAAACATGAAACATACTCTTTTCTAATTTCACATATAGGGAATAGGAAAGCAATTTTTGAAGAATGGCGCAAACTTGCTGTACATGTTCTTCTTCAGAATTGGAATAAATGAGAATGTCATCTATATAGACAACACAGCATACATCAATGAACTCATGCAACACTTCATTTATAAAAAATTGGAAAGCTGCTGGAGCGTTGCAGAGTCCGAAAAGCATAACTTGATACTCAAAAAGACCAAATTTAGTTCGGAATTAGGTTTTCCACTCGTCGCCTTTCCGGACTGTCAAAAGATGATAAGCTCCGCGCAAATCTAACTTAGTATAAATGGTGGCTTTTTTTACCTGGTCTAATAGAGTAGGAATAAGAGGCAAGGGATACCTTCTTTTTAATTGTCACATTATTCAAAGTTCTATAATCGATGCACGCGCGTAACCCCCCCCCCCCCTTTTTGGAATGAAAAAAAGAGAAGATGACACAGGTGATTTAGAATGTCGGATGAATCCATTGGCGAGATATTCGTCAAGGTATTCTCGTAGGTGTTCATTCTCCTTTTCTGTAAGTGCATATATTCTACTACAGGGTAAGGTTGCTCCAGGTGTTAGGTCAATCCTGCAATCAAAGCCCCTGTGAGGAGGAAGAGTATTTGCCTTTTTTTTTGTCAAAAACGTCCTTTAGATCTGAATATGCAGAAGGAACTCCGTCAAGAATTGATACACTTGGAGACCCGGCTGCAAATTCAAATCCTTGAATTACGTCTTCAGCCTTCTCTAAAAGTAAACAATGACTTAAGCATTGGGGTGATTTAAATGTTATAGTTCTAGATTCCCAATCTATACCAGGGTTATGTAGTATTAACCATGGAATTCCTAAAATGAGTTGAACTGAGGTGCATCTATGATGTCAAAAAGGATTTTTTCTCTATGAATAGTCCAATAATTCAGTTTGTCTATTTATTGGACCAAAAGTCAGCTCTTTACCATCTACTGCCCTCACAGTTTCTGGGTGACTCTTGATGACTGAGTTAAAACCTAAGTGTAACAAAAAACTGTGTATCAATGAAATTACCAGTTGCTCCAGAATCAATTATTGCTTCTACTTTCCTAGAGCTGTTGGGATTAGACAAGCTTTTTAATTCTACTATTATACAAAAATTTCGACACCCTTGAGATGTGACAGTAGAGGCCAAACTAGAATAGGCACTCAACAAACTGACCTCGTCTTTTATCGAGTGTTCTAGTTTTCCGACATTTCTTGTGTAGTAGCTACTTCTGAAGATCTTTGCTTATTTTTATTCGGTTGTGTTGGACATTCTTTAACGAAATTACCTGTCTTTCCGCAATAGAGACATTGGTTCAACTTTCGTCTTTTTTCTTTTTCTTCTTTTGATAAAGGTCCTCGAATGGATCCTATCTGCATAGGTTCTACTAAATCGAGCTTGGGAGTTACCTCTCGTGAATTTGTAACTTTTTCTTTTAGGAACACCAACTTGTATTCAGATCTTCCTTTTTCCCCTCTTCCCTCAATCAACCTGTGGTTTAATTTTACCACTAAATCAATGAATTCATTGATGTCTTCAGGTGGCTCTGATATTTGGGTAACCATCGGCTAGATTCATCATTGTACCATTTTGCGAGTCCTTAATAGCGATTATTTAGGAATCGCTATTAAGGACTTGCAAAACGGGATTCATGTAGGAATCGCTAAATAATTTGCGATTCCTACGCATTCCTTATTTGCGATTAGCAAATTGCTAATCACAAATAAGGAATAACTCCCCATTCATTCCTAATAAAATAATAAAGACATTATGGGCCTAAAGGCATTCCTAAAGGCCCATAGGAATGAATGGGGAGTTATTCCTCATTTGCGATTAGCAATTTGCTAATCGCAAATAAGGGTGCGATTTCAAGGGTGCCAGGGGTGTTCAAAGGACTCCCTGTAGCACCCCTGAAATGTAATCTACATTGGTGTTGCGCACACACATGTCCAAAGGACATGTGTGTGTGTAACATGCAACTTTGAAAAATGAATTTAAATGCATTTTTCTTAGTTTTCGCTATTTACCACTAGGTTTGACCTCGCGGTAAATAGCAGCCCAAAATTGCAATTTCGCAATTTTAAAATGGTTCATGAATTGCATTTAAGGAATCTCAAATAGAGATTTCTTAAATGCAATTCCTCGCAAATGTGCGAATTCTTTATTAGCGAATTTTGCATTTGGGATGATGAATCCCAAATGCAAAAATTGCACTCGCAAAGGGCCAGATTCTCAGAATCTGGCCCTTTGCGAGCGCAATTAAGCTTGATGAATCTGGCTGCATGTCTTTTAAATCATCCTTTAACCCTCTGTAAAAGAGGGAGACTCTTTTGTCACACGGCCAGTCAGCTTCTAGAACCAGACGATTAAAAACTGAAATGTAATGAAGCAAATCTAATGATCCTTGTTTCAAATTGAGAAGCTCATTATCAGCAGACTGCACAAAGACATGCTTTGCGAAAATCTTTTTTGAAGCATGTTCAAAATCTCTAAAATTGTGTAAAATTGGGTCATCCTTTTCTACAAGAGGAACTGACCAAAGAGCTGCATCTCCCCCTAAATAGGATAACATAAAAGCCACTTTGGACGAGTCGTCTGGGAAAGCTGAGGTTTTTGTCAAAAAGTGTAAATGACACTGATTCAAAAATATGGAGATTTTATTACAATCTCCATAGAATCTCTCGGACTGGGCTAGAGGAGTGGGTACTGGAGTGACCATCTGAATTTGAGTTTGAGCACCAGAAGTTGAGGAGGTCCCTTGAAAGGTTGTTGGTTTTAGAATCGTTTTTTGTTGTACTGCATTTTGTAAATTAGACATGTCTCTACGTAATGCCGCATTTTCTGCTTTTAAGTCATTCAATATGCCTACAATATCCTGTAAGGAAACTTGGTCTAATGCGTCTGGGTGAAAAAATATTCTTGAAATTTGCCTTCTGTCAGACTGAACTACGTCGTTTCTTACCTTGTCCTTTCGCTGACACCCTTTAGATGACGTAGCTGATTTCGCAGAGACGCAAGGGACCAACTTCCCAAATAACTAACCATAGACTTGTGGATTTTAGAATCACAGCAAGTGTAAAATTAGAAATAGGGGAGGAGGGCCGGTACTGGACGTGAGGAGGTTCTTGCTGTCGACCTGCAAAACAACAAGTATCAAGGATTTACTCAAAAAAACTAATTTTTGACTTCTAGACTTGTCTCAGAAGAAATCATCTAATCTAACAGTTTTTTCAGTGGTTAAAAATGCATCTACCTGCAAACACATGTTGCTTGACTAACGTCCAGTATGTCTTGTCTTGTCTTGATGGTTAAGTAGTCAGGCAATTTATGACAGTAGTCCCTTGTCCGTTTTCAAAGGGGTTGCTATAAAATAAAGGAAGAAACTACTATCCTTTCTAAGGTTTTAACTTAACCTTTACTTACTTAAATTAGTTATTCTTAAGTAGTTGTTGGTGGGGTCTGTATATTCTGAAAAGACAAGGAAAACATACAAAAGAAAAGAGAACACCCTTTCACGAATATTCTCTAAACCAGAAGGCCTTTTTTGAACCACATTCCAAGATTTTACAATAAAATAAGTTTTTCAAGTAATAATATAATCTTTTACACTCTAAATTAACTCCCTCGTAATTGACATAGTCTTTGTAATCTTCTCTTTACTATAGAAGTTCCAAAAATTGTCTTGTTGCCTTTCTTGCGAAGGGCGCCTTGTAATTAGCTGAAAGAATTACTTATCTCTTCTTTCTGTTTGTTTTGCAGGGTTCCGCGGCTGAAGGAGAAGTTGGAGCTAAAACAGATGGCTGCATTTCTTTCCAACAGGTGAGTTTCTGCATTCAATAGCGAGGGCCTCCAGACGCGACCTCTCTCCAGCAAAGGCGGAAGGCTAAACGTGTTCTAGAAGGCTGGGTGCAGTTTAAATAGACGACCGCACCCAGCCGCACCTAAAACGAGCGTGCGCACAGTCACGTTGAGCCGGTGCGTACGAGAGAGTTCCTTTGCTTTTAGGTAGCGTGAAAGAACCCTGAGCGTCCTAATGCAGAGGCCATGGAAGAAAATCAAAAAGGTCCATAAAATAAAGGATACTATAATGATCTGATATTTTGGCATTGCTACATATATTTCGAGTAGAATTAACATTACACAAAACAGTTTGTTGCAGCATTTTAGCCTTTTGGAAACAAATAAGGAAACCATATGAATATCTATAAACACCAAAGTCAAAACATGTTTGCACCAAACACACTGACAAATTAGGGAGTCCAGGTGCACGGGAAAGGGGTGGGTTTTTAATGTTTTAAAAAGGCGCCATTAAGGACTTGGTGTATCGTAGGGTTCATATAGACGTGAATTAGAGACTCAGTTGGGGCATCATGACAATATGGCGTAAGGAGTCTGTTGCTTTGACAAGAGAAATTATCAAAGATGTCCTGAAATTAGATGGAGTAGGTAATGTTGCTTGGATAACTTATGCCGAAACAACATTGAAGGCAGCTGGGCTACATTACCTCTTTTTGGAATCTTCTAACAGCAGTTCTATTTCCAAAATAGATCTAAAAGCTAGACTGCTTTTGAATCGCCAGATTAGAAGGGAGATTAAAAATATTAATCTCCCAACTGGTAAATCTTACTTGGCGTGCCCTATTTTAGAATTAACAAACTCAAACAGAACATATCTAATTTTCGTTACTAATCTGCAACATAGGTACATCTTGGTGAGGTTTCAGTTAAATTATATTCCTTTAATGCTGGGTACTCCTCACAATGTTTTTGTCGTTTCTGAACTCCCATTTTGTACCTGTGATAATTAATCTATGCAGGATGATATACATGCTTTGTTTTTTTGTAAATTTTACCATAATGAAAGGAAACTTTTCATTATCCCTATTAAGAGAAAAATTAATTTTAAACAGTGTTGCGTAGCTCTTTACTATCTCCAGCTACTACCTGATCCTTTTATCTGTTTCTCTTTAGCATCCTTTTTAGCATTGGCACTAAAAAAGAGATGTATAACCACCTGAAATTATATTCCTTCAAATTAAATGATTTTATTATTGTGTAAATGATCATGAATTTGTATTTGTATTTTAAAGTAATGATCTTTTTCATGTGTGCTCTGATGCTATGAAGTGTTTTTTATATGTAGTGTATTTTTTATGCCTACATTGTGTTGGCAAAATAAAGTTATTCTGACTGACTAACTGGCAATGCTAACGTATCCCATAATCTGTGCCCACATGATAATGTCAATGGTCATAAATAAAATGTCAATTATGTCATAATAATCTATGCTTGTTCAACAACGATGATACCAGCAGTAGCAATGTCAATGTATGCCATAATCCATTCACAAACGACAATGTTGTTACCAGTAAAAACAATGTCAATATACCTCATGATCTAGGAATATATAACTATGTCAATACCGGTAAATACAATACCAATGTACGCTATGACAACTGTACACAAGCTATAGAGAATGTCGATAAAAATGATATCAGTGATTGGCATATTATTTTCAAAAGTTCCAGGGAACTGACACCATTGCTGTGGGATTTACTCAAGGTGATTTTCCTATCAACCCAGAGTCAGAGAAATGTGGTCAAGCAGGCCCTGCGACCTGCACCCACGACTATCGAATAACAGGTCACAGGTGGGGTCTCTCTTAACCCAAAGATAAACGCACAAACAGGGAATACCTTGATCAATCCCATAGACAGCTGCAACACAAACAGGTTAGCTGCAATTGGCCCAATAAAATACGTGTGGCCAAAGCCTTGTGTTCCTCAAAAATACCACAAAGCTTGATGCCACATGTAGAGAGAAACACTCAGCCAATCAGGACACAACATGCCCATGCGTAGTGCTCACGTGTTTCTCAAGTCGGACATCTTCACACACAAACATTGGCCAACTTTAGCTCTCCCCGAGTTTGAGGGCTATCTGTGTCTTATCAGATTCCCAAACCTGTTAATTTATGACTGTCATGTTTTTTAAGAATGCAGAAATTGATTTATAGTACTTCACAAGATGTGTTTAAACCATCCAAACCTTTGTACACAGAAAGACTTATCTCAGCCGCATTCTATTAAGACTTTCCCAGCTGCTGCGTTTAATTAAACTAACATGTTTTCTGTGTTGCCGAACACCTCTTGCCTTTTCATTTCTTAAGGTAAATTCATATATGAGCAACATGCCTTTTCCATCATCTACCCCCAAAGCATGGAATTACCCCCCACAGCAGATTAGAGCCTCTTCATGGCTCCTTGAGTTCTGCAACAAGCTGAAGATCTAGCTTTTCAAATATCCTCCAGGGAGTCCTCCACCTGCCCTCCTACAAAGTGCCTGGATACCTTCATGGGCGATCAGTGCCCTGTACAAATCGGCATAGCATAACATACTGTAATGGGAATAATTGAAGGATCAAACATCTACAGAATTTGTTCATGACTGTGTGCACCCTGGATATCAACTACCTTCAGACCGGCCCTAACACGCCACCACGAACAAATCAGACAAACCCAGAAGAAGGCCATAACCAAGCATATAGTATGCAGCTCCAACAGCAGAAAAGAAAGCACATAGTATGCAGCTCCAACAGCAGCAAATAAATCTTCGCAATTGTCAAAGATTCCACAGCACTAGCATCCACCAGCAACACCATCATTTCCTCCCTATATATTTGTGATAACCTGTCAGAAGTTTTCTGCCGCAAAATCACAACTATCTACAACAACTTTGACCCACAACTGATTTTAGAAGGCTCATCTCCAACCTACCACAGAAAGCTTAGAAAACACCATGAATACTTGGATATCAATCACCGTGAAAAAAACAGCCAACATTAACATCAATTCCGGAACCCGTGCGGACCCTTGCCACCAACACATCTACAACTTGAGGGTCCTACCCTATCAGTGATGCAACAAAATAAGTGACTTACAAACCAACTCGACCTACACCAGCTCCTGGACACTGCTCAATCAGGTTTATACCCAACCACAACCTTTATTGCAGCAGCAGATGATATCAGGATGTTCCTCGACCAAGGAGAAACAGCGGCACTTGTCCGGCTCAACCTCTTAGTGGCCTTCGGCACAGTCTCCCACTCCACTCCGATCAGAAGGCTTCACGAGACAGGCATCCAAACACCTGCTCTCAACTGGATTTGCTCCTTCCTCTCTAGGAGAATAGAGAAAGTCATCTTTCCACCCCACACTTCGAAGGACAGGAAACTCACTAGTGGAGTCTTCTAAGGATGATCTCTTAGCCCAGCACTATTCAACATATATATGGCTCCAATAGCCAACTTCATTAGGTTGCACAGCATAAACATTCTCTCCTATTTAGAGAACAAACACCTGATACTCTTCCTTATGGACAAGACACCAGTGTCAAGTGCCAGCTTCACAACCAGCATGGCCAAAGTAGCCACCTGTATGAGATCAAACTGCCTCAAGCTTAACTCAGACAACATTGTGATTTTTGGAAAGGAGATCTCTTCATGGGACTCCTCCTGGTGGCCAGCAGACCTAAGACCCACACCCATCCCCACCGCCCATGCCAGAAACCTCAGAATCATCTTAGACGACAAACTCAATATGACTGCCCAGGTTGTGGCTACCAAAGAACACCGGGAAAACAGTCACACTGGCACTTATAATCAGCAGACTCGACTACAGAAACACTCTGTGCTTAAATCCCCAGTTTCTGAAGAGATTTTAAACCATCTGGATAGCACCAGCAAGCCTCATCCTCAACATACCTTGGCACTCCCAAATCTCACCACACCTCAGAAAACTCCTCTGACTTCCCATACACAAACGTGCCTTATTCAAACTCTGCACACACACATACAAAGTACTAAATAACATTGCCCCTGAATACCTCAACAGCTGCATACATTTCCAACCCTCTAGACAACTCCGTTCTGATGGACTCTTACTTGCACTTGTACCCCATATACAGAGCAGCTGAGCAGGAGGTCACATCTTTTTCAACATCTCCAGCCGGCTGAAGACCTTGCTTTCCAAATAACCTCCATGGAGTCTTCAACCTTCCCTCCAGCTAATATCCTAAATATCTTCATGGCTGATTAGTGCGCTATACAAATCAGCATAGCATAACGTAGGGGAATGGGCATGTTGCAGGATCAAACACATCTGCAGAATTTGTCCATGACTTTGTGCATCCTAGATATCAACCCCAGAATAACAACGGGGCACAATATTGAGGGCAAAAGAGGTAGCAGTTGGAATTAGGGTAGATACTAAACTTTAATTTGAACAAAACACAGATTCAGTCACTTCCAAATTAGTACTCTGGGAAGTCTACAAAACAGTAATTTGGGACAGAGAACAGAACCTATTTGCACAGGAAAGGAAGAAAACAACTAGTTCCTTGGAACCTCTAGAAAACCGTCTGTTAGCACTTGAAAACCCCTGGGCCCGGAGCCTGCTTCCTTGACCCTTAGACAACTAGCATTTCTGCAGTAGGAATTACGTGTCCTAGCTCAAGAAACTGTCAAAAACCAAATGCTAGCAACTCTCCACAGATTGCATGAGGCTGGTGGCAAAGCGGGTAGACTACTTGTCTGGCTGGAAAGGAAGGAGTTCGGGGCTAGATGAGTTCATTGAATAGTTGGACCCAATGGGGAGACAGTGGAATCACACAGGCAAATTGCAGGCACCTTCACTTGTACCACACAGACTAATATAGGGCTAGACAGCTGCAGCCATTGTCCCAGATAGAAGCATAATTTGATTCGATCACAACTCCTGTTCTAGATGACACAGCTCGGTAAGCACTTGATGCTGAGATATCATTAGAGGATGTCTCAAATGCTGTGGCCAGACTTAAACCCAACAAAACTCAGGTTCTAAACAGAATTCCTGCAGAATTCTACAAGAGATATTTAAACCTCCTAGGACCCCATTGCTAGAATGTGTTCCTGGAGGCATACCAGACAAAAGTTCTCCCCCCTAACCTCATGCAGGCAACCTTGGTTGTAATACATAAAGATGGCAAACATAGGGAACATTGTGGTTTTCTATCATCTCTCCCTGCTAAATACAGACATTAAAATTACGGCGCATTCCTAGCCGCTAGACTTGTACAATTTACCCCACCATTGATACATTGTGGCCAGTCTGGTGTCATGCCCTCAAGATCTACCCGATACAATTTATGATGCACACACAATTTGTTGAATGAAATAAAATATTGCCTGGAGTCACATGTTCTGCTAGTGCTTGATGCTGAAAAAGCATTCAAAGCTGTACACTGGCCCTGTTAGACATGGCACCTTGGCGTGGGTCTCCTTTCCCCTTTTTGTTACTGTGCCTCATGTGTTTTTGCTGGTGTTAGCTGGTCAGAGCACTGTGCCACTGCCAACTAGTGCCACAGTGCAAGTGCTCCCTGTATAAAATGTATATATAGATTGGATTCCATGATTGGCTTATTTGGTTTACTTTCAGACCCTAGTACAGTGCACCAGGAGTGCCCAGGGCTTGTAAATCCAAATGCTGCTAATGGGCTTGCAGCACTGGTTGTGCCACCCATAGAAGAAGCCTTGTAAAATGTGTCTAAGGTCTGCCATTGCAGCACCTGCATGCAGTCTGGTACTGTCATGCTGACTGGGCAAAGTGCACCCACTTGCCAGTCCCTAAACCTTCCCGTACCTTCATGTGAGTCACCCCTATGGTAGGCCCAAGGGCAGGGTGCATTGTAAGTATAAGGTAGGACAAGCCCTGATGTGTGCGGAATGTCCTAATAGTGAATTACAGCCATTGTTATTTTTCACTATTGTAAGGCTACCCGTTCTCATAGGCCAGAATGGGCTGTTAGAATTATGACATTCTATAATCCTCAACCGATTCAGGGAACATGGTAGAAATTCGAGTTTAGTATGCCTGAACTCAGAATAATAAAATACATCTTTTAATAAAGTTTATTTCAATATTCTGTGTTTGTAAATACTACTTTTAGAAAGTAGGTATTTGCTTGCCTAACCATTTCAGCCCGTCCCTGCTAGGATGGGTTCTTTGAGTGACAGGGCTGGGGAATTCCAGAGGGGAGGGCTAGGTAGCCTGGTGGTGAATAGAGAGATTTACATCTAGATGAGTGGGAGGAGTGCACCTGGACTCTGAATAGGACTGTGCCTTTCCACCACAATGCTGGCTCCACCCCCTATGGAGTGTCTGATGTCTCAAGCCTGCTCCCTGAATGAAAAGTCAGAGTCATGTCAACAAAGTGCTCAAGAACTGGTTTTGGCTAAGCACAGGCCCCTCTACCCCAGAGGAACAAAGGATTTAGGGGTATAAGTATTGGGACCCTGCTCCAAAGAAATTAGATCCTGCTTTAACAAGAAGAAACCTCTGCCGACGAGAAGAAACTGGGAAAGCTGTAAGGACGAATACTGTCCCTGACCTGGGGGATTGGCCTGCAATGGTTGCCTTGATGCTGAAGGAGAGGAGAAATACTACAAAAGACTTTATTTTCTAACTTGTGCAAAAGATCTCCAAGGGCTTGTGAGTGAGCTTTCCCCCTGAACGAAGTCCCAGGACCAGTGGACTTCATCCGCCTTGCAATCCACTGCTGGAAACGCTGTTTTCAGTATTTTCAGAGGCCGGAAGCTGTGTACGCCACCTACAACCAAATTGTGTCCAGCAACGCACCGTATCCCGCCTGTCTACCTCAATCATGGCGACCAACATACCATAGGTCGCACCGTGACTGGCCGACCCTGCCGCGTACAAACGCTTTGCTCAGCGAGTCATCCTTGGTTGGTACGACCTGCACACTGCTGCCGAGCCCAAGGCTGCCATTCGCACCTGAAAGGAGAGTACGCTCCGTACGTCCGCCTTGCACCGCAGCCAAGACTGAAGCTGTGGCTCCCATAGTACGGCTCGTACGCCGCATCCTGAACAAAGCGTCTCGCATTCAGCACAGTCCGTTTCACCCCCCGCGGCTCTCCGCTCTACGCATCATACTGACGACTACAACGAGCCGGGACTCGCACCGGGAGAGGCCGAAATCGCTTCTGCATCACCTCCTATCCCAGCGCCTCATCCATGCCAGACTCATTGCACTAAGGTACTGTGTACGCCTCGAACCCCCATCCTAATATGCATCGGACTGAAGCGTCTGCTGCACGCATTAGACTCCTTGTGTTCATTTTTCATTGCTGTAAGAGCTGAACCAAGGGAACGAGTCGCACAGAACTTAAAACTAATCATTTAACATGAACTCTTTATTGCAACCAGTATTGTGGGACATTTTTGTTGTTATCTTGGTCTTGTGCTAAGCCTTATGTAAAAGATACCTAGTTTTGATATAAATCTAGTGTGGTGTCCATTTGTGGTGTTGTCACTGAGTTACTGTATGTGTTCACAAATGCTTAACCTATAATATCTCTGAAATAAGTCTTGTCTGCTCGCGCCAAGCTACCTAGAGGGTGAGCAGGAGTTATTTTAAGGGGGTAATCCCCTTATCCTGACTAGAGGAGAGGGTCCCTGCTTGTCACAAGTACCTACCTGTGCCAACCAGAGATCCCCAATTCTAAGAGGCCCTTCCTAGACGATACATTGGAGACGTTTGGATTCAGTGTTTGTTATAGGAATGGGTCTGACAGCTGTACTAAACACCAGTGGCTTTTATTAGAGTCATTTGAGTGATGTCCCCTGAATTCTCGATTGGTAGGGGTATGAGGCAGGAATGTTCCCTTCCCCCCTTGTTTGCCTTCACCATATAATTACCAGCAAGTAGGATCCGTAACCACCCGGAGATCCGTGGCTGCCGTATCTCAGGTGAGACAATCTCCAAAGAAAAGATCTTGCTGTAGGCTGATGATATCCTCTTTTACATCACTGACCCCTCCCGGTCCCTCCTTCTACTTTTCCAGTAACTGGAGGAATATGGAGGCTATTCGGGATTGGCATAAATTCATACTCCACATTCCACAAGAAAATACTGTTGTTCCCCCTCTCCCCCATCGCTTGAAGTACACTATTCTGGGGACCAAATACTTGGCACATTTCTAACGCTGCGAAGAGTGATATGCTTTAAATGCAATCTAGGTAGGGTTATATGTGTGCCGTGAAAATCTGGATAGGTGGCAAGGTCTAACCCTCACATTGTTAGAAAGGGTCATTATGTTTAAGATGGTATCACTGTCCAAGCTATTATATGCCCTCCTAAATATATACCCAATTCCCTTGGAGACCTATTCCACACTAGAAGGTGACCTACGGACTCTGCAATGGGAGGGTAAGTACCCCAGAATAGCCCTATCAATTCTCCAATGCAATCAATATAACAGTGGAATTGCTTTGCCTGACATGCATGCTTACTATTAGGCATCCCGCTCATTAACGTCAATGATTGGATCTACACTCCCCTGGACCACTCCGCTTTTAGGTTAGAATGAGGCGTTAGTGTGGGTCACTTCAAGAACCTTGAAGTCTGAAAATATAGCGGGGAAATGATTTATCGTCTCGACCTCTGTAAACAACTCCTGATCTATAAGGAAATAATCGATTTGTGAATGATGCCTGTATTTCTTGCTGTAAAAGTAAAGTATCTAGATGCCCCTTTCTTACTTCGCCAAACATCCAACAAGGTAAACTCTCTCATCATATTTTTTAAACTAGCAAATGTTTTAGGTGGACTATTATATTTTACTTTTGGGGTGGAATCTATTTCCCTATTTAAAACCAGGTTAAAGTCAACCCCCATTATGATTGGAGCTGTTGTGTCTAATAGACAACCTTCAGGTTTTAAAAGTGCTCCCGGATTGTCTTCATTTGGTCCATAATATACTGCGCAAACCAAGATTCTATCCTGAATCGTTATAGTGCAACCAACCATCTCCCTGACTAGTCTGTCTCATGTTTAACTACTTTTATTCCTACATTATTTCTTATGAGTAATGCCACTCTATTTGAGCTTCCTCTTTTCCTATAACAGAGAACCTCCTGAATCATTCTTACTGTACTAAAACTCTGTTTGCACTCTTGCACTTCCAAATGTTTTTTTTTGTAAAAGAATGATGTGTGCCTCATTATTCCTTAAAAAGTCTGTACCCCTTGACATCTTTCTCCTATTCCTCAGCCCATTCACATTCCATGTTAATGGTTTGATTTTATTAAACCTAGTTTAATTTTATTAGACCTATCCATATTTAGAACGGTTGCCTTTATAACCTCCTGATTTCTTCCATCGTGGGCCTAAAGCATGTATGAGGAATACATTTTTTCTTTATCCCCCTTACTCCCCACATCTTGTGCTCACGAAAGAAGAATTGAAGACAACACCATTTTTTTTCAGTATTTGACACTAGTATGTACACACAATATCCACTCTACCATCACCATCTATCTTCTAGTCTCTTTTATCTATATCAAACTCATGTCTGCATCTGTGCTGTTGGACCTGACCCTTTTTGAAGGGTCATCCCTGAACTTTTTGCCTTCCTCCTGTATTTTGTCTGACCTGGTTTTATGACTCTGGGCACTTTACCACTGTTGATCAGTGCTAAAGTGCATATGCTCTCCCTATTATAAATTGATTTATGGATGAGTGATTCCATGATTGGCTGGTTTGGCTTCCCTGTCAGACCCTAGTACAGTGCACCAGGAGTGCTCAGGGCGTGTAAACCAAATGCTGCTAGTGGGCTTGCAGCACGGGTTGTGCCGCCCACTGAAGCAGCCTGTAAAAGAGTGTCTAAGGCCTGCCATTGCAGAGCCTGTGTGCAGTCTGGTACTGCCATGCTGTCTGGGAAAGTGCATCCACTTGCCAGTCCCTAAACCTTCCCTTTTCTTCATATCAGACACCCCTATGGTAGGCCCAAGGGTGGGGTGCATTGTAGGTATAAGGTAGGACATGCCCTGGTGCGTGTGGCATGTCCTAATAGTGAATTACAGCCATTTTTGTTTTTCACTATTGCAAGGCTACCTGCTCTCCATAGGCCAGAATGGGCAGTTAGATTATTACATTTTATAATCCTAACTGACTCCGGGAGCATGGTAGAAATTAGAGTTTAGTATGCCTGTACTCAGAATGATAAAATATATCTTTTAGTGAAGTTGGTTTTAACAATCTGTGCTTGAAAATACCACTTTTAGGAAGTAGGAATTTTCTTGTCTAACTATCCAAAGCCTGCCTGTGCTAGGTTGTGTATTCCTTGTCTGGAGTTTGAGTGACAGGACTGGGGGATTCCAGGAGACAGAAGGAGTCAGCCCAGTGATGAATAGAGAGATCTGCATCTAGATGGTAGGGAGGAGTTGCACCTTGGACCTGAATAGGACTGTGCCTGCCCCCCACAGTGCTGGCTCCACCCCCTGTGGTGCGCATGCCTTTCCTTCACAATGCTGGCACCACCTCCTGTGGGGCATCTGATGTTTCTGCCCTGCACTGTGAAAAGGAAAGAAGGAGTCATGTAAACAGAGTGCTCCAGAACTGGTTTGGACTAGGCAAAGGCCCTTCTGCCCTCAGAGGACCAAGGATTTCGGGGTGTAAATATTGGGACCCTGATACCAAGAAATTAGATCACTTTTGGACTAGAAGAAGAAACCTTTACTGAGGAGAGGAACCTGAAGATCCTGAGGAGAGACTATCCCTAAGCTGAAGTGCTTTAAGGACTCTTAAATTGTTAACCGTCTCGCCTGCATCTCAAGCCTCTCCATATCCCCCTGCAAGGTTCTATTCTGCGCTTTTAGTTTTTCTTGGTCTTTAGTATTTTCTGAGACTGCCACAGACAGAATCTTCACTTCGCTCTCCAACACCCCAGTTCGGGAGGCAATATCATCTATTTTTTCTTCTAAGACGTCACACTTGTCATTTATCCCTTTCTAGTTAGTCTCTGAAATCTCAAATTTCGAGAATATGTCTTCTCTTAGACTCAAAAACATCAATTCAAGCTGACTCTTTCCCCCTCTGCTCTGTGTTATATCCATCCAAGGTACTGCCACTACCTTGTGGTTGGCTGACACCTGAAGTTGGTGCCATTGTTGGAATAGTGGGGGATGTTACTGTAATATGGAGGGGATTGGCGTTACTGAATTCCTCCTGGGTCTCACACTGGTCATTGCATTTGCCTTCCCCGCTTTTTTCATTCACTAATAATGTATTGTAGAGGGGCAGAATTTATCTGGGCACCTTTTTCCCCCTCCTTTAGGGGCCGCACCTTGCTCTATTATTTTAAAGTAGGAGGTTAGGGACGGAGCAGTTTTGATCAATGTACGGGTAGCCTTGTTTTCACACCGCTTTTGTCTCCCCCCAGATTTTATCGCTTTTTTCTTTGGCGAAACTGGTACCACCTCTCTAATCGCCTTTCCCCCCCCCAAGCACTGGTTTTACACCCTCTGTTTTTCACCTCGGGGTGAGACCTCAGCTGATATCTATTTCTTATCTGGAAAACGGGGCCCATTTCTTAATTGGCGTAATTACGATACAATGTCTGGCCCCCCCTAACGCCTTCGACCCAGCTTGCGCACCACCTGCTCTTTCTATACCTGTGGCACATTCCCTGTCTTCCTCCTTCTCCCTCTCTTTATCGGACTTCAAAGTCATAAAAAGAAATTCCCTTTCCATCAACAGAGCCTCTATTTCCTTGGCTTGTAATCCTCCTCAGCTCCTTTGCCTTACCCCCTCTGTCCGAGAGTACAGGATGTGCTCCTCACCGCTACTACCTCCTCGGCTCTTCCCAAGCTTCTCCTCCGGTCTCCCGGCCAGTGCACTGTTCTGACACTACCACCTCCAGCCCGGAAGCCAATCAGTGCTGCAACTGACCTCGTCCTCCTCCAAGTCAAGTCAAGTCAAGTCAGAAAATTTATATAGCGCACTACATACCCAGAGGGTTTCAAGGCGCTTAGGAAGGGGAGGAGGATTACTTGTCGAATATCCACGTTTTAAGTTGCTTTCTGAATGCTAGGTGGTTCTGGGTAAGGCGAAGGTCAGCGGGGAGTGAGTTCCATGTTTTGGCAGCCAGGTATGAGAAGGATCTGCCTCCCATGGTGGTCTTATTGATGCGAGGTACAGTGGCGAGGGCTTGGCTGGAAGAGCGTAGTTGGCGGGGGGGGGGTGTAGAAGGACAGTCGTGAGTTGAGGCATTCTGGTCCGATGTCGTAGAGTGATTTGTGTGCGTGGGTTAGCAGTCGGAAAGTGATTCTCTTATTGACGGGTAGCCAGTGGAGGTCTTTCAGGTGACCAGAGATATGTTCGTTGCGCCGGATGTCTATTATGATCCTGGCTGAGGCGTTTTGGATTCGTTGGAGTTTCGTTGGAGTTTCTTCTGGAGTTTAGCAGTAGTACCTGCGTAGAGGGTGTTTCCGTAGTCCAGTCGGCTCGTGACCAGAGCGTGGGTGACTGTTTTTCTGGTTTCGGTGGGGATCCAGCGAAATGTTTTTTTGAGCATGCGAAGAACGTTGAAGCAGGATGAGGAGACGGCGTTGACTTGTCTGTTCATTGAGAGTGAAGAGTCCAGGATGACGCCTAGGTTCCGTGCGTGGTCTGTCGGGATGGGTGCTTTTCCAAGGGCTTCCGGCCACCAAGAGTCGTCCCATGCAGAGGGGGATGTACCTAAGATGAGGACTTCTGTTTTGTCTGAGTTCAGTTTCAGACGGATTTGTTTCATCCATTCGGCAACTTCTTTCATTCCTTCGTGTAGGTTAGTTTTGGCGGTGCTGGGGTAATTGATGAGAGAAAGGATTAGTTGAGTGTCATCCGCGTAAGATATGATGTTGAGGTTGTGTTGGCGGGCGATGGCCGCGAGGGGGCTCATGTATACGTTGAAGAGGGTGGGGCTGAGTGAGGATCCTTGTGGTACTCCACAGATGACTTCAGTGGCCTCGGACTTGAATGGTGGAAGGCGGACTCTCTGGGTTCTTCCGGTGAGGAACGAGGTGATCCATTCAAGTGCTTTTCCTTGTATTCCGATGTTATTGAGGCGTTGTAAAAGGGTGCTGTGGCAGACTGTGTCGAATGCTGCAGAGAGGTCGAGGAGGATGAGGGCGACTGTGTCTCCGTTGTCCAGTAGAGTTCGAATGTCGTCTGTTGCTGCGATGAGGGCGGTCTCAGTGCTGTGTTTTGCTCGGAAGCCAGATTGTGAGGAGTCGAGTGATTTGTTGGCTTCGAGGAAAGCGGCGAGTTGGTTGTTGACAGCTTTCTCGATGACTTTGGCCGGGAATGGAAGGAGCGAAATGGGGCGGTAATTTTTGAGTTCGGTGGGGTCCGCTGTGGGTTTTTTCAGAAGGGCGGTGAGTTCGGCGTGTTTCCAGTCTTCCGGGAAGGTGGCGGAGTTGAAGGAGCAGTTGATGACGTCTCGGAGGTGCGGTGCTATGACGGAGTCTGCTTTGTTGAAGATGTGGTGAGGAAATGGGTCTGTGGGGGATCCTGAGTGGATGGAATTCATCAGGCGGATTGTGTCCTCAGTGGAGATTGGGTTCCAGTCGTTGAGGGTGTTCACGGGGGGAGAATGTTCAGCAAATGGTTGGGTGGGTTGGTCTCCGGGTTGGTTGTCGAAGCTGTTGTGGATGTCTGCAATCTTGTTGTGGAAGAATGAGGCTAGGGAGTCGCAGAGGGCTTGAGAGGGGGTGATGTCGTTGGAGTTGGCCGAGGGATTGGAAAATTCCTTGACGATGTTGAAAAGTTCCTTGCTGTTGTGGGCGTTGTTGTCAAGTCGATCCTTGAATGCTGCTTTCTTGGCCTTTCGGATTAGTTGGTGGTCCAGAGGTCTGCCATGCACCTCCCATACTGAACTGCTGTGTCCTGGCCCTAGTAACCGAAAAAAGGAATTCCGGGATTCTATTTAAAGATTCGTTGGCTGTTTTGCTTCTTGAAAACTTTGCTGTGTTTCTTCTCCGCTATATCTCGCATCGCTAGCGGGCTAATTCTTCCTGTAAATACTGCTTAGTTCAGTTCATGCCTCGCACTGCGCCGGGAGCTCCTGTGACCGGCATCAGCCTGCCACCAATTTTCCCCCGTCAAGTTGATTTGACTTTGGGATTGTAGCACAAAGAGGCGCGGAGAAAGTGGACAGAAGATAGGACGATATTACCAAATGAAGAAGTGATTAACGATCTAGGGGAAAAGACGGATGTAAAATCGGCACAGCTAAGGACCAGATAGTCTGGGAGGCTTTTAAAGTGTATCTAAGGGGGAAAATTAGGTCTATAACGGCAGGAAGGAAGAAAGCCTCGAAACAAGATGAAGCAAGAAAAATAAGTAACATTAAGGAAAAAGAAAAAGAATTACAGAAGGCATCAATGGAAGGTTTAAGTACAGTGCCGGTATTAGCGAAAAAGCTGGAAAGTATGCAGGCTGAATTTTAGGCAACAGTAGATAAGAACCTTATAGACAGGTGGAAAGCAAGCAAGCTTCAGTATTTTGCACATAGGGAGAAGTGTTGCTCCTTATTGCCGTGGAAAGCCAAGGCAAATATGGCAAGGAATACGATATAATTCTACCAAAAAGAGGGTCAGGAGAAACTATACAAGCGGACTAAGAGAATTGTGAAGAAGCTCGAAATTTTGTGAGCGAATTGTATGGAGAGGATATAATGCCAGGACAAGAGAACATTCAGAAATGGTAGAAACTGATAACACTCCCCCAACTGACAGAGGAACAAGAGGTTTTTCTGGAAGGAGGCATCACTGAAGAAGAAGTAAGGGCACAATGTAAAACAATGGCAAAGGGAAAAGCTGCAGGCCTAGATGGTCTGCCAGTAGAGCTGTATTTATGCATTCTGGACAAAGTGGTGCCAATTTTAAAAATCTTGTTCAACAAAATCTATATAGAAGGGGAAAATCCACCAGGTTCATGGGCAGAAGCCACAGTCACGTTAATTATAAAACCGAATAAAGACCCCCAGAAGATCAACTCTTATAGACCTATATCCTTACTAAATTCGGATTACAAGGTATTTTTAGGCATAGTGGCATCACGGGGTGCAGAGTTAATAAAGGGTTAGTCTATCCAGATCAGAGTGGCTTTATATCAGAGAGGCAGTTGAACGAACTAACCTTTCAGGTAATGGGGGCCATAGATATGGCTGAAGCAAGAAAGGTTCCGCTAACTGTAGTGGCAATGTATGATGCCAAAGCATTTGACCAAGTGAATTGGGCATACTTGTGGGAGACCCTAAAAGGTTTTGGCTTGCCGCATAACCTAGTTAAGAGGATGAAAAACCTATACCTCAGTCCCAAAGCAAAGGTGCTGGTAAATGGGGACCTGACAAATCGGTTTGGCATTACAAGAGGCACTAGGCAGGGGTGGTCCTATGTCCCCGCTCTTGTTTGATTTGTATATTGAGCCGTTTGCCAGTTGGCTTAGGGCAGATACCTTAATTTCTCCTTTTAGTTTTGGTGAGTTTGAAATTAAACTTGCGTTATATGCAGATGATTTGAAGACAAACCTGCAAGAAGCAATTCCAAGTCTAATGGAGAAGGCAGAGAGATTCGGTGAGGTCTCGGGGTACAAAATCAGTAGGGTAAAAAACTGAAATTATGGAATGGAATCAAAGTCAAAGTCAAAGTCAAAATTATGTTTATTATGACCGTAGTCTTTAAACAAACAAGCAGTGAGCATAACACACTAAGGGGGGTGTATACAGTAAAACCTATACTTATTTTTAAAAAAGTTATTCTTTAAAACAATTCTACATTTCATTTCCAAAAATACAAAGTCCAGTTATAAAATACTAGTCACCTATAAAAGTTACAAATGCCTTAAAACGTGTTATAAAAATTTAAAATCCTATTCACTTTTCTTACCATCCTAACAGTTTCGGTCAATAAAACTTCATACAGAACTACATTTTTCCCTAGGTTCTCAGTACACTCTGGGTCACCTTTAAAAATTTCCCTAGGGCAATTGCGATGTCAATGAAGGGTACTTCTGTTAGGAGGCTGGCTGCCTGCGTCCTTGTTTTAATTCCATATTTTAGGAAAACTGGGCGCAGCCATAGTTTTCTCAGTTCAAGGAGAAACAGGCAGTCCAACCGAATATGCAGCCAGTCACCCTTAGTTCTCAGGTTACACTTGCAGCGGCCTTCTTGATCTAGGAATGTGACTTTGAGCTCTTTATTTATTATCCACGGGTTAATCCCAATTCGACACCTCAGGATCTCTTGCCTAAACCCGCGGTTAGGTAGTCTATCAAGGTAGGGGAACCAGTTTACGTTGGGCCAAGCCTTTAGCATATGCGCCACTGATTTTTTGTTTGTTAAATAGCCTAAATCAATCGCTTTAGAAACTTCACTCCCCCTTTGTTTCAGCTCCCCTTTGGTACT
This sequence comes from Lissotriton vulgaris, assembly GCF_964263255.1. Lineage (NCBI taxonomy): Eukaryota > Metazoa > Chordata > Amphibia > Caudata > Salamandridae > Lissotriton > Lissotriton vulgaris. The sequence continues at coordinate 1,774,267,470 of NC_141687.1, forward strand.
TAGGACCTGCAGCGTTTCCTGGTCCCAATCGATCTCTAGTGAGTTGCAGATTCCTTTCAATTTGTCCCTGCAGACTTTTGCCCATTTTAGCTCACTTCTCAGTATTTCATTGCGGCACCAATATGCGACTTTTTGGCTCTCGGGGTCTTCCAATCTCTTCCAGAATCTAATCACGGCCATCTGGGTTTGTATTTTCCAGGATTTTGAGGCTATTTCTAACCTGATGGCTTGTGTCATCGAAGATTGAGGAAGGGATAAGAGTCTTTTTAAGCAATTTCCCTCTATCACGTCCCAGGACCCCTTACCGCTCAAATAAAGGATCTCTGCGCCATATAAAATTGGAGAAGGTATCATTGCTTCGAAGGCTCTCAGCATAGGTCGGTGTGACATCTCTCCATATACCCCATTAAACCTTTTTAACCCACATATGGAGGAGAGTGCCTTAGCTTTTTGGGTATCCAGATGGGAGTTCCAATTTAAAACTCTATCGAACCACAAACCCAGATATCGATATTCATTAACCGTCTCCAGTTTGAGGTCGCCTAAATACCAGGAAAATTTACTTATCTTTTTCCCGAAGCATAGGGTTTTAGTTTTGTCTAAATTGATTTTTAGGAATTTTCTGTCACAATATGTTTTGAAGGCGTTAAGCTTCCTTTGTAGGCCCCTCTCGGTCTGGTCTACTATCACCAGATCGTCTGCGTACAATAGGCAGGGTATTTTATTGCCATCCATTTTGGGGCTGGCGCTGCCCTCCACCTCTAAATGTGCCGGGAGATCTGACAGGAAGATTGAAAAGAGCTGTGGGGCCAACACACAGCCTTGTCTTAATCCATTCTCTATGGGTATTTTTGGTGTTAAGGATCCGACCTTATCCTTAATTACTTGCCCCCAGTTTTCCCTGTGGAGTTCTTTTATTATAGTGAGTAGATCATTGGGAATCTTCAGCCTCTCTAATAACTCCCATAGGCAGGCCCGATCCACTGAATCAAAGGCAGCTCTGAAGTCGACAAAACAGCAGCATAATTTGCCATTCTGTTCTGTCGACTTCTTCGCCATCGCCCATAGTGCAAATCCGTGGTCTATTGTAGAATGGCCTGCTCTAAATCCCCCCTGTTCTGTGGGTATTATTTGAAACTCATCTACCCATACATTCAATTGTTTCAACAAAATTTTAGAGACCACTTTCTCGCCTATATCTAGCAGATTGATTAGCCGATAGTTTTGTGGCTCTTCCTTGCTCCCTTTCTTATGAATTGGCCTAATTATTGCCCCCTTCCAGGTTGGTGGCATTACCCCTTCTTTTAGGACTACCTGGAACATCTTGGCAAGAAATCTTGCCCACCATTTTACCTCGGATTTCAAAATTATAGCAGGAAGATTGTCCGGACCTGCTGCCCGAGTTAACTTGAGTTCCCTTATTGTGCGCTCGACGTAGTCTTCATTAAATTGTAGTAATAGGTCATCTGAGATTTCTTGCCATACTTTATGCTCCACCTCCTCTGTAGAAGACCTTGCCCCATACAGTTCCCCTATGTACCCTTCTCATGCAGCCTCGCTCACCACACAGTTCAAGTCTCCATCTGGTGTTCCCGCTACCGACTTTACTAATCTCCAAAATTGCCTTAGGTTTTTATTCTCTATGGCTTCTAATAGTTCTAGCCAGCACTTTTCTTTATAAACCCTTTTTGCATTAGTTACCATTATCTTAAATTCTTTTTTCAGCTTGGCTAGCTGGACCTGTCTCTCAGATGTAAAGTTCTTTTGTTGTCTTCTTTGTGTTGCGCGTATCTCCTTTTTCTTATTTTGGCACTCCACAGAAAACCCTTTACATTGATTTATTTGTTTAGCCATTGTGCGATGGTTCCCTTTTAACTTTATCTTTAGGCATTGGACCACCTCTTCTAATTTCCCTATGAACCATTCCAATTTCTTATTCTCACAGTTTTCCGGTACTAATTTAATTTGCAGGGCCTTCAATTTTTCCATATATTCTTCAGTTAGGCGTGTCGTCACCCGTTTGGGATACTCAACCTCCTGGGTGATCACCCTTTCTCTCTGTAGTTCACTTCCCCCTACCATTGATATATACAGGAGTTTATGATCACTCACATCTTTTTGTTCTAGCCTAAACTCCCTGATCTGGGTGAAATTCCAGGCCTGCAGGAATATATAATCTATTGGGCATTTCTGTTGCCCTTGGATGAATGTCTTTCCTGCTGGGGAGTCTGTCTCCATTCTCCCATTTACGCAATGAAAGCCTCTCCCTCCTAGGGTGTGAACAAGATCGAGATCTTGTTTCGAAATTTCCCCAACTGGGAACTTAGCCGGGTTTATTCCATACACCTCTAACTGTTCCCTATTCCATTGGTCTGCTTTTTTTGGATTTAGTTTATGGTTAAAATCCCCCATTATCATTATTGACTCTGCGGGATATTTTTCTAAAATACTGTCTACATCCTCTTTAAAGTACTTCATTTCCCTTTCATATTCCTCCCCGTTATCCCACTGCATGTATACATTCATTAAAATCAACATTTTATATTTCTGATCCACCTTCATGAGTTCAATTCTGCAAGCTTGTGCCCATTTGCATTTTGTATTCAACAATTTAAAATCCCTCATCGCTTTTGTTGATATCAAAGTCAGCAGCCCCCCCGAGGGCCATCCATGGATTTTCTTTATGGCTGACTGCTGTATCTGAGCGTATCCGTCAAATGTAGGGGTATTGTCGCATAACCAGGTCTCTTGCAGGCAGGCAATGTCCACTTTATTTATGACTTCCTTTATATACTCACGTTTTTGCTCATTGCCTATCCCATTTATATTCCAGGTTAAGAGACCTAAATCTTGCGACCCCCCTCCATCCTATTCGACGTCACTCAAATCGCCTTCTTCCTCCATATCCAACAAATTACTTGGGTTGCCTTCTTCCATAGGATTGCTATGGGTCGACCAGTTGCCCCATGAGGAGTCGTTCCTTGTGTTATTTATTACGACATTCAGGCGGCTTAGATCCTTCTCTGTTTCTCTACAGAGGATTACTTGCCTCTTCTGGAGCCCGGCATGGTGATTTAGGAAGTTTTTATCTTTGGAGGTTTTTATTTCCCTCTCTGGGATAAACCTTATTCCCTGTTGAGTTATCTCAATTGAGGCTTTCTGGATTGCCCTTTTTACCAGGCCTGAGTGGAGGGTAATTTTTGTTATCTCCTTTCCATACCTGTTTTCTACAAAACCAACATGCTGTAGATCTTTAGTACCAATCCCTCTCAAGCTGTCGCATTTTTGAAATGCGGACAGAATCCGTGCCCTATTTAGGGGACCTGGATTTCCTGTCGGCTTCTCTTTCCTCCCGGGAGGTATTGGGTCCAGAAATAACCAATTGTTCTTATCCCTCTCAGATAGATACATGTTTGTTACCAGCGCCTGTTGAGAGTCGGTTGGTCTCCCCGTTTGCCGTCCGTTCCTTCTCGCATTGGGTTCTTCATGTACCTGGGGTCTTACTGTCCTTTGAACTATAACTTGTTCATCCCTATGCCTTACTTTCTGTTTCGTCGTACGGATGGAAGGGATGGTCTCGATTGCCTCCTTGCATCTCTGCATTTTCCTTTGTACCCTCGGGGTCCTTGGGGTCTTTGGGTCTTTTGTCTCTACTTGCGTGGGTCTAATTGTTGTAAAAGTTGGTGCTGATGCATTCAGGCCTGACTGAATCACCCCCGTCACTGTTTCCTTCCCTTTTTTCTTCCCTACTTGGTTCAATTTCCTGTTTTTTCCAGACCTGGTCGTGGTCCCACGTGTGACATACCCCCGCGCCTTTTTATCAACATAGGTCTTCTTGATATATATACATTGTCTGCAGACTCATCTGCCTCCTTTGCTGTTTGTTTTGCGGGTTGGGGGTCTCTTCCCAGGGATACACTACTTTCTTCTTCTATTATTACCATGTCACTTTTCTCCCTTGACGGGGTTAAATTCATAGACATTTCCTTGAATGGCATTTTGCTCTTTATTTCTCCTAGTTCTTCTTCTATTTTCTTTAGGTGTTGTTTTTGAGCTTTCATCAGACCATTATTTGAGAGGCTCACTTCCAGGATTCCTTGTAATGCCTTCTGGAGTAACAAGATTACCTCTATCAGCAAAGATGTAGGCGTTTCCAAGATTGCTTAATCCTGTATTGTGTTTCTGGCAGGATTTACTGGGTTGCCAGACCTTTTGCTCTCATGATGCATTGATGATTTTTGCAATTGATAGAGCTGCTGGAATTGATCTGGCGCGCCTCCCCAGATAGCACTCTGGTTCTGCTCTTCATTTCCCCTAGGATCTTCGTTTCTTAGTGACAGCTGAGAAAACAGTTTGGGATATGATGATAATCGAGGCGCCGAGATTTGGTCATTTAAGCTTTGAAGAGTTAGATTTATAGTAATGTGGTTCTCCCCCTCCTCTTTGCTGTCCGGGCTCGCCTCTTCGTGGTTTCCTCCCTTTTCTAGCTGTCTTCGACTTTCGTCCGGTTTGCCAGGGTTTCCATCGATTTCCCCGACAATTTCCACTATTTCTTCATCTATCTCTGATGTAATCGCTGGGTTCAATGATTTATAGTGTTTCTCCACGAACTCCTTTATGGACTTTGTCACTCCCGTGTTCTCTTTCTGTTTGTTATTCGTTTGATTGCCACCTCTTTTTGCCTTCTGTGCATTCTTCGCTGCTTTTTTAACTTTTCTTTTCTTTCTTTTACCCTTATTATTGTCCGGGGATGATGCTTGACTTTCTTGGCTCTCTTCCAGAGATTTTGAGCCCTCCATTAATTTACTCCTCCCTTGTTCGTCCCCTGTACGTAAGTTTGTCCCTCTTTTGGGGACCATTGCTGGGTACAAGAGCTGTTGTGTAAATGAAGGTGTTACACTTAATTATTAAATTTCTCTATTTCACGTTAATCACTTACCTCTGTTCTGCCTAGATGCCTTCCGCCAGCTTTCCTTCCGCTGTTCTTGCCACAATTGCCCTTTCTGTCGTATTTTATTGGACCTCCTGCTTCACAGTAGCTCCAGGCTTCTTTGAACCTATGCTTTTAGTTACTTTGTTCTTCCTTGCTGCCTTGCTGCCTTTAGGACTCCTCCCTTACAGTATTGTGGACTCCTATTTCCCTGTTTCCCTGTTTCCCTGCTGGCTCTGCTGGCTCTGCTGGTTACTGCTCCAGCTCCAGCTAAATGTCCGAGTCTGCTTTGGGTCTAAGGGGTACTAAGGAGTGCTGGCGCTGTGTAGAAGTTAGCGCTGAAGGGTAGATTGCGCTAAATTGAAGCTGGCTAATTAGTGCTCATGGACGATGGTCCGCTGCCGCTTCACTGGAGTCCCTCTTTCGTGACTCTTGGCTTGACTCTTGGCGGCTCACCGGCTCGCGTCTCCTCCCCCCCGCGGGCTCCGCCGTGTACCCAGGCGGGGGACGGAGTTTCTAGCGGTACGCTCTTTTTCCCGCTTTCCCGCAAGCCGCTTGCCGCTTACCGCTGATGAAATGAGAGCGGTCGTCCTGCGGCGGTTGTACTGCTGTGAGTGCGGGCACTGTCTCCGTACTTTCTCCGTGGCTCCGTCGCTCTCCGTGGCTCTCCTGCTCCTGCTTGGCTTCTGCTCGACTGCTTCGGTCTGGCGAGGGCGTGGCGTGGCGTGGCTCAGGCTAGGCGAACAGAGACCTTCAGTCAATCGAGGAAGATACCACTCCAGTCTAAATTAATTAGGGTAGATGCTGCATGGAATGGAATCAGGAGGTGAGAAGCCAGGGGGTCAAAAATCAAATGAGATACTTACCCAGAAACTGGAGGATATACCTATAGTTAACTGGAAGAGAGTTAGTAAGGAGGTAATGAGTTCACTTCAACGATGGGCAAACCTCTCTTTAAATATCTATGGGAGGGTTAACCTCGTGAAAAATGATTATCTTACCAAAAATAACTTTTCTGTATAACTTCATCCAACTGTCCTTCAGGTAGGAAGATACACTGTAGAATAGGTAGCTTTACCGGGCAAGGAAAGGCCCAAGAATAGCCTGGAAAAAGCTTAGAAGAGGGCTCACTGCAGGTGGGTTGGCACTACCGGATCTATTAACCTATTGTTAAGCCTTTCACTTTAGAAATTTCCAAATGTTGGCTAGTAGGACTGATAGTTCATCATTAGGGTTATTATTTGAGGCCATGCTAAAAGATGTGGTGCAAGGTCAGCATCACTGTCTTTACAAATATGGAGATCCGCAGTTTTACAAGAAAGTAAGGCTACAGATTTTAAGGGCGGCCTCAGGGACCTGGGCCTATATAAGAAAGAAAATGAAGATTCCGTACTATGCAGCACAGGCCGCAATCTGGGACTCCCCAGGCACCCCTGAATGCTTGAGAGACCAACTCAGTCAGCCGTAGAGAAAGGGAGATATAAATTATTGGGGAGATTTAAAAAAGGTATCTAATTTAGTAAGCTGGGAAGTGCTCCATAACAGGAACATTGACAAGGTTTAAATTTTATCAGATGTCCTCTTGGTGTGCAACACAAAGCTGGCCACAGGAGAAGGAAAATATGAAACTGGATCAAGTAACCAGAACAGACAAGTGGAAAAAAGAAATATCTTTCTGGTATTGGGCCCTATTGGATACGGAGGATAATGTGGAAAGTGAAATTATAAATCTTTGGGGTATAGAATACAGAGATAACGACATCAATAAAATCTGGTCGGATTCGTTTGCCATGCTACAGGCTGTAGTAAAACCAGCATCGCTTAGGAGGAATCAATTGTATACAGCCTACAGAGTTTACTGGTCTCCACAAAAGTTATCTAAAGTAACAGGTAATACGTATAATTGTCAAAGGTGCAAGTATCCTGTAGAAGATTACATGCATATGTTTATGGAGTGTTCGAGAATTAAACTCAATTGGATGGGAGTATGTAACTTTTTGGAAGAAGTGCTGGGGTTACCCATGGAAGTAAGTACCAGTTTTATATTCTTTGGTCTTACGAATGACTATCAGTTGAATGCACCTAGTTCAAGGTTTACGTTTTATGTGATAATTTTAGTGATAAAGGTGGTCATAATCTTGGAAATCCACCTAAACGCGTTGCCGCTTTCTTGTCCTGTATAATTCAAGCCTCTGTCATCGTTGTTGACACATTGATTATTAGAGTACATAACATCAATGTTAGAAATCAGGATCAGTATAGTACAATTTTTATGTTCTACTGTTTCTGTCTTTATGTACCAATTATGCGGGTCATAATTGAATGTTATGATTTGTCATGAAACGTTTTTATTTAGGTCCTAGCACAGTTCTGTTTAGTACCCACTGTATTTTATTGTATGTATACATAATAAATTGTGATCCTTTTTCTTTACTAGTTTGTGGATTTATATTATTTTTTTTAAATTCAGGTATGGATTGTTTATGTCAGTCTATTTAAAGTTCAGTTCAAGGGAACGTCACTTTCACATGATAATTTTAGTGAGACAAGAGATATGTAGGATGTGGTAATCAAAAACTCCCCCAACTTTTGCTGAATGCTTAAAGAACATTATTTACACCAGTGAATCAGCCATGGCTTGCGACCAAAGAAATAAAGCTAGGATTTGGTCTGCATTGATAGATTGGAGGGAGAAGGTAAGTAAGTCTTATGATTAAGCCAAGCTTATTGTTGGTCCTGGCCTCCTTAGTAACATCCCAGGGCCCTCAAAGTGAACAGGAGATGGAAATGGAAACAGTATTACCTTTGTGGGGAAGCTCTGTTCTCTCCATTTCCTCCGAGGGTCGGTACAGGTTGGTATGGAGAGATAGGAGAAATCCTACAAGAGTGTTGGCAGTATGAGGACAAAAAAACATATTAAAAACACAACCTTGACGTCTTGTGGGGCCTCTGGGAAAGATTTGTGAATTTCTGTAACCGCTACACTTAACTTGTAATACGCGATGGTGTCCAGAATAGAAGTACTGGTCCTTTAGTGCTAACTGCAGTGACACAAATTGACCATTGAGGTATATATATTCACCATCAAAGTTAGTTGCATGTTATGTAACCTGGTGCCAGCATCAAGAGTAAATATGAGCTGGGGGTGGCCTATAATGGGCACTAATTGGGTGAATAAATGTTCCACTTTAGCCCTTCGCAAGACCTCCCTTAATACCCATAGTGTTCATGCCACTGTATGAATTTGCGTCCATGGGCACATGGGGGTCTGAAAGAGTGCCTCTGCAGAGGCAAGATGATGTTCAGTAGCTGTGTGGGCTTGAAATTGTGTGGAAAAGAGCCCGCAATGCGTGACGTGTGCCTAGGTGCTGTAATAGTAGAGGTCCATTTCTGAGGCACCCAAGCCTCCTGTTCGAAAGGCAGTCTCAGTATCTCCCAGGCAATTTGGGGTTGGCCCCCAGCCCACAAATGGGACACCAACCTGGTGCCAGCATCAAGAGTAAATATGAGCTGGGGGTGGCCTATAATGGGCACTAATTGGGTGAATAAATGTTCCACTTTAGCCCTTCGCAAGACCTCCCTTAATACCCATAGTGTTCATGCCACTGTATGAATTTGCGTCCATGGGCACATGGGGGTCTGAAAGAGTGCCTATGCAGAGGCAAGATGATGTTCAGTAGCTGTGTGGGCTTGAAATTGTGTGGAAAAGAGCCCGCAATGCGTGACGTGTGCCTAGGTGCTGTAATAGTAGAGGTCCATTTCTGAGGCACCCAAGCCTCCTGTTCGAAAGGCAGTCTCAGTATCTCCCAGGCAATTTGGGGTTGGCCCCCAGCCCACAAATGGGACACCAACTAAGATCGTAACTGCATATAAAGTAGAGCGGCCAGGGCAGCGGCACATTAATAACAAGCATTTGCAATGCAATAGGTCTCGCATTTATGCAAGTTTGAGCTATTGACATTGTAAATGACAATGCTTTTTATTTTTATTTTAGTTTTTAAATCATAAATAAAAGGCATTGTCATTTACAATGCCAATAGCTTAAACTTGCATAAATGCAAGACCTATTGCATTGCAAATGCTAGCTTTGCCAGTATTCTGTACTTGAAGTCTCCAGTTCCAAAAGCCTCTTAATTATAAGTCTGGAAGAGGCAATAGGGCATTCAAAGCAGTGCATAACGTAAAATGAAGGGGACCACCCACTTAATGTTCTAAGTGGCCTCTGGTCTGGGACCCCCATTTGCACAGCTGTAAATCCGAGACTGAATGGGCACCTCCGAAAGGTGGGGTCCTCTGCATCTCAGGGGGCTATGGTAAACCCCTGATTCAACTTAAGGTAATACATCTGTGACTGCATGAGTTTCCTTTGTTTTTTGTGACTCCTAGTGTTGTTTATCACATTATAAAATAAGGATTCCAAGCCCTGAGTATGCAAAGCAAACACCGGACATGCCTGACCCGCTCACCCATAGACCTTCCCAGCTTACAAGCTGAGACTCCACATTCTAATTCCAGCAAGGAGAGACGTCATTAATAACGGCACCACAGATTGAACTCTAGCTCTCTCCCATGGGCCTGTATTATTATTTATTGTCAAGGATTTGTTTTGTGCCCTCTTGCGCCCCCTTCGGAACGTTTGACCTGGATGGACGGAAAAAGTTACAAAGGAGGTAGCCGAGTTCTGGGCCCATTGACACTGCAAACCACAGATGGGAGCTCTATATTGCCCCTCCCCCTTTCATTGCCACCTCAGCCTGTAGCAAGGGGACACAAAAAGTGCTTTTCAAAGCAGTAAATGGCACCACCCCTAAACTTCCTGCCCTCAGTCATGCCTGCAGGGGCTGCCTTTGTTACCTACAAGCATCTCCTCCTCTGATACCCATCAGAGGGTGTGGGGGGTGCACTCCCCATCTCAAAAACCCCTTTAAACAAGCGCAGTCGCTAAAGTGAGCGGACCGTACTACAAATAAATTAAAGTGAAAGCTAAAGTATAAGCGGATCACGCTACATGCAAATTAATTAAGTAAAGAAGTGCAGCAGCTACTGTGAAAGCGTACCGCGCTGCAAATAAAAAACCATTAAACAAAATAGTGCTCACAGCCAAGATAAAACCGACCGTGTAACATGACCTGTAAAAGGTCCAGTCCTTATGGGTGGTAACAAATGGAGACAAGGAGGTACTAAGGAGGGACTAACAAACCTATTTACCAACCAGAAGCCAGCATTGAAGAACGACAATGACACAAAGCTAGTGATAAATATGGGCAGAGAGTGGGCAAGGCTTCTAGTGCATACCCTAATACAGCATGCATTGCAGAGGGAGCAGCGCATGCATACTGCCGCTAGACTCTACCTAAACACAGGGAACGGCCTGAGCAAAAACCATTCATACCTGTAATTTTACAACTTTTTTCACCACCTCACCATTGAGCTAAAAGACAAACATGCACTGTTTGAGTTCATTGCAAGAAAAGTGCAAACTTAAATGTAATATTGATCTTACAACTACAACTCTCTTAATTAGCTGCAAGACACAAGTGTCAATAGAACCGTCCTCAACAGTCAAATGCACACTATACCTCTTCTCAGCACTTGTCTGTCGTGTCCTTCACGGCAATGAGGACACAGGACTCGGTGGTGTCAGCAGCAATACTTTATTCGTGACCATTAATTTCCCCGGCCCTACTCTAACTGCCCTTTTCTTTGCCTCTGCTCCTCCCTTTCCTGTCCCTTCCACATCTCCTCCCACCAACTACTGGACTGCTAAATCGCGTTCTTACATCTCCCCTCTTCTTGAACAAATGCAACAGTCAATCATGCTGATAACAGCTTGCTACTAAACACATTTGCCTTCCTTGCAGAGGGATGAGACAGTCCTTTCCTAACATGGTTGGTAATGTCCCATATATTCGTTTTCCTTCTGCTAGACCTTTGAGTCAGCCTCGCTGACCCCATCCGGAGTGACGGTATATTATTCATGTCTTAATATAACTGTGACTGGGGTGACATGTTGCGTGGCGGGGTGACCGAATATTCTGAGTCATCGGCATGAGATATGTTGCTCTGGACGGGGAGAACGTTCTCTGTTTCCATTGTGCATTCAGGTGATCGATGCCATGGCGTTTTCGTGACCTTGATTCTGTTGACCCGAGTGATTGTACAGACATGCCTTCTGAATCAGATGAGTCTTTTACTAATTTCCTTTGAGAACGTTCTTTTTGGTGTGTCTTGACTGGTAAGTTCCTTGAGCTGGTAGGCCGTGACGAACTGCTCTTGGAGTCGGAGCTATCTGTGGGAGATTTCTTTGGGTACATCTCTCAAAGGGTCTTCTGTGCTATTGCAATGGAGAGATTGTTTGATAGCCACACGTTTATTATTTTTGTTTGATCCCAGGGCATTTTGTCTCTGCCTCTCTCATATGATGTTAATTGTCTCCTCTCAGCTTCCTCGTTGTCACGGGTATCTTGAGTGTATTTCCTACCTCTTTCCGGTGTCTGAGTGAATCACCCCGTCTTATGTGGTTTGTTTCTTCTTCTCGCTTGTTGAGTGCACTGGCGTCTGTGCCATGGGTGTGATGTCTCCCACTGCTTGATGCTTCTCCGGACTCGTCTACGAAGTTTGATGAACAGTGGATTGGTCGGATGCGTTCGGTACCAGTTTCCAGGGTTGGCATGACTGGTCCAGTCTTCTGTAGTTTGTCTTTCCTTCATACTTGTTGAGCAGGCTGTCATCTGTTCCATTTGTGTGGTCTGTTCCACTTGATGCTTCTTCAGAATAGTTTGTAATGTTTGTTAAATGGCTCCTTGAAGTTGAATGACTCCTTGAGGTTATATCAGTGAGGCTGTCATAACCCTGGATCATCCTGGTCTTTTGTTTGCCATCCTCCACTGTCTTTTGTATTGTTGAATCAGAGCATTTCATGTCACTTTGTCTCTCCTGCTGTCTTATCTCTAGTCTGCCTTTGCCCTCCCTCTTTCTGGCTTTGTTTGTTTCTTGGGCTATATTCACAGACATGAGAGATATCTCCTTTCTTTTATCTTCCTTTATTGCATTAAGGTGCAATTCTTTTGATAATTCTCTTGCTTTGGCCCGCTCTCCAGCTTCTGCCCTCCTGAGGATTTCCTTTAGCGAGAACTGCCTTTGAAGGATCTTGCGCTTTGTGTCAGGTATTGAACAGCCTTCGATTACCCGGAGTCGAATTGCTTCCTCGTTTGTGAATGTATTGAAATGGCAGTAGTGCACCAGACTTTGTAACCTTGTTATGAAGTTTGGTAATGATTCCCCGGGTTCCTGACGTGCTGCGTGGAAAACGATGCGTTCATGATCCACGTCTTCCTTTGTGTTGAAATGAGCGCGTAGCGTCTCTTTGAGTTTTCCATATGTCTCTGTGTCCTTTGCTGAAAATGTTCTGATTAGGCGTCAGCCTTCGTGACGCACCAGCTGAAGTAGTAGTAGCCGACGTTTTCCATCTCTTCGCTCTCTGGTTGTTGCAAGAAATTCATCCAGTGACTCCAGCCACCGGTTCCATTTGGGACCCAAACTCTGGGTGCCGGTCTGTGTCACTAGGGGTGGTACTCCAATGTAGGGGTTACATTTTTGTGTGTCTTTTTTCACCGTCATGATGGTGGAATGTGCTAGTATGAAAATGTCACAGGACTGTTCACTATGCTTCCCGTATTATTTGCTGACCCTCTTCGGTCGAGATCTTGCGTATAGTTGTTTTCCTTAGATTTTTGGGAAAACTCACTCACAGGTGACCACTGTATTGTGTCCGCCAGCTTCACCTTTTCCTTATGGAGATGTTCCAGCTTTTACGTCTGTCTCAGTAGGCTTCAGTGAGGTAGACTTGGATTGCCTGAGTTCAAAATGGTCGCCACTCAGCTGCAGGTGATTTATGCTTCCTCAGCACTGGTACTTGTCGACATCAACATCTTGGTCCTTTTCTCAAGACTTACGCGGGTTACCAGTCACTTTTTTTGATGAGAGAAAGCTTCACTGACACTTGTTTACTCGTGTTTCTAGATCATTTATTTTCTTTCTTCCTTTAGTTTCAGTTACTTATCTTCACTTGGTGTTGAAAATTTATTTCGGGACTTTCACTTGCTCGTGCTTGTTACACTCAGGATTCGCATTTGCTTGTGCTTGTCGCATTTGAGACTTGCATTTGCTTGTGCTTGTTGCATTCGGGACTCTACCCGTGCTTATTGCTTTCACGGTTTACATTTGCTCGTGCTTGTTGCGTTCAGGATTTGCATTTCCTAGTACTTGTTGTATTTAAACTTTGCATTTGCCTGTGAATATTGTATTCGGAATTTGCATTTGCTTATGCTTGTTGAATTTGGCTCCTGCAGTTGCTTGTGCTTGTTGACTTTATCTCTTGTATTTGTTGACTTTTGCCACTGCCTGACTTCAAAATGGCCGCTCAGTATCTTTAACATGGGATGGGAGCAGAATGCATTACTCCAAGATGGCCGTCGCTGTGGAAATCTCGTTTTCGACGAGATTTTGGCTCAGTATTGCTTGCAGTTTATTTCCATGCCTGTGCTCACTCACCACCGGGTTGCAGGCAGCAGGACACTCACGAAGGCCAGGACCACTGCACCTCCACGCTGGCAGACCCCAGAAACCTCTCAGCTACAGGTAGGATCGGGGTGGGCTCCCGTCCTCGGTGTCTTTGCGCCGACCCCTTTTGGAGCTGGGGTGGGCACCCAGGCTTCAGCGCACACGCAGCGCTCACAGGGTCACGCTCGACACGGCCACCAGGTCGCAGAGCCTCGGCCAGAGACGCGCTACCGGGGCTCCTCGCTCACACGGCCCACGCTCTCAGAGACAGAAGGGCGGCACGTTTGTCGCGACGGCGACTTTAGCCAATTATTCCCCCGCTCAGGAACTGGATCACCGCTCAGGGAGTAGCGCACTTGCACAGCGTTACCATCCCACCCTGGTCGCCAGTTGTCGTGTCCTTCACAGCAATGAGAACACAGGACTCGGTGGTGTCAGCAGCAATACTTTATTCGTGACCATTCCTTTCCCCGGCCCTACTCTAAGTGCCCTTTTCTTTGACTCCGCTCCTCCCTTTCCTGTCCCTCCCACATCTCCACCCACCAACTACTGGACTGCTAAATCGCGTTCTTACATTGTCTAGTAAAGACTTTGTTGTTGCTAACTTGCCTCTTCAATTTGCTGTGTGGCATTTCTCTTATTTTGCACTCAAGACCGAATACAGTGTCGATCAGCAGCAGTCATAATTAATTTACATCATTGCATAGTGATTCTTCCACTGATAATATGTACCATCACATTTACTCACAGGCGGAGAATGGGTGAAAACCTTTGGTACATGAGCCTCTATTTCTGGCGAATCAATATTGCCAGTCAATTATCAAGTACTCCAGGCTATAAACATTCAATTCAAGGTGTATTGATAGGTATATGTGAAAAGAGTGCTGTCACCAAACATCTGGGATAGTGGGGGAAACATGACACCAGACTTTTGGAAACATGGAATGCAGTGTCACTTGGATTGTCGCTGGAAAAGGTTATTTCCGGGTTCAACAAAGATTGAAGTGCTATTGTTTGTATTTGTACTGATTCAGCTACGTATATGAAAAAATTGTGTGATGACCAGTCAAAATCAATACCGGAGCTGGAGTGCCTTTCTTTAAGAGATCCTTGCCACTTGCTAGATGGTATGCTGAAAGCATCTTTACAATCTTTAGAGTTAAGGAAGAATGCTATTGACTTTGTAGTCCATTCTGGTGCACCGTTTCGTTATGGGTGGGAACTAAAATGCAAATATTTTTCATTGTGTGCTTTGTGTGGCATCAAAGAAAGAGTCATCCTAACTGTGCCATTTAGACGGTGGTTCTCAGTCCTAGGGGCCATGAATGCTATATTATCCATGTGGCAACAGTTTACGGAATTTTTGCTTAGTGATGATGCCAAAGGCAAGAGATGTGAAGATCTTTGTTTGCATATTGATAGTGATGTGACAAAAAGTACTCTATTGCATTCTTAGATTTTTACATGAAAACATGACTGCTGTAGTGGACATAATAAAAAAAACTAGAGTCTGAAATCACCCTTGTCTCCCAAGTGTTCAGCGTAATTGGTGTAGATGTGAAACATCTCTTTGAGAGCAGGCTGGGCAACACTTTTAGTGACTTTGGTACTGCAACATGTTCCATGTTAGAGTGCTTGCCACTTGGTAAGCAAAGAAATGTGGAGGAGCGATTCAGGAAATTTTATTTTACAATGCATGAGAAATGGCTACCAATGATGCATAGCAATGTTCCTTCACCAACCATGCCATTTGAAGTCAATGAAGCTCACTGTGGTACTCTGTACAAGTTATTGATTCCTTTCATAAAGGGGGATTTTCTCCAGGCTTTCAAAAGTACTGCTTCATTTTTGACTGCTTCAATAACTTGGAAGGCTTGTGTGCACAGTTAAACACATATATTGCAGAACCTGTCCTAGAGAATCGAAATCGTCAGGTGCACCAGTACTGGCATGGAAAGCTACGTCAGTGGCCAGAGTTAGCAAATTGTGTACTGGCTGTTTTGGTGTTGCAAGTCTCAAGTGGCAATGTTAAGAGGGCTTTTTCACAGTTAAAGGTTTACATGGGAAGGAAAAAGCGAGCGTGCATTACCAAAGACTCACTGAAGAATTATTGCATGGTGTGCTACAACAAGTTGGATTCGTAAAAAATGTATTTGGACCTCATATACACTGTACGTACACTGTCTATATACCATGCACTATCAGTGCAGAAAGCAAGTAACAATAAAAGCAAAACATTGGAAAAACACTGTTTCTGTTGTCTTTAATGGCATGAAAATGTGTGACCTCTGATAACCACTGTTTTTTAAAGTACTGAAAAAAATGGAAAACAATGAAAAAGTCCCACCACAATTTACCAAAAATAGATTAGAAAACAGGAAAGCCTAACAACAAACATGGCACCACAGCAACTGTGACTTTTATGTTTACAATGCTCAGAGACTTGTGCGGTCAGATCAAGACTCCATCAGGAACATGAATGGAAGAATACTGTATTTTTACCATGTTAAAAGCAAACCATATTCTCTAAGGCAACCCAGTGTAGATAAGAGAGATGGTTAGCATGTTATATGCTATATTTTGAACAATTCATAACCTGAACAAAATATATATGCAGACACTCAAATGGTTTGCTTTTCCGTAGTTGTGGTACGAGGAGGAAGCAGCTTGTGGAAGCTAAACAAATGATCTGGGGAGTGAAGAACTGCGAAAACTAAAAGCATCCGACCTTTGGAGCTTTTCTTATGCACAGTTCTATGCATTGTCCCACTGACATGTTTTGACCTCCAGAACAGAGACTAGGGTCTCCATTCTTAGAGTGGAGAAAAGGTGGGGCACTACTTGAAACAGTAACGAATATGCTACTTACCAGTATGCATCTGTTCTTGGCATGTAGGGCTGCTGACATTCATATCTGTGCGTAGATCGCTGCCTAGTGTTGGGTCCAGATGATTGCACATTGGTGTCCTGGAAGAGTCTTCGAAGTATCACAAGATAGGTGGCTCCTCCCCTGGACTACAGTGCGCATGGGCATCCTCTCCATCCTCAGATTGTTTTTCGCCATTGTGACAGAGATGGAGTGTAATACAGTGAGTGATGTCCATGCTACATAGTATTTCTGAATGCTACAGCTGCTACAGGCACCGGGGAGGAGGGTGGGCGATATGAATGTCAGCAGCCCTACATGCCAAGAACAGATGCATACTGGTAAGTAGCATATTCGGTTCGAGGCATGTGGGCTGCTGAATTCATATCTGTGCATAGATTACATAGCAGTCCCTCTTGTTGCCCGTGCCAGCTGCAGCAGTCTGAAAAAGAGTTTTGAGAACATCCTATCCTACAGATGCCTGCTGTCTTGAATGTACATCTACGCAGTAGTGTTTCGTAAATATATGTGTAGTGGACCATGTGGAGTGTGCTCTTGGAGGAATGGTTAGTGTGCGTTTAGCCTTTGCATAACAAATCTGTATACACTTAACTATCCATATGGCTATTCCTGCTTTGGAGAAAAGGCAACAAACAGTTATTTTGTGTTCCTGAAATCCTTTGTTCTGTCTATATAGTACATAAGAGCTCTCTTGACATCTAATTTGTGTAGAGATCTTTCTGCGACATTTTCCGGATTAGGATAGAAAACTGGCAGTTCTATGGTTTGGTTTATGTGGAACTGCGAAATCACCTTAGGCATGAATGTAGGGTTGGTGCGTAGTACAACTCTATTTGCGTGGACCTGTATAAATGGCTCTTGAATGGTTAGTGCCTGGAGTTCACTAAATCTTCTTAGTGAGGTAATGGCTACTAGGAAGCAACTTTCCAGGTCAGAAATTGAATCTCACAAGAGTGCAGAGGTTCAAAAGGTGGTCCCATCAGTCTGGTGAGGACCACATTTAGGTTCCAGACTGGTGAAGGTGGGTGTCTGGGAGGGAACACTCTTTTGAGTCCCTCCAGAAAAGCTTTAATGGCAGGCACTCTGAATAGTGAGAGGTGCTGCCTGTTCTGCAGATAAGCTGCTAATACGGACAAATGTATACGAATGGAACTGTACGCCTGATTACATCTGTATAAGTGCAACAAATAACAGATAATGTTTTGAATAGATGCATCCAGTGGGTTAATGTCATTATTGGTACAATATATGACAAACCTTTTCCATTTAGCCGCATACCATGCTCTGATTGTGGGTCTTCTTGCCTCCTTGATGATGTTCATACATTCTGATGGCAAGTTGAGGTAGCCAGATTCTAAGACTTCAGGAGCCAGATCGCCAGGATGAGCTGTTGCGGATCTGGGTGCTAAATTTCACAATGGCTCTGCGTTAAAAGTCTGGGTGTTAGCCGCAGTCTTTGATGCGGTACCACGGAAAGTTCTACTACCGTGGTGTACCATGGCTGGCGTGCCCACTTTGGAGCAACCAGGATGAGTGTCATCGAGTGTTGCCTCAGCTTGCGTGCCACCAGTGGTATTAGAGGTGTTGGGCGAAAAGCGTACGCAAGCCTGCCTGACCAGTTCATCCATATCGCATTGCCCTGTGACTGCGGATGTGGGAACCTGGCGGCGGAGCTATTGCATTTTGCGTTTTCCCTTGTGGCGAATAGGTCTATCTCTGGATGACCCCACTGCTGGAAGTACGGTTGGAGTACTGATGGATGTATCTCCCACTCGTGCATCTGGTGGCTGTGTCTGCTGAGCAGATCCGCCATCTGGTTGTCCTTGCCCAGGAGGTGTTCCGCCATGAGGAAGATGTTCCTCTGAATGGCCCACTTCCACATGCTCTGAGCCAGATGAGACAACTGTGGAGAGTGTGTTCCTCCCTGCTTCTGTATGTAGTACATGGCAGTCATGTTGTCCGTCCAGATCAACACGACCTTGTTGCACAGGTGTACTTTGAAAGCTTTCCTTGCCATGAAGATTGCCATCAATTCCAGAAGGTTGATGTGCATCTTTTTCTGCTGTGTCGTCCATAGTCCCTGCACTGTGTAATGGAGAACATGAGCTCCCCATCCTTGGAGAGATGCGCCCGTCGTCAGTATTATTTGTGGTACAGGCTCTTGGAACGGTCGGCCCTTGCAAAGGTTTTGTGGGTTCCACCAATGCAGAGAGTTGTATGCCCGACCGCTCACCAACACTAGGTCTTTCCATTGTCATTGAGCCTGATTCCACTGACGTGCTAAGCACTCCTGAAGCGGGCGCATATGTAGTCTCGCGTGCGGGACTATGAAGATGCAGGAGACCATCATGCCTATCAACTGCATGAACACTCTTGCTGGAAGTGAGTTTTGGGGTCTGAATTTCTGTATCAGCAATTGCATGCTGTTTATCTTCGCTGAATTTGGCTGAGCTTTGGCTGCCAGAGTGTCTATAGTCGTGCCCAGGTACTGTTGCACGTTATATGTTATATATGTTATATAGTTACTTGTAACGCGCACTGTTAGTCGAGACTGTCCTGGCGCGAGAGAGGATTCAGATGTCAACTAAAATAAAAGCTGATAGTCTACAAGGCTTGCCTAAATAAGTGAGTTTTCAGATGTTTTTTGAAATATGTGAGGTTTGTCGTATGCCTGAGAACATCGGGAAGGTTGTTCCACAGCTGAGCAGCTCTGACCATCAAGGATTGTCCCCCTGGGCGAACTCTCTTAAATCTGGGGATGACCAAATGTCTCAGGGTGGCAGATCGCAGTTGACGAGGAGGGTGGTAGAAAGCAAATCTGACCCTTAGGTAGGACGGACACGGGCCATGTAAGGCTTTAAAAGCCAGAGTCAGGATCTTAAAGCGTACTCTAAGAGCGACTGGAAGCCAATGTAACTCTGAGAGCTGCTTACGTATGCTGAGTCTCCTAGGAATATTAAAAAGGAGCCTTACTGCCGCGTTCTGGACCACCTGCAATTTGTGAAGCAAAAAGTCAGGCGCGCCTATGTAGAGGGCGTTGGCGTAATCCAGACGCGAGAGAATAAGTACTCTGGCCACTGTTTCTTTTGCCTCTTGGGGAAGAAGAGGAAAAAACTTCCGGAAAGTGGTTAGGGTCCCAAAACACGTTCCCGCCAGTCACGTGATTTGTTCCCGGAAGCATAGGTCAGCTCCAAACCAGATCCCTAAGTTCTTTGCAACCCGCAGTCCCCTGTGGGGCAAGGCAATCTCCTAGGTCAAATTGATTCCTTAAAGGCCGCCGGAAAGTGGCCATACAGAAGTAGCTCTGACTTGTCCTCATTACACTTGAGACAGGCCCGGGCAAGCTTGGCAAATACTGAGGCCAGGCACTGCCGGACACCATCTGTACAGAGGTTGTTCTTGTCCCAAGTGAAGAGAAGTAGGGTATCGTCAGCGTAAGCCATTATTTTCTCACCCAAGCTCTCAGCAAAGCAGACAAGGGGGTCAAATAAACATTAAAAAGCAGGGGACTCAAAGTCGACCCTTGTGGAACTCCTGTATCTACCCTGCTGTTCGAAGAATGGTAGGGGGGAAGCCATACTTGTTGGAACCGATCTGTGAGAAAAGATTTGACCCAGCTGAGTGCCGCGCCTGTGATGCCACTGTCCTCCAGCCAAGATAGAAGCTGGACGTGGGGAACCGTATCAAACGCGGCAGAGAGCTCCAATAAAATTAGAGCCGCTCTGCCGCCCCCGTCCAGACATTCCCTAATGGCCTCAGTGACTTCCACGAGAGCGGTCTGGGTGCTAAATGAGGTACGGAACCCGGACTGGTCAGGATGTAGAGCCCCCGAAGATTCCACAAACTTCTCCAGCTGTCGAAAAGCAGTCTTTTCACAGACCTTGGCTAGGGCCGGGAGCAAAGAGATGGGCCTATAGTTTTTTGATCATTGGGAGGAGTTTTGCTTCTTTCCACTGGGGAGGTACAATACCTGTTTGCAAAGACTCATTAACCAAATCGGTTACTGTAGGAGTAATAACCTCCGCCACACCGCTCAAAACTATAGCAAGGCAGGGGTCAACAGGAGACCCGGACTTCAGAGATTTTAGGATAGCCAAAACGTCCTTCTCTTCAACTTTTCTAAAAGAGAACATTACGTCTTTCGACTTTATGCAGTTGGAGGAGATGGAAAGTTGGAGAGAATCAGTTTGGTCTCGGGCCCCCTGAACAGATAGGGGGTAGCCAGAATCAATAGGTTTAAGACATTCTTGAATTATTTTTTTTTTTCTATAAAATAAGTGGAAAGTTTCTCACACCAGCCCTCAGATATAGGGACCGACAGAGTTTCTGCCACTGGAGACGTAAAAATTTTAACAATAGAGAAAATTTCTCTACTGTTGTTTTTGGCCTTGTGAATCCTGTCTGCATAGTGATCTCCCTTAGCCTTCTTAATTGCAGCATAGTAGTCTTTTTGCACTGCTCGGAGTTACGCCTTAGCTACTGGGCAGTACTCTCGCCTCCAGATTCTTTCCCGCTCTTAACAGCCTATTTTTAAGGTTTTAAGATGTTCCGTATACCAAGGAGAGGAAGGGGAGCTCTAGGTTGCTTTGTACCTTTGGGCTGTGGTAGTAGGTTAACCGAGGATCTGATCCATGTTGAGAAGTTTTCAACCGCTTCCTCTAGATTATCAGACTTGGCCGGAAGAGTATGGGTCAGGGATACTGCTAAAGCTGGGATACTAATTTTTTGGGAAAGGGGACCTGATGCTCTTTAGCTAAGGCGCGAGCCCTGTCCATCTCCCAAGAGAAGCCTACCAAAAATTGTTCCGACCACGTAACTGGCCGAGGAGTATCAGATGTGATATTAAAATTGGCATAGACAAGATCAAGGCAATGTCCTCCAAGGTGAGTAATATCCTGAACCTGTGTCCTAAGGTGAGCTAGGGCGCATAGTTCACCCAAATCCCTGACCCCTGGGGCAACATCCATATGTATATTAAAATCCCCAAAGAGCAGGAACCTGGGGAACCTCAACGCTCTCTGGGCGACTAGCTCCTCCAGAGATTTGATAAAGGAGCCCAGAGGACCTGGGGGGTGGTAGATCAACAGCCCTCCCAAGGTGAACTGCGGAGAGAGAGCAATCGAAAATTCCAGTGCTTCCCCGTCCTCAATGACACCTGAGGATTCCTTCATCAGAGACCTTTTGTCCCTATAAATTACAGCTAGTCCTCCCCCTTTGCCCGAACTTCGATCTAACCTTGTTATCTTGAAACCCCTGGGTATAGTCAGCTCAATCGTTGGAGCACCGAAGGTGTGTAGCCATGTCTCTGTGACTAATAAGAGGTCAAGCAAGTTATCAATGATCAACTCGCGAACCTCCTCCGTATGCTTGACTAAAGAACGTGCATTAATGAGAGCAGCGCGAATTCTGGGGCAAAAATCACTGTTAACAGGGGGGGTGGGGGTGAAGGAAGATCTAATGAATTGAAACTGACAACTAGGGCAAGCCCTATCAATGGAGTGCAGAACCTCCCATGGCATAGAGTTGCCACACAAGTTTTTATTGAGGGAGTGAAGTAGCTCTCTGCTGTATGTGATAGGGGAATCTAAATGATGGAGCCCTGAACGAGCAGCGCCTCTGGCCCTGTGCGCTGCTGGGGCGCAGACTGGAGCAGACGGGCTTACCATAGGGACGCACCTGCTGCGCCCGTCCGCTACGCTCCCGGAAACACATTTGCTTCTTATGCCCTGCCTCCCCATAAGCGCTAGACCGCTAACTCCGGCCAGGCTTCAGGAAAAACACAGCCCAAGGTGGTGCCTCGCCCTCCACTCAAACAGCACTGTCAGCTGCGGTGGAACGAGGCGAGGGAGGCCGCAGGAGGAGCAAGAATGTGCAAAAGATGCAGTAAAAAATGCAAGTATTAAAACCAGTGCTCAGACATAGTAAGTGACAATTTTTTAAAAGGAGTTAGGCGCCAGCATCTAAATCATGCCTGCGCTCACTGAGTAGCCTGACAAGCTTTTAGATGTAAATAGCGAGCTCATAGATGAGAGATCAGCTCAGACTAACACAGAATCCCCCCAGCAAACCTCAGGCCCTGCCACCGACCTGAAAGTTCACCGTGAGCCCTGCGCTGCTTGTCTTCTTATGCCCTGCCTCCCCAAAAGCGCTAGACCGCTAACTCCGGCCAGGCTTCAGGAATAACACAGCCCAAGAAGGCGCCTCGCCTTCCACTCAAACAGCACTGTCAGCCGCGGTGGAACGGGGTGAGGGAGGCCGCAGGAGGAGCGAGAATGTGCAAAAGATGCAGTAAAAAATGCAAGTATTAAAACCAGTGCTCAGACATAGTAAGTGACAGTTTTTTAAAAGGAGTTAGGCGCCAGCATCTAAATCATGCCTGCGCTCACTGAGAAGCCTGACAAGCTTTTAGATGTAAATAGCGAGCTCGTAGATGAGAGATCAGCTCTTACTAACACAGAATCCCCCCAGCAAACCTCAGGCACTGCCACCGACCTGAAAGTTCATGTGGGCGGGCTGAAGATGTGACTTTGGATAATTCAGCGAGAATCCCAGACTGTGAAGAAGATGAATGGTGTGGGACATGTGGCTGGCACACTGCTGGGCTGTCTTTGCTTGAATAAGCCAGTCGTCCAGATAAGGGTAGACATGTATGTGCTGTCTCCTTAGGTGTGCTGCTACTGTCGCCAGGCACTTTGTGAACACCCTGGGTGCCGTCGTTACTCCGAAAGGGAGGACTTTGAACTGATAATGTTGGTTTTGAATAGTGAACCTGAGATACTTTCTGTGTGATGGGTCTCCCTGACTGAGTAACGGTAGAACCTGCTGTAAGGAGAGCATATGAAAATGCTCTGACAGAATGTATTTGTTTAGAGGCCTTACGTCCAGTATGGGTCTGAGAGACCCGTCCTTTTTGGGTATTAAGAAATACAGAGAGTACACCCCTGAGCCTTGGTCTTCTACAGGCACGAGCTCTATGGCTCCTTTTTGCAGCATGCTGACAACCTCCTGCTGCAATAAGTGTAAGTGCTCTGCGGACAAAGGACGGTGTCTTGGTGGTATGGTAGGTGGAGTGGATGTCAGCTCTAGACAATACCCGTACTGGACAATGTCTCTCACCCACCTGTCTGTGGTGATGGAATTCCAGACCGGCAGGAACTGTTGCAGTCGCCCCCCGACAGGTGTTATATGGTCGGGGGGCAGTGACAGGGCGTCAGAGGATCTGGAATTGTTGTTTCCTCTTCCTCTGCCCTTGATGTTGTTTCCACAATATCCACCCCTGTTGTGTTTATTGTAGGTGGTTTGTGTACCTCCTTTATTATACTGTGTCTGCTGTGTGTTTTGGCCTCTTGAAGGTCCTCTATTACTGGAGCGATGAAAAGAGCCACCCCGAAACTGCTGTGACTGCAGAGCCCCCATAGACTTTGCAGTCTCAGTATCTTTCTTAATCTTTTCAAGGGTGGGGTCAACCTCAGGCCCAAATAAGTAGTCCGGGTTAAGTGGCTGATTGAGGATAGTAGTTTGTATCTGTGGTTTGAATCCCGAGAATCTTAACCAGGCATGTCTTCTTAACATGACGCTAGTGTTAATGGCTCTGGCTGCAGTATCAGCTGCGTCTAGCGCGCACTTGATGGAAGCATTGGTTATAAGCTTTCCTTCTTGGATTAGCAGCTTCGCTCCCTCCTTGTACTGATCTGGTAGGTGTTGCGACAGTGTCTCAAGGGTATCATAATGGGCCCTGTCATATCTGGCTAAGAGTGCCTGAGTGTTGGCAATGCGCCAGATGTTAGCTGCCTGCGCTGCCACCCTTTTTCCCGAAGTTTCCAGTACTTTCGACTCCTTGTCAGGAGGAGGAGCATCACCTGTAGTTTGGGAGTTTGCTCTCTTACGTGCATTAGAAACAACGAATGAGTACAATGGCAGCTGTCCTCTTATGTAAGTAGGGTCCACAGGTGCCGGTGTATATATTTTTTTCAATTCTAGGGTTTAATACCCTTGCTCTGGTGGTATCCTTAAAAATGTCATCAGCATGCTTAAGGACCCCTTTCAGCATGGGCAGAGTCTTGACGGTTCTTTCCGAAGTGGAAAAAGTGTCGACCAGAAAATCTTCCTCAATAGGGTCAGCATGTAGTTGCACATCATGGTTACCCGCCGCCCTTTCAATAAGGGTGATAAAGGCAGTAGTGTCCTCATTAGGAGAAGTTTTTACATTGTATGTTTGTGTGTCAGGGGCATTCTGTGGATCTCTTGGCTCAGCTGGGTCTGCCCATGGTTGGTTCTGATCGTCGGGATCAGTGTCCACATGATAAGTGTCACCCTCATTATCGTCATCCCCTGCATCCACATCAGAGTATGTGGGTGAAAAAGAGTGAGGTTCTTGTCCATAGGATTGCAGAGGTTCCACAAGAACTGGTGATGTGGTTGAATCCCTCTTCTTCTTTAATGGAATCTTATATGACGCCATGGGTGTTTTTGGTATTATTTTCCTCTTACACATGGATAGTCTACCAGTGTCCGAGTCGATGAACTGCCTCAACTCCTGCTCTTCAGGCTCTTATGTAGCCCCTACTCCCATTGACACTCCTTTAATGGCTCCGATACCCTTTTTTGGTTCGAACATTTTCGGTCGCACCATTGGTGGCAACCCGAATTTGATTGGTGTCGATGCGGTCTGAAGTTTGCCGACCAACTTCGGGGTTGGGGCCTTCTTTGGTCCGACCGTTGCAGCCTTTTCTTTGATGCGTTGGAGGGACTCCGACACCTGTTTTGATATGAATGGGGTCGGCTGCGTCGACTCGACAGGGTCCTTGGAGCCAGTCTTTGTATTGGTCTCGGGTCTTGTCCGAGGATCGACCTCCTCTCTCGGTTCGAGCCTTTTGACTGCGTCGACTCTTTTTGATGCCGACTTCGTCGGTTCGACAGCCTTGACCTTGGTCTTTGGTGCCCCAACCTTTGGCTCGACGACCTTTTTGAACTTCTCGGTATCGACAGCCTTCTTCTGTTTCTTCGGCTTCGCGGGGTTTGAGGCCTTGGAGCCGACCTGAGTTAGTTGCACTTTCGGTTTCGTTTTTGATAGTGATGCTTTCGGTTTCGATTTCTTTCGATCGACCAATGGCATTTTCGATACCGATGGCTCTTTATATATGTCCGTAGCCGGGCCTTTATGCGGGGCTGTAGAACGATTCGATAGATCTTGGGTAAGGCCTTGTGGCGATCCCTGGACCTGAGCCTCATCAAGTGCTTCATCGTCGGCCCCCGTATCAACGGTTGGGCCAAGCTCCTCGCCTGAGCTATCTTCTACGGCCCCAAAGGCCTCTGCATCATCTCCTACCTCATCGACAACGTTTTCTTCTTCTTCCAACATTTCTTCATCTTCGGCGTCATACTCGGAGTCATGGTCTGAAACAGGATCCGAGTGTTCTTCCTGATCCTCCAGATCAATGACCTCTTCGTCTTCGGTCCCGAAGATGTTTTCTGGATTAGGCGCTGATCTCTGAGACTCTATTCGAGCCGCGCGTCGAATCCAAAGAGTTTTCTTCGACATGAACCGGGCACAGGCCATACCGTTGGCTTCGTTGTGATCCGGGGACAGTCACTTGTTGCACACCGGGTAGATATCGATGTGCGGGTATTTTGCATTGCAAACTGGACACCTCTTGAATGGGCTTCTTTCCATTGTAGATCGAAGATCGGGTCGAGTGTGGAAAGAAAACCATCTGATTCCTCGATGTCCTCTCGAAGCAAAGTTACTGGTACCGAACGAAACGATACAGACGCTGTCAAAAGCCTTTTGGCTTTGTAGAAAGTTTTCCTAACTTGAGCTAAGATAGTAACATCCGAACCCAATGGCGGGAAAAAACAATCTGAGGATGGAGAGGATGCCCATGTGCACTGTAGTCCAGGGGAGGAGCCACCTATCTCGTGATACTTCAAAGACTCTTCCAGGACAACAATGTGCAATCATCCGGACAAAACACTAGGCAGCGATCTATGCACAGATATGAATTCAGCAGCCCACATGCCTCGAACATAATTGTACCCTAGGATTTATCAGGTGCATTTATTTTGAGTTCCAATGGTCGGAATAAGGGTTAACGTGGAATATTTTTTTAGCATCAATCACCTAATCTTTTCTTCCATGACTTCCAACAATTTTATAGTCCATGCTGTTGGCTCATCCAACTCTGCCCGTATGCATTCTCATCTTTATGCCATCCATGCACTACTCAAAGTCTGCTGAACAAAGGTAGACATGTTGCACAGATCTCTGCATTTCCATCATGAAGGTAGCACACTATTAAGACTGTAGGAACTCCCTAGTTCCAGATGCCATTACGCATATTAAATTTACTGGATGCTCCTAGTTGTAACTGCAGCACATGATGGTGCTTAGGAATTTTGTGTGCTACAATGGGGGGTGGGTGGAAGGATGTTTTTTCCCATAACCTGTGCTCTCCTTTCACTCCTATATGCAAGTTTGGTGTAGTGCCCCCCAACTGGAAGAAGGCTAAGGTCAGAGCCCTGCTAAAAAAAACTCAGCTTGGATCCTGAAGACCTGGCCAACTACAGGCCCATTTCACTATTACCAACCATCAGCAAAATAGCTGAAAAACATGTGAATCAGGTTCTCTCTTCCTTTATTGAATCCACTGATGGATTACATTCCACTCAGACAGGGTTCAGAGCAAAACAAGTAACAGAGACAGCTCTGGTGGCGGTAGTGGAGGTGGTTAGGGGTATTGTAGATGCAGGAGGCTGTGCTGCGGTGGTCCTGTTGGACCTCAGCGCAGCCTTCGATACCGTAAACCACTCTCTCTTGCTGCATCGGCTGCATCTCACAGAGGTCTCTGGAGTGGCCATCAAATGGCTCCATTCCTTTCTATCTATCTAGAAGCTTCTCCGTCTTTGAGGGAGAGGTGTCATCCAGCCAGCTGCAACTGAATCACGGCGTTCCCCAGGGATCATCCCTCAGCCCTACTCTGTTTAATATTTACATGAGACCTTTGGCTGAGGTGGTTCTTCCCTGGGGAATCCAACTTGTTACCTACGCCGATGACACGCAGCTGGTTGTGTCTTTGGTGAGGAACGATGCTTTAAATCAGGGGATCAATAATCTGACCCCATGTCTCACCAAGGTTCTGGAATGGATGACCTGCTCCTTTTTGAAGTTAAATGGGGCCAAAACGGACATTAGGCTTCTGGGTCACAAAGCCCCAATTAACCTGGATCCTTGGTGGCCTTACTGTCTAGGACCCCCCCTAGCACCTAAGACCCAAATAAAAAGCCTGGGGATCTGGCTAGATTCCTCCCTTGGATTTCATTACCAGGCTAAGAAGGTAGCCGCAACCTGCTATGGAGTGTTGAGAGTCTTAAAAAAATTGTTCGACCTCCTGCCTTTCGAAGCTAGACGATTGCTGGTCCAGTCGCTGATTTTGTCGCGGCTGGATTATGCAAATGCCGTCTATATGGGGGCTCCAGTCGGCACCATAAAAATTCTGCAATCTGTACAGAATTGTGCTGCTCAGCTGCTCATGAAAGTCCCCAAAAGATGCTCCGTGAAAGCCGCACTTCAATCCCTCCATTGGTTACCCATCAAGGGAAGGATTATATTCAAAACCCTGCGCCTGGCGCATAAGTCCATCCATAGTGCTGGCCCGCCCATTCTTGATCCCCTCTTTCGTCGCCATCAATCAGTGAGATCTTTGAGATCCAACCAGCGGAACTTGCTGGTAGTCCCCAGGACGAAGCTGACTCGGATGGGTGGCCGTCGGCTTTCTGTGCACGCAGCTAAAGAATGGAACATACTCCCAGATGACATCAGGCACGAAACTAACCACCTTGCTTTCAGGAAGCGTTTAAAGACACACTTGTTTCAATAGTGTCTTCCATGTCCTCGGGTCTTACAGCGCTGGGATGCTCAAGAGTAGCCATGCGCTATAGAAGAGGGTATTCATTCATTCATTCATTCAAGTTAGACAGCAGCTACATCAAGCTTTTCGAGCGGCAATAGCTGTAGCATGCAAAATGACCCCATTTTAAAGATTTTTAACTTGTTCCAGGTAAATAACCGTGGCAATATTCACAACTTACACATAAAGATGTTGGGGTCATTTAAGATACCATCAGTCACTTGACTGTGTCCAATTAACTCAGACACTATAGTAATGTAGCTCGTATCTCGGTCTGAAAGGAGATATATCAGTGCATCGCCTGCCACTCGGCTTCTCACTAGCAGAACAAGCAGCAATGTAAGGATACCCATCCCATGCACCACTAAATTGGATGGATGGATGGATGGAAGATAGCACCCCACCCCTGCCTTAATAGAATTCTCTCCACTCCTTTAACAAGTGACACCTTTGAGAGCAACTCTCTTTACATGCAGCAGTCACACTTGCCCTTAAACTAAGGTGCAAAATTGCTACCTCAAGGTGAAACGGACACTACATCCATGGGTTCTCACCTGCCAACGGCCACAGGATAGCAGCAGCACATAGAGGCAGATAGCGGTGCCGGACATGGCGTGCGTAGAGGGCATGCTGTACTCAGAACACGGGCGGGAAGGAGGGTCGGGGACGCAGCACAACAATGGGAGTGCGAGCGGGGGGAGGAAGGGAGAAGGCACAGACAACAGGAGGGAGGGGCGAGTAGAGATGACAGTAGGAGAACCTCATTAAAGAAAATAGTGCTCACAGTCTAAATAACATGTACAGTGTACCACTCGAAGTAAAAGGGCCAGTAGCCATGGAAGAATACAAATGGCGACAAGGCCATACTAAGGAGGGACTAACAAGCCTATAAACGAACCCGAAGGCAGCATTTACGAAGGACAAAGTCAATGAAAAACATGGGCGGGGATTGGGCGGGGCTTTCCTCATGTACTGAACTACAGCAGATCTTCACCAGAGCAGGGCTTGAGCCCTGACTCTAGGCTCGACCTAAACAAACAAACAAATTTTAGGACAATCACCATTTCCACTCTCTCAGGAAGAACCTCGAAGACACCAGACTCTGCTTCCAAGAAGGAATGAAAGACGTCGCAGCCTGGATGAGGGACCAAAAACTGCCTAAATTTGAACTAAAAAAAGACAGAGGTCCTTGTCCACGGACCCTCCGCACTGCGTGGGACAGCTCCTGGCGGTCGACTGCCCTCAGAAACCCTCCCACCCCGACGGACCATGCCCGGAACCTCAGCATCTTTCTAGACTCCTCTCTCACCTTGACCTGCCAATCAACGCCGTCGCCTCCACCTGTGTCAACTCCCTCCACATCCCCTGCAAGACCTTCAAGTGGATACCTTTGAATGCAGAAAGACCGTCACACACACTCATAACCAGCAGATTGGACTAAGGCCCTCTATGCTGAAATCAACAAAACCCTGCTACACAAGCTCCAGACCATCCAGAACACCTCAGCCAGACTTATCCTCGGAACCCCACGACACGAGCACATGACCTAGAGCGCACAAGACCACAGCTGGCTCCCCATTGAGAAGAGAGTAACATTTAAGTGCTCAACCACACCTACAAATCCCTCCACAACATCGGACCCTAATACCTCAACGAAGGAGTCTCTTTCCACGTACCCATTTGCACCCCGGTAGAGACCCCACACATCCACAGAACCAAAGCAGGTGGAAGAGCCTTCTCCTATGTCACAGAAAAAACCTGGAACAAGCTCCCAGTCAATATCAGACGCTCACTCACTCTGCACACCTCAGGAAGAGCCTCAAGACCTAGCTCTTCGACTGATCCGGAGCTGCACCCACCCTCCCCAACAGCGCCCTGAGAGCCTCATGGGTGAGTAGTGTTCTTTATAAACCACTGATTGATTAATTGATTGATTGATTGGAAATCGCTAACCTACCCGACAAAGAAAGCAGGAGACCACACCAGCTCTCCACATCCTCATCAATCCACGTCATCAGGCACCCAACAATGGTCCTCCAGAGGTCATCAATGTCCCACTGAGCCTTACCCTACGATATTTGACATGGCCATTGGCCCACAAACTTAGGTACTCAGGATAAAACGTCTTTCTTGAATTTGTAAGGGGAAACAGGATTGAATTTGTCCATTTAATCGTTACTCCTGACAGGCCTCCAGACCTCGTGAATTGTCTGATGAGTGGGCCTAGGTTGGTGTGTGGATCGCTGACGTAAAGTGTTACATCGCTAGTTCACGTGTAGACAGCGATCCTACGGGGTGTGAAAGCAATGCTGCCCTCCTAGTGACGTTGCCTCAAGCGTGCCGCAAGCGGCTCCATTGCTATTGCAAACAGGATGAGGGACAGGGGACTTCCTTGTGGAGTCCTCCTTGTCACCAGAAATGAAGGTGTGGTAATCCCATTAACCCATATCCAGGGCACCACTTAACCATACAGTAGCCCAATCAGACATTTAAATCGAGAGCTCAGTCCAATGCATGACAGAAGAGAGAAAATATAGGGCAACTTGAGCGAGTTGAACACCTTGGTGGTGTCCAAAAACACAGCCGCTGTGCTCAGGCTTGGCTCAATAGTATGAAGAACGGCAAAGAATATGTACATCATATGTAATGTTTATCTACCCGGGACAAAACCTGACTGGTCTGGACGCACAGCATTTAGGAGCAGTGGGAGCCGCCTCTAAGCGATCAGTTTAGCCAGGATTTTACTATCCATATTAATCATTGATTCAGGGCTTATGAGTCACAACGTTTAGGATCTTTATAAGTTCTGAGAATCGTCATGATCAACAATTCTCTTAAAGGGAGCCAGCTGCCAGTAGGTGGGCATATTCCTTATAAAATGCCACTGTCAAACCATCTCGCCTTGTAAACTGACATGGTGCTAATAACCTGGATTACCTCTTCAGCTGACAAGAGTTTCATTAAGATATTTTCTATGGCTGTCTGGGAGCAATAGCAGCTGCATCAAGTCAAAGTATGCCTCAAGGTCTGGGGGAAGGGTAATCTGCTGTGTCTAATACAGCAGAGAGAAGAAATTAATCACTGCCCCCTGCACTGCCTCATTGCCATTGTGCTCTAGAAATTGCTCATCTTGAAATTCTACTATGTAGTCACTTGCCCAGGGTTTGTGCAGCATTTGGGTCAATGTCTAGGCTCTGTCTCCCTCCCCATATCTTTGCACTGGGTCTCCTTACCTAAGGACCAGGTTTCTCTTTGCGCTGCATCCTCATACTCCTCCAATTTGCCTCGGATAGATGCAGACACCGCTGATCTGCATTTTGAGAAATACTTGTGCTCTAATTCCCTACTCTCCTTCTCCAGTCACGCAAACTCACCTCACAGCTTCCATGTACCATAGCCTGCTTCACGATGCATGCACCCCTTATCACAACTTTAAAGGCCTCCCAAAGGGAAGACCGTGCCATCTCAGATGTATCATTGCGCTCAAAGTATTCTGTCATAGTGGTTTTAATTTCACCTTGGAACACTTGGTCCTGCAGCCTCCAGGTAAATTCAAATGAGGGGCCCTCTGAGAGAGCAAGTTCAAGCAAGACTGGGGCATGATAAGACAGTGTCCGATGCATGTGAGAGATAGTGTGGTCCAGGCATCAACGTCCCCCGACATCAAACTATAGTCAATACGGGACAATGTGGTTTACACCGCAACTATGCATGTGCCTTCAGTTACATTTGGTTTGCAGGAGCACCATAAGTCAGCAAGGTCAAAATCATCTATAATCAAATGCAGCTGGGCCACTGCAGGCAAATGTGGACATCTGGAATCGCTTGATCTACCTACCCCTGGGTCTAACACAACATTAAAAGCCCCACCTCATAGTTTCGCGCCAGGGCCCAAGGAGCCAACCATGCACCATACCTCTGCAAAGAACATAGGGTCATCCATGTTCCATCTATACACTGCTATTAGCTTAACCAGGTCCCTGCAATATGTCAGCAAGCATCACAGTTCTCCCTTGAGGGTCCCATATTACGTTGTGTATGCATTTGTAAGCCCTTGTGGACAAGTACAGCCACTCCTAACGCCTAGTTGGAGTAATATGCCACATGTTTTTTCTCCTATACAACCCACCCTCAGCCTGACCAGGGTGAGTGGAGCTCCTGCAAAAGACAGATATGTATCAAATGCCACTGTAAATAGGCAAGTACCTATCACTGCTTCTGCTTCTGCCTGTCATTAAGGCCTCAGACATTCCAGGTATGTGGCTTAACTGAACGCATGTGTAATAAGGGTTTGTTGTGTGGGGTTCGCAACACCTAGTCACTACCTGCTAGTTACGCAGGCGCACCTTTGCATTTTGCCAGACATTGTAAATTGTAATTATGCACCGAATGAACCTCAGGGAAGAGAAAGGGGAAATAAAGAGCAGCCAACAAGCTGTGAATAACAATATTCAGTCGACCTTTCCCCACACCTCCCACTTTGGCCCCCCAGTCTGACCAAATTCCATTAACCTTCCTTTGTGAAATCCCCAACAGTTATGTGGGAGAGTTTGCCGGGGACTCATCCTGTGGGGGTTATCTATGGGTCCTGCTTACTCCCCGTCTCCCAGTCATCAACGTGCACTTCATCCTCACCGGAACTGGTATACATGTACGGGGCATCACCCATCCCAATTTCTCTCCCTCCTACCAGAATCAACATGGTGAAGAGTGCGCATTTTGGAGGTGTCTCTTCAGTGCGTACCTGCAGGTAAATTACCATACACATAGTGTCCGGAAAAGGGGCCACAGCTCAAGTACAACCAGCTTCCAAGTCACCGGCAAGGTATGCCCAGCAGTGACATTGCAGAGTTAAATGTTGTTACTGAGGTCCTCTGAGATCACTCCACGGGCATTCATGAAAATCCCTCTTTCCTTACCATAATTATTTGGTGAACTTGGCTGCAGACTTAGGGTCAGGGAAGTAGTGAGTCTTCCTCTGGTTTAGTATCCGAAGCGTGTCATGGTACAGCAATGAATATTTGGCATTGGTTTGCTAAAGGATGCGCTTAAAGGACAGGTAGTCTGTTCTGGCGACTTGTACGGCCATCGTAAAGTCTTAATAGGTGGATACTTCTTTACCTTGGTACTGGAGCAGCTGCCTCTCACTCGCCAAGCCCTAGGTCACATCATGGTCCAGGTAATTCAATAAACTGGCAAAGATAGGACGGGCCAGAGCTCCTGGAGGGCACAGCTGACCAATGGATCACTGGGCGCTCTCCAAAGAGAACATGGTGGAGAGTGTCTCTCCAAAGAGAGCCCAGAGTATACATACCCTCGACATAGTCCTCCATTCTGCCCATGGCCATTGACTCAGACACCCCCAGAATTCAAAGGTTATTTTCTAGGTCTTTATTTTTATTTCGTTATTGCTTTAACTACTTTCTACATATGCAAAAAATGTTCCTTATTCACGGACTGTCCATCTTCTACATCCTAAGGGCGACGTTCAAGTTTATCAATTTAGTCGGTGGTCAAATCTATCCGCTAAGACATCCTTTTTCATATCTATGACTGTGAGGCTCTGTTTCAAGTTCAGGAACATGGCTTTGATATCTGGTTCTGGGGCAGAGACATTCACACTGCTCCTACATGGTTAAGAGCAGTCAGCGGGTAGTTCCATTGTATGGGTCTGTTATCAAAGGATAGTTTGACTTGCTTTGCATCTGCTTCACCTATCATAAATTCAGTAAGTCTCCTCAGACAGGGTCAGTCCTGGTTGGGCTGGTACCCGTTTCAATCCACTTCCGGGCATCAGTATTTATAAGGTCCCACCACTCCCCAGCTCACAGTCAGCATGGGGGCTCAAGCAGACCTGTGTCCTTTTTTCTCTGAGCCAAACAGCTGTCAGACAGAGCCCATATGCATGTATGGCAGGTCTATGACTATGGCCCTGCAGGCTCAGCAGTGGCCAGCTTCTCAACCTCATAGCCCCGTCTCACCCTGAGTCCCCAGGGGGCATAGATAACAGGCTAGAGCACACCGTAGCGGTCTTATCAGTCCAGTGCGTAATCCAGGACACAGCTCACTACACACTTCAATGGCTCCAATGTCAGTGCTCGGGGTCGCTCGGGAAAAAAACAAGGTCAGGAGTCGAGGGAGCATGCCAACATTGCCAGCCATATCCCAGTTCTGTTAGGCTTCCTATGTCTGTGATTGCTGTTGGTTCAGCAAGTAGAAAGGGAGCAGGGCTCCCTACTCCTTACCATTATCTTGCAGCGGAGCTCCACTAGCCTGCTGTTCTCAGTGTAAACAGTTGTCCTGCCAGAGTGCTAACATCGGTCCGCACACCAGCCCCCCCCATAACACATTGATATCCCATAAATAAATAGACAAGAATACATGTTGGTGGGAAAACGTTGCAGCAGGTTTATTAGCATAACTTATGCCAAAACATGGTGGGTTATCTTACAGACGATCTAAAGGCAAACCGCCCCTCGCAGCTTGCCACCTGATAGGCCAAGTAGCATTGCGGCCTTGACCAGACGGTGCTTAGCGGTTGTGGTGAGAGGATAGCCCCTCCCATATCCGGTAAGCCATTGGTCCACCCTCTTGCTCACACCCCCCCCTGCGAGGGGCTGAGCATTCAAGCGACCCCCGGTTGTCCAGGTTTCCAACTGCCCGTAGGATAACGGGGCGCAGTCGCACCCCAGGGCCCACCGCACAGATCTCCTGGGGATATTGGGCCTCAGCACCCTTTGTGCTCCTGAATAGGGTACTCCTGAGTACCTTTCAGCCTCTGGATCGTCCTGTAACTCCGCCTGCAACACAATTAACAGATATTAAATGCATAACCCCCCCCCCGCCTCCTGAGATGCAGGGTAAGCGGAAGGGAGGGCAACATCGAGGGAGAGGAGGACAAAGAGGCCGACTAGAGAAGGGGGGGAAGCCCTAAGTACCCCGGCCCTACCCCCCTCGCCCCCCACCCAGCCGGAAGTGACGACTCACTTGGCTGCCATGCTTGCCATCTTGTAGAACTAAGGGGTCCGCCCTCTTACGAGTGTCCCCTGCGGCGACGAGTCAGACGGCCAGCATAGTGCTAATATCGGCCCGCACACCAACCCCCCATAACACATTGATATCCCATAAATAAATAGACAAGACAGCTTGTTGGTGGGAAAACGTTGCTGCAGGTTTATTAGCATAACTTATGCCAAATCATGGTGGGTTATCTTACAGACGATCCAAAGGCAAGCCACCCCTCGCAACTTGCCACCTGATAGGCCAAGTAGCTTCGCGGCCTTGGCCAGACGGTGCTTAGCGGTTGTGGTGAAAGGATAGCCCCTCTCATATCCGGTGAACCATTGGTCCACCCTCTTGCTCACCCCCCCCTACGAGGGGCTGAGCGTTCAACTGACCCCCGGTTTTCCAGGTTTCCAACCGCCCATAGGATAACGGAGCACCGTCGCACCCCAGGGTCCACCGCACAGATCTCCCGGGGATATTGGGCCTCAGCACCCTTTGTGCTTCTGAATAGGGTACTCCTGAGTTCCTTTCTGCCTCTGGATTTACCTGCAACTCTGCCACAGCCCTGATTGTGGCGACCGTCGCAGCCAGGGCATCCCACCTGAGCTCACTTCCTTACTCACAACCTGCTCATAATAGGGCTTCCTGATGGTCCAACAGGAATAAGTTCATGCCTACCCTGGAGAGGTGAACTCCTTCCTCATCAAAGCTTCCAGTGGATTTCGCGTGAAGTTCCCCATCTATACTACTATTATAAAGAGAGAACTCTCATCTTTGAGCCAGGTAAACTCTGGAACGACAGTGCCAATCTACACACCCGATACACCGTTGAAATTGGCAGGGTGTGTAGATGGTCATAGGCCTTAAAAATAAAAAATAAAAACCTTATATAAAAAGTTAATTAAAAAAAAAAAGTAGTTCCCCAAAGTAGCGCCGGCCGTGACGTGCGTCGTCACGTCAGGAGCAGGGGAGGAGCAGCGGACATGGCGCGCGGGGGAGGAGCGGTAACGTGCAAGGTGCTTGAGATAATTAGACTGACACATTTTGCCACGATCTTGCCTCGCTAATGCGTCCTTCCATCCAGCTAATAGTGCAGAATGGGCAGTGTTCCTACTCCGTAGGGTGAAAATGAAAACCATTCACCTCGAGTTCCATAAAAATCCGCCAGTTATGTGCAATGTGCCCACTAGATGGCAGTAAACGACTGGTTAAATGTGCCAGTACGAAACAAGCTACAAAAGAAGAATGTTTTTCGTGGTACATCAGTCACGTGAACTGAAACCAATTAATGACAGTGATTCCATGCCTCTGCTTAAAGACACATTAAGCAAGACCATTTTTTCTGAAACTTGCCAGCGCTATAACTCATAGCAAGAAGTCCATTTACTGGTGCATTTGAAGGATTACAGCGAGAAGGGAATGCCTGTTTGAACCTCATTTTCAAGTGGGCCGTTATTTGGAATGCAATATTCCACCCGGTAAATACGATACTGTTTGGTGCGGTATTTAACAGGTGTGGAATTACCGTCAAATTCTCAGATCAGCACCTCGCAATGTGGGATAACATGAGAATGAGGCACAGCAGTGACATGTTGGCCTTCTATCCCTTCATATGGGTTTAACACAATGACATCTAAACATGGAGGAGTACACAAAGAAAGTGTAATCTATACTACTATTATAAAGAGAGAACTCTCATCTTTAAGCCAGGTAAACTCGGGAACCACAGCGCCAATCTACACACCCGATACACTGTTGAAATTGGCAGGGTGTGTAGATGGTCATAGGCGTTAAATATTAAAAAAAAAACCTTATATAAAAAGTTAATTTAAAAAAAAAATAGTTCCCCAAAGTAGTGCCAGACGCGACGTGCGTCGTCACGTCAGGAGCAGGGGAGGAGCAGCGTCCCATGAGCGGTGGACAGGGCGCGTGGGGGAGGAGCAGTAACGTGAGGCCAGCGGGGGAGCAGAGAGGCGGACATGGCGCGTGGGAGGAGCGGCTGCGGACAGGTGATGAGTACCAGAAAGGCGAGCTGGACCGGCGGTGAGGAGCAGAGGCTGAGGTAAAGAGCCGTGGTCGGGGCAGGCGGGGGACGGGGCGGGCGGAGGCACGGGCTGCTGAGCACTGACACTGGGCAGGCGGGGGTAGGGGAAGCCAGCATTTCAGGCTTGCGTGCACTCCCGCCCCGGCCCCGCCCGCCACGACATTGTTCGGGACACACACAATGTCGTGGTGGGCGGGGGCCGGGGCGGGAGAGCACGCAAGCCTGAAATGCTGCCCGCAGCCCTCTTCTGCCCCGGGCATCGCCGGGGCGGGCTGCTAGTGTCTAATAAAGCCAAAACCCATCAGCTCGGCGAATTTCCGCATAGTGCAGTTAACCCTCCTGCCCGCTACCTCTAACGCTTGCCCAGAGCGTGCCCCGAGCCAGACCTGCCGTGGCGTGATCTCAGACCACCACAGTTCACAGGACCCTAATAAGTTACCTATCTTGGTAATGTTCACCTTCATGACCCCCAGCAGAAATCTTTTACCTCGAATAGGTAGGTCATTCCCCCCCAGGTGGAGTACTAGCACGTCTGGGGGATGGGGGCTCCCCTGCAATTCTTGTTTCAAAATGCTGAGGACCCCATTCCAACGCAAGCCATTGAATCCGCGCCATACAAATTGAGTTTTTATAAACCCATGTTTCCAATTCCTGCTTTCGGCCCACAGAGCCAACTTGGAGACACCCTCGTGGCCCAACACACAGACCGTTGTTCCTGGTAAATAAAGAGAAGTGGTGTATGAAACTAATTTTATTAACACACATTAAAACCACACTGCAAATCGATACATCGCATAACATACTGTTGCGGGACAGGGCCCGATAACTAGCCGCTTAGTGATTATCTGGCTAGTGGCCA
This sequence comes from Lissotriton vulgaris, assembly GCF_964263255.1. Classification (NCBI taxonomy): domain Eukaryota; kingdom Metazoa; phylum Chordata; class Amphibia; order Caudata; family Salamandridae; genus Lissotriton; species Lissotriton vulgaris. Next base: position 1,774,305,663 of record NC_141687.1, read on the forward strand.
GGTTGGCTTCACAAATGCTGCTTTTCACTTCTATTAAAACACTCCTAACATTCTGCTGAATACCTGTGACTTAGATATTGCTCTCTGGTCTAATGTACCTCTTGTAACAATTCGAATGCCACCTTCCCACTTGCTTTATGCCTTCTATGTGCAAACCCTGCCATGGTGGCTGCCCCTATGCGGAAGGAGTGCGTGCAAAAATGCTTGCCCGGCGTACATACACCAGACCACACCAAACAAGCTTGCATGACATGTTCCACTTAATATTTGGAAAGAGGGGTGCCTTCTGCATGTATGAGGAGAAACCCCTCAACTGTCAGGCGTATGGCTAGATAGGCAACCAGTAAACTGACTGGGCAGAACTTGCTCAGTCCTAGGCTTTGAAACCAAAACACATTCCCTCTCCCCCGCTGGTGAGTTTTACATTGTTGCAACGTGATCTTGAGTGTCTTGCCTATCACTGACACATCTTGATACTGCAATGCTACACCAGTCATGTCGTTCTTGGATCTAGCCACCAGTTTGCAGATCCTAAAAGCACCAAAGAATGCCAAACTGAATGTGGCGGCGAACAGTGACGCCTCGAACTCTGAGGTGGTGGCCTGGGGCAGCCAATTAATCATGCCTTGCAGCGTCTGGAGGTCAATGGGCGATCTGCTGTCAGGTGCCTTGGGTTCGCTTCTAGCCCACCCTTTCAATGCTGCCCTAATTCAAAAGGTCTTGGTAGGGTGTTCTGACCGAGTTTTTGCCCCTTTTCTTGAGTGAAGGTGATTGAAGGTGACTTTAGCCTGCTATCATTCTAATAGGAGGACTAGAACCTTAGACTGGGCCTATTTACAAGGCGTTTGATGCAATCTCCTACCCGTTTCTTCATTCTAGGGCTTATAAACCTATGTTAAGGGATAGATTCCTTAGTATTAATATTAATCCGTCCTTTTGTAAGAGTGCTAGTATATTTCTAATGGAGTTATGCTTATTTTGGGCTTTGTAGGCCTCGAATGGGAGAGACTCCATCTTTCTTTCTGCCTCAGCAGCTTGAGATGCTTTTAGGTCAAATGTAATGTTTTAGTTATGAGGTGTTGTTCGCTTGGAGAGAACCGGCTCAGGCTGGCCCTTATCGAAGAACTGTATTTTTCTTCGTATCGAAGACATAACATCAGGCCGGCCGGCTGAGAACGTGTCCTTGGTACGGGGAGGTACAAGAATTTGGTGGGCGGCAGGTTACTGGCCGTAACTTTCCTTGCATGAACAAGGTTCCATATTAGCAAAAGCATGAGGTAGTCAGAGAGTCAGTTTGTAGGCGGCAGCTAGCCGTTAGCATCATTGCAATTAATCATCTTAAGGCAGACAGTCGCCATTTTGAAGTCCGAGAAAGACCGAGAAGCTAATACTCTCTTAGAAAGATTGAAGTTATTTTAGTTGGAGCAGCTGGTGAGCTTTAACAGAAAGATCAGAGCATGTAGAGTGAAGTAGTTAGCAGAGAGAACGAATACCAGAGTGGTAGAAGCTGATTTATAAGATCGAAGCTGGAAAGTGAAGACAGTCCGTGATTGAGAGGAGATAGGAGTAGTGCAGAACAGCAAGAGAGCAGCTGATGAGACAGACAATAAGAGGAAGGTTCCAGTGACTTGGAGGGAAACGGAGGAGACAGAGCATAGCGGTGCAGACGTGTATCCGTGACTGCAGAGGTGATCCTAAGACGAGCCAAGGCACAGACGAGAAGGGAACCCAGATGACTACCGAGTCCAGACTTCATACTCATAAGGTGACGTCGACCCTTTCTTATTAGCGTGCACACACATTCTAACCTTTCCTTTTGCTTTTCAGGCTATGTGTAATATTGTAGTGTTATATTGTTGATGTCATTAATGAATAAAGATACCCCAGTTCTTAGTGAACTAGTGTGTGATTGTTGCTTCCTTATGATAAAGTTAACCTTTCTTCTAGTCAGATGCTGTTATGTGAACGGATGCGAATCCCGTCCAGGTAAATGGTAACTGAGCAAGGGAGTAGAGGAGCACTAGAAATAGGGAATAACCTTTACACAGTGTAATTTGGCCATTCTTGTGTGGGAGAGGATCGACCTGTCTATCTGTCCCATAATCTATAACATTGTATTATCCCAGTAGAGGAGAGAGAGAGTTCCCAATATGGAGAGGGTATTCATAGGAAAGTGATCGTCGTTGTGTAGCGGCGTTATACCCACCGGATTGTGGCTTGCGAGAGCACCAGGAGGACCTGGTGTGTAACGAGAGCACTGATTGTGGTCAGTGTGTATACCCACAGGATTGTGGCTTGTGTATATAGGAAATAACGAGAGCACTGATTGTGGTCAGTGTGTATACCCACCAGATTGTGGCTTGCGAGAGCACTGATTGTGGTCAGTGTGTATACCTACCAGATTGTGGCTTGCGTGAGCACTGATTGTTATCAGTGTGTAATGGTAGATAATCGGAACTGCCACAGGGTAGTCTAGTCTGGGCCCCTGTTGCCGCGAGACTATAAGGTAAGAGTGTGGTGTTGTAGAATATCTAAGCTTGTATATTGCTAATTCCCCATCCTTAGTAGGTACACAGGTGCCCTTTGTAAGTAGGTCCTGAGGAGGGAGATGGTTACGTTTCGGCTGGGTTAGTGGTGTTCTAGTCTGATTCTATCTGGTCCGAAAATCCGGTCGTTACATCTGGCGTCACGAACCGTTTACGAAAGCCTGTTTGCGCTGAGTTGTTTCTATCTTGTTGGTTTGCGCTCGGCACATACAGATTTACTTTTGTATATTATTTGTTTAAAGTTGTATACATCTTTTTCTTTTTGTCACAATGTTTTTGAGAAAGTCGAAATCTACTTTTAAATTGCCTATTGAAATTCCTGGCTGGGAATCAACGCCTTACGATGCTTTGACCCGTGAGTGGGCCAATTCTACTGGTTTGAGTGAGAATTGGAATTCCTGTTTGGAACTGGCGGAGCCGTCTAATGTGATTGCTTGCTTGCAGAAAGCGCCAGTTGAGAAGGGTGAGGAGCTTCCTATTTTGGGACGCAGAGGTTGGATTGTTTTATCTGCGTAGAGGATTGTACATGAGAAATCTTTGAAATTACAGAGACAATATGCGGATATGGAAGAAAAGTTTGTTGAAGTGCAGAATGCTCACACTCTTTTGCGATGTCAAAATAAATTGCTTGCCGACAAACTTGAGACTTATCAGACAATAGCCGAAAGGGCTGCTGTTCGCATTGCGAAATACAAATATAAGAATCGTCGCGGTCGTGTTTGTAAACAGAAAGTACATCTGGTCGTAGCGAAAGCCGGACTCGATTGGAATCCTGATGAATGGGATGGTAATATCTGCGACTCGAATGATTCTGGCTCCTCGGCTGAGGAGACTGACAAGCGCGAGTCTTCTCGCACCGGACGTGATTGTAAATCTAATTCTTGTGACAAATATGATGATTTCGGCGACTGTGGTCGCTGTTTTAATTCTGATGACATTTCTCGATCTGACTGTCCCTCTAAATCTGTTGATCGGGCTTCTTCTGATGCTCATCCTGAGGTTTCTGCGCATCCGGTTTTTTGCCGTAAATTACAACAGGCTGCTGGCAATCCAAATGGTATTCTTTTGGATAGTTTGGAAGATTTTATGCAACAGGAAGTTAGTGACATTTTGCAACGATTTCGGCAACGGCCCGGTGAGGCCTTGCTTACTTGGATGGTACGCCTTTATGAGTTAGGTGCTGCGGACATCATGTTTGGATGCAGGAGATGCCTTGAAATTTTGTTCTTTGAGTTCCGAAATTATAATGGTGCTGGTCAGATTAGTCTGCTTCAATTAGCGACTGATGGTTGTAATCACAAATACCCTACTGAATCTGATTGGCCTCTGAATGACAAGCCATGGTATATGTTGCGCGATGCGGCACAAAGGCTGAAAGAGGAGGTGATGAAAACTGCAATTTTTCTGAGTACATCTGACAGATTATTGGATGGTTTATTAACATCTTCTGTGTGGAATCGCATTATCCGTTCTTCCCCTGTTGCTTATAAACAGGTTATGATGACTTTATTGATCAACCATACTGGCAATGCATTGTCTATGGTGCTTGAATCAGTACGTCTGCTTAGTGAGCTGGGCGAGGGACTTAAACCTGAAAGACAGTCCAGACCTGAGGGTCGTACTGCTGGGAATCACAGATTTACTAGATGTGATATATTTCTTGCTTTGTTAGATGATGGTGTGAAAAGGGAAGACATTGATGGTGAAACTAATAATCGCTTGTGGGATATGTTTCGCAAACGTGGTTTGGATCGGAAGGAAGGTGCCCGACGTGTGCGAAAGACTGATTGTGAATATTCTGATGACAGTGGGGATGATAGACGTCGTGATGATTCAGATCGGCATGATAGTCGACGGTATGAGCGTGATGTGTCCCCTCGGCGTGAAAGAGAGAGAGGGCGAGAGGGGGAAAAAGAAAGGGAGAGAGATGACCGTGTTAACAGCAGATATAGAGATGAAAGGGATCAGTCCCCCGAGATGAGGAGAAGGGAGGATCCACACAGATTTTCCGAACGAAACTCACAATACGATGCAGATGACAAGAATCTGTTTCGTAATGGGGATGGATATGAACATGACATTATATCGTCCAAAAAATTTGAGAGCATTTATCCCGATTTGTCTTGGTTATCAGAACGCAATAAATGGGCTAGGAAATAGGTCAAGCTCCAGTACGCAGGTGGGCTCACAAAGACAATACACCCTATGTAGATATTGAAATTTTTTGGAAACATCGTAATATCCAAAGGGCCCGAGCATTGGTAGATACAGGAGCGGAGGCCACTCTAATTCATGGAAAATCAAAGAAATTTAAAGGTCAGTTTTTCACAATTACTGGTTTAGGTGGAAAGGAAACCCCCGCAGTGCAGACAAAAATTGAAATGAAAATAGGTCGGATTCCCCGAAAAGAATATTCTGTTTTGGTTGTGCCACTTTTGGAATACATAATTGGAATTGATATTTTGAAAGGTATGACACTGCATTTAGATTATGGCTGTTATCAATTTGGGAGTAAAAGTTATATATCATCCAGACCTGTACGAGTTGGTCGTTTGAGAATGCCCCCTATAAAAACTCCTCAGGCTACAAAAGTTGTTTCTCAAAAGCAGTATCGTATCCCAGGTGGTCACGAAGAGATTAGCTCTACAATTCAGGATTTAGTGGATGCAGGAGTTATAACTCTGGTTACTTCTGCTTGGAATAACCCCGTTTGGCCTGTATGTAAAAGTGATAATTCTTGGCGCATGACTGTTGATTACCGCAAATTGAACAAACATACATCCCCTTTGACTGTTGCAGTACCAGACATGATTACTTTAATTGAGAGAATTCAGAAGCATCCAATAATATGGTATGCGTCTATTGATATTGCTAATGCTTTCTTTTCAATCCCAATTGCCCCTGAGTGTCAGGAACAGTTCAGTTTTACATGGAATGGACGTCAAATGACGTTTAGAAGTCTTCCCCAAGGCTATGTACACAGTCCTACGATCTGTCACCGGCTGGTGGCGGAACATTTGTCTGAAATACCCATAAACCCACAAATTCAGATGAATCATTATATTGACGACATTTTGATTCAAGGTGAGACACAAGATCAAGTTCAAACTCAGTTGGATCAGGTCATTGATCATTTACGTGACAAAGGTTGGGAAATCCATCTCGACAAGTTGCAAAGTCCATCACAAAGTGTGAAATTTTTAGGCATCAATTGGCATAAAGGTAACAGAGAAGTGATTCCACAAGTAAAACAGAACATTCTTGATTTTGCGGTTCCGAGGAAACGAAGAGATGCCCAAAACTTTATTGGTTTATTTGGTTTTTGGCGTCAACACATCCCACATTTGAGTCAGATATTGGCCCCTTTATACAAAGTTACTCGTAAAAAGAATGTCTTTGAATGGAGTAAACCGCAACAAGATGCGTTTGATTTGGCGAAAGAAGCAATTCAGTATGCTTTGGATTTGTGGCCCATGCGTGATGGTGATGTGGATCTGAATGTGTCTGTGCAAGGTCTTTATGCAAATTGGAATGTGTGGCAAAAACAAGGCAGAAATAAAGTACCATTAGGTTTTTGGACTAAAAAGTTACCTGATGCTGGTGAGCGTTATACACCTTTTGAGAAACAATTACTTGCATGTTATTGGGCTCTGGTGGATACCGAGCAATTGACTTTGAGGCATGATGTGGTTTTGAGACCTGAAATTCCTATTATGCAATGGGTTTTGAGTTCGCCGAAAACTCATCGAATCGGACATGCCCAAGAGGCGAGTGTGATTAAGTGTAAATGGTACATACAAGACAGGGCACGCGTGGGACCGAAAGGTCTGGCATCATTACATGAGCAAGTGGCGCAGGCGCCATCGAATGAGACTGGGAGTGATTGTTCCGTACCTATAGTGCAGGAATCTCCTGTTAAGTGGGGTAAGCCATTTGATTATCTGTCTGCGGAGGACAGAAACCATGTGTGGTTTACGGATGGTTCAGCGAGGTACATAGGAGAGAAGAGGCATTGGAAGGCAGTGTCCTATAATCCTATCACACAAAAATTGCTGAGTACAACTGGTGAAGGAAAGAGTAGTCAATTTGCTGAATTATATGCTGTTTACCAAGTTTTAAAACAGGAGTTACCCGGTACATGTCATCTTTTTACTGATTCCTGGTCCACTGCTAATGGACTGGCGGTTTGGTTACCAACCTGGCATTCTCATAATTGGGAATTGCATTCTAAAGAACTTTGGGGTATTATGGCAAGAAATTTGGGAGCTACTCCCACAAAGTACTGTTACAATCTTTCATGTGGATGCTCATACATCAATAGACTCCCATGACAAATTTTTTCACAATATTGCAGATGAGAAGTCTAAAATTGCTGAGGCAGTGGTGGACATGCAGGATTCTGATTTGGTGGGATTGGCGAAATGGGCCCACCAGAAAGCAGGACATTTTGGAGAGAGAACCACTAGCAGGTGGGCTGCTGACCGAGGAATTTATATTCCTCTAAATTTGATCAAAGATGCTATAATGCATTGTCCTATCTGTCAACATTCTAGACAACGAAAAGTACCCCAAATTGTTAGAGGACAGTTACACCGAGGAAATTACCTGCTCAGATTTGGCAAATTGATTGTATTGGTCCACTCCCTATGAGTAAAAACTGCCAATATATTTGTACTATCATTGATACATACAGTGGCCTTTTAGTGGCCTTTCCTTGTAAACAAGCTACCCAAGTGAACTCCATTAAAACCTTGGAATTAATTATGCTGTATTATGGTGTTCCATTTCAAATTCAATCTGATAATGCATCCCATTTTAAGAGAAGATTGGTGCAGGAATTTTGTGTGGAGAACAACATTGAATGGGTGTTTCATATACCGTACTACCCACAGGCAGCAGGCCTTATTGAAAGAATGAATGGTTTGCTAAAAGATCAATTGAGTAAATTAACTGACAATAAATATAAAAATTTGAGAGAATATTTGTTCCAGGCACTGTTGATTTTGAATAATCGTCCCTCTTTAAATGCTGAATCTCCATTAATGCATTTATTTCCTCCAGCTATTGAAGCCAAACCAAATACAGTTAAAAATACTGTAATGTATTGAGAGATTTCCCCTGGAGCACTAGCTCCATGCAGAGCAACCCCAGGTTCCGCTGGCCTGGACCTGCATGCTATGAATGACATTATTGTAAAAAGCAGAGATCGAGTTATCATTGAAACTGGCATTGGTGTCTGTATACCAACTGGAAATTTCGGATTGATTGCCCCTAGATCGGGCCTGGCCTTAAAAGGCATTCAAGTACTTGGAGGTGTCATTGACAGTGATTATCAGGGAGAGATTAAGGTACACCTGCTGAATAGCAGTGAAGTTGACTTACCGATTCATAAGACTGACCGGATTGCTCAGTTGTTAATCATGCCTGTTTTCAGTGGTGAGATTCAGAAAGGCACTGCCCCAACTTTGTTAACTGTTCTAGGACAAAAAGGTTTTGGCTCCACGGATAATCCAGGAGCGAGAGTGTGGGTGCAATGGCCTAAAAATCCCTCTGAACAAGCTGAAGTTATTGCAACCGGTCATGATAACACAGTACTCATCATAATACCAGGGAAAGATAGCTGGGAAGCTGTCCCGGCTGACAAATGTTACTTACGAGAATGAATAATGCCTGTATTTGATTTTCTTACAGATCACTCTCTGGACTGCTGTTGCAGGATGTGCCGGCGTTGGACTCCTTTTGGCCTGCTACGTCGGGAAAGGAGGGAACCCACAGACTTTGGTTGATTCGATAACCCGAGTACCGCGTTCCTTTGCTGCGTGGGATTCATCATCTAACTTTTGGACTACCCTGGCACGAAGGGTGACAAATTCCCCACATTTCTGTTTAACACCGATGCGTTCGGTGACTGACATATTAGAGAATTGTTTGGTTGCTGTTCCCTCTTCGTTGGAGACTCTGGCCCATATTTTCAATATATCATATGATCGTCCTAATATTATTCTTGGTGATTTTGCTACGCACGAGTATTGTCCTCTATGACTGTACTTTCAGATCCAGTACCCCCAATTAATTCCCAAATAATTACATATAATATCACGCAGGGTGATTTATGTTTTTTCCTTACCTGTGACCCAAATGCTATAACGGAATGTGTGCGTTTAAAATTGAAAGGTGCTATGTCATTTACAGCTCATGAACAGACTTTATGTTCCCGAAGATCACCGAAGTCATGTACTTCAGTTAAGAACAATATGACCTGTAAAAGTCTTGTAGTTACCCCTAGCCACTATCGTACAATGCTATTACCTTCTGGATGGCTTTTCTCTTGTGGCAATACATCTTGGCCTTACATTCCTGTAAATATCTCCGGGGGGCCTTGTGCCATTACCAGACTGAGTTTACTAATGTTTTCTTCACATCCTAATATGCATTCCCGTGTTGTTCGTGATGCAGTAATGTTACATGACAATTGTGACTCTACACTACATTTATTTTCTGAATCTGAATATCTTAGTTTAGTTTTTTCGATTCTAGGTGTCCCTGCCTTAGCGGTCTATAATGCTAAATCCATCGGGAAAATGGCCTGTTGGATGGTTAAATCTATCAATCATACTTCTACAATTCTATCTGACATGCTACTGGACTCCCAGGGTGAACGCTGAGCTATTTTGCAGAACCGGGCAGCCATCGACTATCTTTTGCTTAAACATGGACATGACTGTTCTGACTTTGAGGGCCTTTGTTGTTTCAATTTATCTGATCATATTAGATCCATTCAGGCTCATATCGCCAAACTTCATGACTTGACCAAAGAAGTCAGAAAACACATTGATCAGGGCTGGTTTGACTGGCTCTTTAACTGGTTACCTGATTTACATTCTTTACGTCAGATATTAGGGGGTATCCTGATTACTATCTGCATTTTAGTAGCTATTTGCTGTTTTATTCAGTGCATTCCTTCTTTACTCCAGACCTGTAGATGTGGTACTAGAAATAGATCAGTTAGTTTTGTTTCATATTATTCCTCTACGGATGTTAGTTCCATTTAGCGAATGATTAGTAGCCTAAAGTCAAAGGTGAAGTGTTCTGACCGAGTTTTTGCCCCTTTTCTTGAGTGAAGGTGATTGAAGGTGATTTTAGCATGCTATCATTCTAATAGGAGGACTAGAACCTTAGACTGGGCCTATTTACAAGGCGTTTGATGCAATCTCCTACCCTTTTCTTCATTCTTGGGCTTATAAACCTATGTTAAGACATAGATTCCTTAGTATTAATATTAATCCGTCCTTTTGTAAGAGTGCTAGTATATTTCTAATGGAGTTACGCTTATTTAGGGCCTTGTAGGCCTCGAACCGGAGAGACTCCATCTTTCTTTCTGCCTCGGCAGCTTGAGATGCTTTTAGGTCAAATGTAATGTTTTAGTTATGAGGTGTTGTTCGCTTGGAGAGAACTGGCTCAGGCTGGCCCTTATCGAAGAACTGTATTTTTCTTCGTATCGAAGACATAACATCAGGCCGGCCAGCTGAGAACGTGTCCTTGGTACGGGGAGGTACAAGAATTTGGTGGGTGGCAGGTTACTGGCCGTAACTTTCCATGCATGAACAAGGTTCCATATTAGCGAAAGCATGAGGTAGTCAGAGAGTCAGTTCGTAGGCGGCAGCTGGCTGTTAGCATCATTACAATTAATCATCTTAAGGCAGACAGTCGCAATTTTGAAGTACGAGAAAGACCGAGAAGCTAATACTCTCTTAGAAAGATTGAAGTTATTTTAGTTGGAGCAGCTGGCGAGCTTTGACATTAAGATCAGAGCATGCAGAGTGAAGCAGTTAGCAGAGAGAACGAATACCAGAGTGGTAGAAACTGATTTATAAGATCGAAGCTGGAAAGTGAAGACAGTCAGTGATTGAGAGGAGAGAGGAGTAGTGCAGAACAGCAAGAGAGCAACTGATGAGACAGAGAATAAGAGGAAGGTTCCAGTGACTTGGAGGGAAACGGAGGAGACAGAGCATAGCGGTGCAGACGTGTATCCGTGACTGCAGAGGTAATAGTAAGACGAGCCAAGGCACAGACGAGAAGGGAACCCAGATGACTACCGAGTCCAGACTTCATACTCATAAGGTGACGTCGACCCTTTCTTATTAGCGTGCACACACATTCTAACCTTTCCTTTTGCTTTTCAGGCTATGTGTAATATTGTAGTGTTATATTGTTGATGTCATTAATGAATAAAGATACCCCAGTTCTTAGTGAACTAGTGTGTGATCGTTGCTTCCTTATGATAAAGTTAACCTTTCTTCTAGTCAGAAGATGTTATGTGAACGGATGCGACTCCCGTCCAGGTAAATGGTAACTGAGCAAGGGAGTAGAGGAGCACTCGAAATAGGGAATAACCTTTACACAGTGTAATTTGGCCATTCTTGTGTGGGAGAGGATCGACCTGTCCATCTGTCCCATAATCTATAACATTGTATTATCCCAGTAGAGGAGAGAGAGAGTTCCCAATATGGAGAGGGTATTCATAGGAAATTGATCGTCGTTGTGTAGCGGCATTATACCCACCAGATTGTGGCATGCAAGAGCACCAGGAGGACCTGGTGTGCAATGAGAGCACTGATTGTGGTCTGTGTGTATACCCACAGGATTGTGGCTTGTGTATATAGGAAATAACGAGAGCACTGATTGTGGTCAGTGTGTATACCCACCAGATTGTGGCTTGCGTGAGCACTGATTGTTATCAGTGTGTAATGGTAGATAATCGGAACTGCCTCAGGGTAGTCTAGTCTGGGCCCCTGTTGCCACGAGACTATAAGGTAAGAGTGTGGTGTTGTAGAAGATCTAAGCTTGTATATTGCTAATTCCCCTTCCTTAGGTAGGTACACAGGTGCCCTTTGTAAGTAGGTCCTGAGGAGGGAGATGGTTACGTTTCGGCTGGGTTAGTGGTGTTCTAGTCTGATTCTATCTGGTCCGAAAATCCGGTCGTTACATAGGGTCAGTCTGTCCCTTTCGCTTGGCGTGGTGGCTGATGGCTACTAGGTGGCCCGCTATCCACGTGTGGCTCTTCTTGTTTTCTTTAGCCCACAGGATGAAAGCCTACACCTTCAACTCAGCGGCTGCCCCAGTGTCCTCCCATGCCCGAACTGTGGCAAAAAAAAATTTGACGCATGCTGTGTATCTCTTGTTGGTCTTAGGTGCCAGCGACAGCTCCACCAGGGCCCTCATTCGTTTTACCACTTCAACAGGTACCAGAGATGTGTCAGGGGGTGGCATCCTGTCTCGCTCTAGGCCAAGCTTCTTGAAACCGTTGCCACTGAAAACGAGAGAGAGCGTCAGCCGCAATGTTCTTGGTACCTTGAATGTGGCGCACCCCGCATTCGACATTGTTGTAAAGGCAAGCTCGCATCAGCTCGCGCAGTAGGCATAAAACCAAGGGGCAACTGGCAGAGTGGGAGTTTATGGCTTTCACTACTGCCAGGTTGTCCGGCCAAAGCAGGACCCTTTTGGCGGACAATATTGCAGGCCATAAGTGGAAAGCCACAATAATGGGAAAAAGCTCTAAGACAGTGATCTTTGCTGTAACCTTTTTCTTAAGCCAGGCGTTGAGCCATTTCTGAGCGCACGAATCCCTGTCTAAGATGGCGCCAAAACCGTGCTTATCAGATCATCCAAGTAGAGGGCAAGTTCGGGGCTGCCAGCCCAGGGAGCCCTCCAAATCACTGCCCCATTGAAATTGACCAGGAACTCAGCCCGCGATGTTGGTCGTGCCCAGGAATCGCTGGAAATAAGGTGAGCGCTCTACCCCCTTCGTGCCTGCTCCCCCATTATGGGTGCGGAGCTGGGCCGGGCGGCCTGCATAGTAGCAGGCCGCTGAAGCTGGGGCATGCAATTATGTATGTTTGACTGATCATTTTGTTTTGTGTGCTTTTGTGCGGTTCGGGGGAGGTTATCTGGGCACGACTTTGTGTGCTTCCCGCCGGCTTTAGGCCACGAGGAGGGTTTGTAGTGTGGCTGGTTTTCCTGTTGAACAAGCTTCGTTCACTGTTTTTTCCACATGGTCCTACGGCTGGGTATTGGTCAGCCTCGGCTGGACCTCCCAGACCGGCCACTCTTCGGCCGCGGAGTAGGAGTGGAGTTGTTTGTCTGCGACGGGCGGGTTTCCCGCCCGTGTTTTCTCTCCCTGCTGCTTGTCCCAGTGTGGGGCAGGGGAGAGTTATGTTATTACTTCAGGTTTGCGAACCTTTCTACCCTGCCGGTTCCCCTCCCTTGTACTTAGGACTCTCACGAGAACGCCTCGGGAGAGTCGCAAGTGTAGTTGGCTGGTGGCCGACTTTACCGAGTCCCCGGGTGGCCATTTTCCTTCCGTCGGGTCCGAGAGGGCCGGATTAAATTATTTTAATTGTTCCGGTCACCGGACCTCAAAGATCGGGGTATTCATATCATACAGTGCACGTGGATATTGGCTCCCGGGTGCGGCCATCTCGGCTTTAGTTGCGGCTTAGTCGGCATAAGGGTACTGCCGTGGGTAATGGCACCCGGGTGCGGCCATATTGGCTTTAGTTGCGGCTTAGGCGGCATAGGGGTACTGCCGCGGGCAATGGTGCCCGGGTGCGGCCATCTTTGCTTTAGTTGCGGCTTAGGCGGCATAGGGGTACTGCCGTGGGTAATGGCGCCCGGGTGCGGCCATCTTGGCTTTAGTTGCGGCTTAGGCGGCATAGGGGTTCTGCCGTGGGCAATGGCGCCCGGGTGTGGCCATCTTCGCTTGGTGTGTGGTATGTGGCCTTTTAGCGGGCTAAGGATCTCTTTGGTCGAGCAAGTTTTAGGCCACTAGGAGATAAAATCTTTAAGTGGTGAGCGCGCGGTCAAGGCCTGGATTGGCCGCGCGGCTCAGGCGGGAATCTCTTTCCAGAAGCTAGATATGTTTTCTTCACTTCTGTTAATGTGATTAAGCAGCGATTCTATTTTCCCCTAAGTCACGGAGACGGCGCAATATTTAGGTTATCGTGTCAGGGTGGGCTCCCTAGGCCCAGGCTGCCCAGCTCGGGTACACATTTCGGGGAAGGAGCTAGGGGTGGTACAACACGGGAGCCGCGCCCCCGGGATATGCAGCTTTGTTTGCTTGTGGACGTCTCACGCGGAGCACCAGCGTTCGGGCCTTCTAGGGCTACGCCTGCACGTTTGCTCTCCTCCGACTTCGGGGGGTGTAGTGCTGTTAGCACTCTAGTGTACGCACGTAGCACGCACCCATGCATCCGCAGGCCAGGCGTGGCCTGCGGGGTTGAATAAATGGAGGGCGCGCGCTCGAGCACGTCACTTCCGACTGGCACTGGGTGTGAGGCTCACTGGTTGCTGCTGCGCGTCTCCACCCCTGCGCAAGCGACTGGATACCGGGAAGGCCCGGTACCTCACCACACAACATTGGCGACGAGTGGAGGGTGCCCGACCCTCGCCTAACGACTTCGACCCAGCCAAAGTAATCTGCTTGCCTTTGCGGTGCCTACCGCATGCGGCCTGGTGCCGCCTGGATCGGAACCTGCACGTCCTCGCTTGCTGACCACGTGGCGCGTGGTGTTGGCGGTGGACGCTGATCCGCCGCCATGGGGGACGATGATGCCGCGGCACCGGTCATCAATATTCCTTTCCAGCACGCTGCGGCGGGGGTGCTACCCCCATTCAGTGAAGCGAGTGATCCGTCGACTGCCTCACCTTGCTGGAAAATCTGGCTGGAGAGGCTAGAGAACTACTTTGTGGTCACGAGGGAGACGGATGACGGGGTGAAGAGGTCCCTACTCCTCCACTATGCTGGGGACGAGGTATTCAGACTTTTCAAGCACCTCCCCAACCCGACGGCTGTGACCACCTATGCTGCGGCGGTCACTGCGCTCAACAACCATTTTGACCCCCAGCTGAATATCGACTTTGAAGTGTTCAAATTGGGACAAGCCCGCCAACGTGAGGGGGAATCTATGGATCAATTCCACACCAGAGTAAGAGAGCTGGCCAGCTCCACTGATGAGGATCAGCCGAGGGCCATACGGCGTCAGTTGATACAAGGCTGCCGTGATAAAACACTCAGAGGCCACATCCTGCGGAAACCAGGAATCTCCCTGGAATATATCCTCATCTTAGCCAGAGCCCACGAACTATCAGACGCCAGGGCGACGGTCATGGAGCAGGCCCTGCACAAAACTCCCGCCAAAAGTGAGTCTATCAAAATGGAACGCGCCGACGCAGTACGATCTCGAGCACGTGGCCAGGCGCACAGAGGACATTGGAGGGAACCGCCCCCATCACGTTGCGGATACTGCAGCCATGAACCCCATGCGGCCAGAGACTGCCCGGCTCTGGGGCAAACTTGTGGAAACTGCCGAATCGCTAACCATTTCGCATCTGTCTGCCGGCAGAAAAACCAACTCAAAACCTCTAAAAAGTCGTGGACGCCGTCCAAGACCGTCCGCCAGCTATCACTACAAAACTCGCCACCGGAGAGGTCGGGGAAACACCTACCCGAAAACTATGATGACTCCGACTCTGAAGACGAGGAAGCGTATGTGGTCTCGTTTGCAAGTGAACTGAAGCAGAGACGACGACCACAACCGACATGCGTGGTGAAGATGGGGGAAAATGAGGTAAAAGCTATCATCGACACAGGCGCGACTGTCAACGTCATGGGGCTGCAACAGTTTAACAAGCTTCGCCCTCGCCCGGAGGTCCTACAGTCCAAGACCAGGATATTTGATTACGGAGCGGACACCCCACTTCCCCTAAAAGGGAAAATCATCATACCCATTCGGGCAGATGAAACTGAAATAGCTGCAACAATTCACATCATCGACCGAGAGGCCGACACCTTATTAAGCAGTCACACTGCTGAAGATCTGAAGTTGATCGCCTTCGCCAACCGCATCAGGACCCAGCAAGTGGACGAGCTGCTAGAGCGATTCCCTGAACTATTCAAAGGACTTGGCTGTATTAAGTGCGATCCAATAAGACTCCATATTGACAAGTCTGTCACCCCCAAGGCACTACGTCACCGGCGGATCCCATTCCACCTGCGGCCGCTGGTAGAAAAGGAATTAGAGAAACTTGAGAACTTGGGGGTAATTGAGAAGGTAACGGGGCCCACTCCATGGGTTTCGCCGATGGTCATAGTGGAGAAACCCAAGCAGCCGGGCGAGATCCGCCTATGCATCGATATGCGGTTACCAAACACCGCTATCAAGAGAGAAAGACACTTGATGCCCACTATGGACGACATAGTGGCCGACGTAAATGGCTCGAGATGGTTCTCAAAAATCGATCTCAACGCGGGTTACCATCAACTACCACTCGCGGAAGAAAGCCGTTTCATTACAACATTCAGCACCCACCTGGGCCTCCGACGATACAAGCACCTCAACTTTGGAATATCGTCAGCGGCGGAGGTATTTCAAAATACCATCAGAGAATTGCTATCAGGCCTGCCGGGGGTGATTAATGTAAGTGACGATATTCTAATCCATTCTGCCACCGCGTCGGACCACTACAAACTCCTAAGGAATGTCTTAAAAAGACTGAGCACACATGGGGCAACCCTCCACAGGGACAAGTGTCAATTCTTTCAATCGTCGATTGAATTCTTTGGCTATGTTTTTAATCAAGAGGGAGTTCAAATTGACCCAAGGAAATCAAAATCCATAAAAGATGCTCCCGCACCGAAATCACTGACAGAGGTGAGGAGCTTCCTTGGGATGGCCACGTACTGTCGCTGGTTCATACCAGGCCTAGCAACACTCAGCGAACCTCTAAGAGCGCTAACGAAGACAGACGCCAAGTGGCAGTGGGGCCCGAAAGAACAAGAAGCCTTCCAGGGGATAAAGGATGCCCTCCTTGAACACGCAACGTTGTCATACTTTGACCCCACCAGAAGGACTGAAGTAATCGTTGATGCCAGCCCGGTAGGCCTGGGGGCAGTCCTGACCCAAGAAAACGAGCCGGGCCAATGGACGGCCCTAGCCTTTGCCAGCAAGGCGCTGACCCCGACCAAAACCAGGTATGCCCAAATTGAGCGGGAGGCCCTGGCAATCAACAGGGCGTGCAGCCATTTCCACTTGTATCTACAAGGACACACGTTCGTCATGGTGATGGACCACCAGCCATTGGTGCCCCTCTTCAAGGGCACTGCCCCACACCCACCGCCGCGAATCGAGAGGTGGGTGATACAGCTGCAAACCTATGGCATGGAAGTAGTATGTAGACCGGGAGCTAAGAATTCGGCCGACTACTTGTCGCGACACCCGCTACCTCCCGAGCCAATACCTACCGATGACAACTGCGAGGAACACATCCGGTGGGTGGCCCTCACATCCTGCCCCAATGCATGACCATCGAAGAGATCATGGAAGCTGCGGTGGACGACAACCCATACATGAGAGCGCTGAAGGCGGTGCAAGAGGGATCCTGGACCAATTACCTACGTCCTCCTGACACCTGGGCGGCCCCAGACAAGGAAGCACTCATCAAATTCTGGCACGTCCGCCACGACCTCAGCGCCACGGAGGAGGGTGTACTGCTAAGAGGGACACGACTAGTGATACCACAACGCCTCAGATACAGGGCCACTCAACTTGCCCATGGCGGGCATCAGGGTTCCACGAAGATGAAGGCACGCATGCAGGAGAAGGTGTGGTTTCCTGAATTGGAAGCAATGGTCGAGGACTATGTAAAAAACTGCATGTTGTGCCAACTCACGAGTGATCCTGAGAGGCCAGCTCCAATAATCACTGAGGAGGCATGCACAACCCCCTGGACTAAGATCAGCCTGGATTTTGGGAGCTTCCCTGGGGAAGGACACACATTGGTGGCCATTGATTCAAACTCCAAATACCCCCTGGTGGAGAGAGTGCCGTCTACCGCCTTCACACACGTGGGACCGGCGCTAGAAAAACTGTTTGCCATGTTCAGTTACCCACAGGAGGTAAAAAGCGACAACGGACCGCCCTTTCAGGGAGCAGAATTCGCAACGTTCCCGAAAGTCAGAGGAATCTCCCACCGACGCATCACGCCGCAGTGGCCCCAAGCCAACGGTGAGCCCTGCGCAAGCGACTGGATACCGGGAAGGCCCGGTACCTCACCACACAACAGGGGGGACGACTGTCAGGATCTACTAAGTGTCCTTGATTTGATATGTGCCCTTGCCATTTACCGTACCTTTAAACATGCTTTGGCCTTTTAGAATACATGTCCTTGATCCTAGATTATGCATGCTTTGGCCTTCTACAGTACATGTCCTTTATCCTAGATTATGCCTCTGTCTCTTGCACTATGCCTTTGCCTTCTGTGTTTAAACCAGTACTGATTGCATGTACCAATGCTTATTGTTTCCTTTGAATTCTGAGTTTAAACCAGTACTGATTGCATGTACCAATGCTTATTGTTTCTTCTGGAGTGCCAATGCTTGTGTCTTCTTGATGCTGCCTGAGCTCTTTTGTCCCTGCGCAGTCACGGTAGATTCAATCCTGGGACTATAAAAGGAGCCACGCCCTAGGAACCGTGCGGGTTATTCAGAGAGCTTTCCTTGAAGTATCTTCCTTCCGGTCCGTTTCCTGGTATCCCGCTTTGCCTTCAGAAGTCTTTGGTTGCAGATCCAGTCCGTTTGTGGTATCTTACCACCGAGATTCGTAAGAAGAAGCACAAGGTAGGATCCACCCTGTTTCTTCTATATCGCATCCAGGAAGGAGTCTTTTGCATTACGTGTCTTGGTGCAGCTTGTGAACTCGCACCTTCACTTTGCGTGTTTCGGTGTCATTTCCTCAAAAGCACCTCACCCGAACAGAAGTCTTTTGGTTAAATGTTCTGTTTGTTAACAATTTCGTCTTCTGAGCCACTCTTTGAATCATAAAGAATTCCATTTATGCGACACACCTTTAACAAACTCCGAGTTGCCGATTATAGGGCCAGATGTAGGTAGCCCTTTACCGATCGGAAACGGCCGAAAATACCGATTTTCGGCCGTTTCCGATCGGTAAAGGGCTAGGGAGATGTAGGTGCACATATTCGGTAATTTTACCGAATCGTTAATATTACCGAATCGGTAAATTTACCGATTCGGTAATATTTAACGAATCGGTATAATTATTACCGATTCGGTAATATTTACCGATTCGGTAAAATTACCGATTATGCTATGTGGGTAGCCAATTTTACATTGGCAAATGGCTTACAGAATCGGTATTTTACCATGGAATACAAATCCATGGTAAAATACCGATTCCTGTGTACATGCACATCTGTGCATGTACACATGTGCCATGTGACAGACAGACGTGCCCTTAGGGCATGTCTGTGTGCCACATTGCACACATGCCCGTTTTGGGGGTGCTAGAGGGTGTCAAAGTGACACCCCCTGCACCCTTGACAAAATCGGTATTTACCGAATCGTTGAATACCGATTCGGTATTTGAATTGAATCCTATGGGCTTCAAAGGCCCATAGGATTCAATAGCAAATACCGATTCGGTATTTACCGAATCGGTAAATACCGAATTTTAAGGATTCGGAAAAGAATCCAGATGTTGGGACCTACATCCCATTTACCGATTTTGAAATACCGAATCGGTAAAATTCGGTATTTCAAAATCGGTAAATGGGATTTACCTACATCGGGCCCATAGTTCTGTAAACAAGGTTGTTTTCTAGTAACAATTCTTACTAGAGGAAATATATTTTGTGCATGCCATCATTAAGTTATTTGTGTTTGCAGAAGAATCTTATAATGAATAACTGTTGAAAGAACGAATGAACCTTATTATGAATAGCTGCTGAATACATTTAAAAGACTGAATAACCAGTGTAAGGGAACAAGTCAATCTCTTACATCCAATCTCTCGACTGATTATATACCAACCAAATTGCTTCGAAGTTGTGCACAGCCTTGGTTTAAGTACTGAGCTGTATCTAGAACATTCAAACCCTTACTGTTAGATATTGGCTCATCCTATGTAAAACTGATGTAGGTTTAGTTATTCAAAGTGAATAGAACTTAGAATGTTAATTCTTAATTAACCAGTTTTTCCTTTAGGTATTAGGAATCTTGTATTGTGAGTTCTAAGGTGATTTCAGCAGCGTAGCAGCACTCTCGTGTTCCAGTTGTTTTCTTCTTGTTCCAGATCTCCCTCCCTGCAGTACCCTCCCTAACCTCCCCTCGTCTAGCCACTTTGATACTCTGCGGAACTTATAGTGCACAAAGCTGCTGGAAGGTGGGCTTTAGGGTACTGCTCCTGAGGAACAGAATCTGCGAACCAAACAATTAGGTTCCTAACACGCGCCGAGGGTTTGGCGGCGTGGTTTTCTTTCACGATATCTGGTGTATTGCTCTCGGTGCACTCTTTGCAAGCGAACGGTTCTGTGTGAGACAGTGCTCCTGGCACACACAGAACCGTTCCGGGATGGAGAAGAATAACCTCAGTTCGGTTTGGGCGTTTGGGGCTGAGGTTATTCTTCTCCATCCCTGCTGCCTCTCGCCGCGGGCTTCATGATTGCGGCCGCCACACGGTTGGGGCGCTAGGGACATTCGGTCAGCCCGCAGCCCCACAGGCTTGGTTTCCTTTTTAAAGTTGTCAGGCGTATCGTCATACCGGCGTGGTGGAAACACCTGCAACTGGTTTCCGGACAGACCGTGCTTCCCTTCCCATCTTGTGTGTCTCATTATACTGTGTGGCTACAGGTTATAGGGCAAAAGTAGTGGACATGCCTAAAAGAAATACATTTTATATGCTGGGCTAACGTGTGTACTTACAGGAAGGAAGGGCCTTATTTACTTCTACGAAGGACTTGCCAGAGGAGAGCTGGGCTGGGGAGTGACGATGCCAAAGCTAAAGGAACAAGGCAGAAAAACAACTCAGCGGAAGGTATGAAAAGAACTTTATGACAATTTTGTTTTATATAACAGGAGTCAAAGCAAAACAGCCAGTGCAACGGACGAGCATCGTAGTCCTTCAGCAAAGAACTAAATTTAGCAGAAGCAGGTATATGGCTGGGACCCTGATAGAGGGGGACAAAAGGGGGGTGGTTTGCCCACTAAAGGAATGATGGAGCCGGCAGTGTGTTGGTCGGAAAGAGCCTCACGTTCAAGTGCACCAACTAATGTTATTCTTTCCCTGCTAGCCCCCTTTCACCCTTGCTCGCAGAGTCTCTCCCGCATCGAGTGCACTTTCCGTTCAAGTCCATTCTCTATCAGTGGTTATGTTAGTATTTTGGGGACTGGGACACGATCAGCTAGATAGCACTGGATGGACAGAGCAGCTACTGTCATTTTATTTTCCTGTAGCTGATCCTACTTTTTATCCCGAGATCCTGTAAGGGCGAGCAGACGTGAGAATGAACAGCCAAAGTTCACCCCCCTTTTTCCGGAGACTACCCAAGTGGAGGACTTGTTGCCGGGTACCTCCCAGGACGCACAGTGGGCCGACTTTATTGAAATGGCAAAGCTTAAAGGGCTTGCTTGGGCTCAGAGCGTGATGCATGCCCCTGAGCCAGAGGATTCCGCATACATGGGCGAATTGCCACCTCCGGAACCGCAGAACAGCACCGATGCCGCCCCTTCCTGGCCCAAGCGGATCCGAAAGCCCACTCTTAGGGATTTCTGGCAGGAGCTGCTGCTGACACCCAAAGCAAAACTGTGGCGACCCCCAGGGAGGTCCCCTCGCAGGTGTCTATTGTCCCACCTCCAACCCCAGTACCCACCAAGGACAGCCAGATGCACAAGGTAATTTTTCAACCAGAGACGACCTTGCTAAAATGATAGATACTTTGAACACTTTCATGGGACGTCTCCAAGCAGGGGCTACAGTGGCAGGCCCATCTCAAGGGGGTGGAAATATTGTTGATAATGTGAGTCCTGCTCCAGCAGCATCTATTGTGTGGTCCTCTGGTCAGCCTAACATTCAGGTTGGAACTTCGCAGGCAGTGAATACACCATTGGTTATTGGGCTGGGGGCGCGGAGCGCAGTGCCTCTCTTGGTCGCTCCTCCCCTGGTCGCTCCTCCCTTGGTTCCCAGCCCAACTTTGGCTTCAACCACCTTCAACGCAGGGGTCCCTTCTGCTGTTAGCCCGTTGCCCATTTCCCTGCCATCCACAGTTCCTGCTGTCTCCATCGCCCCGCTACTCTCCGGGCGTTGCTCCTTGGCTTGGCAAGTGCTACAGGCCGCAAAAGAAGGGATATAGAAAAGGGAGTTCTTAGATATATTCACGCTTCTTATGTTGGAACAGGAGGGCATGGACGCTAGGAAGATAGGTGCTAAGGAAGTCAACAAAATGGTTAAGTACCAGCCATGGCCTGAAAAGAACATTGCACATTGGTTAGAAGCCTTCTCCATATTAGCATCCGTCACTATGGACTGGTCCAATACTCCAGGATTATACACAATGAGGCTATGAAATGGGGTGGCAATGGTTGGATCAATTATGCAAGGGAATTTAGAAGGAAAATGTGGCAATGCCCAGAGATGAACTGGGATCAAAAAGAAGTGCAGCTCTGGATGCAGCACATGGGTGCACGTGGTCCGACTGCTGCTGGAGCTCAAAGTAGTCTCCCTGGGGGCAGTCTTAAGTAGGGGGGTCCTTTCAGTTCCGGGGTAGGGGCAAGCATGCCTTTCGCGGAGGCCGCAGAGGGGGTGGACATAGAGGGGGCTTCAAGCGATCTCCCCCAGGGACATGCCGTCTGTTTATCAATGGGTCTTGCTCCTGGGGTAAGACATGCAAATTCTTAAATGCGTGTCACACCTGTGGGGGACCCCACCCCGCAACCTCCTGCCACATGAAACAAAGCCCGCAGCCAGCAGGAAGAGGGAGCAACAAAATTGAGGTGTTCAACAAGTCTCCAACTATGGCTCCCCCGTCCACGCTTTCCCACTCAGCCCCTGCGCAGCGCATGGGCGGTATTGGGGGCTACTTTTCTCCTTTTTCCCCCTCACTTCCCCCCCTCTTCACTACAAGCCCCGCTAGGTGTGTCTCCAGTTAATCTAGACAACATCACTCCCTTGCTCAGGCGCTATCCCTTAGAAGCAGACAGCCGTCTACTGTTGTTTGGTTTTGGTTTGCATGAAGGCTTCAAGATCCCTTTTTCAGGTGCCCTGGGGAGCAAGGATGCAGACAACCTCAGATCTGGAAAAGAACATGCAGAGGTTAGGGCGAAAGTAGAGAAGGAGAGAGCTTTGGGCAGAGTGGGGGGACCTTTCCTGCTTCCCCCGCTAGAGAACTTTGTCGTATCTCCCCTGGGGGTAGTACCCAAGAAAGAACCAGGTGCCTTCAGACTCATTCATCACCTCTCCTACCCTCAGGGGACTTCGGTCAACGATAGTTTAGAGGAGGGGGCATGCTCTGTGTCATACTGTACACTGGACATAGCATTGGACTTGGTCAGGAGGGCAGGCAAAGGGGCCTGGTTAGCCAAAGCAGACATTGAATCATCTTTTCTACCAGTCCACCCGAGCAGCTATCACCTACTAGGTTTCAAGCTAGACGGTATGTACTACTATGACAACTTCATGCCCATGGGTTTGCGATGCGTCCTGTGCGTATTTCGAAGCTTTCAGTTGTTTTCTGCAATGGGCACTCCAAGACACGTACGGTGTGGAGGGGATGACTCATTACCTAGATTACTTTTTGTTCATCGGGAGCAACAGGACACAGCTTTGTTCTCAGGCATTGTCAGACTTTGTACTTCTCACAGACCACTTGGGAGTTCCCCTCGCACCTGGTAAGACAGTGAGGCCAGCGCAAATTTTGACTTTCCTGGGAATAGAGATTGACACTATTGCAGGGGAGCCGAGATTACCAGCAGACAGAGTGCGCGACCAAGCGAACAAAATTCAAGCTCTTGCTGGATTGGATAGGGCCTCCCTTGTGTGCATCCAGGGCATCTTAGGTCTCCTCAAGTTTGCTGCTAGAATCATCCCAGCAGGGAGGGTCTTTGCCAGGAGACTCGCTAGGGCTACTGCCAATATCTCCAAAAAAACACCACATAGTTGAGCAAAGGCATGGTGGGTTATCTTACAGACGATCCAAAGGCAAGCCGCCCCTCGCGCCCTACCACCTGATGGGCCAACTGGCATCGTGGCCTTAGCCAATTGGTGCTTAGCGGTTGTGGTGAGTGGATTGCCACTCCCACTTCCGGTGAACCAATGGTCCACCCTCTTGCTCGTGCTCCCCCCTACGAGGGGTGGAGCGTTCAAGCGACCCCCGGTTGTACAGGTTTCAAACTGCCCGTAGGACAGACGGGGCGCCGTCGCACCCCAGGGTCCACCACACAGACTTCCTGGGGATATTAGGCCTCAGCACCCTTTGTGCTCCTGAAGAGGGTACCCCTGAGTACCTTTCTGCCTCTGGATCGCCCTGTAACTCTGCCTGTAATACAAATAAAAAGGGATAAAGTCGCTGTATGGCATGGTCTGTGACCATGGCCCCGCAAGCTCAGCAGTGGCCAGCTTCCCAACCTCATAGCCCTGTCTCACCCTGAGTCCCCAGGGGGCATAGATAACAGGCTAGAGCACACCGTAGTGGTCTTATCAGTCCAGTGCGTAATCCAGGACGGACCTCACTACACACTTCAATGGCTCCAATGTCAGTGCACGGGGTCGCTAGGGAAAAAAACAAGGTCAGGAGTCGAGGGAGCATGCCAACATTGCCAGCCATATCCCAGTTCTGTTAGGCTTCCTATGTCTGTGGTTGCTGTTGGGTGAGCAAGTAGAAAGGGAGCAGGGCTCCCTACTCCTTACCATTATGTTGCAGCGGAGCTCCAGCAGTCTGCTGTTCTCAGTGTAAACAGTAGTCCCGCCATATATCCATGGATCCGCAGGCCCTGTTGTCCCACCAACTCCCATAAGCTGGCCAGGGGCGCCACTCTTTCCCTGCATGACCTACTCTCACAGGCCCACCCCAGGGTGCAGCCTGAGGCCCGCTCGACCGTGCCGCATATATTCGACACAACGCCCTGCACAACAAACCATCAGCCAGGGGCCCCCGAGCAGCGGAGCCCCCAAGGCTACCACCTCCAGGGCCGAGAGCTGCTGGAGTCTTCCAGACCCAGCACCGGCACTACCCCCTGGACGACCCACAGCTGCAGCCAGCAGTCTCACCCAGTAGCTCTGGGCTCCATCCAACAATCGGCTCATGCACTGGTCAGGTGCCCCCCACCCTGCTGTAGAGAGGGGGGCTATCGGACAGTCCACTTACCTTTGGCTGTCCAATGCCCCGGTCGATACAACACCACATGGTCCAGTGGCTCCATGGCCCTGGAAGGCCCCGTTCAATGACCCCTCCATATCGAAAAGCCCTTCACTTTCCTAGCTGATGCAGCCACACGTAAGGCTGGTTCCTCATAGATGTCTGGTCACCTCAGCGGGCAGATCCGGCTGAAAGGCCCAGGGAGATTAATGCAGTCACGTGTCCCGGTGGGTAAGAGCTACGAAGAGGGTCATCTTCTGGGCCAGAATGGGAGACAGAACTGGTCTCTGGTGCAGAAGGGTATTGGGAGTGCACATTCTGGTGTAATGTGCCACGATGCCTCCGTGCACACTGGATAAAAGTCGGATTATTGGCTCCAGCCAGCAGAGCGTCACAAGTGGGCCACCATCTTGCGGCTGGGCTCTCTAGCATCCCAGAGGGCTTGGCAGGTTTAAGAGAACTGGAAGACGGTAAAGATTGGGTGACAGACATATAGATTTACTATGCAATTTGGGGTTGGAGTTTGACAGAAACAGTTGCAATGAGTTGAAACCTAAATCGAAATTCAAACCAATTACCCCAGATGACAACATAGACTGCTACCATGAGGTGGCTGTCTGTGTGTTTATGAGAATTTGGCAAACCTGCACAAATAATTATGCCAACAATTTTGACTGAAGCAGCGGACCCATAACTGGTTAATGGAGGTATATAACAGAACAGAACCCCACTGGTTCCTATCCCTGGACACTGAAAAATCGTTTGATGCTGTCCACTGGCCCTTTCTGGAGGGGGTACTGGAGCAGCTCGGCTTCAGACCCAAATACAGGCGTAAAATGAGTCTACTATATACTGACCCTAGAGCTAGAGTTCGGGTCAATGGGACACTATCAGGGGCCTTCCCTATAAGACGAGGCACCAGGTACGGATGCCCCCTTTCACCCCTGTTGTTTGCCCTTTCTAGTAGAAGTAATGGCATGCATAGTTAGACAGAATGTAGGGATTACCGGCTTCCGGATAGGACAAGTGGATGATACTGACGAAATACTGTCTCTGTACGCAGACGATGTTCTGCTATATATCACGCACCCAGAAGCGACTATACAGGCACTGTTTCTGGAGCTAGACCGCTACAGGGCCAAATCCGGGTATAGGATCAATTGGCACAAGTCGACGCTCTACGACCCCCAAGGAGGGAACGTGTGGCCCACGTTGCCCGCGAGTCTGCAAACAACTAGAGAGGGCTTTACATATCTAGGAATCTATGTAACGACCGATGGTAACATTTCCTACAAACTGAATATTAACCGCGTAATACGTAACTTTACCGAAGACACATCCAGATGGCAGTCGCTCCCACTGACGCTGCTCGGGCGGGCAGCAATGTTTAAAATGATTTCACTCCCAAGATTTTTATACGCCTTTCAGAATGAATACTTCCCCATGCACGGTAGGGTCTTCCAAGACATCCATGCGGAACCGAGGTCTTTTCTGTGGCTGGAGAAACAACCCAGGGTGGCGCTATCGACCTTGCAGAGACACCAATATGATGGGGGGATTTCCTTACCACGCCTAGAGGCCTACTACTGGGCGGAACACCTGGCCCCCATTAATGAATGGATACATACACCTGCCACACACCCCACCTATGCGCTGGAAAGGTACACCATGGGCACCCACACATGTATACACTATCTATACGGAGGCAAGGGGCAGGCCAGACTGCTGCCGGCTATTAAAATCACGCTGGGGGCATGGAAACGGGTGACTAAGATTACTAGATGGGACCATAAACCAACGAAACAAACCCCGTTATGGAACTGCGCGTGGCTGAAGGAGCTTAGCAAGCTGAGGGGGTTTCAGGGTTGGGACGCCATCGGCATCTCTACTCTGGGAGATGTGATAAAGAAAGGGGAGCTGCAATCCTTCCCCTCCTTGCAAAAGGAATATGGGCTCAACCGATCCCAGTACTTTAAATATATGCAATTTCCTCATGCATGGAGGGCAGAGGGGGCGCTGATGGAGACTCTCCTGAGTACGCTCCATTAGAAGGCCGCCTTTTGCAGGAACGAATCCCCGGGAAGGCAGTGTCCTTGACATATAAAACGATAATGAATAATAGACCAGGTAAACTTGAGGGCCTTAGGGCCACGTGGGAGCGGGAAGTGGGGGATATGGATGAGGTGGACTGGGGTGTGGCTTTAATGCATCCAAGAGAGGTAGCGATTAAATCCCGCCTCAGACTGATCCAGTTTAAGATCCTCCATAGGACCTATTTCGATAGGGTGAGACTGCATAAAATGGAGAGAGTGCCCGACCCCTGCTGTGTACGCTGAGGCCATGCTAGGGGGGATTTCCTACACACGATCTGGTCCTGTTCGAATATTCAAATATTCTGGGGGGAGGTCCTTTCAGAACTGGGAGAGGTGTTAGAGATAGCCATTCCATCAGACCTAAAGCTCACACTTCTGGGAATGACAAATGATTTAGACTTGGCTCGCCCATTACTGATTTTTTTGGTGCTACCATTGGTAGTGGCCAAGAGAGACGTGGCCAGGAAATGGGGGGCACCGGACAGACCACAGTTGGAGGAATGGAGGAGGGGTATGGATTTATATATGGTGGCCGAAAGGGTCAAGTACAAAGCAAGAGGGTGCCCAAAGAAGTTTTGTAGGGTGTGGGGCAAATGCTTCATTACCATGGATTGGATGAAGGATTCTGATGGGAAGCCGAAGCATCTGCATATGGTCGATTTTGAGGGGATGGGGCTGCAGGTCCCAGAGCTAGTACCGATATGGACCTGGAAGATGCTGCTAGATGAACAATTGGAAACAAGAAACTGTGTCCTGGATCCTGGAATGGAAGGGGTGGGTAGGGGGCGGGGGATGTGGGAGTGCTGCTCGATATTGACATGCTTGTTGTTTGCTTTTTGTGCTGCAAAATTAATAAAAATATTATAAAAAAAAAAAACAATTTGACTGAAGGACAGAGGAGAGCTTGGTCGTTCTTGGGCACTTATTGCTCCTTTGTGATTAAACCCAGATAATGCAGTAACATTGCACTGTGGGATGTAAACCAATTCCAGCAAGAAGCCGGGATGGAACTAGACCGAGCAGGCAGTTACGAGAAGTGTACTTTGAATACGTACAAACTATCCAAAAATATCGTACATTGTTGACAGACTGGCTTGAGAAATGGGTACTGGGAGTTGTGGATTAACAGTTTTCAAATAGAGACTGACCTATAGCATTGTGCTTTATAATGCTGTCAAAAATCTATAAGGATAGAGAGAACTGCCCCCAAGGAGGACAATCATTTCCACAAATAGCATCTTATTGGAGAACTCATCCGTGTACCTTGATTACTTTTTGTTACCCTATGTTCTAGGTTTACCATCATACTGAACTGACAGCACACAATTTATCACAAAAATTGAGAATATTCCATGAGGTTCGGTTACACTATGGATTTTTCGCAAGTGGGTAGGAGCTCACTGCTTGCATGTAACAGTGCCATTACCCCAAAGCATCTTGGTAGTTTTAATTCAGTTTTTCACACAAAGTTCGTATTATTTTTGAGCTAAAGCCATCTTTTGAAATTGTATCTCTAGACACCAGTGTTTCTGATTCCTACCTCATCAGTTGAGAATATTTTCGGGTTGCTGGACATGCTGCCAATTTTCTCAGGTATAATCCCACTCATAGCATGCAGGCATTTCAAAGCTCATCAGCTTGGGAGCAGCTCACAAGAGCCTTTTATCAGTGAAAGTGGGTAGGAGCGCACTGCTTGCATGTAACAGCGCCATTACCCCATAGCGTCTTGCTAGTTTCAATTAAGTTTTTCACACAAAGTTCATATTATTTTTCAGCTAATGCCGTCTTTTGAAATTGAATCTATAGAAACCAGTGTTTCAGGATTACTCCCTCATCAGTAGAGAATTTTTTCGGGTTGCTGGACATGCTGCTTATTTTACAATCCCACTCATAGTGTGCAGCCATTCCGAAGCTCGTCAGCTTGGGGGCATCTCACACTGGTGTCTAGAAATATGATTTCGAAAGACGGCATTCACTGAAAAACAATATGAACTCTGTGTGAAAAACTGTATTAAAACTAACAAAACGCAATGCGCAATGAGGTAATGGCGCTGATTTACTTATGCTATGGATTTCGTGCCCTAAATCACTTGTGAATTAGGCATACGGGTGTGCAGATATTTTTTCAGGAATAGGCTCTTATATATATATAGATCATTCCATGACGCTACTGGATACGCTACATTTTTTTAAAGGAACAATTTGTTTTCTGTTCAATGACCGGTGGCATAGACAACTATGAACGTCTGTCTTACTCGGAATTTCCTGTAGCTAACCCATTGCGTGTGCGCAACGGCCATCGAGAGCACTACCTCAGTAGTGCTGCGCACGTCCGTTGGCTGATGAGCCCCTCCCACTCAATAAAACTCTCGCACTGGGATGGAATTTGTGCCGCGGTTAATGAGTTAAAAACTGAATAGGACCAGCGGGTATAATGGGTGATTAGTTTTTTTGCGTAATGATCACTCATGTTCCTCCCATAGCTTATTTTGAGTAAAATGTAATATGATAATAGATCATTAAAAAAAAGTATTTGCAAGAGTATTCCCAAGTATTACAAAAGTTAACCTTGGTTAGCACCCAAACAATTTTTGATATGGTGAACTTTTCAAAATATTATCTCTTCCCACTGAGGCCACTTGGCCAGAACATACAGCAATATATGATGTTTTCTGTTTTGGGGAAAGGTTGATGTGTTTCCTCAATAAATGGCATGTTGGGGAGATGGCTCAAGCCATCCTTAACCATGAAAATGGATGTATAACTACAGATATGTTTTTTCGTAATTATTGCTAATCATGGTATTTATATGTTCTACTTTATACGCCACTGGCTGTGTTTTAAGAATTCAATAGTGTAATTACCTTTTGGAGTATGGTTTTTCAGTGAATTTCTAAGGTTTTTTAACACCTTGGCTGCTGTGGCTATTTTTCCCCTGTGCTGGAAAATCACTGATGCCATATATTCATGACAAGCTCAGCTCGTCATCAGCACACGACCACCGTGGCTGATGACGAGCTGAGCTCGTCATCAGCATCGAAGGGGTTAAATGCTAATTTCTAACTATAACGTGCCAGATACCTATGGTTTTTTCAGTGAATTTCGAAGGTTTTTTAAATGCTAGTTTCTAACTACAGAGGTAGGCCATGTGATGAAAGACGAAACAACGCACAGAAAAAAAAAAGAAATGCAGAAAGGAGCAACAGAAGTCCACAAAGACGAAGAAAAGTGTAGGAAGAAGAAGAGATGTGCAGAAAGAACCAACAGAGGAGCATACATTTCTCCTGTGCCACAACTTTTTCAGAAGGGCACTGTTGGTAACTGAATCTGACTAACCAGGCCTAGAGCCAGTGCTATGCTAAAAGACACTTAGAATACAAAGAAAACACCTACATACAGTAGGGAACACTATGCATTGGGGTACCCCTGTGATTAGCATGACCTCCTCTGTAAGACCCTAGTACATAATAGGGCAGGAGGATTAAAATGACCTCTAAAAACACCAAGGGGCGCGTTTGCACAGTAGTGAAGGAAAGGGACGGGGCTTGAGGTGACATGTGTGCACACACACCATGTGGCACGTTTTAAGTTAGGGATTTAATTACTCTTCAATCCTGAGGGTCTCTGGGGGCCAACTACCCCAACAGGTACCTCCATTTGCAGAGAGGTGTTCAGAGGCCACGGCCCTTTTTACAACACTCTGCAACGCTGCTCTGTGGCGCTCATTGGAGGTACCTGGTGGGCTAATTGGCCCCCAGGGACCTTCAGGATTGAAGAGGAATTTATTCCCCAACTTAAAACGCTCCACATGCTGTGTTTGCACAAATGTTGATGAATACAGGCCTCAGCAAGGCCTGCGAGTGCAAAGGGTTAGCCCTTCTGTGCACAAATTCCTCAGACTACACAAAGAAGTTGGCACGGAAAGAAATGCGTTACTTACCTGTAACTGCAGTTATCCAGTATTGGTGTCTTTCATAGATTCACATGCCTGAATAATTCCCCGTCGGCGAGATGGGAGTCCCGGTAAATAGAAAAGTAATGTCCTATAGACATATATAGAGAAAAGTAGGCCTAAGGGCCTTACCTTAGTAGCCTATCTATGTCCTTTTGTAAAAAGGACTAAACTCTAGAAGGTAGCCAATCAGCTACCACCTCCCTCTAGAACAGAGGTCTTCAATCTGTCGGGCGAGACCCCCAGGGGGGCCCTGGAGCCCTGGGAAGGGGGTCACGCATTTCCAGGCCTCACTTCTGCCTGGAATTTAAAACATGCTCTTCTTTTTGAAAACAGGGCGCGTCGTTAAAATGCTACAGCTGAAGTTAATTGTCTCCTATGCTGTGAAACCGAGAAGCTGGGCTGGGCCTGAAACAATCCTTAGTGCCAGAGTGCCTGCTTACCTGAATCAAATGCAAATGTGTATTTTGAGGTAATCTACAAATGTAAATGGTGATTGAGAGTGGTTCTGGCTTTAATTGCTTTGTGATGGCAAAGATGTTTTTTTAGTGGTAGCAAGAAGAGTTAGCAAGTGGCCTGTGAAGTGCATGCTTTTAACTGCTTAGTACCTCTTAGTAGGTGTTAAAGGGACAGTTATGCAAAAAAAACATTACTTATGGCCTGGTATTACTAAAATCTACACTTTGGAAGCTCCATTATATCCTAACACTATTTGCACAGTTTGTAGCAGTCTACCTTATAATGTGTGTAAAACAAGAATAAAATAATGACTTACACTTTCACAGTGCTTTCTGTCACAGTCTGTGACCTCGTACTACTAAAAATCCACAAGTCAGTGTTCCCCACTTCACCAACCAAATTTAGGGGCAGATTTACAAGGAACTGACACATCTGCATAGATGCGTCAGTTTCCTTGCACCAGTGCCTAATGTCCTTGCACAACCATTGAAGCGCTGTATTTACAATACAGTGCTCCATGGCACAAAGACTAACAGATGCGTCAGAAGTACTGACGCATCTGTTGGCACAAAAGTGACGCATCGCTGGAATTGCTCATAAAAGTGACACAACTCCAGCAATGTGCCACAATAGATAGGTGAGTCTCACACAAAAAGCCCTGCATCATCCATTACCCCTGGTTTGAGCAGGCATAGGGATTTTGAAGCAGTGAAGGCATATAGCGACGCAGTGAAATGTTGCAAATTTCATTGCTTTAGTTCTACATGGCTTTTTGCGTGGGAACGCCTAGCCTGCATACATTATACCTGGTGCAGGTATAATGGTGCAGGTATAATGTGATGCAGGGCTATACAACGTGACGCATCTCCCTAGATGCGTAACATTGTAAATTGACAAATTGTTTGCGGCGCCGTTGCGTCAAAAGTGATGCACTTGCGGCGCAAGAAGGCACATGGGGTTGGTAAACCTGCCCCAAAATTCTGTGGCTCTCTGGATACAGACACAGACCTCTGCAGTGCATTAACTAATAGAGGTTTCCTAATGTACTACAGTGCATTTCCTACTGAGTAACAACTTTTTTAAATTTATTTTTCATTTAAGCTAGCCATAATTTTATATATAGCTACCTGATGGTGAAAGACCTAAAAAACTAGCAAAATATTTTGGGGCTGATTTATGAAAGGCTTGAGCCGCCGGAGCATAATTTTTTTAAAGCTCCTGCAGCACAAGCCTCGCAATGAGATGGTGCAAAGTCACCCTGCATGGCTATGAGTGCCCTCGTACATATGGAGTAAGACAAAGCAGCACAAGTCGCTGCCTAGCCTTAGTCTGTCAAGTAGGAGTTCCATGGGCATTGCAGTGGGTGTTCCCATGCAACACCCATGGATTTTGACACTGCCCCAGATTTACCAAATCATGTACACCTGGGGCAGCGCCTAAACCTTACTCTTCCCCACAGCAGGCGTAAAGAGGAGACATGTTTTCATGTCTCCTCTTATTTGTTCCTCTTTCCATGTGTGCTGCATTTTGCAGCACACATGGAAAGAGGAAAACCCCTTTCGGGGCACCTTCCTGCACAAATACAATCCTGTCTACATTGGCGCTAGGCAGCAATTTGTGCGTCAACGCAGGGGAAAAGGACAGGAATGCACCATATTTCATAAATAAGATGCATTCCTGCCCTTTCACATTGGTGTAGGCCAGTGCAGCAAGAAGAATTGCGGCGCTGCCCTAGGCCAATTCCTTATAAATGAGGCATTTTGATTTTAGCCACACTTTTGAACATGCACCCACGCTCACTGATCTTTCATTTGATAAACACTGTTTAATAATATTTCCCCACTGTAAAAATTATTTGCTGTGGGAAGTTGGGGCTTACATGGTCGTCGTTAGTTGTCAATGATGAGGAGTACCAAGTTCTAGAAATTTTTGTCAGGAGGGGGTCATTACGCCTAAATTATTTTGACAGGGGGGTCTCGGCATCAAAAAGTTTGAAGACTTCTGCTCTAGAACCTTCCTGCCAGGAGCCTCAGTCTCTCAGATTTTCGTACCCACCAAGCTAGGTAGGCGTAATATATAATAGAAAGAGAGAGAGGAGACCTTCCTGGGGAGGCGGGAGGGTTTCATGTGAATCTATGAAAGACACCAATACTGGATAACTGCAGTTACAGGTAAGTAACGCATTTCTTATCCAGTATTATGGGTGTCTTTCATAGATTCACATGCCTGAATCAGAGTAGCGAGCAATACATTATGCACATTTGTAATGAGACAGTATAAGCAGTCTGAGATAATACATATCACACGACTTGCAATCATCAACAAGTGAATATGAAAGAAGAAAATGTGCATACCAATAAAGGATGGAGGGAAGAAGGAAGGCTCATCACACTGGAATAGATGGCAAAGTACAGCCTGGCCCACAGCTGCATCCTGCATCAGTTCTGTATCCAGGCAGTAGTGCCTGGTGAAAGTATGCGGCGACTTCCAGGTCGCTGCCCTGCAAATGTCCAGAATGGGCACTCCAGCAAATAGTGCCGCCGATGTGGACACAGCTCTTGTGGAGTGAGCTCGAACCGTGGACTGTAGTGGTCGTCCAGCTCTATCATGGCAAAATGCAATTGCAGATGATATCCATCTTGAAATGCTTTGTTTAGAAACTGGCATGCCTTTTCCTGGTCTGCTGAAGGCAATGAAACGTTGTTTTGTTTTCCTGATATGTTTTGTTTTTTCTCAGTAGAATTTAAGACATCTTTTTAGGTCTAAAGAGTGAAGTGATCGTTCCGCTGGAGAACTGGGATTAGGAAAGAATGATCGGAGGACTAGTGGCTCGTTTAGGTGGAAATCCGAAGGGACCTTGGGAATGAAGCGTGGATTAGTCCTTAAAATCACTCTATCTTCTCTTAACTGCATGAAGGGATCTTGAATGGTAAGAGCTTGCAGCTCGCTGACCCTTCTTGCTGAAGTCAAGGCTAATAGTAGTGTTGTTTTCCATGAGATGTATTTGATTTCACCTCTATGGATGGGCTCAAACGGATGTTTCATTAATTGGTTGAGTACCACATTAAGGTGCCATGTTGGTGGAACTGTGCGTGGTCGAGGAAAGGATCTGTAGAGTCCTTTCAGGAATTGTTTAATTAATCTGTGGGACCATAGCGAGGTTCCTTTTGATGTTCTCGTGAAGCGGGAGATGGCTGCCAGATGAACTCTGATAGATGCATGGGCAAGACCAGATTGTGCCAACTGTAATAAATATGGTAGGAGCTGTTCCGGAGTGATTTGAAACGGATGGGGGTCATTATCCATACACCAAACACAAAAGCGTTTCCATTTTAGTGAATACGTTTTGTTTGTGCTATCAGCTCTTGCCTTTGCTAGGACGTTCTTGCACTCCTGCGGAATGTTTAGCTGTGAGAATTCTCTGTAGTCAGGAGCCATGCTGATAATCTGAGGGATTTCAGGTTTGGATGGAGTACTTGGCCTTTGGACATTGTGAGTAGTGCTGGATGATGTCCCAGATGGATTGAAGGTTGGAGTGAGAGGCGACAAAGGTCTGTGAATCAGTGTTGCCTCGGCCAGAACGCGGCAATGAGAATCAGTGTTCAGTGCTCCGTCTTCATTTTCCGAATGACTCTTGTTAGTAGGGGAAATGGCGGAAATGCGTATGCAAACACGTTGCGCCATGCAATGGAAAATGCATTTCCTAGTGACTGCGATTGGGGATGCCAACTTGCGAAGTTGCGGCATTTGGCGTTCTCCCTAGTGGCAAATAGGTCTATTTGTGGTTTCCCCCATGTTGAGAAAATGTCGTTTAGAACATTTTGGTTGAGTTCCCATTCGTGGGACATAGACCTCTGTCTGCTCAATGCGTCCGCTATGACGTTGTCCTTGCCCGGGATATACTCTGCCGTGAGGTTGATGTTGTGGAGTACTAGCCAGTTCCACATTTTTTGTGATTCTAGAGATAGTGTCAGAGAACGTGTTCCTCCCTGCTTGTTTAGGTAGTGCATTGTGGTTGTGTTGTCCGTTCTCACAAGCACTGCTGAGTTTTTGATGCAGGGGAGGAAGGCTTGTAGAGACAGGAACACTGCCCTCAGTTCTAGGAGGTTGATGTGGAGTTTCTTCTCTTGGTCCGTCCACTTGCCACTGATTTGCAACTCTTGAAGGACTGTTCCCCATCCTTCTAGAGATGCATCTGTAGTTATGGTATGTGGAGTTGGAGGCAGAAGGAACGTTAGTCCTTATGATAGGTTGGTGGAAGTCTTCCACCAGTGTAATGCCTTGGTGATTTGTGGAGTAATCACTATGTGATCCTCGAAAGAGTCTGTACACTGAGTCCACTACTTAGTCAGTGCCTCCTGGAGTGGGCGCATCCTGAGCCGACAGTGAGGAATGAGTAGTACACACGAGGACATCATCCCTAAAAGGGACTTGAAAGTACGGACTGGGATGGTGTTCTTTGAGGTCACTGCATTGGCCGTAGCAATTAGTTTCTGTTTTCTTTCCTGTGATGGGAATGCTGTTGCAGATGTCGTATTTAGAGTTGCCCCTAGAAAAGTTATAACTTTGGAGGGTTGTAAGGTTGACTTCTCGCGATTGAGAGTCAGGCCCAGTTTGACGAAAATATTGAGACAGGCGTTGGATGACATTTGCGCGTCTTTCATAGAAGGTGCTTTCACCAGCCAGTTGTCCAGGTAGGGGAAGACCTGGTGGCCTTGCTGTCTTAGGTAAGCTGACACTGGAGAGAGGCACTTTGTGAAAACGCGAGGCGCTGATTTTAGGCCGAATGGTAGGACACAGAACTGGTAGTGTTGTCCTGCTACAGCAAATTGCAGGTATTTCCTGTGGTGCCTGTGTATTGGGATGTGTTAATATGCGTCTTGGAGGTCCAAGGACGTCATAAAGTCTCCTTCCTCTAGAGATCCTAATATTTCCTGAAGGGTTACCATCCTTAACTATTGGCTCTTTAGGAATGAAATGAGTGCCCTGAGATCTAGTAAGGGCCTCCACTTTTTTCTTTTCTGTTGAATCAGAAAGAAACGGGAATAAAATCCTTTTCCTTTTTGAGCTGTTGGGACTCGTTCTAGTGCCCCTTTCTTCAACATTGATAATCTCCTGGAGGAGTAAACGCAAATGTGCGTGTTGGATCTTGCAAGGAGGAGTTGTTGGAGGGATTGAACTGAATTCCAATGAGTGTCCGCATTGGATTAATTGTATCACCCATCGATCTGTTGTTATTGCTTTCCATTTGTGGAGGAAGTGTGATATTTTGCCTCCAATTTTGAAGGAACGAGATGGTTGAGGGGCTAGCTGCTGGAAACTGTCATTGGCGTCCGCCTGTTGGTTTCCTCTGGTTTCTCCCTCTGAAATTTGTTTTCCCGTAGGAGGTCTGGCGACCTTGTTGTTGCTGTGGCTGTTGGTATTGCAATCTGCCTTGATTATATGCGTAGGAGGATTTTCCCTGGTATGATCCTCTGTAAGAGGGCTGACCTCTGCCTCTGTGTCCTCGAAAGGACTGGTTTCTGAAATGTAAGGTGCCTAGAGCTCGTGCAGTATCCTTGTCTTTTTTGATTGCCTGTAGGGCTTCGTCAATTTTGTCCCCAAATAGATGTTGTCCGTTATAGGGCATATCCAGTACCTTAGTTTGGATTTCTTGTCTGAAGGATGTTGCCTTGAGCCATCCTTGTCTCCTTAATACTGCTGCACCCGCCAGTTGCCTGAAGCCTGTCATTGCGACATCTACTGCGCAATCGATGATTTCTGATGCTGACATTTGTCCTTCCTTCAGGAGGGATTGGACTTCATCCTTCTGGTATTTCTTTCAGGTATGGGACGATATCTTCCCATAATTGTCTGTTGTATCTGCCTATTAACGCAATGGCGTTCGCTATTTTGACAGTCATGGCAGACGTAGTTGAGAAGCGTTTGCCTATGCTGTCCAATTTCCTGCCCTCCTTGTCTGGTGGTGCTGACAGTGGCGGGGATGGATTTCTAGAATTCTTTTTAGCCGCTTGTGTGACTACAGAATCTGGTTTGGGGTGTGCATTAAGGCAGGTAGCTGCTGTTGATGGCGCTTTGTACTTTTTATCCAGTATAGGCACTACTATAGAGACCGATGCTGGCGTTGGCATCAATTGCTGACCTTGCTCCCATATGTGTTCTTTTATGGGAATAGATCTAGTTGTCTTCTTGATCGGATCTTTAAAATCATAAAGAAAACAGTCTGTCTTGTGACTCTATAGCCATGTGGAATCTTGTGGCTGCTCTTTCCATCAAGTTGTGGAAACCTCCAATGTCCACTGGGGGGGAATCTGAAGTCTGAGGATCAGGTGTGGCTGGAGAATGAGCTATATATTCCTCATCATCCCTCTCCTTCTTCTGGTTCTTCTCCGTCGTCATCCGATGACTGAATAGTATGAACTGGTTCTCTCTCTTGAGTAAGATCTAGAGGTGGTGGCCTTGTTTTTGGAGATGACTGCGTTTTGGAAGATAATGAAGATTTCTCCTTTGGAGGTGCCGCAGGTGATTCCGGAAAACGTTTCTTGTAGTCTGCGATCAAGAATTGGAGATCTGAGACAATTGAAACTGGAAGGCAAACCATAGGAGTGACCTGTTGTGTATGAACGGTCTCTTCTGTAATAACTACTTCATCTTCGTCTGTGCTCTGGCACTTCACAATAAGATCTGAAGGACTAGTAGCTTGCTCATAGTGGTCGTCTTCAGATTCATCACTTTGTAGGAGGCAAGATGGAAGTAATCCTTGTACTCTACTTGGTGATGTAATTTCTGGTGTAATCTGAATTTTTTCATTTAGTTTTGGAGGAATTAAATCAGCTTTTTTCCACAGCGTCGACGATGTCATCGTCGATTTCGTCGTCGACTGTGCAGACGCTGATTGTTTTTCATGTGTCGACCACGAGGTCGTCGACTGTTCCTTCGTTGACGGTTCCTTCGTCGACGATTCCTTTGTCGACTGTATCTTCGTCGTCGATTGTGTGGTCGTCAACGGTACCTTCGTCGCCGACGATGAAGTTGTCGACAGTGTCCTCGACGACGCGGTAGTCGTCGATGGTGCCTTTGTTGACAGCGTGGTCGACGCCGATACCTTCGTCGACGACGTTGCGCTTACCGTCATCGATGTCTTCGTCGACGAAGCGCCTGGTGCCAATGGCGTCTTCGTCGTGGGTGCAGGCGTCAACTGTTTGTTTCATCGACTATGTCGTCGCCGACGATGCCGTCGACGGAACTTTAAGTAACATTGATTGCTTTTTTATAAGTATAATTGAAGACAGAGGCTTACCTGCCGTCGATGATTGAGTTATAGATGTCGTCGATGAGGAGGCTGATGATGCCATCGTCGTTGAGACCGTGGTCGTCGATGTGGAAACATAAGTTGTCTTAAGTGAAGAATGCGTCGACAAACTCGTCGTTGATGATTGAGATGGCTTTCTGAAGGTGGTAACTTCCTTCTTGGACGTGACCGATTTTACCTCAGAAGACTTAGTGGCAGTTTTTTTGAGGAGGAACGTCCGTAGGGCCAGGGGAGCTCACCCTAGGCCTCTTCAAGGACAGCTTGGATGACACCAAAGCCATTTCTCCTTCCTCTGAGGATCCTGCATCATCTCTGTTTTTAAGTCTACTTAACCAGAGTAGCAGTCGTCCTTCCCTGTCTTTTACAGTAAAAATAGTATTAAACAATATATGTATAAATACATATGATAAAGCCTTACAACCATACAATGAATCATAAAAAGAAAAAGGGCAATTTGGGTTCTGTTGGCTAATTGTGAAAAGTAAAGCATAACAATTATCATTGAACCATTTTTAAGTTGCTATGGATCTCCATAAGTGGCTCGGATTTTCAGACAGGTTTTAAGAAACATGGCCATGCATTTGATGCTGTACCTAAAAATTGGAACACCATGAAAGCTGGACGGCATCTTCTCAAGCCAAGGGACAGTAGGATTGGAATAATCCATTGTTTGCGTGGTACATCATAATATTTACAGAACAGTAATACCTGAATATTAGACTGTTCAGAGGTACCATCACAAGGACACGGGATGATGGAGTTTGACCAGTCCTGTCTCCCTGGGAATGTGACCAAGCGGAATAAACAAATTAAGTCTTAACCCAGTTAACAAATACTTTTCACAGGTAGACAAACAAACAGTAAGGTACGACTGGATGCCCAAAGTACATTGAATGGTTAAAGTATGGCGGTTTGTGACTTTATAGATTTCTTGAGCCATACGAAGTTTTCCCAGGTGAGATAAACAAAGCGATCGCAGGACCTTTCTGGTAACAGTGTTTAGGACTGCCGGTTCTTTAAAATATTTGGGGAGGCCCAAGTCATTTAAAAAGTTATGTACATATAACAACCATGGGACATCCAGCCAGTTGTCTAGGGCCAGGCTGCCGTG
This sequence comes from Lissotriton vulgaris, assembly GCF_964263255.1. Classification (NCBI taxonomy): domain Eukaryota; kingdom Metazoa; phylum Chordata; class Amphibia; order Caudata; family Salamandridae; genus Lissotriton; species Lissotriton vulgaris. Next base: position 1,774,345,336 of record NC_141687.1, read on the forward strand.
TGGGGTTCCTCAAGGCTCATCCCTCAGTCCGACACTATTTAATATCTATGTGTCGGACCTTGCAAGTGTCATTAAAGCACACGGGATGAGCCTCACCTCATACGCCGACGACACCCAGCTGGTCTTGGCCATAAAGGGTGATGGACAGGAGGTGGCAGAAAGATTCCAAAGGGGGATGATTGCTATCGGTGAGTGGATGACAAGAAATTGCCTGAAGCTCAATTCCGATAAAACTGAGGTGGTCATCTTTGGCAACCTTCTGCCAGCTTGGTCGGCAGCTTGGTGGCCATCGGCTCTTGTTGTCCCTCCCACCCCCACCGCTAAGGTCAGAAACCTAGGAGTGACATTTGACGACAAGCACTGCTTCATGGCCCATGCAAATAAGATGGCATCTAATGCCCATTTCAAGCTCAAAATAATAAAAAAGATCATCCCTTATTTGCCAGATTCAGCAGCCAAGACGTTAGTCACCTCCTTGGTTCTCACATCGTTGGATTATTGCAACGGTCTATTGCTTAATGCACAAAGCAGAGTTACGAAAAAGCTGCAGACTGTGCAGAATGCAGCAGCACGCGTGCTTTCTAAAAAACCCAAGTTTGCTCCCATCTCGGACACCCTGAAAGATTACCACTGGCTAACCATTCAAAATAGGGCCAAATTCAAAGCACTATGTATAGTCTATAAGACCCTGCAGGATCAAGGACCGCGCTTCCTCAAAAAGCTATTAATTCCTTACAATCCATCCAGAACACTTCGTTCCTCCTCGCTTAACCAACTTGTGGTCCAACGAAGCAGAACAGTCTCATGGGGTGATCGCCGCTTTGCTATCGCAGCCCCTAAACCGAACCACATTAAAACAAGTCCCACACTCCTCCAGTTCAGAAAGAAACTGAAGACGTGGTTATTCAACCAGTAAACCCAGCCACCAATCTTCTGATCAGGGATAGACAGCATTGCATACCAGCGCCGAGACGCCTACGGGTAATTGCACGCGCTCTACAAATGCCATAAATAAATAAATACTATTAGTGCACGGGTTAAGCTACACTGCTCCGTTGTCCAGATGCGATGCCACAGTAATATAGGCTGGCTTTTTATATAATCAGCAATATAATCCATGCCTAATTCTATGTGGCAAGCATAGGTTGGAGAGGACTGAGGAACAGCCAAAAGATAACGGATAAAGTTGTTCTCAGCCCTTTGCAAAGTGACCACAGGTATATAGCCCCACACCCCATCACCATATACGGCTACGCTATGGCACTTAGCGTAGTATATTTGCAAAAGTTCTTTTGGGGGTGGTTTACCTATTTTACAAGAGAAAGCAATCAATGCAGAGGAGGCTCTTCTTAAAAATAAAAGATATCTACTTTCAATGGCCGATTTTCAAGAGGAGGTGTTGTCAAAGAGTATACGTAAAATAGGTCCTGGTGCAATCCAACTTAGCTTTTTCTATACAAATCGATTTGTTCTTAGATCTCTTTTTACCTAAATGCATGACTAGTGTTTTCTTTATATTGACCTTTAAGTCCAATGAAGCCATGAATCTACAGTATGAGTTTAGTTGGTTCTGAAGTTGTACTGGAGTTCGAGCCATAATTACTGCGTCGTCCGCGTAAAGTAGCGCGGGAATCGGACGACGGGCAATTGTTGGGAGGTCCTGACTCCCTTCTAGCATGGCCTTCTCAAGGCCATTTGTATACAGATTAAATAGAAAAGGAGCCAGGACACACCCTTGTCTGACTCCCTTGGTTACTCCAAACGAATGCGTGAGCTCTCTGTTCACCCCAAATCTCACCCTTGCCGATGCACCTGAGTACAGCTCACGTAAGAAGGATATTATATGATGGTCCACTCCTATTTCCGCAAGGATTGACCACAGCCTATAGTGTGATACACAATCAAAGGCTGCAGTCAAATCCACATAGACCAGGTGAAGATTGCCTCTCTTCGCCTGGACGTATTTCCCAATTTGAAGGGAGAGGTTCAAAGTTTGCTCCACAGTACCCAGTCCCTCTCGGAAACCATATTGCAGGTCTGTCATGATGTTGTTATCTTTAGACCAGACCCGCAATCTCTCCAGAATTAAGCGACCTGCCACTTTGCCAAGGAAATCCAGGAGGGAAATAGGCCTGTAGCATGCTGGATTATTATGATCTCCCTTCTTGAAAATAGGGAGCAGGATAGAGGTAGACCAGGTTTTTATAAGGCCTCCTTTTAATGCCGCTTCAATAACTCTGGTTAGTAGCGGCGACCAAAGCTCCTTGGTATGCGTATAGATGTCGAGTAGGACACCATCCGGCCCGGGAGCTTTACCAGATTTTGAGGAAGACAAAGCATTAGTTACTTCCTCGTGGCTGAAAGAAAGGTCGAGGGGATAGGGCGATGGGTATGGATTTTCACTGTAATGTGCGTTCTCACCCACAAAAATCTGAGAAAAGTGGGAAACCCAACCCTCCGCAGAAATCGCTACTTCCACACTAGGGCCATTTTTCGCCGTGTTCAAGAAGGGTAAGTTAACTACTTTCAAAAACTGTAAGCTATCTTTCCTTTTACAACTCTCATGGAACTTCTCCCATAGGTCTTTTTTACAATCTTTTTTAGCCTTATTATAAAGTTTTCTCAGCCTCCTGATTTCTATTTGGTCTCTCTTAGTTTTAGGTAGGGCTGATTTTAGGGCGGATAGGGCTTTACGACAATCAGAATTGAACCATCCTTTTTCATGTTGGCCATTCTATTTTTGTTTACGGAGGAGCTTCTTGCTAAACACTTTGGTTGTTTCAGTAAAATTATTCAATATTTCCTCTGCAGTGGAAAGGGGGTTTAAACATATTTCCAGCATAGGAAGAGATTTAGCAATAACATTTTGTGTAATAGCGTCTGGGTCAACTTTTGCCCATTTAACCAAATACCCATTGCTTTTATCCAAGTTTAGGGCTCTTTGATTCAGCAGGCCCGAATTATCAATTGGGGAGAATCCAAACGACGCTATAATAGTCACGCTGTTTGGGAAATGATCACTACTGGCGTCATCTACAGTACAAAATGTTTGCAAATCATCCCTCATATGATTCGAGGTCAAAATGAAATCGATAGTGGTGCTACATCCCCTGCCATGAAAAGTAGGGGTAAAATCAATTGGGGGTAAACTAACTCGTTAACAAAACCCAGTCCTAACATAAAAAGTTTTTCGTTTAAAATATTCCCGACACTTGAGTGAGCAAAGTGAGTTAAAGGACTCCCCTCCTCAGCCATAATACCACAATTAGAATTGGAGTATTCACTACATAAAGGAATGTTGTATTCACCTCCCCATCGCTGTTTTATTTTCGAAAATGTCACCTCAGGCCCCTCCCTTCACCACTGTGCAAACGTGCCCGTGGCGTAAGTCCCCTTGAATCCTGAGGGTTCCTGGGGTGCAACTAGCCCACCAGGTACCTCCATTAAGCACCACAGAGATGTGTTGCAAAGAGGTGTAAAAAGGGGCATGGCCTCTGAACACCTCTCTGCAACACTGCACCTGGCACATACTGGAGGATCTTGGTGGGCTAGTGGGCCCCCAGGGACCCTCAGTATTCAAGGGGAATTAGCTCCCCATCTTTCAATGTGTCAGGGGGCGTGTTTGCAGAGTGCTGCAGATAGAGGGCGGGCCCCCCGCACAATGCTGGTCTGTTTTCTTTTCTTTTTTTAAGAAGTGGGGCTGCGTGGCCCCCCTTCCATTCCTATTTAATTGGCCCTGGGGACCCCATCCCCCAGGGCCTGACCCCCACTTTTTTTTAATGTACCATTTTTTTAAGGGGGCCGCGTGGCCCCCGTACCGAGGCCATATTCGGCCCCGGGGGAACACCTCCCCCGAGGCATTGGCAGTTTTTTTCATTAAATGATTAGAGGGGGGCTGAGTGGCCCCCCTGCTCAGGCCATTTATGGTCTTGGGGACCCCATCCTCCTAGGGCCGGCCTTTCCATGTTTTTTAATTTTTACAATTTTTATAATGGGGGAAGGGGGCCATTTGGCCCCCTCCTGGGCCACTTATGGCCCCGGGAACCCCCTCTCGCAGGGCCGGCCCTATCCGTTGGGGACCGTGGGGGATTGGGGACCCCCCCACCAGCTGCCCGCTTCCTGCAGGTGCCGGCATTGCTTTTCCATATTGGGAGCTGCTAACATGCAGCTCCCCATGTGGAAAAGCAATCTGCTTTGCCTCATTGAAGCGAGAGCAGGTTTTAATCATGTGACTTAACTTGAAAACATCAACTCCCACAGTGCAGTACAATTAAAAGATGTGTAAACTGAAAGTCCTTGCATTTGAGCCTTGTTGGACATTGCTGCTCAGTATCTGCACTGATGTTCAATTGGTTTAAGTATGGAAGCAGTCAGGTGAAAATGCTGTAGTGTTTCCATTCTGCGTACAACCAGCAGAAACCATCTGGTGCAGCATGATCGTTGCAGGAATCCTCCTGCTCAAATCCCTTCCACGCGCATCGCGTTTTTGCTCATTACTATATCCTCCGTAGTTTGGAAGCATGAGTGAGTCAGGCTCCTCAATTAACATCCAAAAACAATATTTCATTTCTGGAGCCCAAGACCCTTCAGGGCGGCCTCATTGAAAATGGGCACGGAACATCCCACAAAAGCACTTGCCATGCAAAACAAAGTTATGAGGCTCAATACTGCAACTCAAGCTCCCGCACCGTCCTGCAGCGCCTACTTCCCTTTCCCTAATGTTTCCGCTGTGTAGCCTTGATCACAGGAGTAACGTGCACTTGGGCATGCTATTTCAAAAGACTTTTTAATCACATGACTTAACTTAAAAACATCAACTCCCACAGTGCAGTACACTGAAAAAAAGAAAGGTTTCAGGGACGTTATAGTTGGGCTGAGATTTCACTTGTACAAAAAAAATAGAAATTCAGCAGTTACAGTTACCTGAGCTAACAATAAATTACTCCCCCACAATGCACTTCTTATTACCTCACATACCATCACTCATGACATGGCCAGTGACATCACTAATGACAACTCAAATGACATCTCTGGTGACATCATAAAGGTAGTGTTTAGTATTATCTAAGAGTTTATGATTGTTAAACATGTAGTTATTAAGCAATGGCAAAAGTTAAATTAGTATACTAGGTATACTACTTATGAGTGATGCTACTTTTGACATATATTATGTGATTGAATGTGTGTTGCTGTATGTGACTGGCTGTATTGGTGGGTGAGTGGGTGTCTCAGTGGCTGTATGGGTGAGTTAATGGCTGTGTGAGTGGTTGTATGAGGGGTGTATGAGTGAATTCATGTTTGAGTAAGTGGATGTCTGGATGAGTGAGTGACTGGGTGAATAAGTGGCTGTATGGGTGAGTGAGTGACTGTTTAAGTGGGTGTTTGGTTAAATGAGTTGGGGTGTGAGTGTATTGGAGAGTGAGTGTCTGTGTGAATGGCTGAGTGAGCGGATGTGGGTGTGCTTGTATGGATGTATAAATGGGTATGTAAGTGGGTGTGTGGCTATGTGAGTGAGCATGTGAGTGCTTGTATGGGGGAGTGACTGGCTGTGTGATGTGTGTATGGGTGTGTGAATAGCTGTATAGATGAATGTGTGGCAGTGTGCGTGGCTGTATGGTTGAGTGACTGATTGTATGAGTAGCTGTATGGGTGAGTGAGTGTTTGTGTGAGTGGCTGTATGAGGAAGCGGGAACGTGAGTGCCTCTATGGATGAGTGGTTGTGTGAATACTTGTATGGGTCTGTGAATGGGTATGTGATAGGTTGTGTGGGTGTGTGAGTGGGATAATGAGAGGTTATATAAGGATGTGAGTGGATATTTGAGTGGTTCTGTGAATGATGTTGTCAGTGATGTCATTTGAGATGTAATCAGTGATGTCACTGATCATGTCATGAGTGATGTAATATGTGAGGTCTTAAGCAGTGCATTGCAGGGGTGTGAGTTATAGTTAGCTCAGGCAACTATAACTGCTGAATTTCACTGCTTTTGTACAAGTGAAATCTAAGCCTAACTATTACACCCCTGTAACCTTTGTTTTGTCAGTAAATTTTGAAATGTTTTTACTCTATTTTCTAACTATAATGTCCCTGTAACCTTTGTATTTTTCAGTGAATTTCCATTTAAAAAATAAGTTATTTCCTAACTATAACTAATCCTGTAACATTTGGATGTGAATGGGTATGTGAGAGGCTGTGAGAGTGTTTGAGTGGTTCTGTGAGCAGGTGCATGAGTGCCTGAGTAGGTTTGTTAGTGTGAGAGTGTCTAAATGTGTCTGTAAGTGGGTGATTGAGCTATGAGTGCGAGTGAGTGTCTGAGTAGGTTTTTGGATGGGTATGTGGGTAGGTGTATGAGTCGGTTTGTGGGTGGGTATATCAGTGTCTGAGTGGGTCTGTCAGTAGGTCTATCCATGCCTAAGTATGTGGGTGGGTGTCTAAGTATCTATGTGGGTATGTTATTAGCAGTGTGAATGACTGGCCCACAAAGGAACCACACCTGCTCCTTTCTTCATCAAGAGTCCATAGTTTTGCACAAAATATCTATCCAAGTGGAGTGATTTCTACTGGTTAGTTACTATGTGCTACATCTTTTGATACATGTCCTATACATATTCAATCAATCAAACAATCAGGGAATTGTAAGCACGCTTCTCACCCGTGAGGGTCTCAAGGTGCTGGGGGGGGAGGGGTCCACAGATCTGTTTAGCCAAAGAGCCAGGTCTTGAGGGTCTTCCTGAAGGTGTTCAGGGAGGGGGCACATCAGATGTCTGCCTGTAACTCCTTCCCGGTCTTGGCTACAATGTGAGAGAAGGATCTTCCGCATGCTCTGGCTCTGTGGATGCGCAGGGTTTGGGCCAGTGTCAGATTGGAATATCAGAAGTTTCTTTAGGGTACGTGGAAGTTGATTCTGTCATTGAGGTATTTGGGTCCATTGTTGTGTAGGTATTTGTAGGTGGGGATTTTGAAAGTGACTCTTTTCTCCACAGGGAGCCAGTGGAGACTTCGTAGGTGTTGGCTGATGTGTTCGTGTCGGGGATGCCGAGGACGAGTCTGGCGGCGGTGTTCTGTATTGTCTGGAATTTGCGAAGTAGGGACTTGTTCATGCCGGTGTAGAGTGCGTTTCCATAGTCCAGTCTGCTGGTGATGAGTGAGTGGGTGACTGTCTTTCTTGACTCAGGGGGGTCCACTTCAAGGTCTTGCGGAGGGTGTTGAAGCAGCTAGAGGTGACGGCGTTGACCTGTTGGTCCATGGTGAGTGATGGGTTGAGTACGATGCCGAGGTTCTTGGCGTGATCCGAGGGAGTGGGTGGGCTTCCGAGGGTGGTTGGCCACCAGATACTTCCCCATTCAGAAGGGGTGGTACTGAGGACGAGGATTTCTGTCTTCTCAGCGTTGAGCTTCAGACAGCTGTTGGACATCCAGAATGTGACATCTTGCATTCCTTTCTGGTGGTTTAGTTTGGCAGTGGTGGGGCCTTTGGTGAGGTAGAGGATGAGCTGGGTGTCATTGGCATAGGATACAATGTTGAGGCTGTGTTGTGGGACAATGGCTGCGAGGGGGGCAATGTCGATGATGAAGAGGGTGGGGCTCAGTGATGAAACCTGTGGGACTCCGCAGGTGATTTTCATGGGGTCGGAGATGAAGGATGGGAGTCTGATGCTTTGGCTTCTTCTGGTGAGCAATGATCGGATCCAGTCCAGGGCCGTTCCTTGTATGCCTGCCTCGTGTAGTCTGGCAACTACTGTGTGGTGGGAGATGGTGTCGAAGGCAGCTGATGGGTGGAGTAGGAAGAGGGCTGTGGAGTGGCCTTGGTCCAGGACGGCGCGGATGTAGTCTGTGGTGGCAAGTAGGGCAGTCTCTGTGCTGTGGTTGCTTTGGAATCCAGATTAGAACGTGTTGAGGATGACGTTCTCTTTAATGTATCGTGTCAGTTTCCTGTTTACTGTTTTCTCAGATACTTTGGCGGTGAAAGGGAGGAGTGATATGGGCTGATAGTTCTTGAGGTCGGTTGGTCAGCTGGGGGATTCTTGATCAGGGGTCTGACTTCTGCGGGCTTCCAGCCATCTGGGAAGGGGCTTATTTTGAAGGTGGCATTGATGGTGCGTTGTAGTTTGGGTGCAATGGCGGCCGCAGGTCTGTGGTAGATGTGAGTGGGTAGGGGTCAGTGAGGGCCCCGCGTGGATGCTTTTCATGGTTGAGGTGGTGTCTTCGGCCATGATCGGATCCAGTTAGAGATGATGGGCTGGCTGGTGTTTCTGGGGGACAGGGGGCCGCCTGGTGGTTTTTGATCTTGAGGTGGAAATAGGTTCCAAACTTGTTGCAGAGGTTTTGGGATGGGGTTCACTGAGGGGTTTGTTAATTCTTGAATGACAATGAAAAGTTCCTTGGAGATGGTGGAGTTGGGCAGGATTTTGTTGTGGATGAAGTTCCTCTTGGTGGCTCTGATCTGGTTGTGGTAGTCCATCATGGTGTCCTTGTAGGTGGTGTGGTTTTTGGTTGTCTTGGTGTTTCTCAAGTTCTTCTCCAGGTGTCTGCAGGTGTGTCTGGCTTCTTGGAGAGTGGTGGTGAACCAGGTGGTTTTCCTGGGGCATTGTCTGCTGGGGTTGCGTAGCGGGCGAGCTCGTCTGCGCAGAGATCCAGGTGTGGAGTTCTCTGGCTGCGTCTCCTGCCTCCTTTGCATCAGGTGCCCAGGTGTGGTTGTCTCGGGTGAGGGTGGAGTTAAGTTGCTCGTTGGTAACCTTGCTCCACTTCCTACGTGGTGGGCGTGGGGTTGGTTTGGGTGCTTTGGGTTTGTTGATGGCGAAGTGTACGCGGTGGTGGTCGATCCATGGCGGCTGCATTGTGTGGCTGAATTGGGCGCTGCTTCCTGCTGCTCCGCTCGCCCATGCTTGCCCATATCGCCCGACTGCACGACCTCAACATCATCTCTTACGCAGATGACACCCAGCTGTTCCTCTCCCTTATCAAGGACCCCCTCACTGCCAAAACAAACCTCCATGAAGGAATGAAAGCTGTCGCCGAGTGGGTGAAGAACAGCAATCTGAAGCTGAACTCGGACAAAACAGAGGTCCTCATCCTCGGCTCCACCTCCTCAGACTGGGACGACTCCAGGTGTCCACCAGCGCTGGGAGCAGTACCAACACCAACCAACCACGCATCCAACCTAGGGTTTATCCTCGACTTAACACGCTCCATGGTCAAACAAGTCAACACCGTCTCATCCTCCTGCTATAACACCCTCCGCATGCTCCACAAGAATAGTCACCTAGGCCCTCGTCAGCAGCAGGCTGGACTACGGAAACGCCTTTTATGCAGTAGCCTCAGCCATACTCCTGAAATGACTACAACGCATACAGAACGCCTCCGCACACCTGATCCTCGACATCCCTCGCCACATCCCACCTCAACTGAAAGACCTGCACTGCCTTCCTGTCAACAAGCTCCTCATCCACACACACAAGGCACTAATTGGACCAGCATACCTCAACAGACGACTCACCTTCAACACCCCGAACCGCCAGCTCCATCCTGCCGACCTTGCCACCGTCCCCCGCATCCGAAGAGCGACCACCTGTGGCAGATCATCGCCCACCTTACCTGGACCACCCTCCCCAACCTCCGACGGCAGACCCAGGACCTAATAACCTTCAGGAGGCTACTCAAGCCTTGGCTATTCGAGCAGTAGCAGCACCCCGCCCCCCCAAGCCCTGAGACCCTCAGGGATGAGTAGTGCGCTATAAGTTATGATTGTTTGATTGATTACCGCAAAGATGGGGTCGAGGGTGTGTCCTGCTCTCTGGGTCGGTCTGTAGCGTTCTAATCTAGGACCCTGATCGATACTGTGACCTTATGCCCCTATTCGGCTATAAATCCATTTATTCCCTATATTGGCATAACCGTTCAAGTGCAATATTCAGAAACTCGTCTCTGGCCTCACACGAACAGAGCCACATTTCAGAATCGCTTTTTCTGCCACTTCCTTTGCAACCAATTAGTGCAATGACATAGCAGAAGTTACTATCTGAGATTCCTAGATTAACACTCCGAGTTCTTCAACAAGATAAAAACCCAGCAACCTGGGAAATCCCTGCTTGCTATGTTTTGATTAGTAATAGAACTCTAATGAGCACTGATAGACGATCACTTCCTAGTGACATCTTTATTGACGTCTTATGTCCAAAAACTTACGTCAAATAAGGCACCTTTCAGGTATAAATATTACCAACGTTGCCTTAAGCAAACGCTATCTGCCTCAATGCCATCGCTGCTGACGAAGCTGCTGTTATGCTGATGATACCATAGCTGCTATCGCTACTGCTATCGCTGCTAACTAGCGAACGATGGTGTGGTGAACTTAGGAGCTGAACAGCCGTCCCCCTGCAAGAGCCCATCAGATGCAAGCTGCCCGCGGACGCTGCCCCTCCTCCTCCTCCTCGACGCGCTGAGAAAAACACTGTCTTTTCTCCAGCAGAGAAATCCAGCTCTGGCGTTTCTAGTCTACCCTTGCGGGTGACTGGGATATCGACCCCCTGAAGGAGATACCAGACCTCCATCATTCTATTCCAGAGGTATGGTGTTGACTAAACCCTTAGAGAGAATTCTTGAAGCAAACCTTGGCAAAACCAACTTAACTTAAAGCTACTTCCTTACTCCCCTCCCAAGTATTAGGCTTAGGTCAGGTCCACTGGGGTAGGCGTAGTTAGAAGCACCAGTTGAGTATTTTAGCCTAATGTATATATGAATGTATATATGTTTTATTAATTTTAAACCATTGTATGGCTAAGAAACCATATCAATGCTTTTACAGTATTATTTCGCAATACTCATCTTACTGTACGTACTTTTTATAATAACAAGTCTAGTAATTGTGGCAATTCATCTCTCTTGTACAAGAAGAAAGACTGTTCAATAAATGTTACCCTTTATTGACAACGCCCCATCTCTCTATTCTCTACATATTGTGAAAGTAAACTGCACAACCACTGACTTAGTAAAATAACTGTCTATTGTTTCACACGACCCTAGAGATTTACTCTTGATCTGAGGAGCAAAGTTGTCATGTTGCACGGTTGTTGGAAAACTGAATCCCTTCTTGGCTGTGCCAGGGAAGCTGATCACTTCCTATTTCAGTCAAGAAAGTTTCCAGTGACCTCTGAGCTAGTTGGTAACAAACCCAATTAAGTTTAGCATAGTCAGTGGAGGCCTGGAAGATCCGCACTTCTACGTCGATACTACTGTTTATGTTATTCCAATGCGCAGGGCCTATTGGGAAAATAGGAACTACACTACATGGCGCCCAAACGTTTGGTAAGGCGATAAACTATCACAAGACGTTAGAGTAACTCAGTCGTGCATTTTTCACACAGACCCCTTTCTCCCGTAAATACTCCAATAGACGTCTGGAGTGGGTGAAAGGTTAAAATCCGCCCGAACTCAGTAGGAAGAGATTCCTATGTAAAGCTCTGGTTTATTCAACGTTGAAGGATACAGTGTTCCATAATATTGTGCACCTAATCTTTGTCTCCTTGGAGACCTACTCTGCGAAAATTTGTCTGACAATAAAATGGCAGACTTAGAAAACGGAGCTGATGCCGCAGCAGATGCGACTCAGCATGGTCTCAACGGGACTACTGACCCGGATGCAATTATCATCCCGGTACATTTAAGAAAGTCTATAACTTTAAAATTTATAGAAAATGGACTGACACCACAAGGTGGGACAGTAATTTTCGTGATAGAGGCACACGAATACCGGCAGACAGAGGTATTCTATTCATGGATAAACTTTCCAGCGGCAAACGCTAGAACAAAAGAGTTTCACTATTACAAAATAGAGAAACCTCCGGATGAGTACGCTCCTTTCGAGGAGACTGATATCCCACTAAAATTCCAAAGCACCTGCTCTGGTTTAATGGCGCCCTAAAACACAATGATCATATTACCAGGCTCGGTCCACTAGGTAGACCAGGAGCAACGTGGCCGGTTCTAGCCAGCTGCACACCACATCCGGACATTGCAAAAATGTCTAAGGAAGAGCTGTTAGTACAGCTAAAAACACTTATAAAAATACATAGGAATTAGTCCAATATGTAATGCGGACTTCAACAGTCCAACCAGCTGTTAATGTACCACAGCTGACCCCTCATCAGGGGAACACTAATAAAATCACACCACAGAACATACAGTCATGTCTTGGTAAAACACCCGTAAAACGGGAACAAATTCCTTTCTGGTTAGCACAAAAAATCACTCAAATAGAGGCAGTATTTCTGGATACTACCCCTATTGAGAAACACCGAATCTTGACAATCTGCCTTTCTATGGGAATCGCACCACACATGGAGGACTGTGACACTTGGGGTACAGTCTTTGATTCCATTTACACAAAAACACATGGTGTTCCGTCTATGGCGGTAATACCAGATGTACTAAGACAGATTCAAAATGAATACGGTCCAGAACCTGCTTTAACTCTTGGTATGAAATTACTGAAAGACTTCAAGCAGGTCTCGGCTATATTATTAGCCAACATTAAAGGAGAAGCAGCATCGGTGGCGATCCGCCAGAAGTTGAAGGAAACAGATATAACAGATCAGCCAGTTGAGCTTGCCAGAATCATAGAGAAATGCTATGAAGAATTAGGTAGAGACAGCTTGGGTGGGAAACCAGTAAAGCCTCAACTACTCAAAAATCCTGAAAAATTATTTATTAAAAATAATTCAAACACTCCTAAAAAGAGCTGGGATGGAAATAAACAATCCACTCCCAAGGAAAAAGTTTTCCAGTCCAGAGGAAGGTCTCCTCGAAGGAGGGAAAGAACTCCGACTCGAGAACACCAGTCTCCCCAGAGGGAGCCCTCTGAGAAAAGATACAACCTTAGAAATAGGGATAATTTGAAAAAACCTGATAGATATCAAAGTATTGATACACGTCACTCTTGATCTTTTTCGCAGAAATCGGAAAGAAGAGGACGGTCAGACCCAGGAGAGCACACCAAGTCCAAAGACAAGGAATCTGCTCAGAGTAAAAATCTCAATTTCCAAAAAAGAAGATAGCCAGTATTAGAGTAATCAACCATGCCGAGAATACTGAGGACAAAGTTGAAAAACGGGGAGTGGGCACAGACAATGTTAGACAGTGCAGCAGAAATCACTATAGCCCGCAAGATCTTGATGAGTCATCTGGAGACAGTGGACACGAATGAATACATTCAGGTTGAAACTGCCGACACCAGACTTCGTGAGCCCCATAAGATATACGAAATAACATTGCATATAGAGGGTGATAAGACTAGGAAAATAAGAGGTCTATTTTGGGATAAACTCTCAAAAGGCTATGATATTCTGTTAGCTGAAAAAGATTGGCCCCCAGAGTTTGTCAGGGAGTGCCCTCGTGGTGAAGAAATTATTATGCCTGCCTTCTCGAATCACATTCCGATTCACAAAAAATATACTTATGCAAGGAAATGGGCAATAGCCCAGGCACCGGCATTATATAGAAATCATGTAGGATGGGATGAGGACTCACCTCCTCACAAAATCCAGTTAAAAAGTGAACCAACTGCCCAACGGCAGTATCCCATTAAGCAAGAAGCTAAAAGAACAAGTCAGGGAGATCTTAGATCAACTTGAATACCAGGGGGTGATTGAAACATGCACCTCTCAAATGAACAATCCTTTGTTTCCTGTCTCCAAGCCAGACAATTCATATCGTCTAGTTTTGGACTACAGACACCTTAATGCATGTTGCAAAACTTTTGCAGTACAAAACTCGCATAGTGCTGCACTAATGAACAACATAGTTAGGAAAAAATATAAAACGACATCAGACATATCTAATGGTTTCTTTTGTCAAAATATTGCACCAGAAAGCAGGTATTTGACCGCTTTCTCCGAAAAAATTCTGTCGAACAGCCCAGGACTTTTCTCAGCTAGAGTAACAGAGTTACTACAAATATATGACGATGAGACATTATCTTACGTAGATGATATCTATCTCACAGACGACGACTTGGATACTCACTTGAAAAGAGTGAACACCATTATACTTGGGTTCGCAGCAGAGGGTTACAAATTCAACTTTAAAAAGTCTCGAATTGCCCATCTGACAGTACTATTCTTAGGATACGAATTATCAAGTGAAAGACAAAGCCTAGCGGACAACTTCTTAGAGAAGTGCGCTGTACTCCAAGCTCCAAAAACGCTGAAGAATTTACAACCCATACTAGGTTTTCTGAATTTCGGAAAAACATACATTCTAAATTACGCAGAGAGGGTTAAACCTCTCTACGAACTAATAAAACCATATTTTAAACAAATCAATTGGACTCAAAAACACACAGAAATTTTGAGATCACTGCAAACAGACTTGTTAGCATAAACAAAATTAGATACACGTGACAACACACGCGATCTTGTAATCCGAGTCATCCCAGGAAGATGCGGATTCACGTACATGACCTCTAATGAGGGAGAAAAGGTACCAATTTCAATTAAATCTCACTTGTACACACAAGCAGAAAAAACATTCAGTCACACAGAAAGAACTGTGAAAGCAGTGCAAATTGCATTAGTAAATGAACGAGAACTAGCACATGGTAAAAGGATTAATATCCTCACAGCGGAATCCGCCTTCGAGGCGCTATTCAGCCCAGTAAACCTGCCTACAGTGTCACTGGATCCGAAATGGATACAGTGTGTGGATTCTCTAGGAGCGGAAGATGTGAAATACTATTTCGCCCCGCAATTCGAAGAACTGAATGATTTAGAATATGAAGAAGAATATCCTCTGCCAATCGAACTTCTGCCTCTCCCACAGTACGCCTGTATAATCTATACAGATAGATTTTTACAGCATTTCAACGTAGAGAACAAATCCTACGATGCAGCCTGTGCGATTGTTAAAGGTCGTTGGCTGTGCGGTAAATTCAGACCGAAAGTAACAAAAACTGAATCAGTAAGAAACTGTTCGGCTCAGAGAGCTGAAATCAGATCTTTAAATATAGCGCTTGAAAATGCAGAACGTGAATTCCCGACACTAATCGTGTGCGATTCTCATTTATGCGTCAACTCTTACAATAATAAACTGCAGAGCTGGATTGAAAACAATTGCAAAGATGACACAGGTGCCACAATAAAGCATAAATTGCTCTGGAAACAGGTAGCTCTTTTACAGAAAGAACTACAAAAGACTCACGTGATACACGCACAGTCTTCAACGTCATGGCGTTCACGTTGCAGGGAATTTATTGGCTATTACAGCCACAGCGGAAGCAACTAAACCGGCTTCCGTAGCCACAAAAAAGCGTACAGAAAAATACATAGACGGGGAAACCATGCTGGCAGTAAAAACGACCGTAAAAGGCGACTGTGCAGCACTACCCGTGAACTATCCACTCAATTATGCATACGTAATCGATGCAAAATCCGTTCCTTTTGCTCGAATCCCTGGAGTGGGGGATAGGGTAATTCCAAACACGAACAGGAGAATATTTTTAATAGCAGACGCACACATGAGTTTGGGTCCTAGGCACAGAAAGATCAAGGAATCCTTGACTGAATTACAATCGGTATACTGGTGGCAGGGAATGAGTGTACAACACCAAATATATGCAAACAACTGTGAAAACTGCAACAGGGATCGCAGTAGTGAACCATGCTACCGGCTACCAATCAGAAACAGCGTAACGCTGACTACACCCCATCCTGCGTCCTATTCATCATTAAGGCTAAACACACTTAAAAAATGTGGCCTCCAGCGCTCGGCTGACGCTAGAACGGTTATAAAAGATCTGCGAGTCTTTATCGGCACATACGCAATTGCCACGTTCCATTCTGACCAGGGTCCTGCTTTTAGCTCTCGAGCTTATAAGGAGGCCATGGCCAGCATGGGAATTGGGTTGTGGTATTCTTGTCCGTCACACCCCGAAGGGAATAGTGTGGTAGAAAGAAAAAACCGAGACTTAAAGCGATCTATAACAGCGAAGGTATTAGGTTCAGGCGCTGGGTGGGTCAAACATCTAATAAGTGTCCAAACCAGTCTTAATAACTTGCCAAGAAATTCTCTAAAAGGTTTCAGCCCATACGAACTATTGTTCGGAATTAGAATGAGAATTCAGGACTTAGATAGTCAATTATCAGTGGTACAAGATAAGAAAACAGACTTTGACATCAAAGATCGTTTGGCTGTTTTACAGGACTTGAATGAAACAAGAAAATCCTTAAGCAACATAAAGTTAAAGCAACAGCCAGATACCACTGACGAGGCACCACAAGCAACAGCCCCAGCAAGGCCTGTCTGGATTCCAAAGATTGGGGATCTAGTCAGAGAAAAAATCGCGGTGAAGAAGGAATTTGGGCCCTCTTACAGAAAAGTCTTGGCAGTCACCGGAACAAGATCAGTAGTACTACCGCCCCTTGCTGGTAAAAAGGAGAACAGAGTTGTATCTATCGACCTGGTAAAACCACAAGCATGTGGCCTATTATGAACAGTAGGCCCAGTGAAATCCCGAGAAACAATAGAATACCCAAACTTGCAACAATCCTAGAGGTTCAAACTGAAAGACTAATCACATTTGATCAGCCTGCAGTGCACAGAGAAGGACTATGCAATAATGCCATGGAACTCGTGCCTCTTGAGACACAGATTGAAACAGTTCGTCAAGAAACACCAGTCTACAATAATGTGGCATCAGAAAGTGCTACCGAAAGACAGATTAAAAGAACAATCCAAACAATTGACAGAACTGCCTCTGGTTATTTCATCGACTTCGACAACTTTTCCGAGGATCAAAGTAACCCTGAAGTGATGCCAGAAACAAAAAAGACTTTTAAAGAAAAAGCAACAGAACTCTTTCATCAACTGAAGGAAATCTACCTTATTTCCCCTTGGTTAGAGTTCTGGTTCGGTCTAGGTGTATTTTTCCTCCTGCTTTGGCTCATCATGGTACTTTGTTTGGGAAAATTCATTGAGGGAAAATATAGTACAATGGACACAGCAAGTCAGAACATCAACCTAGTCCTCAAACCACACAGATCATCCCACGTAAAGAAAAGAGAACTGTCAACAGTAAATGTCACAGCCATTCCAATACCCGGTGGGGTAGTATGGGAGAAAACTGACTATGAGATCTATGGTCCGGTCGAGATCCTGAAGTATCCTCATCAACTGAAGGTTTCCTTAAGTGACTTTGTAAAACCTAGTACATTCTCTGATGATTGGGACTTTAACAGTATTAATGACATGATGTCTGATTTCCAAACACCTGGCTCAACTGCACTGGCTCCCGGTCAGGAGTCGAACCAAGTTTAAGGCCTTATGCATTGTTTACAAGGCAGTAAATAATATAGGACCAAAATTTCTCAGTGACTCCCTCAAGCCTCTTCCAACCCCCAGAACTTTACGTTCGAATACTGCTCACCTGATTCAAATCCCCAGAACAAGGAAAGTTAACTGGGGAGACAGACGTTTCACCATTGCAGCTGCAAAGCTATGGAATTCTCTTCCTCTTAAAATAAAAAACAGTCCTACACTGATCATCTTCAGAAAACAACTAAAGACATGGTTGTTTTCTCAGTGACTCATTTAGCAACGGCCAACATAAAATTACTGCACTAAAATCTTTAAAATACTGGGACTAGACTTAGCTCACAGCGCCGAGACACCCATGGGTAATTGCAGCGCTTTAAAAATTGCATAAATTAATAAATAAATAAATAAATAAGATTTAGTAATGTCAGCTAGATTCACAGAACATGAATATTTACAAGGTTCGTCTAGTTATGAACAGTTGTTCTGTTTTACACATTATGGCGATCATTATTTGCATAAATCTACACAGCCTAGAAATGTTTTTAAGTATAATCAATGGGAACTTTGTGCTACACCACCTAAAAGCAGTTCTAAAACATTCTTTGAGAAATTCAAGTACTTCTCAGGGTTTAACACCAGTGATCAGAAACGTTTTATTACAAACTGTTAGATAAAACAGGAATAAAAACAATGCTGACAAACACTAAATTGATATATTCAGAAGCATTTTATGAAAAAATGATGACATTTGGTTTTGATTATTGGAAAAATAACATTGAAACAAAAACCATTTGGGGTACCAAAGATTGGCAGGTACAAGGTCTAGAAGCACTATTCAGAACCTGCATGATACCAGAACAAATGATGTTTTTAAATGACACAATTCACCAAACAATCCTGTCTTGGCCTAGCTAAGATCAAAGACCTGAACAAACCATCTATTCCAAAGCCAATACCTGAAAATGCAACAACAGATATTGAGATAGACGTAACTAAAATTTTACATTTTAACAGAACACATCCTGATTGGAAAAAGTGGTTAATCTGGCCTACTGACACAAACAACTGTCAAGATAGATTCCTGAATAAAACACTCTATTTTCTAACTATAATGTCCCTGTAACCTTTGTATTTTTCAGTGAATTTCCATTTAAAAAATAAGTTATTTCCTAACTATAACTAATCCTGTAACATTTGGATGTGAATGGGTATGTGAGAGGCTGTGAGAGTGTTTCAGTGGTTCTGTGAGCAGGTGCATGAGTGCCTGAGTAGGTTTGTTAGTGTGAGAGTGTCTAAATGTGTCTGTAAGTGGGTGATTGAGCTATGAGTGCGAGTGAGTGTCTGAGTAGGTTTATGGATGGGTATGTGGGTAGGTGTATGAGTCGGTTTGTGGGTGGGTATATCAGTGTCTGAGTGGGTCTGTCAGTAGGTCTATCCATGCCTAAGTATGTGGGTGGGTGTCTAAGTATCTATGTGGGTATGTTATTAGCAGTGTGAATGACTGGCCCACAAAGGAACCACACCTGCTCCTTTCTTCATCAAGAGTCCATAGTTTTGCACAAAATATCTATCCAAGTGGAGTGATTTCTACTGGTTAGTTACTATGTGCTACATCTTTTGATACATGTCCTATACATATTCAATCAATCAAACAATCAGGGAATTGTAAGCACGCTTCTCACCCGTGAGGGTCTCAAGGTGCTGGGGGGGGAGGGGTCCACAGATCTGTTTAGCCAAAGAGCCAGGTCTTGAGGGTCTTCCTGAAGGTGTTCAGGGAGGGGGCACATCAGATGTCTGCCTGTAACTCCTTCCCGGTCTTGGCTACAATGTGAGAGAAGGATCTTCCGCATGCTCTGGCTCTGTGGATGCGCAGGGTTTGGGCCAGTGTCAGATTGGAATATCAGAAGTTTCTTTAGGGTACGTGGAAGTTGATTCTGTCATTGAGGTATTTGGGTCCATTGTTGTGTAGGTATTTGTAGGTGGGGATTTTGAAAGTGACTCTTTTCTCCACAGGGAGCCAGTGGAGACTTCGTAGGTGTTGGCTGATGTGTTTGTGTCGGGGATGCCGAGGACGAGTCTGGCGGCGGTGTTCTGTATTGTCTGGAATTTGCGAAGTAGGGACTTGTTCATGCCGGTGTAGAGTGCGTTTCCATAGTCCAGTCTGCTGGTGATGAGTGAGTGGGTGACTGTCTTTCTTGACTCAGGGGGGTCCACTTCAAGGTCTTGCGGAGGGTGTTGAAGCAGCTAGAGGTGACGGCGTTGACCTGTTGGTCCATGGTGAGTGATGGGTTGAGTACGATGCCGAGGTTCTTGGCGTGATCCGAGGGAGTGGGTGGGCTTCCGAGGGTGGTTGGCCACCCGATACTTCCCCATTCAGAAGGGGTGGTACTGAGGACGAGGATTTCTGTCTTCTCAGCGTTGAGCTTCAGACAGCTGTTGGACATCCAGAATGTGACATCTTGCATTCCTTTCTGGCGGTTTAGTTTGGCAGTGGTGGGGCCTTTGGTGAGGTAGAGGATGAGCTGGGTGTCATTGGCATAGGATACAATGTTGAGGCTGTGTTGTGGGACAATGGCTGCGAGGGGGGCAATGTCGATGATGAAGAGGGTGGGGCTCAGTGATGAAACCTGTGGGACTCCGCAGGTGATTTTCATGGGGTCGGAGATGAAGGATGGGAGTCTGATGCTTTGGCTTCTTCTGGTGAGCAATGATCGGATCCAGTCCAGGGCCGTTCCTTGTATGCCTGCCTCGTGTAGTCTGGCAACTACTGTGTGGTGGGAGATGGTGTCGAAGGCAGCTGATGGGTGGAGTAGGAAGAGGGCTGTGGAGTGGCCTTGGTCCAGGACGGCGCGGATGTAGTCTGTGGTGGCAAGTAGGGCAGTCTCTGTGCTGTGGTTGCTTTGGAATCCAGATTAGAACGTGTTGAGGATGACGTTCTCTTTAATGTATCGTGTCAGTTTCCTGTTTACTGTTTTCTCAGATACTTTGGCGGTGAAAGGGAGGAGTGATATGGGCTGATAGTTCTTGAGGTCGGTTGGTCAGCTGGGGGATTCTTGATCAGGGGTCTGACTTCTGCGGGCTTCCAGCCATCTGGGAAGGGGCTTATTTTGAAGGTGGCATTGATGGTGCGTTGTAGTTTGGGTGCAATGGCGGCCGCAGGTCTGTGGTAGAAGTGAGTGGGTAGGGGTCAGTGAGGGCCCCGCGTGGATGCTTTTCATGGTTGAGGTGGTGTCTTCGGCCATGATCGGATCCAGTTAGAGATGATGGGCTGGCTGGTGTTTCTGGGGGACAGGGGGCCGCCTGGTGGTTTTTGATCTTGAGGTGGAAATAGGTTCCAAACTTGTTGCAGAGGTTTTGGGATGGGGTTCACTGAGGGGTTGGTTAATTCTTGAATGACAATGAAAAGTTCCTTGGAGATGGTGGAGTTGGGCAGGATTTTGTTGTGGATGAAGTTCCTCTTGGTGGCTCTGATCTGGTTGTGGTAGTCCATCATGGTGTCCTTGTAGGTGGTGTGGTTTTTGGTTGTCTTGGTGTTTCTCAAGTTCTTCTCCAGGTGTCTGCAGGTGTGTCTGGCTTCTTGGAGAGTGGTGGTGAACCAGGTGGTTTTCCTGGGGCATTGTCTGCTGGGGTTGCGTAGCGGGCGAGCTCGTCTGCGCAGAGATCCAGGTGTGGAGTTCTCTGGCTGCGTCTCCTGCCTCCTTTGCATCAGGTGCCCAGGTGTGGTTGTCTCGGGTGAGGGTGGAGTTAAGTTGCTCGTTGGTAACCTTGCTCCACTTCCTACGTGGTGGGCGTGGGGTTGGTTTGGGTGCTTTGGGTTTGTTGATGGCGAAGTGTACGCGGTGGTGGTCGATCCATGGCGGCTGCATTGTGTGGCTGAATTGGGCGCTGCTTCCTGCTGCTCCGCTCGCCCATGCTTGCCCATATCGCCCGACTGCACGACCTCAACATCATCTCTTACGCAGATGACACCCAGCTGTTCCTCTCCCTTATCAAGGACCCCCTCACTGCCAAAACAAACCTCCATGAAGGAATGAAAGCTGTCGCCGAGTGGGTGAAGAACAGCAATCTGAAGCTGAACTCGGACAAAACAGAGGTCCTCATCCTCGGCTCCACCTCCTCAGACTGGGACGACTCCAGGTGTCCACCAGCGCTGGGAGCAGTACCAACACCAACCAACCACGCATCCAACCTAGGGTTTATCCTCGACTTAACACGCTCCATGGTCAAACAAGTCAACACCGTCTCATCCTCCTGCTATAACACCCTCCGCATGCTCCACAAGAATAGTCACCTAGGCCCTCGTCAGCAGCAGGCTGGACTACGGAAACGCCTTTTATGCAGTAGCCTCAGCCATACTCCTGAAATGACTACAACGCATACAGAACGCCTCCGCACACCTGATCCTCGACATCCCTCGCCACATCCCACCTCAACTGAAAGACCTGCACTGCCTTCCTGTCAACAAGCTCCTCATCCACACACACAAGGCACTAATTGGACCAGCATACCTCAACAGACGACTCACCTTCAACACCCCGAACCGCCAGCTCCATCCTGCCGACCTTGCCACCGTCCCCCGCATCCGAAGAGCGACCACCTGTGGCAGATCATCGCCCACCTTACCTGGACCACCCTCCCCAACCTCCGACGGCAGACCCAGGACCTAATAACCTTCAGGAGGCTACTCAAGCCTTGGCTATTCGAGCAGTAGCAGCACCCCGCCCCCCCAAGCCCTGAGACCCTCAGGGATGAGTAGTGCGCTATAAGTTATGATTGTTTGATTGATTACCGCAAAGATGGGGTCGAGGGTGTGTCCTGCTCTCTGGGTCGGTCTGTAGCGTTCTAATCTAGGACCCTGATCGATACTGTGACCTTATGCCCCTATTCGGCTATAAATCCATTTATTCCCTATATTGGCATAACCGTTCAAGTGCAATATTCAGAAACTCGTCTCTGGCCTCACACGAACAGAGCCACATTTCAGAATCGCTTTTTCTGCCACTTCCTTTGCAACCAATTAGTGCAATGACATAGCAGAAGTTACTATCTGAGATTCCTAGATTAACACTCCGAGTTCTTCAACAAGATAAAAACTCAGCAACCTGGGAAATCCCTGCTTGCTATGTTTTGATTAGTAATAGAACTCTAATGAGCACTGATAGACGATCACTTCCTAGTGACATCTTTATTGACGTCTTATGTCCAAAAACTTACGTCAAATAAGGCACCTTTCAGGTATAAATATTACCAACGTTGCCTTAAGCAAACGCTATCTGCCTCAATGCCATCGCTGCTGACGAAGCTGCTGTTATGCTGATGATACCATAGCTGCTATCGCTACTGCTATCGCTGCTAACTAGCGAACGATGGTGTGGTGAACTTAGGAGCTGAACAGCCGTCCCCCTGCAAGAGCTCATCAGATGCAAGCTGCCCGCGGTCGCTGCCCCTCCTCCTCCTCCTCGACGCGCTGAGAAAAACACTGTCTTTTCTCCAGCAGAGAAATCCAGCTCTGGCGTTTCTAGTCTACCCTTGCGGGTGACTGGGATATCGACCCCCTGAAGGAGATACCAGACCTCCATCATTCTATGCCAGAGGTATGGTGTTGACTAAACCCTTAAAGAGAATTCTTGAAGCAAACCTTGGCAAAACCAACTTAACTTAAAGCTACTTCCTTACTTCCCTCCCAAGTATTAGGCTTAGGTCAGGTCCACTGGGGTAGGCGTAGTTAGAAGCACCAGTTGAGTATTTTAGCCTAATGTATATATGAATGTATATATGTTTTATTAATTTTAAACCATTGTATGGCTAAGAAACCATATCAATGCTTTTATAGTATTATTTCGCAATACTCATCTTACTGTACGTACTTTTTATAATAACAAGTCTAGTAATTGTGGCAATTCATCTCTCTTGTACAAGAAGAAAGACTGTTCAATAAATGTTACCCTTTATTGACAACGCCCCATCTCTCTATTCTCTACATATTGTGAAAGTAAACTGCACAACCACTGACTTAGTAAAATAACTGTCTATTGTTTCACACGACCCTAGAGATTTACTCTTGATCTGAGGAGCAAAGTTGTCATGTTGCACGGTTGTTGGAAAACTGAATCCCTTCTTGGCTGTGCCAGGGAAGCTGATCACTTCCTATTTCAGTCAAGAAAGTTTCCAGTGACCTCTGAGCTAGTTGGTAACAAACCCAATTAAGTTTAGCATAGTCAGTGGAGGCCTGGAAGATCCGCACTTCTACGTCGATACTACTGTTTATGTTATTCCAATGCGCAGGGCCTATTGGGAAAATAGGAACTACACTACATGGCGCCCAAACGTTTGGTAAGGCGATAAACTATCGCAAGACGTTAGAGTAACTCAGTCGTGCATTTTTCACACAGACCCCTTTCTCCCGTAAATACTCCAATAGACGTCTGGAGTGGGTGAAAGGTTAAAATCCGCCCGAACTCAGTAGGAAGAGATTCCTATGTAAAGCTCTGGTTTATTCAACGTTGAAGGATACAGTGTTCCATAATATTGTGCACCTAATCTTTGTCTCCTTGGAGACCTACTCTGCGAAAATTTGTCTGACAATAAAATGGCAGACTTAGAAAACGGAGCTGATGCCGCAGCAGATGCGACTCAGCATGGTCTCAACGGGACTACTGACCCGGATGCAATTATCATCCCGGTACATTTAAGAAAGTCTATAACTTTAAAATTTATAGAAAATGGACTGACACCACAAGGTGGGACAGTAATTTTCGTGATAGAGGCACACGAATACCGGCAGACAGAGGCATTCTATTCATGGATAAACTTTCCAGCGGCAAACGCTAGAACAAAAGAGTTTCACTATTACAAAATAGAGAAACCTCCGGATGAGTACGCTCCTTTCGAGGAGACTGATATCCCACTAAAATTCCAAAGCACCTGCTCTGGTTTAATGGCGCCCTAAAACACAATGATCATATTACCAGGCTCGGTCCACTAGGTAGACCAGGAGCAACGTGGCCGGTTCTAGCCAGCTGCACACCACATCCGGACATTGCAAAAATGTCTAAGGAAGAGCTGTTAGTACAGCTAAAAACACTTATAAAAATACATAGGCAATTAGTCCAATATGTAATGCGGACTTCAACAGTCCAACCAGCTGTTAATGTACCACAGCTGACCCCTCATCAGGGGAACACTAATAAAATCACACCACAGAACATACAGTCATGTCTTGGTAAAACACCCGTAAAACGGGAACAAATTCCTTTCTGGTTAGCACAAAAAATCACTCAAATAGAGGCAGTATTTCCAGATACTACCCCTATTGAGAAACACCGAATCTTGACAATCTGCCTTTCTATGGGAATCGCACCACACATGGAGGACTGTGACACTTGGGGTACAGTCTTTGATTCCATTTACACAAAAACACATGGTGTTCCGTCTATGGCGGTAATACCAGATGTACTAAGACAGATTCAAAATGAATACGGTCCAGAACCTGCTTTAACTCTTGGTATGAAATTACTGAAAGACTTCAAGCAGGTCTCGGCTATATTATTAGCCAACATTAAAGGAGAAGCAGCATCGGTGGCGATCCGCCAGAAGTTGAAGGAAACAGATATAACAGATCAGCCAGTTGAGCTTGCCAGAATCATAGAGAAATGCTATGAAGAATTAGGTAGAGACAGCTTGGGTGGGAAACCAGTAAAGCCTCAACTACTCAAAAATCCTGAAAAATTATTTATTAAAAATAATTCAAACACTCCTAAAAAGAGCTGGGATGGAAATAAACAATCCACTCCCAAGGAAAAAGTTTTCCAGTCCAGAGGAAGGTCTCCTCGAAGGAGGGAAAGAACTCCGACTCGAGAACACCAGTCTCCCCAGAGGGAGCCCTCTGAGAAAAGATACAACCTTAGAAATAGGGATAATTTGAAAAAACCTGATAGATATCAAAGTATTGATACACGTCACTCTTGATCTTTTTCGCAGAAATCGGAAAGAAGAGGACGGTCAGACCCAGGAGAGCACACCAAGTCCAAAGACAAGGAATCTGCTCAGAGTAAAAATCTAAATTTCCAAAAAAGAAGATAGCCAGTATTAGAGTAATCAACCATGCCGAGAATACTGAGGACAAAGTTGAAAAACGGGGAGTGGGCACAGACAATGTTAGACAGTGCAGCAGAAATCACTATAGCCCGCAAGATCTTGATGAGTCATCTGGAGACAGTGGACACGAATGAATACATTCAGGTTGAAACTGCCGACACCAGACTTCGTGAGCCCCATAAGATATACGAAATAACATTGCATATAGAGGGTGATAAGACTAGGAAAATAAGAGGTCTATTTTGGGATAAACTCTCAAAAGGCTATGATATTCTGTTAGCTGAAAAAGATTGGCCCCCAGAGTTTGTCAGGGAGTGCCCTCGTGGTGAAGAAATTATTATGTCTGCCTTCTCGAATCACATTCCGATTCACAAAAAATATACTTATGCAAGGAAATGGGCAATAGCCCAGGCACCGGCATTATATAGAAATCATGTAGGATGGGATGAGGACTCACCTCCTCACAAAATCCAGTTAAAAAGTGAACCAACTGCCCAACGGCAGTATCCCATTAAGCAAGAAGCTAAAAAAACAAGTCAGGGAGATCTTAGATCAACTTGAATACCAGGGGGTGATTGAAACATGCACCTCTCAAATGAACAATCCTTTGTTTCCTGTCTCCAAGCCAGACAATTCATATCGTCTAGTTTTGGACTACAGACACCTTAATGCATGTTGCAAAACTTTTGCAGTACAAAACTCGCATAGTGCTGCACTAATGAACAACATAGTTAGGAAAAAATATAAAACGACATCAGACATATCTAATGGTTTCTTTTGTCAAAATATTGCACCAGAAAGCAGGTATTTGACCGCTTTCTCCGAAAAAATTCTGTCGAACAGCCCAGGACTTTTCTCAGCTAGAGTAACAGAGTTACTACAAATATATGACGATGAGGCATTATCTTACGTAGATGATATCTATCTCACAGACAACGACTTGGATACTCACTTGAAAAGAGTGAACACCATTATACTTGGGTTCGCAGCAGAGGGTTACAAATTCAACTTTAAAAAGTCTCGAATTGCCCATCTGACAGTACTATTCTTAGGATACGAATTATCAAGTGAAAGACAAAGCCTAGCGGACAACTTCTTAGAGAAGTGCGCTGTACTCCAAGCTCCAAAAACGCTGAAGAATTTACAACCCATACTAGGTTTTCTGAATTTCGGAAAAACATACATTCTAAATTACGCAGAGAGGGTTAAACCTCTCTACGAACTAATAAAACCATATTTTAAACAAATCAATTGGACTCAAAAACACACAGAAATTTTGAGATCACTGCAAACAGACTTGTTAGCATAAACAAAATTAGATACACGTGACGACACACGCGATCTTGTAATCCGAGTCATCCCAGGAAGATGCGGATTCACGTACATGACCTCTAATGAGGGAGAAAAGGTACCAATTTCAATTAAATCTTCACTTGTACACACAAGCAGAAAAAACATTCAGTCACACAGAAAGAACTGTGAAAGCAGTGCAAATTGCATTAGTAAATGAACGAGAACTAGCACATGGTAAAAGGATTAATATCCTCACAGCGGAATCCGCCTTCGAGGCGCTATTCAGCCCAGTAAACCTGCCTACAGTGTCACTGGATCCGAAATGGATACAGTGTGTGGATTCTCTAGGAGCGGAAGATGTGAAATACTATTTCGCCCCGCAATTCGAAGAACTGAATGATTTAGAATATGAAGAAGAATATCCTCTGCCAATCGAACTTCTGCCTCTCCCACAGTACGCCTGTATAATCTATACAGATAGATTTTTACAGCATTTCAACGTAGAGAACAAATCCTACGATGCAGCCTGTGCGATTGTTAAAGGTCGTTGGCTGTGCGGTAAATTCAGACCGAAAGTAACAAAAACTGAATCAGTAAGAAACTGTTCGGCTCAGAGAGCTGAAATCAGATCTTTAAATATAGCGCTTGAAAATGCAGAACGTGAATTCCCGACACTAATCGTGTGCGATTCTCATTTATGCGTCAACTCTTACAATAATAAACTGCAGAGCTGGATTGAAAACAATTGCAAAGATGACACAGGTGCCACAATAAAGCATAAATTGCTCTGGAAACAGGTAGCTCTTTTACAGAAAGAACTACAAAAGACTCACGTGATACACGCACAGTCTTCAACGTCATGGCGTTCACGTTGCAGGGAATTTATTGGCTATTACAGCCACAGCGGAAGCAACTAAACCGGCTTCCGTAGCCACAAAAAAGCGTACAGAAAAATACATAGACGGGGAAACCATGCTGGCAGTAAAAACGACCGTAAAAGGCGACTGTGCAGCACTACCCGTGAACTATCCACTCAATTATGCATACGTAATCGATACAAAATCCGTTCCTTTTGCTCGAATCCCTGGAGTGGGGGATAGGGTAATTCCAAACACGAACAGGAGAATATTTTTAATAGCAGACGCACACATGGGTTTGGGTCCTAGGCACAGAAAGATCAAGGAATCCTTGACTGAATTACAATCGGTATACTGGTGGCAGGGAATGAGTGTACAACACCAAATATATGCAAACAACTGTGAAAACTGCAACAGGGATCGCAGTAGTGAACCATGCTACCGGCTACCAATCAGAAACAGCGTAACGCTGACTACACCCCATCCTGCGTCCTATTCATCATTAAGGCTAAACACACTTAAAAAATGTGGCCTCCAGCGCTCGGCTGACGCTAGAACGGTTATAAAAGATCTGCGAGTCTTTATCGGCACATACGCAATTGCCACGTTCCATTCTGACCAGGGTCCTGCTTTTAGCTCTCGAGCTTATAAGGAGGCCATGGCCAGCATGGGAATTGGGTTGTGGTATTCTTGTCCGTCACACCCCGAAGGGAATAGTGTGGTAGAAAGAAAAAACCGAGACTTAAAGCGATCTATAACAGCGAAGGTATTAGGTTCAGGCGCTGGGTGGGTCAAACATCTAATAAGTGTCCAAACCAGTCTTAATAACTTGCCAAGAAATTCTCTAAAAGGTTTCAGCCCATACGAACTATTGTTCGGAATTAGAATGAGAATTCAGGACTTAGATAGTCAATTATCAGTGGTACAAGATAAGAAAACAGACTTTGACATCAAAGATCGTTTGGCTGTTTTACAGGACTTGAATGAAACAAGAAAATCCTTAAGCAACATAAAGTTAAAGCAACAGCCAGATACCACTGACGAGGCACCACAAGCAACAGCCCCAGCAAGGCCTGTCTGGATTCCAAAGATTGGGGATCTAGTCAGAGAAAAAATCGCGGTGAAGAAGGAATTTGGGCCCTCTTACAGAAAAGTCTTGGCAGTCACCGGAACAAGATCAGTAGTACTACCGCCCCTTGCTGGTAAAAAGGAGAACAGAGTTGTATCTATCGACCTGGTAAAACCACAAGCATGTGGCCTATTATGAACAGTAGGCCCAGTGAAATCCCGAGAAACAATAGAATACCCAAACTTGCAACAATCCTAGAGGTTCAAACTGAAAGACTAATCACATTTGATCAGCCTGCAGTGCACAGAGAAGGACTATGCAATAATGCCATGGAACTCGTGCCTCTTGAGACACAGATTGAAACAGTTCGTCAAGAAACACCAGTCTACAATAATGTGGCATCAGAAAGTGCTACCGAAAGACAGATTAAAAGAACAATCCAAACAATTGACAGAACTGCCTCTGGTTATTTCATCGACTTCGACAACTTTTCCGAGGATCAAAGTAACCCTGAAGTGATGCCAGAAACAAAAAAGACTTTTAAAGAAAAAGCAACAGAACTCTTTCATCAACTGAAGGAAATCTACCTTATTTCCCCTTGGTTAGAGTTCTGGTTCGGTCTAGGTGTATTTTTCCTCCTGCTTTGGCTCATCATGGTACTTTGTTTGGGAAAATTCATTGAGGGAAAATATAGTACAATGGACACAGCAAGTCAGAACATCAACCTAGTCCTCAAACCACACAGATCATCCCACGTAAAGAAAAGAGAACTGTCAACAGTAAATGTCACAGCCATTCCAATACCCGGTGGGGTAGTATGGGAGAAAACTGACTATGAGATCTATGGTCCGGTCGAGATCCTGAAGTATCCTCATCAACTGAAGGTTTCCTTAAGTGACTTTGTAAAACCTAGTACATTCTCTGATGATTGGGACTTTAACAGTATTAATGACATGATGTCTGATTTCCAAACACCTGGCTCAACTGCACTGGCTCCCGGTCAGGAGTCGAACCAAGTTTAAGGCCTTATGCATTGTTTACAAGGCAGTAAATAATATAGGACCAAAATTTCTCAGTGACTCCCTCAAGCCTCTTCCAACCCCCAGAACTTTACGTTCGAATACTGCTCACCTGATTCAAATCCCCAGAACAAGGAAAGTTAACTGGGGAGACAGACGTTTCACCATTGCAGCTGCAAAGCTATGGAATTCTCTTCCTCTTAAAATAAAAAACAGTCCTACACTGATCATCTTCAGAAAACAACTAAAGACATGGTTGTTTTCTCAGTGACTCATTTAGCAACGGCCAACATAAAATTACTGCACTAAAATCTTTAAAATACTGGGACTAGACTTAGCTCACAGCGCCGAGACACCCATGGGTAATTGCAGCGCTTTAAAAATTGCATAAATTAATAAATAAATAAATAAATAAGATTTAGTAATGTCAGCTAGATTCACAGAACATGAATATTTACAAGGTTCGTCTAGTTATGAACAGTTGTTCTGTTTTACACATTATGGCGATCATTATTTGCATAAATCTACACAGCCTAGAAATGTTTTTAAGTATAATCAATGGGAACTTTGTGCTACACCACCTAAAAGCAGTTCTAAAACATTCTTTGAGAAATTCAAGTACTTCTCAGGGTTTAACACCAGTGATCAGAAACGTTTTATTACAAACTGTTAGATAAAACAGGAATAAAAACAATGCTGACAAACACTAAATTGATATATTCAGAAGCATTTTATGAAAAAATGATGACATTTGGTTTTGATTATTGGAAAAATAACATTGAAACAAAAACCATTTGGGGTACCAAAGATTGGCAGATACAAGGTCTAGAAGCACTATTCAGAACCTGCATGATACCAGAACAAATGATGTTTTTAAATGACACAATTCACCAAACAATCCTGTCTTGGCCTAGCTAAGATCAAAGACCTGAACAAACCATCTATTCCAAAGCCAATACCTGAAAATGCAACAACAGATATTGAGATAGACGTAACTAAAATTTTACATTTTAACAGAACACATCCTGATTGGAAAAAGTGGTTAATCTGGCCTACTGACACAAACAACTGTCAAGATAGATTCCTGAATAAAACACTCTATTTTCTAACTATAATGTCCCTGTAACCTTTGTATTTTTCAGTGAATTTCCATTTAAAAAATAAGTTATTTCCTAACTATAACTAATCCTGTAACATTTGGATGTGAATGGGTATGTGAGAGGCTGTGAGAGTGTTTCAGTGGTTCTGTGAGCAGGTGCATGAGTGCCTGAGTAGGTTTGTTAGTGTGAGAGTGTCTAAATGTGTCTGTAAGTGGGTGATTGAGCTATGAGTGCGAGTGAGTGTCTGAGTAGGTTTATGGATGGGTATGTGGGTAGGTGTATGAGTCGGTTTGTGGGTGGGTATATCAGTGTCTGAGTGGGTCTGTCAGTAGGTCTATCCATGCCTAAGTATGTGGGTGGGTGTCTAAGTATCTATGTGGGTATGTTATTAGCAGTGTGAATGACTGGCCCACAAAGGAACCACACCTGCTCCTTTCTTCATCAAGAGTCCATAGTTTTGCACAAAATATCTATCCAAGTGGAGTGATTTCTACTGGTTAGTTACTATGTGCTACATCTTTTGATACATGTCCTATACATATTCAATCAATCAAACAATCAGGGAATTGTAAGCACGCTTCTCACCTGTGAGGGTCTCAAGGTGCTGGGGGGGGAGGGGTCCACAGATCTGTTTAGCCAAAGAGCCAGGTCTTGAGGGTCTTCCTGAAGGTGTTCAGGGAGGGGGCACATCAGATGTCTGCCTGTAACTCCTTCCCGGTCTTGGCTACAATGTGAGAGAAGGATCTTCCGCATGCTCTGGCTCTGTGGATGCGCAGGGTTTGGGCCAGTGTCAGATTGGAATATCAGAAGTTTCTTTAGGGTACGTGGAAGTTGATTCTGTCATTGAGGTATTTGGGTCCATTGTTGTGTAGGTATTTGTAGGTGGGGATTTTGAAAGTGACTCTTTTCTCCACAGGGAGCCAGTGGAGACTTCGTAGGTGTTGGCTGATGTGTTCGTGTCGGGGATGCCGAGGACGAGTCTGGCGGCGGTGTTCTGTATTGTCTGGAATTTGCGAAGTAGGGACTTGTTCATGCCGGTGTAGAGTGCGTTTCCATAGTCCAGTCTGCTGGTGATGAGTGAGTGGGTGACTGTCTTTCTTGACTCAGGGGGGTCCACTTCAAGGTCTTGCGGAGGGTGTTGAAGCAGCTAGAGGTGACGGCGTTGACCTGTTGGTCCATGGTGAGTGATGGGTTGAGTACGATGCCGAGGTTCTTGGCGTGATCCGAGGGAGTGGGTGGGCTTCCGAGGGTGGTTGGCCACCAGATACTTCCCCATTCAGAAGGGGTGGTACTGAGGACGAGGATTTCTGTCTTCTCAGCGTTGAGCTTCAGACAGCTGTTGGACATCCAGAATGTGACATCTTGCATTCCTTTCTGGCGGTTTAGTTTGGCAGTGGTGGGGCCTTTGGTGAGGTAGAGGATGAGCTGGGTGTCATTGGCATAGGATACAATGTTGAGGCTGTGTTGTGGGACAATGGCTGCGAGGGGGGCAATGTCGATGATGAAGAGGGTGGGGCTCAGTGATGAAACCTGTGGGACTCCGCAGGTGATTTTCATGGGGTCGGAGATGAAGGATGGGAGTCTGATGCTTTGGCTTCTTCTGGTGAGCAATGATCGGATCCAGTCCAGGGCCGTTCCTTGTATGCCTGCCTCGTGTAGTCTGGCAACTACTGTGTGGTGGGAGATGGTGTCGAAGGCAGCTGATGGGTGGAGTAGGAAGAGGGCTGTGGAGTGGCCTTGGTCCAGGACGGCGCGGATGTAGTCTGTGGTGGCAAGTAGGGCAGTCTCTGTGCTGTGGTTGCTTTGGAATCCAGATTAGAACGTGTTGAGGATGACGTTCTCTTTAATGTATCGTGTCAGTTTCCTGTTTACTGTTTTCTCAGATACTTTGGCGGTGAAAGGGAGGAGTGATATGGGCTGATAGTTCTTGAGGTCGGTTGGTCAGCTGGGGGATTCTTGATCAGGGGTCTGACTTCTGCGGGCTTCCAGCCATCTGGGAAGGGGCTTATTTTGAAGGTGGCATTGATGGTGCGTTGTAGTTTGGGTGCAATGGCGGCCGCAGGTCTGTGGTAGATGTGAGTGGGTAGGGGTCAGTGAGGGCCCCGCGTGGATGCTTTTCATGGTTGAGGTGGTGTCTTCGGCCATGATCGGATCCAGTTAGAGATGATGGGCTGGCTGGTGTTTCTGGGGGACAGGGGGCCGCCTGGTGGTTTTTGATCTTGAGGTGGAAATAGGTTCCAAACTTGTTGCAGAGGTTTTGGGATGGGGTTCACTGAGGGGTTGGTTAATTCTTGAATGACAATGAAAAGTTCCTTGGAGATGGTGGAGTTGGGCAGGATTTTGTTGTGGATGAAGTTCCTCTTGGTGGCTCTGATCTGGTTGTGGTAGTCCATCATGGTGTCCTTGTAGGTGGTGTGGTTTTTGGTTGTCTTGGTGTTTCTCAAGTTCTTCTCCAGGTGTCTGCAGGTGTGTCTGGCTTCTTGGAGAGTGGTGGTGAACCAGGTGGTTTTCCTGGGGCATTGTCTGCTGGGGTTGCGTAGCGGGCGAGCTCGTCTGCGCAGAGATCCAGGTGTGGAGTTCTCTGGCTGCGTCTCCTGCCTCCTTTGCATCAGGTGCCCAGGTGTGGTTGTCTCGGGTGAGGGTGGAGTTAAGTTGCTCGTTGGTAACCTTGCTCCACTTCCTACGTGGTGGGCGTGGGGTTGGTTTGGGTGCTTTGGGTTTGTTGATGGCGAAGTGTACGCGGTGGTGGTCGATCCATGGCGGCTGCATTGTGTGGCTGAATTGGGCGCTGCTTCCTGCTGCTCCGCTCGCCCATGCTTGCCCATATCGCCCGACTGCACGACCTCAACATCATCTCTTACGCAGATGACACCCAGCTGTTCCTCTCCCTTATCAAGGACCCCCTCACTGCCAAAACAAACCTCCATGAAGGAATGAAAGCTGTCGCCGAGTGGGTGAAGAACAGCAATCTGAAGCTGAACTCGGACAAAACAGAGGTCCTCATCCTCGGCTCCACCTCCTCAGACTGGGACGACTCCAGGTGGCCACCAGCGCTGGGAGCAGTACCAACACCAACCAACCACGCATCCAACCTAGGGTTTATCCTCGACTTAACACGCTCCATGGTCAAACAAGTCAACACCGTCTCATCCTCCTGCTATAACACCCTCCGCGTGCTCCACAAGAATAGTCACCTAGGCCCTCGTCAGCAGCAGGCTGGACTACGGAAACGCCTTTTATGCAGTAGCCTCAGCCATACTCCTGAAATGACTACAACGCATACAGAACGCCTCCGCACACCTGATCCTCGACATCCCTCGCCACATCCCACCTCAACTGAAAGACCTGCACTGCCTTCCTGTCAACAGGACACCTTCAAGCTCCTCATCCACACACACAAGGCACTAATTGGACCAGCATACCTCAACAGACGACTCACCTTCAACACCCCGAACCGCCAGCTCCATCCTGCCGACCTTGCCACCGTCCCCCGCATCCGAAGAGCGACCACCTGTGGCAGATCATCGCCCACCTTACCTGGACCACCCTCCCCAACCTCCGACGGCAGACCCAGGACCTAATAACCTTCAGGAGGCTACTCAAGCCTTGGCTATTCGAGCAGTAGCAGCACCCCGCCCCCCCAAGCCCTGAGACCCTCAGGGATGAGTAGTGCGCTATAAGTTATGATTGTTTGATTGATTACCGCAAAGATGGGGTCGAGGGTGTGTCCTGCTCTCTGGGTCGGTCTGTAGCGTTCTAATCTAGGACCCTGATCGATACTGTGACCTTATGCCCCTATTCGGCTATAAATCCATTTATTCCCTATATTGGCATAACCGTTCAAGTGCAATATTCAGAAACTCGTCTCTGGCCTCACACGAACAGAGCCACATTTCAGAATCGCTTTTTCTGCCACTTCCTTTGCAACCAATTAGTGCAATGACATAGCAGAAGTTACTATCTGAGATTCCTAGATTAACACTCCGAGTTCTTCAACAAGATAAAAACTCAGCAACCTGGGAAATCCCTGCTTGCTATGTTTTGATTAGTAATAGAACTCTAATGAGCACTGATAGACGATCACTTCCTAGTGACATCTTTATTGACGTCTTATGTCCAAAAACTTACGTCAAATAAGGCACCTTTCAGGTATAAATATTACCAACGTTGCCTTAAGCAAACGCTATCTGCCTCAATGCCATCGCTGCTGACGAAGCTGCTGTTATGCTGATGATACCATAGCTGCTATCGCTACTGCTATCGCTGCTAACTAGCGAACGATGGTGTGGTGAACTTAGGAGCTGAACAGCCGTCCCCCTGCAAGAGCCCATCAGATGCAAGCTGCCCGCGGACGCTGCCCCTCCTCCTCCTCCTCGACGCGCTGAGAAAAACACTGTCTTTTCTCCAGCAGAGAAATCCAGCTCTGGCGTTTCTAGTCTACCCTTGCGGGTGACTGGGATAGCGACCCCCTGAAGGAGATACCAGACCTCCATCATTCTATTCCAGAGGTATGGTGTTGACTAAACCCTTAGAGAGAATTCTTGAAGCAAACCTTGGCAAAACCAACTTAACTTAAAGCTACTTCCTTACTCCCCTCCCAAGTATTAGGCTTAGGTCAGGTCCACTGGGGTAGGCGTAGTTAGAAGCACCAGTTGAGTATTTTAGCCTAATGTATATATGAATGTATATATGTTTTATTAATTTTAAACCATTGTATGGCTAAGAAACCATATCAATGCTTTTATAGTATTATTTCGCAATACTCATCTTACTGTACGTACTTTTTATAATAACAAGTCTAGTAATTGTGGCAATTCATCTCTCTTGTACAAGAAGAAAGACTGTTCAATAAATGTTACCCTTTATTGACAACGCCCCATCTCTCTATTCTCTACATATTGTGAAAGTA
Organism: Lissotriton vulgaris; assembly: GCF_964263255.1. NCBI lineage: Eukaryota > Metazoa > Chordata > Amphibia > Caudata > Salamandridae > Lissotriton > Lissotriton vulgaris. The sequence continues at coordinate 1,774,380,984 of NC_141687.1, forward strand.
AACTGCACAACCACTGACTTAGTAAAATAACTGTCTATTGTTTCACACGACCCTAGAGATTTACTCTTGATCTGAGGAGCAAAGTTGTCATGTTGCACGGTTGTTGGAAAACTGAATCCCTTCTTGGCTGTGCCAGGGAAGCTGATCACTTCCTATTTCAGTCAAGAAAGTTTCCAGTGACCTCTGAGCTAGTTGGTAACAAACCCAATTAAGTTTAGCATAGTCAGTGGAGGCCTGGAAGATCCGCACTTCTACGTCGATACTACTGTTTATGTTATTCCAATGCGCAGGGCCTATTGAGAAAATAGGAACTACACTACATGGCGCCCAAACGTTTGGTAAGGCGATAAACTATCGCAAGACGTTAGAGTAACTCAGTCGTGCATTTTTCACACAGACCCCTTTCTCCCGTAAATACTCCAATAGACGTCTGGAGTGGGTGAAAGGTTAAAATCCGCCCGAACTCAGTAGGAAGAGATTCCTATGTAAAGCTCTGGTTTATTCAACGTTGAAGGATACAGTGTTCCATAATATTGTGCACCTAATCTTTGTCTCCTTGGAGACCTACTCTGCGAAAATTTGTCTGACAATAAAATGGCAGACTTAGAAAACGGAGCTGATGCCGCAGCAGATGCGACTCAGCATGGTCTCAACGGGACTACTGACCCGGATGCAATTATCATCCCGGTACATTTAAGAAAGTCTATAACTTTAAAATTTATAGAAAATGGACTGAAACCACAAGGTGGGACAGTAATTTTCGTGATAGAGGCACACGAATATCGGCAGACAGAGGTATTCTATTCATGGATAAACTTTCCAGCGGCAAACACTAGAACAAAAGAGTTTCACTATTACAAAATAGAGAAACCTCCGGATGAGTACGCTCCTTTCGAGGAGACTGATATCCCACTAAAATTCCAAAGCACCTGCTCTGGTTTAATGGCGCCCTAAAACACAATGATCATATTACCAGGCTCGGTCCACTAGGTAGACCAGGAGCAACGTGGCCGGTTCTAGCCAGCTGCACACCACATCCGGACATTGCAAAAATGTCTAAGGAAGAGCTGTTAGTACAGCTAAAAACACTTATAAAAATACATAGGCAATTAGTCCAATATGTAATGCGGACTTCAACAGTCCAACCAGCTGTTAATGTACCACAGCTGACCCCTCATCAGGGGAACACTAATAAAATCACACCACAGAACATACAGTCATGTCTTGGTAAAACACCCGTAAAACGGGAACAAATTCCTTTCTGGTTAGCACAAAAAATCACTCAAATAGAGGCAGTATTTCCGGATACTACCCCTATTGAGAAACACCGAATCTTGACAATCTGCCTTTCTATGGGAATCGCACCACACATGGAGGACTGTGACACTTGGGGTACAGTCTTTGATTCCATTTACACAAAAACACATGGTGTTCCGTCTATGGCGGTAATACCAGATGTACTAAGACAGATTCAAAATGAATATGGTCCAGAACCTGCTTTAACTCTTGGTATGAAATTACTGAAAGACTTCAAGCAGGTCTCGGCTATATTATTAGCCAACATTAAAGGAGAAGCAGCATCGGTGGCGATCCGCCAGAAGTTGAAGGAAACAGATATAACAGATCAGCCAGTTGAGCTTGCCAGAATCATAGAGAAATGCTATGAAGAATTAGGTAGAGACAGCTTGGGTGGGAAACCAGTAAAGCCTCAACTACTCAAAAATCCTGGAAAATTATTTATTAAAAATAATTCAAACACTCCTAAAAAGAGCTGGGATGGAAATAAACAATCCACTCCCAAGGAAAAAGTTTTCCAGTCCAGAGGAAGGTCTCCTCGAAGGAGGGAAAGAACTCCGACTCGAGAACACCAGTCTCCCCAGAGGGAGCCCTCTGAGAAAAGATACAACCTTAGAAATAGGGATAATTTGAAAAAACCTGATAGATATCAAAGTATTGATACACGTCACTCTTGATCTTTTTCGCAGAAATCGGAAAGAAGAGGACGGTCAGACCCAGGAGAGCACACCAAGTCCAAAGACAAGGAATCTGCTCAGAGTAAAAAATCTCAATTTCCAAAAAAGAAGATAGCCAGTATTAGAGTAATCAACCATGCCGAGAATACTGAGGACAAAGTTGAAAAACGGGGAGTGGGCACAGACAATGTTAGACAGTGCAGCAGAAATCACTATAGCCCGCAAGATCTTGTTGAGTCATCTGGAGACAGTGGACACGAATGAATACATTCAGGTTGAAACTGCCGACACCAGACTTCGTGAGCCCCATAAGATATACGAAATAACATTGCATATAGAGGGTGATAAGACTAGGAAAATAAGAGGTCTATTTTGGGATAAACTCTCAAAAGGCTATGATATTCTGTTAGCTGAAAAAGATTGGCCCCCAGAGTTTGTCAGGGAGTGCCCTCGTGGTGAAGAAATTATTATGCCTGCCTTCTCGAATCACATTCCGATTCACAAAAAATATACTTATGCAAGGAAATGGGCAATAGCCCAGGCACCGGCATTATATAGAAATCATGTAGGATGGGATGAGGACTCACCTCCTCACAAAATCCAGTTAAAAAGTGAACCAACTGCCCAACGGCAGTATCCCATTAAGCAAGAAGCTAAAAAACAAGTCAGGGAGATCTTAGATCAACTTGAATACCAGGGGGTGATTGAAACATGCACCTCTCAAATGAACAATCCTTTGTTTCCTGTCTCCAAGCCAGACAATTCATATCGTCTAGTTTTGGACTACAGACACCTTAATGCATGTTGCAAAACTTTTGCAGTACAAAACTCGCATAGTGCTGCACTAATGAACAACATAGTTAGGAAAAAATATAAAACGACATCAGACATATCTAATGGTTTCTTTTGTCAAAATATTGCACCAGAAAGCAGGTATTTGACCGCTTTCTCCGAAAAAATTCTGTCGAACAGCCCAGGACTTTTCTCAGCTAGAGTAACAGAGTTACTACAAATATATGACGATGAGGCATTATCTTACGTAGATGATATCTATCTCACAGACGACTTGGATACTCACTTGAAAAGAGTGAACACCATTATACTTGGGTTCGCAGCAGAGGGTTACAAATTCAACTTTAAAAAGTCTCGAATTGCCCATCTGACAGTACTATTCTTAGGATACGAATTATCAAGTGAAAGACAAAGCCTAGCGGACAACTTCTTAGAGAAGTGCGCTGTACTCCAAGCTCCAAAAACGCTGAAGAATTTACAACCCATACTAGGTTTTCTGAATTTCGGAAAAACATACATTCTAAATTACGCAGAGAGGGTTAAACCTCTCTACGAACTAATAAAACCATATTTTAAACAAATCAATTGGACTCAAAAACACACAGAAATTTTGAGATCACTGCAAACAGACTTGTTAGCATAAACAAAATTAGATACACGTGACAACACACGCGATCTTGTAATCCGAGTCATCCCAGGAAGATGCGGATTCACGTACATGACCTCTAATGAGGGAGAAAAGGTACCAATTTCAATTAAATCTCACTTGTACACACAAGCAGAAAAAACATTCAGTCACACAGAAAGAACTGTGAAAGCAGTGCAAATTGCATTAGCAAATGAACGAGAACTAGCACATGGTAAAAGGATTAATATCCTCACAGCGGAATCCGCCTTCGAGGCGCTATTCAGCCCAGTAAACCTGCCTACAGTGTCACTGGATCCGAAATGGATACAGTGTGTAGATTCTCTAGGAGCGGAAGATGTGAAATACTATTTCGCCCCGCAATTCGAAGAACTGAATGATTTAGAATATGAAGAAGAATATCCTCTGCCAATCGAACTTCTGCCTCTCCCACAGTACGCCTGTATAATCTATACAGATAGATTTTTACAGCATTTCAACGTAGAGAACAAATCCTACGATGCAGCCTGTGCGATTGTTAAAGGTTGTTGGCTGTGCGGTAAATTCAGACCGAAAGTAACAAAAACTGAATCAGTAAGAAACTGTTCGGCTCAGAGAGCTGAAATCAGATCTTTAAATATAGAGCTTGAAAATGCAGAACGTGAATTCCCGACACTAATCGTGTGCGATTCTCATTTATGCGTCAACTCTTACAATAATAAACTGCAGAGCTGGATTGAAAACAATTGCAAAGATGACACAGGTGCCACAATAAAGCATAAATTGCTCTGGAAACAGGTAGCTCTTTTACAGAAAGAACTACAAAAGACTCACGTGATACACGCACAGTCTTCAACGTCATGGCGTTCACGTTGCAGGGAATTTATTGGCTATTACAGCCACAGCGGAAGCAACTAAACCGGCTTCCGTAGCCACAAAAAAGCGTACAGAAAAATACATAGACGGGGAAACCATGCTGGCAGTAAAAACGACCGTAAAAGGCGACTGTGCAGCACTACCCGTGAACTATCCACTCAATTATGCATACGTAATCGATGCAAAATCCGTTCCTTTTGCTCGAATCCCTGGAGTGGGGGATAGGGTAATTCCAAACACGAACAGGAGAATATTTTTAATAGCAGACGCACACATGGGTTTGGGTCCTAGGCACAGAAAGATCAAGGAATCCTTGACTGAATTACAATCGGTATACTGGTGGCCGGGAATGAGTGTACAACACCAAATATATGCAAACAACTGTGAAAACTGCAACAGGGATCGCAGTAGTGAACCATGCTACCGGCTACCAATCAGAAACAGCGTAACGCTGACTACACCCCATCCTGCGTCCTATTCATCATTAAGGCTAAACACACTTAAAAAATGTGGCCTCCAGCGCTCGGCTGACGCTAGAACGGTTATAAAAGATCTGCGAGTCTTTATCGGCACATACGCAATTGCCACGTTTCATTCTGACCAGGGTCCTGCTTTTAGCTCTCGAGCTTATAAGGAGGCCATGGCCAGCATGGGAATTGGGTTGCGGTATTCTTGTCCGTCACACCCCGAAGGGAATAGTGTGGTAGAAAGAAAAAACCGAGACTTAAAGCGATCTATAACAGCGAAGGTATTAGGTTCAGGCGCTGGGTGGGTCAAACATCTAATAAGTGTCCAAACCAGTCTTAATAACTTGCCAAGAAATTCTCTAAAAGGTTTCAGCCCATACGAACTATTGTTCGGAATTAGAATGAGAATTCAGGACTTAGATAGTCAATTATCAGTGGTACAAGATAAGAAAACAGACTTTGACATCAAAGATCGTTTGGCTGTTTTACAGGACTTGAATGAAACAAGAAAATCCTTAAGCAACATAAAGTTAAAGCAACAGCCAGATACCACTGACGAGGCACCACAAGCAACAGCCCCAGCAAGGCCTGTCTGGATTCCAAAGATTGGGGATCTAGTCAGAGAAAAAATCGCGGTGAAGAAGGAATTTGGGCCTTCTTACAGAAAAGTCTTGGCAGTCACCGGAACAAGATCAGTAGTACTACCGCCCCTTGCTGGTAAAAAGGAGAACAGAGTTGTATCTATCGACCTGGTAAAACCACAAGCATGTGGCCTATTATGAACAGTAGGCCCAGTGAAATCCCGAGAAACAATAGAATACCCAAACTTGCAACAATCCTAGAGGTTCAAACTGAAAGACTAATCACATTTGATCAGCCTGCAGTGCACAGAGAAGGACTATGCAATAATGCCATGGAACTCGTGCCTCTTGAGACACAGATTGAAACAGTTCGTCAAGAAACACCAGTCTACAATAATGTGGCATCAGAAAGTGCTACCGAAAGACAGATTAAAAGAACAATCCAAACAATTGACAGAACTGCCTCTGGTTATTTCATCGACTTCGACAACTTTTCCGAGGATCAAAGTAACCCTGAAGTGATGCCAGAAACAAAAAAGACTTTTAAAGAAAAAGCAACAGAACTCTTTCATCAACTGAAGGAAATCTACCTTATTTCCCCTTGGTTAGAGTTCTGGTTCGGTCTAGGTGTATTTTTCCTCCTGCTTTGGCTCATCATGGTACTTTGTTTGGGAAAATTCATTGAGGGAAAATATAGTACAATGGACACAGCAAGTCAGAACATCAACCTAGTCCTCAAATCACACAGATCATCCCACGTAAAGAAAAGAGAACTGTCAACAGTAAATGTCACAGCCATTCCAATACCCGGTGGGGTAGTATGGGAGAAAACTGACTATGAGATCTATGGTCCGGTCGAGATCCTGAAGTATCCTCATCAACTGAAGGTTTCCTTAAGTGACTTTGTAAAACCTAGTACATTCTCTGATGTCTGATTTCCAAACACCTGGCTCAACTGCACTGGCTCCCGGTCAGGAGTCGAACCAAGTTTAAGGCCTTATGCATTGTTTACAAGGCAGTAAATAATATAGGACCAAAATTTCTCAGTGACTCCCTCAAGCCTCTTCCAACCCCCAGAACTTTACGTTCGAATACTGCTCACCTGATTCAAATCCCCAGAACAAGGAAAGTTAACTGGGGAGACAGACGTTTCACCATTGCAGCTGCAAAGCTATGGAATTCTCTTCCTCTTAAAATAAAAAACAGTCCTACACTGATCATCTTCAGAAAACAACTAAAGACATGGTTGTTTTCTCAGTGACTCATTTAGCAACGGCCAACATAAAATTACTGCACTAAAATCTTAAAAATACTGGGACTAGACTTAGCTCACAGCGCCGAGACACCCATGGGTAATTGCAGCGCTTTAAAAATTGCATAAATTAATAAATAAATAAATAAGATTTAGTAATGTCAGCTAGATTCACAGAACATGAATATTTACAAGGTTCGTCTAGTTATGAACAGTTGTTCTGTTTTACACATTATGGCGATCATTATTTGCATAAATCTACACAGCCTAGAAATGTTTTTAAGTATAATCAATGGGAACTTTGTGCTACACCACCTAAAAGCAGTTCTAAAACATTCTTTGAGAAATTCAAGTACTTCTCAGGGTTTAACACCAGTGATCAGAAACGTTTTATTACAAACTGTTAGATAAAACAGGAATAAAAACAATGCTGACAAACACTAAATTGATATATTCAGAAGCATTTTATGAAAAAATGATGACATTTGGTTTTGATTATTGGAAAAATAACATTGAAACAAAAACCATTTGGGGTACCAAAGATTGGCAGGTACAAGGTCTAGAAGCACTATTCAGAACCTGCATGATACCAGAACAAATGATGTTTTTAAATGACACAATTCACCAAACAATCCTGTCTTGGCCTAGCTAAGATCAAAGACCTGAACAAACCATCTATTCCAAAGCCAATACCTGAAAATGCAACAACAGATATTGAGATAGACGTAACTAAAATTTTACATTTTAACAGAACACATCCTGATTGGAAAAAGTGGTTAATCTGGCCTACTGACACAAACAACTGTCAAGATAGATTCCTGAATAAAACACAGGGGTTAAAAATGACCAGACAAGACCCTAGATACTCCCAGAGACAACATCCAGGGATAGTAACAACATACAGTGTAGGGAAACTCTACCTCGAATGGCTAGGATCATCCACACTGGCTGAAATTAAGCAACACTTGTCTTTACTTAAAGATGGTGCTGATTTGCGCGATTTCATTCTTGGACCACGCAAACAGCGTCAAAAGCGTTTCATAGCGAATGGGAGTTACATTCTAAGAACGGATCATAGATGTTGTGGCCTTGTGCCAGGGAAAAGTTATCTCGTAAGCGTAACTTCCATGGTCAAATGCTGTATGCAAGCATTGTTCCCAAGCGGGCCTGGAGACATAGAGACTCCCATCTGGCCTCGTCTGAATCTCTATTCTATACAAATTGATACTTTAAGCAAAATGAAGTCTGTGCTTTTGCAGACAACAGTGCCCATCACGTCATCAAAAGAGACGTATGATCTCCTACTTGCAAGGACAGCTACGGAGGTTCATGACCTTTTATCAACAAATTGCCCCGTGCATTTCGTAGAAATGTTGAGCCAACTCCTTAACATGTCTAGTGCCACAGGCATCCCAGGCATATTTAAGACGATTTTTATGGGACTGCTAACATCATTTCAAGCAAATCCTGGGAATCGTTCCAAATTTTATCCACTCTGTTTTTGGCGGCATACCCCTATTTTTGGGACTCATAGCAGGGATTTTATTTTTGACCCTCCTGCTTCATTATGGCAAGCCACAGCTCAGACATGACTCCTATGGGAATGGAAGGAACAATCTTAGCAATGCGCTACCGGGACAGAATAACTAGAGTCCTTGGATTGGCCAGGCTGAGAGATCTAAACATGACCTGGTTCCTTTCATTCAGACCGATATGGCAAAATTGCATCTTACCTGTACTACGATGTATGCTATGCGGAGATGAGTGCGTGTTGGACACCTGTCTTTCACTTCCATCAGCTATACCAATGGATATCGATACTTTGCTAAGTCCGATAACGGCTCACACATTGTGTTGTCCCCAGCGGTTACCAATCCTGATGATGGCATTCGTTGAGACTCCTGTGCTACGACTAGGTGGTAACAGTGGAGCGAGTGACAAAAGCAACATCACCCAGGTACGACCTTCTGTGAGCAGTGCTGATCCAGCTTTTGATGATCGCAATCATTCTCACACCTGCCAAGTTACAGCACTTTCGAATTTGGTCGAACTGTCACCTGATTTTGTAGACCAATTCTTTGAGAGCCTGTCTGATATGATGTTCTCACCCGAACAGAAACAATATCTTTAGAAAAGCATTCCGACACACAGCGTTCCCATGAACTCTGAATTCGGCCTTCAGTTTTGAACAACAAAAACTGCTAAAAGCGTTGGAACTCTAATTTCCCCGTTCAAGCATTAATTCTTTTTTTTAATATTCACCCTTTTTCTGGCACGAACAATTCTTTGCTTAAAGTAAAACTATTCATAGAGAACAGAAGCTTCTACTTCTATTTATAAATACAGCTAGAGACATAATAACTTTACACCAGCCTCTAGCACATTTTATTGCAATACATTTATATGTGATGAAATTATCTTGCCCTTCTTCTGTTTCAGAGATATTTCATGTGTAATTCTTTTTGCATAATCGTTCTTTGATTTCATATGCTATAATTTTTGAAAGATTTCTATGCTTCAAAAACGTACAGTACCTAAATTTTCACGTATTACAAATACGCCTATTTCAAATGCATATATGTATTTTGGGGTGGGCAATGTTACACATGCATCTTATTGCTCTAGTTTTAGTAATTTGATGGACATGAATTCGTGGAGTGGGTGTAGCGTTCTAATCTAGGACCCTGATCGATACTGTGACCTTATGCCCCTATTCGGCTATAAATCCATTTATTCCCTATATTGGCATAACCGTTCAAGTGCAATATTCAGAAATTCGTCTCAGGCCTCACATGAACAGAGCCACATTTCAGAATCGCTTTTTCTGCCACTTCCTTTGCAACCAATTAGTGCAATGACATAGCAGAAGTTACTATCTGAGATTCCTAGATTAACACTCCGAGTTCTTCAACAAGATAAAAACTCAGCAACCTGGGAAATCCCCGCTTGCTATGTTTTGATTAGTAATAGAACTCTAATGAGCACTGATAGACGATCACTTCCTAGTGACATCTTTATTGACGTCTTATGTCCAAAAACTTACGTCAAATAAGGCACCTTTCAGGTATAAATATTACCAACGTTGCCTTAAGCAAACGCTAGCTGCCTCAATGCCATCGCTGCTGACGAAGCTGCTGTTATGCTGATGATACCATAGCTGCTATCGCTACTGCTATCGCTGCTAACTAGCGAACGATGGTGTGGTGAACTTAGGAGCTGAACAGCCGTCCCCCTGCAAGAGCCCAGCAGATGCAAGCTGCCCGCGGACGCTGCCCCCCCTCCTCCTCCTCGACGCGCTGAGAGAGACGCTGTCTTTTCGCCTGCAGAGAAATCCAGCTCCGCCGTTTCTAGTCTACCCTTGCGGGTGACTGGGATATCGACCCCCTGAAGGAGATACCAGACCTCCATCATTCTATTCCAGAGGTATGGTGTTGACTAAACCCTTAGAGAGAATTCTTGAAGCAAACCTTGGCAAAACCAACTTAACTTAAAGCTACTTACTTACTCCCCTCCCAAGTATTAGGCTTAGGTCAGGTACACTGGGGTAGGCGTAGTTAGAAGCACCAGTTGAGTATTTTAGCCTAATGTATATATGAATGTATATATGTTTTATTCATTTTAAACCATTGTATGGCTAAGAAACCATATGAATGCTTTTACAGTATTATTTCGCAATACTCATCTTACTGTACGTATTTTTATAATAACAAGTCTTGCAATTGTGGCAATTCATCTCTCTTGTACGAGAAGAAAGACTGTTCAATAAATGTTACCCTTTATTGACAACGCCCCGTCTCTCTATTCTCTACATATTGTGAAAGTAAACTGCACAACCACTGACTGAGTAAAATAACTGTCTATTGTTTCACACAACCCTAGAGATTGACTCTTGATCTGAGGAGCAAAGTTGTCATGTTGCACGGTTGTTGGAAAACTGAATCCCTTCTTGGCTGTGCCAGGGAAGCTGATCACTTCCTATTTCAGTCAAGAAAGTTTCCAGTGACCTCTGAGCTAGTTGGTAACAAACCCAATTAAGTTTAGCATAGTCAGTGGAGGCCTGGAAGATCTGCACTTCTACGTCGATACTACTGTTTATGTTATCCCAATGTGCAGGGCCTATTGGGAAAATAGGAACTACCTTACAGGTCTGTTGATGAGTTGTTTAAGTCTGATTCTGTTGAGGTTGTCACGAAGGATAGTGGAGTTGGGGTTGTCGAGGTGGAAGTTTAGGTCTCCAATGAGTATGTAGTTTGTTGAGGCGATGGTGTGGTGTGCGGTGTAGTCGGTCATGGTAGTGGCAAAGGGTGTTCGGGGGCCGGGGGGTCTTCAGATGAGGGTTCCTCAGAGTGTGGCTTTGGGGGTGGTCTGGATCTGGAAGTGCAGGTGTTCGGCGGAGGGGAAGGTTTTGCTGGAGATGGTGAGGCAGAGGGTGCTCTTGTGGGTTATTGCGAGGCCACTTCCTGGGTGGTTGGGGCGAACTTTCTTCTGGATCTTTTATCCATCTGGGGTGGCGTGCTCTCTGTGAAGAAGGCAATGTTGGGCGAGAGAGAGTCGAGTATGTTCCAAATTTCCATGGTGTATTTGTGTACAGAGCTTACGCTGAGGAGGATGCATTTTAGGGTGTCGCCGGTGCTGGCGTCGTCGGTGTTGGAGGCTGGGGTGGCGGTGAGGGTTTGGCCCCAGTGTAGGCAGGAAAACTGCCCGGGGGTCATGTTCGGCAAGGCCTGTTGCCATTCTCTAAGTCTTCCAGGGTTGAGTGCGAGGAGGGTGGTGGTGTCGTAGCAATGGGTAGTGGGAGGTCCAGGGTTCCTGGCACCGGCCACAGTCGAGTCACGGACTGGCACAAACCGGCTTGCCTTTGGCGCACCGGCGGTGTGCCCACTGTGCGCATCTGCTGTGTGACCACGCAGTGCCCACCATTACATAGGGGAGGTGGGAGGGAGGAGAGGCTGGAAGGCGGAAGCGGGGGGATTCTGGGGGGGTTCCGGGTGCAGGGTCCGTGGGGGCAGCAGCGGCAAAAGGAACAGGCAGGAAAGAGAAAATAAAAACTTTGGTGGAATTAGAGCAAGACACAGAGGGGCATAACAACAGTGGCACAAAGGAAAAAATTAAGAAAAAAACGGCTGAGAAAGGTTACGGTGATTGCAGGCAGTCTAGTCCCAGTTGGAGCGGGTAGCAGGTGCAGGAGCGGGTTGCAGCCTCTAACCTCCCAAGGAGGAGGTCACGGTCTGGAGGCAAGAGACGGCACAGTGGAGCTGCTGGTAGGGAGTGGACCTAGACCGAGGGTCGGAGGTCTACACTACCGCTGAGTAATGGAGCACGGGCAAATGTCACCAGTGGCTTTGGGTGCATTTTGGCAATATGATTTTTCCTGGTAGGTCTTTATGCAAAAATGTTGATAACATGAATCTTCTTATAGAGAAGATGACGAGAGTACAAAGAGGCAAATCTCCACCAAACAAGGGTCTTTCTTCTTAACTATATTAAACCATTGCATCTTTGTTGATGCAGATGTCAATTAAATTATGCGTAACACATGCTGGGGTGCATTTTAAGCTGTCTATCATCCTGGAAAATGGCAGGAAGATCTCTGCTACTAAGGTGGGTGGGCCCAAACAGACAATGATTCCAAGTGATTTGTACAGTTTAACCCACTGGGCAATTTAAAGGGAGAACCACAGACTCTGCTCTCACCAGGTAAGGACAAGAAAGGACCCATTTGTCACAGATTGAGCTCCAATAGATCAATGATGCATTTACCTTCATGAAGCTTTTCAGATCGTCTTTCAATATGGAGTTACCGAGCAAGCACCCTCTCTTTGCCTTCGCAAACCCCAGTAGTTAGGATTGTTTCTTATTTACAGAAGTGGAGCTTCAGTTAGGGCACCTATTATGTTTATAATTGTAAGTGCTTCCTGATATGTAATGTCTGTGAAATGTCCATCAGGTCCAGAACGGTCCCAGCGATGCCATCCCCTAGGGCTTGGCTAAACTAAAAAGGTGAGAGGGGCCTTACAGCCCCCCTTACCGGCCCAATTTCATACATGGGGATCGTATCCTGGGGCCTGGCTATAACTGAATGGGAAAATGGGGCCTTCCCAGGACTGATTTGGGCCCCGGGGGACCTGAAGGAAGTGGCCCGATAAGGTTCAACGGGGTCACTCACGACCACCTCTCAGCCTTCCATACCAAATGAAGAGTCAGTAAGACAGTAGAGAATACAAACCTATATCTGTTCATTCAAGTACACTGAGTGGAGCACAGTCGCTAGGAGTGCTGCAGAGGGACTGACATGAGCAAGCATAAAGATACATTATGTACATTTTAGAACCAATGAAAACATGCCCACAATTGAATTTTCCAAGCAGATGCAGCAAAACAATGAAGTACAGAGGACAAGTTTCGATACTTAGGCCGGGCACACACTATCTACTACTTAAGGTCGCTCTGTTCGTGCCCGCCGATAGACAAGTGGGAGAAGGCCTATATCTAAAAAGGAAAGGTATGCGCTAGTAAGAACAGTGCATTCATTAGTGAAGCAAAACTTAGCCTTGGAGAAACACAACTCAAGAGAGGCCTTTTATCGGAAATAGCGAAGAATACGTTTTGATTATAACTCAAAATGGCGCGACAAAGAAAATGGCGCTGTGAATGTTAACATACATAAAACAATGTGCAAACATGAATTTTCAATTCAAACAGACCCTAATTTTAGCATCAGATAACCATTTTTTAATAATAGCAAAAGGCATATAAATCAATAAAACAGCCATTCATAGGTAAACTTCTTAGGAGCACTCCATATGGTCAGCATCAGAAAGGGAGACCGTAAGGAGGGAAGAAGTCTCGAAAATGCCCTCATCTATCTGCATGAGGTCATCGATTTCTTTCTTTACCATAATTGCAGCATTGGTGTCATGAGTTGATATTTTACCCTTAGGAGTGAGAAGAGTTGTGCAATAAGAACAACAAAAGGGAAGGCATTGAACAAGGACACAGCAAGAGACCAAGATCACAATAAAATAAATAATCTTGTCAAGGATCCAACCCCAGCTGCCAAAAAGAGACCAACTCCAGTTCCCACTTTCAATTCCTTTAATATTTTCTAGGATGTCTTAAATGTGTTGGGTATAATGAGTTAGGTAATTTTCTTTTCCATATTTGTGATCCTGACTATACCCTGGTCACCCACTACCGCGCACACACTACCACTCATAGCTAGTGTGAGAAGTTGGCCTGGTATATAATGCTCACTAATTCTTAGTGATCACTTTGTACCATGCCAAGCAACCCTTATGATGATGGTTGTAATTCAACCTTGTAGACCAGTTATCCTAGTGGTAACGTGGACAAAGCAGTCTTAGGCTACACAGAGAAGTACGTGCCTTTCTAGGTATTACCTCTTACTGTAGGCAGTGGATTCCAAATTTTTCACTTTTAGCGAAACCATTGGTAGCTTTGACTGGGAAAAATGTTCCGAGTCCGGTGCCATGGTCTGATGAATGTCAAGAGAGTTTTATTGAGTTACGAAAAGCACTGTGTTCAGCTCCTGTATTGGGTACACCTGATTATAGCAAGCCATTCACGCTCTACGTTCACGAAAGAGAAGGTTGCGCGTTGAGTGTTCTGACACAGAAGTTTGGTGATAAACAACGCCCTTGTGCGTATTTCTCATCAACATTAGATCCGGTAGCTAGAGCATTGCCTAGTTGTTTGAGGGCTACAGCGGCAGCTGCAGCTTCCATTCGACAATCTGCTGGTTTGGTGATGAACAATATGCTAGTGGTCATGGTTCCTCATGCAGTGGATACACTCATGAACCGAACGAAGACTCAACACCTTACTAGTGCGAGATTATCTGGTTACGAGCTGACATTATTAGCGAGTCATATTCAGATCAAAAGATGCAATGTATTGAATCCAGCAACATTGTTGCCGACTGATCAAGAGTCGAGTGATTCTGAGCCACATGACTGTTATTTCAAAACGGAGGAAGAGACAAAAGGACGTATCGATTTAAAAGATACTCCCCTGTCCGACCCAGATGGTACGCTATATGTGGACGGGTCATGTTTTAAATTGGAGAATGGTGATGTGACTGCTGCCTACGCGGTAACGACTTTGAAGACGATTGTGGAAACTGCAAGAGTGAGTCAGAATTCTGCCCAAGCTGCAGAATTAATAGCTCTAACGAGAGCGTGTGTTTTAGCTAAGGGAAAGAGAGTGAATGTGTTTACAGATAGTCAGTACGCATTTGGCGTGGCCCATAGTTTTGGCCGGTTGTGGAGAGAAAGGGGTTTCATTACGTCCCATGGGACTAAGATTCAACATGGTCAGCTAGTTAACGACTTGTTGGAATCTCTAACCTTGCCGACTGAAGTTGCGATTGTGAAGTGCAGTGCTCATAAAGCAATCACGGATGATGTTGGTCGTGGGAATGCCTTTGCTGATGAAACCGCTAAACAAACAGCTAGAGACATGATGAGTAGAATGTATGTTGCTACGTCTGCAAGATGGATTGCTGAGTCTGGAATGTGTGAGGACACTATGGAAAGTGTGAAAGAGATTCAGAAAGAAGCGACTGAGGAAGAGAAACGTGTATGGAGAGAAAGTACGGGCAAGTTGGACTCGAATGGATGTTGGATTGATTTGACAGAACAGCAGCGTTGGATGTTGCCTGATGCATATGTGCTTGCAGTAGTGACGATGGCGCATGGAGTGGCGCATATAAGTTCTAAAGGGATATGTAAGATGTTAGCTCCGGTTTGGAAGAATGAGGGAATCAGTAAGTGTGCAGAGAGAGTGGTGAAAAATTGTATGGTGTGCTTGATGCATAATCCTGGCAAGGGAACTCCAACTCCAGCTGGTCATTTCGCTCCTCCTTCCTGCCCCTTTGAAGTGATTCAGTTAGACTTCATTCACATGGAACGCTGCAACAATTTAAAGTACGTCCTGGTGGTAGTTTGTGCTTTTTCCAGGTGGATAGAAGCATACCCATTAAAGGACAACACTGCCCTATCAACTGCCAAAATTCTTCTCAAGGAATATTTCCCTAGGTTTGGAATGCCACGGATTGTATGGTCAGATAACGGAAGTGAGTTTATAGGGAAAGTTATGCAGAGTGTGTGTGCTGGTCTAGGATTGAAACAAAAATTCCACAGTGCAAACCATCCCCAATCTGCTGGTTTAGTCGAGGGTTACAATGGCACCCTCAAGCTTAAAATAGCCAAAATACAAGCATCCACAGGTTTGGCTTGGCCAGACGCACTTCCTTTGGCTTTGTTATCAACGAGAGCAACAGTGCATTCTAGAATAGGGCTTTCTCCATATGAGATTGTGTTTGGCCGTCCGGCAAATATCTGGGGTGTGCCGAGGCCTAAACACTTTTGCTCCATTGAATATCCTATGTTGATAGACTACCTTTACGACTTGACTGCTAAATTAAGTCTTATTCATCAACAGGTCTTTGATGCTTTGCCAAAACCTCCGGAGAGTCCAGGGCATCAGCTGAAACCCGGCGACCACGTGGTGGTCAGAAATTTTGCGAGGACAAAGAATCTTCAGCCTCGCTACATCGGCCCCTTCCAGGTCCTGCTGGCGACGAGGACAGCTGTACGTGTTGCTGGTCGCAAGCACTGGATCCACGCTTCTCACGTAAAGCGTGTTCCACTGCCGCTGCCCTACGACGACTGGGTGAAGAAGGGAATTGGTGCCTCCGAATCTGAAATAACTCCGAAATTTGTCCCTTTCAGCGATGCCGGTTTGATTACTGACACTTTGAAACTTGACTCCCCTCCTGAAAAGACTGCTTTGAACATTGAACATTTGTCTCCAGCATCAAAAGAAACTTTGCTATCTGCGAACTTAAACTCTACAACAGCTGCTAGTGATACACTATTTTCCGATCAGACAGTACCAGCGAAGAAAAGATACAACCTTAGAAGCCATAAAAAGGACTAATAAAGCAGGCAACTGCATACTGTGATTTTGATATATTTATATATATTTTGAACTTTTGCCTTCAGCCAGGAAGTTTGCTATTGTTTATCGTTTTTAAAATTGCCTTGCCGTCTGGGTAGCCGTAGGGTCGTGGCTGTGTGCCTAGTTTGAATTTGCAGGGGTCTGACACAAGGTCGATCTTTCTGTTGGTTCTGGGAACTCCCAGGGCTGATAGAGGCATTTTCATCTACGTACACATCATCAGTGGTCGCGAGCGGATTGTAGAAGATGGAGCTTCCTGCGCTGCAACGAAAGAATGTGATTTACGTTCGCAGAAACAGACTTAATAGAATTCTTCACAGCAAATGTTTCTTGATGCAATGTGCCGTTACATTTTTGATTGTTTTAGCAACATTGGTGGGTGGAATTGTCTTTAGCATAAATTTGATTTTTGTGCCAGTTTCTACAGTGCCTCCCCTTGATCCAGCTATTTCTACTGTTTCTTCTATACACTCTTTTCACTCATTTCCAGAACATGAGCAAGCTCGACGCTCAGAATTCATTAATAACACTTTTGTGCAGCTCTTGCACCAACACCAACTGGTAGTTAACACTACAGACTGCTGGGTATGTGGCTTGATACCTCACACTATGGATAAAGGTATTCCATATCTGGTTTTGCCTTACAGCTATAATGGATCATTTCAGGCTTTCCAAACCATCTTTGCTTATGCTCTCGAAACCTATCCTCCACGTCCACCACGTTCCACTAAATATAACTCTGCTAACAAAGCTTTAGTCCAGGGAATTATTGATATGGTCAAGGACGTCAATAATACTCCATCATACCCTAGAGACGAATTGCGAGTATATTTAAGTTGGAATACTTCAGAGTATCGCCTTAGTTTAGGAGAAAGCAAGCGTAAAAGCTCAACTCCAATCTGGGTCGTACCTCACCGAGGTCAGGTCTGTTTGCAAGGTAATGGGAGAAATCCGAGAGCTCAGCTAGGGAGGAGTGAGTGCGTAGAGACTTATGTGTTTCCGGCTAACTCTTCCCCTGCCTTTCTTACTGCTAGGGGTACCTACTTCATTTGTCGAGACAGAGCTTATACATGGTTGCCTGCCGACTTCTCAGGATCATGTTATATTGCTCGATTATTGCCTCCGACATACACTGCTTCACCTGATTACCACAGAACAAGAGTAGCGAGAGGTGTCTTCAGCAAGGAAGATACAGCTGGTCAGGAAGCTGGAGACTTCTTCAAAGGCTTCCTTCCGTTCTGGGGACCTATGGCCAATAGTAGAAACATACGTCAGCTAACACGGGTAGTTGAATCTACTATTACTGAAACTGCTGGTGCCCTTAGCAATCTGACAGCTGAGCTTCAGGCGGATAGGCTCATGACGTTGCAGAACCGTATGGTTCTAGACGTTATACTTGCAGATCGAGGTGGGGTATGCAGAATGATCCAATCGAGCTGCTGTGTCTTTATTCCTAATAATGCTCCAACAGTCTACGAGGCGATCTCTAAGTTGCACAAGATTTCGGACTCCATTCATGTAGACAAGGGAAACTGGTCCTTCATGGAGTGGTTTTGGACTCTGATCTCAGCGTGGGGATGGAAAGTTCTAATGGTCATTGGTGTCATCCTAGTATTCCTATTCTCATGTTGTCTGATTATCCAGTGTGGTCCTGCTCTGTGTAGTCTTTGTGCTACGACTTGTCTCAGAAAACCACCTGCGTTTGGAGAAAAGACACGAGAAAGGATGATGATACAACAACATGTCACTGACCTGATGAGCATAGAACTAGATTCTGACATAGACTGAGTAATTGCCTATGTAAGGGCAAAAGGAGGGTCTGAGGTTCCGTGACGGTTCCGTGACGACTTGAACCCGTGTTTTCAAGTTTGTCGGAAATACATAGTATTGGTATCAGTGAACCGCAAATGATCCATTTAGTATATCCTAGTGTTTTCGCTACGCTACGAGCAAGAGCACTCCTTCCATTGACATATTTCTGATATACCCACGGCATCCATCTTAGATCATGGCCGCCATTTTGTGTTTCCTTGCCCTCACATATGCAATAGCCTCTGATCATTTCATTTACTCCACTTTGATTAAGGACACGTAGCCTTAGCCGGAGATTCACCTCTTACATGACACGTGCACCTTAAACCAGATCACGCTGTAGCTGCATGACTCGACAAAGGCTGCCTCCTCTGCCCAAGGCCAGTCTTGCCAAACTGGTCTTCGCGTCCATTGTACCTGATCATGATTAGGCGGCCGAAGCCGGTAGCCTTGCCCATTTACGACCTACAAACATCCCTTATCCCACTTTTCTATCTTCCACACCTGGCTCTGTTTCTTTCTTTCTGAATCTTTATTAGGGGGAGGTAACGAACTTTACGATGAGGCGGTCCGGGTCCTGAATGCAATATTGACAGGGGATTGTGATGAACTAGTGGGAACCCCTCTTCGTAGATGTTTGGTATCAGATTTTATCGACGGTTCCTGTGTAACGTCAAATATTTATTGTTTAGAGACACAAAGGTTTGGGAATGTACCGACATGTGAAATATTTGCCTAGAGCACAATTTTTAGTATATAAGGAGCAACCCACTTTGTACAAATCGAACAGGCTCCTAGTTTCTGCCCGTGCGTAGATTCTGTGACTTCTGTGTCCCTGCAGTAATAAACCTTTGGTCTTTGACGCCACCATCGAGAAGCCCGTGTTTCTGTTCATTTGTGCACCAAGGCAGGTGGAACTCCGGGGTCTTTGGGTGTTGTACCCTGACACCTCTGGACGGAACCAAAAAGTCCAGAACTCCAATGTGAAGCCAGCTGTTATACCATACACAACCCCCTTGAATACCAAATGAAAGGGACACCAGACAGATATATATTGAAAATATATATTGATTTATTAACTATAAAATCCCCTGGACTCTTTATGAGCACAGAAGCACAAGCGTTAAATCACAAGACAGTTTAAAATACACAAAAGTTGCACAATATGGATGAGCCCTAGGGGCCACCTAAACCATATACTAAGAAAGTGGTATAAGAGATACCAATAGGAAAGGGAACAGGCCTAGGGCCTTGGGAATCGCTGGAGCTATTCGAGACTAGCAGTGACTAAGTCGGGAAAGGCCCGCGGGACTCGGGTGCAGGGTTCAAAGTGCATGCACTTTCCAATGCAAAGTCTATGGTGCGTAAAAAGTACAAAGTTAGAAAGTTAGGAACCTTCCGAGTGACCTACGGAGCTGAAACTTAAGACACAGGCCCTTGAGATGTGTACCAGTGCAGGAGCACCGGCGGAGCTGAGTTACCTCACCCACAGGAAGCGGGTGCACAGGGTCGAAGTAGTGTCGGGTTTCGTCACGCTGGTCGATGGTGCTTGGAGCTGAAGATGCTGCAGGCGGCTCGATGTGAAGAGTTCCGGTGGATCCAAGGGTGGATCTGAAGATGTGAAGACCTGAAAGCAGAGGGGACAGTGTTCAAAGTCACTAGCCAGTGACTACCGTGGAACCAGATTGGAACCAGGCGATGTCGGGTGCAAACAGGCGTTGTCGGGTAGCTTCTTTCTGCAGCCACGTGGATACCCGGGGTCGAGGACGTCGAGGAGTCGGTCACGAGCTGTCCCACGCAGGCTTCTCGCTGTTGGCGGTGTCGGCAACTTGATCGGAGCAAACGGGCCTTGGCAAAGGCAAGCCAGGCAGAAGTTGAAAGATGCTTAACACTCGGACCAGCAAGGTCAGAGCGGGTGCTCCTTTTTACAGGAGCTTGGGTAGGTCTGGAGCAACCAGACCTGCTGTGTAAATCGTCGGTTTCGTCGCCAAGATGGCCGCTGACCACGTGGCTAGTGGCCGGGATGGCGCGTCGAGTGGCACAATGCAAAAGGGCCCCACGCAGATCGTGGAGATACTGGAGGGCTGATCTTCGGTGCAAGGGCTGCTCGGTGGTGGGGGTTCTCAGTCCCCAAAGCACAACGTCGAGGATGCCTCAGAAGCTGCGCAGTCAGCTTTTCGAGTGTCTTCCAAGAGGTCCGGTCCCACGTCACTCGGTGCCTCCACGGGTCCCTTCTTTGCAGGGACTGTGGATCGGGCTCTGAGAGGTCTGGGAGTCTGGTTCTTGTCGGGCTCTGGGCTCGGGCTCCGGCGGGAGGTGGCGGCAAAGCAGACGTCGAGTTGCTGGTTGGTGCCTGTGTTCACAGGGTGGCCACTCCTAGGCCACAAGGGAGATTCTCTTCAGTCTTCTGTGCAGCAGAATGTCGAAGTCCAGTCTTCTTCTTCGTGTAAAGTTGATTCAGGATGATCTGCTGTGCAATGGCACTGCTCCCACTCTTATTCCCAATCTGAGGGGTGGATCACCTACTAGGTCCCTCCTCTGGGAGGAACCAGGAAGGGGGGCGGTTACACCCCCTTTCCTTTGTCCAGTTCCGCGCCAAGCCTGGGTCTGGAAAGTCCCAGGACCGGTTTGGACTGGCCTATGCACGGGGACACCTTGTGTGCCCCGGGCATGTCTGATTCTATTCAGCCCTGTCCTACCCAATACACAAAACCCTGTCTGGGGTGGTGCTCGCACCTCCCAAGGCAGGAAACCCTTTGTCCAGGCCACCATCTGCTGAGTTTCGGTCAGCAGCAGGAGGCCAGACTCGTGTCTGTGGTGGCAGCATCCATTTTGTGATGCTGAGGCTCTGTTTAACTTTAACCGGGGTTAAGGCTACACACATGTCGTGTCCCTCTAGAAGGGTGGAATGCTATTCCCGTCGCCAGAACTGGCGAGGGGATAGTATTCCAATTCGTATGACACCTTACTCGACATGTTTTGATAAAGCCAAACCAAAGATAGCATTTAACCGCGAGGATTATAATGCACTTAAGAGTATATGGTATGGCAATATCCCGGAACAGCTTAGGGAGTGGTTCCCGACAGCTGCAGACAGGCTCAGCTCATGCTAGAGCACCATCTCACATATTTCCAAGCACTCTTCCTCCAGGATTGATGAGGCCTTCCATAGGAGTGGCTGATAGGAACATATGTGTCCAGTTTAGGGTTAGGCACAGACATACTGTACCTAAGTAAGAGGTGATTACACCAACTTACCCCAGCTGAGTGATCAGCCAGTTGTGTCAAATATGGAGGCCAGGCCAGGGGTGGCACAATACATGCTGCAGTTCACATTTACTTCAGATGAGAATAGCATCGACTTTTTAGATCTCACTATTTTCATAAAGAACGGGCAGATAGAAACAAAAACATTCACCAAACCTACAGCCAAAAACAGTCTGCTGTCATATAACAGTTTCCACCCCAAACCCCTTCGTGATAATCTTCCATACAGCCAGTTTCTAAGATTGAAAAGAAATTGCAGCCAAAAAAATGATTACAAGGAACAGGCCCAAGAACTGAGTCAAAAACTTCTACATCGCAACTACAAACCACAAATAATTTCCAAATGCCGAAAAAGAGCCAATAACAAACCGAGGTCATCTTTACTAGAAACCAGAGAAAAAGAACCAATTCACAATCTGGTCACCTGTGTAACAACATACTGCCCAGCCACGTACAAGGTTCAGAAAATAATAAACAAAAATTGGCGGATCCAATCTACAGGCAACTTCAACTGGCCCAAACCAAGGTTTGCAAACCGGCGCACCAGAAACCTGAAAGACCTATTGGTCCATACCCGTCCACGAAAATCAATCGTAAGTGGACAACAGAGAAACACAGATATGATTGCGGTCACTGGACACTACCCATGTGGATCCTGCCAAGTTTGTAACTCGACAACCACAACCAAAACATTACAATTAACAGAAACACTACTCTGGACCCAAAAACAACATACCAACTGCAACTCGTCGCATGTGATCTATATGATCATGTGTCCTTGTGGCAAAAAAAGTATAGGAATGACCTGCAGAAAAGTAAAATTAAGAATAGGTGAGCATAAAAGCAACATCAGATTAAAAAAAAATACCACCAAACTCTGCACGCACTTTGTTGAATCAGGCCACACAGTTGAAGATATAAAATGGACTATCCTCGAAATGTTGAAGGATAAAACAGGGAATGCGGAGAGAGTACTATATGAAAGAGAACGATGGGTCAACCGCCTTCAAACCCACCTTACAGGGCTTAATGATACTGTTTCTTGGCACCATTTTGCATGAAATGTGTAATCCTGTATTTGACCTATACACCACCATTTAGAAAGCCATACCGAAGAATAAGGCTCCTACTGTGTAACTGTTACAGCATTTCAAAAGCCCTTCTGAAAAATAGGCTTCCAAAAATTGACAATGGTAATCACGATTACGGGCGCAATATCCATCAAGTTTCCCAAACGTTCACTAGAATAGAAAGCATTTGGTTAATTATAAAATAAGACATTCTTTCCATGATTACAATGAGCAGAATTTAAGATCAGTCCCTCTTTAGTGTCTAAGGACTTATTGTAAGTTCCGCAGCACTTCATGAGTCGCTTGCAGTCTCTTGTTTATTTTTATGCCCCGTCTAACACAGAAATACCGGAAACCAGACACACTTCCTTGTCCGGGGGCAGCGCCAGCACAAGACGACGGAGATTCTCCAAACTGCGGGTAAGAGAACGCCGAGGCAGAGCTCCTAATAGATTTTGACCTAATTAAATCTAATACTTGCCAGCTAAATAGAACTTGCCTTCTCTTTTACTTTAGCCTGCTTTAAACCCCGAGGAAGCCTGACCTAGTGAACAGCAAGGTAATTTAACCTAAATGCCCAAGCACCGTTATTTCATGTCTAAATATGCCCATTGCTCTACAGATAAATTTGGCTTTTTAGAACTGAGCTACAAATTCACATCTATAAAATAACTTTACTATCAATTCAATCAATGCCATTTCTCATTGTTTAACCCCCTTATGCAACTCGCCAAAACGCCCTCCTCAATGTGTTTAATATATCAAGAGTAATGTTTCTTGAACAGAAGTAAAAATGTTACTTTAATGTGGTAAATAAGCGTGCCCAACACGAATGTCATAGAACATGATATATTGTGATTTCTATTGCAGGAAAACTATTTCTTGTTCAACTAACTCAGTGGATATAACAAAATCCACAACTATATACTACACAACTAGTGTAAGTATTCTTACTGTTGTTTTGTCCTGACGAAAGCTCCACAGACCCGGCTGGGTAATACGGAGCTGAAACATGTCGACTGTATGTTCTAAAAGATATACCTAGATCCAGTAACTCGATCTGAAAGTATACACCTAACCTTTTTTTATTATTACAAATCACACCCCTTTTTTTGAATAAAATGGTCACTTGGGTGAAGGTTTGTTTTTTAATATAACTCTACCCTCCACATTCACCAAAAGTGGTAACGGCCAAATTCATTTCTGGACACTGCTACGCTGCTCCAGAGTGGTCCTCATGGTTTGAGGCTGGCATGCTGCACGAATAGATTACCCAATGACGAATGCCAAACGTCTATGAGGGGCGGAGAACCAGAACATACCGCACTCCCGATAAATCATAGCGTTTATGAGGGTTTTCTATACCACTCCATGTAACGTAGTTACAAGTGTCCTAGTCTAATTCTTGATAGTACATGTCATAATTGGGGAAATGACTGGACACATATTCCTCCTCCCTAACCTTGATAGAGATAGTATAATAAAACAACCCAGTAAATCACATTATAAATACATTATACTCAAATGTAACATGGAGATCAATTGAAAGAAATTGAAGCAATGATATGGTTAATCAATAACAATAACAGTACATATCATTCATCATTTATATTAGATGGACAGCCAAGTCTTCATGCATATTCAATCCCATAGGCATTTTGCTTTGTAGATCGATAATATATCGCGATTCCAGTCGCCTGAGCTTTTGTAATCTGTCCCCCCTCTTACACTGAATGGGACAGAATATAAACAGAAGTAGGCTAACAGATTCCTGTTGCGTGCATGCTCTTTATCAAAATGTCTGGCTACAGGGTAGCTCACATCCGCATTCTGAATAGCTCTTTGGTGTTCTAAAATTCTTAGTTTTACCGAATTCGTTGTGCTTCCAACATACCTTCTGCCACAAGGACATGTCAGACAATACACAACGTATGGCTTGGTACATGTGAGACATTTCTGTATTGTCCTAGGCTGTTTCACTCCTGGTACACTGTATTGTGTGGTACGTTTGCTCGCTTTACACGCCTTACAGCGTCCACAAGGAAAAAAGCCTTTCATGGGTTCTGACTTGGGTTTGGGTTTGAACTCTTCGTGGTGACTACGGACTAAGTAGTCTCTCAGTGCTCTCGCTTTCCTAAAAGTCATATATATATATAGGGTCCAACAACTTAAAATACCCGTAGCACTACTATGAGCTGCACCATGGGCAATCATAACCACAGGGAGAACATATGCATCTGGCAACATCCATCTCTGCTTCCCTGACTTATCAATCCAACATCCCTCATTGTTCAATTGTGCTGTAATTTCCTGGCACACTGCTTACTCTTCTATTGGGACTTTGCTTTGAATCTCTTTTACATTTTCAAGGGTGTCCTTGAACATGACAACCTCAGGCACCCACCTAGCTGGACTTGCTACAAACATTCTTTTCATCTTTGACCTAGCTGATTTGCAAAAGCATTTTTCCTTCCTACATCATTGGTGACCTTCCGGTGGGCGCTATACTTCACTATGTGGTACAAAAGGGGGTGGTGATGGACGGAGCATCTGAATCAATCAAACACTCACACCCATTCAAAAGATCTGGGTTTAATTCATCACCGTTCTTTAGCCCACTCTGCCACCCCTGTTCAGACATGGCTATATGCAAATCAGTCTGACCCTGTGCTTCATGGGAACAGTCCAGCCCGAACTGCCAAGCCATGTCTTCCCTGGACCGGAAAGAAGCTTCCGAGGACCGGTTTCTGGCATTCCAGCCGTCTTCAGCCCAGCTTGCTTCAATCCAGTGGCAAAGTGAGCAAGGGACTTACGTCTGAGCATACTCTGCCACACTTATGGCGGCCAAAAGTGGTAAAAAAGGGGGTGGTGATGGACGGAGCATCTGAATCAATCAAACACTCACACCCAGTCAAAAGATCTGGGTTTAATCCATCACCGTTCTTTAGCCCACTCTGCCACCCCAGTTCAGACATGGCTATATGCAAATCAGTCTGACCCTGTGCCTCATGGGAACAGTCCAGCCCGAACTGCCAAGCCATGTCTTCCCTGGACCGGAAAGAAGCTTCCGAGGACTGGTTTCTGGCATTCCAGCCGTCTTCAGCCTGGCTTGCTTCAATCCAGTGGCAAAGTGAGCAAGGGACTCACGTCTGAGCATACCCTGCCACCCCCTTTTGTACCACATACTTCACTATGGCCAATTTCTTAGGGAGCACTAAATCGGCCAAAAGCCTCAGTATAAGGTGCCCATGCTGGATTCTGGTGCATGGGATTTAAGGACCCCAAGGCATACTGGCTGATAGTATAGATATTGACAATCAGCCCCTCACTCATTTCACAACCTCGAATAAGGGCTGCAAGCTCAGCAGCTTGAACTGGCCGATAAGGGACCGTGATGTCTCTGCTACAGTATGCAGTGTGGTAATAGCATAAGCTGCAGTTGTAGTGTCATCTAGTAAATTGAAACAAGAGCCAACAACATATAGTTCCCCTTGTGGGTCAGAGAAGGGAACGTCAGTCAAGTCTGCCTGTCCTTTCGTCTCTTCTTCCATCTGGAAGATACAATCATGTTTGTCAACTTCTCGGAAGGGAGGGGTAGTAACGTGGCTGGATCCAGAGTATCATATCTTATCGTAATATGTTTAGCAAACAATGTCAATTCATAGCCAGTAAGTTGAGGTGCTGTGTCTTTGACTTATTCAAAAGTGTATCTACAGCATGGGGTACCATGACTGTGAGGTCAGTATCCTGTACAAGTCCAGGTGATTGACTGATCGAAGTGGCCGCGACCGCTCTTAGACAACTTGGGAGGGCTCTTGAGACTGGATCAAGGACAGTAGAGAAATAAGCACACAGTAGTTGCTTATCCCCACATTTTGGTGTTAGGACAGAAAGCTCACAACCAGCCATCTCATGGACATACAGCACAAACGGTTTATTGTAATTAGGTTTGCCAAGTACTGGAGCCGAACAAAGTGCGGTTTTCAATTGCTCAAAAGACTGCTGACATTTAGACGTCCAAGGCAAAGGCTCACAAACTTCTTTCATTGTTAGCAAGGGCTTGATTAGTAGGAAATATTTAGGTAGCCACTGCCGACAGTTGGAAGTGATACCTATAAAAGCGCAAATATCTTTCTGAGTTTGTGGAATGGGCATTTTCAGAATGATACTGATGCGCTCATGGGTCAACCTCCTACCTTACTTCGACAGTAGGTGACCTAAATAGGTGAGCTCCTGTCGACAATACTGAAATTTGGAAAGGGAAACTTTATGTCCATGTGAATGGGAAGCCGTTCATGTCAAAATTACAGATCCCTATATAAGACACCTCCTGAAATGCATAGAATGCTCCAAAATAAATTTGACACACACCAGAATGAATGTAACATGTGTCTAAACAAATATGAAACATGGCAGAGCGAATATACTACTTAGTGGACAATAGAAATAATACACACTCTGAATTGGATAAAAGGTATACCAAGATGTATAGCAATTACGCTGAAATGAATATGACTGTTGCTGAAAAGAATACAACAAGATCTCAAATGAATATAAACCTTAATGATATGATCTAGACTGGTGATGAAATGAATATGACCAACATCAGAATGAATATGGCACATAATAAATTGAATTTGACACTCTTTAAAATTACTGTGACACACATGAAATGAATGCCAGACATACAGCAATGAATACAAGCCATGTTCAAATGAAAAAGACACATGTTCAAATAAATACAAGATAAGGTGAAATAATTATGACTAGTGTCAGAATGAATATGACTAACACTGAACTGAATATGACTTGTTAATATAAATATGATTCCAGTTGAAATACATTTGGTGTGCAATTTAAATGAATATGGCCCACACTGAAATGAATATGAGAAGCTTCAAACTGAATACAACATGCATTGGAATCAGTAAAACATGGCAGAATAAACATACTATCTATTGGAATATATGAATAATGCACATTGAATTGGATATAGGATAAACTGAGACTTATAGCAACTACGCTGAAAGGAATATGACTGTTGGTGAAAAGAATACAACAAGAACTAAAGTGAATATAAATCTTATTAAAATGATATACACCAGTGCTGAAATGATTATTAGCCACATCTGAACGAATATGGCACATATTAAATTGAATTTGACACTCATTAAAATGACTGTGACACACATGAAATGAATGCCAGACATACAACAATGAATACAAGCAATGTTCAAATGAAAAAGACACATGTTAGGATGAATAAAAGATAAGGTGAAATAATTATGACTAGTGTCAAAATAAATATGACTAACACTGAACTGAATATGACATGCTAATATAAATATGATTCCTGTTGAAATAAATTTGGTGTGCAATTTAAATGAATGTGGCCCACACTGAAATGAATATGAGAAGCTTCAAACTGAATACAACATGCATTGGAATCATTGAAACATGGCAGAATAAACATACTATCTATTGGACTATATGAATAATACACATTGAATTGGATATAAGATAAACCAAGACGTATAGCACCTACGCTAAAAGGAATATGACTGTTGGTGAAAAGAATACAACAAGAACTAAAGTGAACATAAATCTTATTGAAATGATATACACCAGTGCTGAAATGAATTTGACCCACACTGGAACAAATATGGCACATATTAAATAGAATTTGACACTTTTTAATATGACTGTGGCACACATGAAGTGAATGTCTGACATACAGCAATGAATACAAGCCATGTACAAATGAATATGACACATGTTCGAATGAATAAAAGATCATTTGACTAATGTCAAAATGAATATCACTAACACTGAACTGAATATGACACATGTTAATATAAATATGATTGCAGTTGAAATTAATTCGATGTGCATTAAAATTTAATACAGCCCACGCTGATATTAATATGAGAAGCTTTGAACTTAATACAACATCCATTGGAATCGATATGGCACATATTACATTGAATGTGACACTTTTTCAAATGACTGTTTAAATAATATGACCTAGGTTTGGATGATTATGGCCTGGTTTAAGATTAACATGACACACATTAAATTGGATGCATTGAAATAAATATGACTAAAATGGAAATGAGTATGACACAAATTTTTAATTATTCTGACCTACATTAAAATCAGTTTGATACATCTTAGAATTAGTATATCACACACCAAACAAATAATAAAGTCAAATGAAGTACATAGAATCTAGACTGACATGATTATAGCATGGACTGAAATTAATGTGTAGTTCACCTAATTGACTATGACGTTCTGTGATGAATATGATATGCACATAAAGTAAAAAGGACTGCTACAGTTAACCAACAACTGCCTAGATAAATAAATATTACTGAGGTGGCTGATTCAGTAGCACTGGAAGGCACATGACATTGTGGCCCAATCAAAATGCAGGAAAAGTCAAACAGGAAAAGAAACTTCTTAAAATGCTCAGTCCTTGAGTTTTTAGCCCTTGGTGAGCATGGCTTTAACAAATGCCTCTAGATTTAGGGGTATATTCAAAAGAACTTGTGATAACTACCGCAGCGTAACACAACTTTCAATAACGCAGCCCATCGCAGGAAAATAACTACGTATCAACATGGAATTCACAACAAAGAGGTAGCATGCGATAGTCACCAGATAACGCGTCAAATGTCCGCGTGAAAATCAACGCCACACCACCAAAACTGCAAAATGCGAAAAATCATGCGATGAGGCCAATCGCAGTACAAAAAGTAGCAGAAACCAGCCACAGGCCTGCAAATCCCACGCGTCTGGCGGGAAAATGCACCATAAAAACCACAGAAACAACACACCAGAAACAAGCTAAAGCACGTAGCAACATGGATGCACCCTGACCAAGCGCAGAGGTCAATGCGAACCCCACAACCCGTACAGACCACTAGTAAGGAACAATGGGGTCAGGGAAGGCCAAGGAGAAAATGGAGAGGAAGACGGGGTGCAGACCGCAGGAACACAAGTCTAGCGTCACGGAGGCAACAGAACACTACCAGCAACAGACTTACAAGCAGGCCACCTGGAATTCAGTTGGAGTGCCGAGGAGGCAAATCAAGGAGGCCAAGATTCGCCGGCAGGACGTGACAACCTATACCAGGTACAAACCCGCTGCCAACAGGAAGGCCGCAACTGTGACAGGAGGTGGCAGTCCAGCACCACAGCAGGAGCTGGAGGAAACCCAGGCCACAGTCATCAGTGTGGAGACTGTGCAAGGAGTAGGCAGTACGGACACAGCTCGAGAGGACCTGACACAACATCAACAGGGAGTGTGATGAACGGGAACTGGGGACACAGGCGAGATGGGCACAATGGCACAAATGTACAACGAGGTGTAGCACACTGCACACCCACAATTACCCAGGATCATGTCCCAGCTTCCCTTGGCACACTGCAGCAGACACTCTTAGCATGAACAGCATACGCACATCGATGACAATGTGGTACAATGCGCATAGCCGACACTGCAGAACAGAGGACATAACTGGCTCAGCACATGCCCAGAAACATGCCTACTACATCTGACAGAGCTGTAAAGTGTGAAATGGAAATGTGCGCATACGACCTCCCATCCATCATTTAGTCCAAATGTACACTGGCCCGCAGAAGAATCCAGCACATCCCAAACAGTCACAATGTACATTGCCATACGGTCTGCATGTAAACCAGAACAATGCGCGAACATACATTGCAACACAATGTCAACATGCATCTCCCATGCACATTGCAGTGGGGAACACAAAACCTCCAGAAGAGCACAGAAGACAACACATCTGCGATGCCGGAGAGGACCACCACACCAACGACATCGACGTCCTACAACAGTGTATGGATATCCCACGCAACCCACCACCAGGACCCGTGCAACCAAGCTACACAGAGGAAAACACATAGCCTGCAACAGACCACAGAGCAGGAAGCACACGCAAGCACAGCTGGCTCACAACACTTCACCCACCCACACATGGCACCACAATGCCATGTGTCAGCACACCAAAGGAGATGGCCATCCAGGTGTGGGTGGGAGCCGAACACCTGGAATGTGAACTAGAACACATACATAGGTGTCTATCACCCTTCAGGGACCACCCACAAAGGAGACCCACACTGCCATAGAGACACATGCAGATACACTTTCACAGTACAACACCACGGCCAGGGGCGCACAAATAGCAGTCACACCTCCATGTTGGCTATGCATACGACTGCCCTGGGCACTTCCCTTACAAATTGATTGGTTGACGACAAAGCTACATGTCCAAGCTACAACCCGCTGCCTGCGGTGACATGTCTGCATCTGATGTACACAGCATAATGTAATGCCCTAGGGCCCTCATGCATTCAACAAGGCCACAGGGACACACGCATATATCATGTTGAACTGGCTACGGGCACGTGCACCCGGCTCCTTTATTGGCATGGCCACATGTACAGTGACGCCTGTGCTGGATGTGTGTGGGGTGAGTGTAAGTCAGTCCACACGGAATGCTTGGTGTTGGCAACTTGAACATTGGACACCAGTGCAACAGAAACAGAAAACTCATGCATAACAGAGTCAACAGCTGACAACATGGAGTGAGCCGGAAAAAGTCCAGAGGACAGCCAACATGCAAACAGAAATGTCCGTGAGTTGCAGTGCACTGGGGTTGAGGCACTGGAGATAAGCGCGCTTATGTGAAGAAAAAGTCTCAGATTGTGTACCTTCGATATATACACATGAATCAGATGCAATGGGGTGTGTTAGACCTGCATCATCTCC
Organism: Lissotriton vulgaris; assembly: GCF_964263255.1. Classification (NCBI taxonomy): domain Eukaryota; kingdom Metazoa; phylum Chordata; class Amphibia; order Caudata; family Salamandridae; genus Lissotriton; species Lissotriton vulgaris. The sequence goes on from NC_141687.1 coordinate 1,774,412,477, forward strand.
CACATCAACATACCAGGGCTCCCACACTGTTTGAGGTGACATTGCTGCGCAACCTCTCCACAGCACAAAACTCAATCAGTAACAGACACTGGCACCTGGAGTGCTGAGCAGGGTATCAGGCCGATGATGACATCCATGACAGGTCTGAGCAACTCTGTAGGTCTGTCAGGACCACCGTTTGGATGCTGGTAGATGCAGTGATGCGAAGTCCGGGCCGGTCAGGACTTGATTCTATGTGTGGGCCCTGGTGGCCCGCAGTTGAGGCTGGAGGCTGCGGACAGCACAGGGCCACAGACACCTGGCGATGATGACCCCAAGACCATCACTTCAGAGGCCATCCAATGTCTCAGCAGAAGAGGTCCCAGACCTCACCAGCACAGAGTTAGTGGCCCTGGATGCACTGCAGCCGGCACAGGCACCTAGCAACGGGACAGTGACGTGCAGTGCAGTCAGATGAGCCACGCGACCTGAGCGGGTCCCCATCAATGTCCGAAGTGCATGTTGCAGAGGGTTGCGGAAGACAGTGGAAGGTGTCCTCCAGGGCATGATGCAGAAGGTCTGATGTTATCTTGTTATCCTTATCGCCTGTTTGTGTTCTTATCGCCGATCTGGCTGGTCATTGAAATGTTGAGGTGTGATTTTGTTGAGGCTTTTTGCACGGGAACACCCACTCTGCATCTCATTAGCGATAGTTGCAAGGGTCCTTTGCAGCGATGTTTTTTTTGGCTGCTATCGCGGATAAAATGGTGATGTGAGCTGTTTACACCAGCTTGTGAATGGGGAGGTAAATTTATCACTACTTCGGCTGCGATAAAGTTCTGTTAATTCGGCGATAGCTCCTTGTGAATATGACCCTGAGGGGGGCCAGATGTAGGTAATTCCTTTTTACCAACTCTTAAATACCGAATTTTATCGATTCGGTATTTAAGAGTCGGTAAAAAGAAAGGGGGGAGATGTAGGTAATTCTAATTTCAGAATTACCGAATCGGTAGGATTCGGTATTTACCGATTCGGTAAATACCAAATCGATGTTGCCCATCGATTCCTATGGGCCATGAAGCCCATAGGAATCAATGGGCAATACCGAATCGGTATTTACCGAATCGGTAAATACCGAATCCTGCAAGGGTGCAGGGGGTGTCACTTTGACACCCTCTAGCACCCCAATTCCAGGCTTGTGTGCCATGTGGCACACATACATGCCCTAAGGGCATGTCTGTGTGTCACATGGCACAGGTGTACATGCACAGATGTGCATGTACACCTGAATTCGGTATTTTACCACCCAATTGGATTGGGTGGTAAAATACCGAATCCTGAAGGCCTGTAGCACTGTGTACAGTGCTACCTACATCTGGGTATTACCGAATCGGTAAAATTACCGATTCGTTATTTTACAGAATCGGTAAATTTACTGAATCAGTAAATTTACAGAATCTGTAAAATTATGTCCCTACATCTCAATCACCAAATACCGGTTGGTAACGGCCGAATTCGGTACTCCTACATCTGGCCCTATGTTTTTTGCTCATTTTGCTTGTTTGTGTCTTAAATGAGCATTATCAGATGATCTTGTGAACCATCTCACCTCTTCAAAATAATTATTTTTTGCTTTAGATAGAGCTGTGTTGTGTGTTAATATTAACTGTTTGGAACACCTGCAAAGAAAACTGGAGAGCCATTTGGAAATTTTAATTGCCATATTAACGGCCTACAATCTTTCTGGAAGTGCGACCATCACTGTGAGCTTCATTTTGGAAGAGTTGTGTAGGCTCTCTCCTGTTTCCATTACAAACATTGAAAACGAGATCACCAGTTTGTCAACTGTTTCTGTAAGTCCTTCCCATACACCTGCAGCAAATCAAGGTGTAAGAAGGCCAAGGTAAGTTCAATTTTAATATTTCAGTCACACTGTTTTGCAACTGGCTTTTTACAGTCTATTTTAATTCTGTTTCTGCAGGTTTCTTGTCCCAAAAGACAATATGGAGAACCTATGGGAGATTGGATTTTCATGGGCATCAATTGCACCGTGGTTCGGGGGCACCGCTCGTAAAGTTATACAACGCACCGCCTTTATTTCGCATCGCAGCCTTGGCCTATCAACGCTGGTGCCATTGACTCCAGTTGTCAGCTGACAACAGCGCTTCAGCAACAGCGACGCCGCTGCTGCACTGTGACCAGACAGTACTGTGACGAGTACTGCCTTCATCTCACACCGCGACCCTGGTCTCACCAACGACGCCATTGGACGCCGCCAACGAGCTGCTGCTTGCACCGCAAACTGAGGGCACCGCACGCCGCACTTTAGACCGCAGCACTCGACGCCTGCCAACACCCGCGCTCCTGATTCCATCAGAGGAGATCGACCTGCAACTGGCGTGACAACGAGAGGTCATCGACGACCTACATCTCTGAAAGGTACTGTTGACGGGTCTTCCCGACATCGCAGCTGACCCGCGATGCCGCGTCCAGCCAGTACTGTTTGGACTTGCTTGTTCACGACACCGTGATAGCCCGGACGGAGCTATCGACATCAAAGTACTGTGTTTCCAAGACATCTTCCAACGCAACTATTTTTAAAGTAGTGTACTGTGGATGCTTATTGTAATTGGTCTTGTTTGAGTATATAAAAATAGTGGATATTTTTTTTAACTCATGTGGTGTCCGTTTGTAGTGCTCACACTGTATTACTGTTGGTTATGTGCAAATGCTTTACACACTGCCTCTAAGATAAGCCTGACTGCTCGTGCCAATCTACCAAGGGGGTGAGCATGGGTGATTTTAGGATAGTAACTCCCTTATCCTGACTAGAGTGGTGGTTCCTGCCTGGCTTTGGTGCAAACCTTAACCAACCAGAAATCCCATTTCTAACACTATCTTTCTATCTGTCTGTCGATATATCATGTATAGGTTACTTCTCTCTCTATGGGTGTCAGTGATTCACTTTAACAATGTTTCATAAGTGATTTATTTAGGCCAAAACTAGAAAATGCTATCTAAACTCTGCCCTTCAGCAACAACTTTGAGCTTCAGACTATGCCCTGTTTCCAGAGAGTTTGCACTAAGACCATGTGCCTCTAGTAATTTCTAAAATCCTCCTATAGCACATGGCTGTGTTGAGTGTTGTTTAACAGTATTGAATCTTGTAGTATTAATGTTTTCTGTTGTGTTCGTGTAGTTTTGTTCGGTGTAGTGTTGCTGGCTTGTTATGTTTGCTGTTTTGCTTTTATTTTGTGTTTTGTGCCCTCTAGAGCTTTTGATGTTTTCTGCGGTGTTGCTGGTTTTCGCTGTGTTCTTGTGTGGTTCAATTGTTTTTATATTTTGAGACTATCCAAATGTATGGGTTTAGGCAAAGGCACCACTCCTGCAAACCATATTGAGGTTGTTCAAAGTTTAAGGCAATTTCCAGTAGGCACTCAGGCTTTGAGGACTGGCTGTACAATGGGGCCCATATTTATTTTTCTTTCACACAACGCTGACACAAAGACAATTTTCTGCACGGCGTTGTGTGAAAGGAAGAAAATAAAAATGCTCTGTATTAACAACGATATGGAGCATAAGCCCCTTGAGATTCCAGTCACGCATGCAACCTGTGCACCCCAAATCCCTTTATTCTACAAAACACTTCATTCATTGATGGTGCAAAAGGCCACCGTTTTATTTACATATTGTCATATACAAACTTAACAGTGTCCTGAGCGAATACGCCCTTTGTCAGCAGCTCTAGCCCTTTTTTTACAGCCTCTAGGCTACACTTTGCTGCCAAATGTTGAAGGGCAGCACCCATGCCTGACCAGGGCTGCAAATGCCATGCCCACCCTCTGCTGCGCAATGCTGACCTGTTGACTGCTCCCAGTGCCCCTGCCGTAAGGCATCCCAAGGACATGGGTTTGAGCAGCTCTTCTTTGGCTATTCAGCTCTGACTGCTGTCCCTCTCTGCTGTCACCACCCTGCATGAGCCCTATGTCTGCCTGTGGCTGCGATGCCCACATTTCAAGTGTGGGTGGGTGGGTCAACGGCGAATGCACATGTTCTTGGTGGGGGCCCGCCGCGCTTACGATCTGGGCTCCCTAAACCTCCTCCCCAAACTCCTCCCCAATGCCTCCTCTTTAGTAGTAAGTATGCTATTTTGCCCATCCACTTCCCCGTTCCTTCCATGCCCACAAATGTTTGGAGCAGTAGAGGTGGAAACTATGCACAGAGGTTTGTGAATACCATTGTCAGTATGCTAGTAGTGCTATTGTACTACTACAAAATGCAGTTAATTACTAGCCCTCAGGGCAGTGGTGTAACACAGGCTCCCGCATCCCCGTGGGGGACCCCTCAGCACAGCCAATCCATGTAAAACTGAGAGTGTTATAAAATTCACATCTTAGAGCCAGTAGTGCTAGTTAAGAGGCTGGGAGGAATACTGTCTTTAATCAACCGTATTTTGTCAATGAAAAAGAAGCTCAAGTAGTCATACTTGAGCGATCAGGGTCAGAAAGTTTGCTGACAGTATCCAGTATTTCATTCGTTTTCTTGCCAGAATTTAGGATTTTATTTGCTAAATAGGCATATTTAGCCCCCCAAATTGATTTTTTGTACGCTTTTAGTCGCACCATAAATATTTTCTTATTCTCCTGAGTATATGTTGTCTGCCATTTTGCAATAACTGGCAAAGCTCCAGTTTAGATTTGTTTTTGTTCCTCTGTGTATCATTTTGATGCTCCAGGGTGGTGAATTGGGTTTGTTTTCTGTCCCAGGGGGTTAAAGTCAGGGGTGATGCGTCCATTGGGGCGTTGCCCCACTAGCCACATCACGCCCTGAATTTGTGCAAGCAACAGTTCATGAAACTCGCAGTCTCACTTGCGACTCACGCTGAAAAGATCTTCAGCTGTTTTACCCGGGAGTCGGGACAGGCCCAAAGCAATCGGCTGCAGCGCTGAAGGGGGTGGGGGCGGGGCTGCAGCACCACTGAATGTGGTGGTTTGAGTAACAGTCAGACTCAGACTGTCACACTGACAGCTTCGCGTATTGGGCTGGTCATTTTTATGACCAGCCAGAACATGCGCACTACAGCCACTACACTACTGAGAGAGCGCAAAACTGTGTTAGAAATTGTAGGGGTGCACCATATTTACGAGTAATCAGCACCCGCATATATAGAGGATTATAATCATGTTTAAATGTGACACAAAGCTATGAACCCATGTGCTAGAACTTACATAGCTGTAACGAAAAGAGCTTATGAAAATACTAATGTCATGTTAACTTAGAAATGTGTTTGTAGAGTAATACTAATTCAGTTAAAGGATGCTTAAATAGGCATTGAGGTATTTAAATGCATGTTTTAGAAATTCACTATTATATTCATGTAACGACATAGAAGTGTTTAGTTAGAGAATGTATTCCTTTTTGCTACAATGATGTAGGCCTAATGAGCGAAAAATGTTTGCCAATGTTAGGGGGTGGCATCCCAAAACGTGCAGAGGCCCAGGTGGGGAGGAAGGCCGAGTAGGCCGAACTAAGAATGTTTCACATTACATTAAATCATGGAAGTGTCTTTCCTAGAAGGTTGCAAGTAGCATGGTACTGTGAATCGATTTATATGCGTTCCTTTGCAGGTGCAAGGTTAACCAGAGATAGTAGAGAAGGGCCCATTGTGTATGAGCGTTAGGATGGTAGTCCCAGACCTGGAGGAGTGGCTGCGGAATTTAGGGAAGCAACTTCAAGAGGAGAAGACTCTGGGACCCAAGGACGTTTTTCAACGAACAAAGATGAAGATGTTGTAATGAATTTTGTTAATACCTCAGAGAGGGGCGTACCTCAGGGCGTGTCGCCCATATTGTGGGATTTGTATTAGGGACAGCACCCCGGTAGGAGAGCAGAGCAGATGCGCACAAGGGCGAAGAAAGATGCTGGGTAGGCAGAGAGCTTCGCTATGCGAGATGAGTTCATAGGCTAAGTCCGAACTAAGTGAGTGAACTTCTTTGGAAGTCACCACGGCTGACACCTTTGTTAGGAGGGAACTTTGTTAAGTAGGATGTCACTTAGTATAGTGTAGGGACAGATTAATCTGGATGTTTTTCTTCTTTTCTTCGATGCCTACCAAGACCCAGATTATAGCAATTCTTGCAAGTCTAGTGGTTTTGGAAATTATACTTGTGTTGTTTCTTAGTCGACTGAGACTTTTCCGTAGGATTATGTTTCTATTAGTGCCCGTATATCTACTGAATCTTTTACTGAGGTGTTTATATACACAACTGCTTTTGGCTTTATAATAAATCTTCAAACTTGACTTTTTGTCAGTGGTTCTTTGGGGAAGGCGATGGAGGTAGTTCGAATTGAGATGTTGAAAAAGATTGCCTTCTACACTCTATGACAGGTAAAAAGGTCTAGTCGACCTGTGGCGGGATTCTAGAATTCTGATTCTGATTCTAGAGTGAAAATCCCACCTTTCCACTACTGTCCGCCAATCCCAGGCCATTAGGAGAGCGAGGTGGGACCTGAGAGGCCGAGGGTTGCTTGCTTCATGCAGCAGCCCCTGTCTTCCAATGGCCGGGCCTTATTGGTGCCTTAGCCAATCCTGACACTGCTAATGCAGCTCCTGGATTGGCTGAGACACAGTGCAGCCTGAGCAGCATTGGGTGCCGCATGTGGGTGGTGGCACTACCGCACTTGACTAAATACGTATGGCCAATCACTGTGGCTTATGTGAAGCCATGCAGATAGTGATTAGCCATTTTGTTAGTAGTGACGTGACCTCGTGCACTGCAGTCCATCACCCCGCCACACACGACACGACACACAGACCTTGTGTCCTACTGCTCATGACTGACGTACTTCAGATCACAGCTAGCTAGCAGGCATCCATCTAATTGATCATTGATTTTCTGACAACGAGACTCCATCTGATTCTGATGGATCTGTGTGTTGATGAAACAAAGAAAGTAAGATTCTTTTCCTTCTTGTAGCCGTAGACCGCCCCTTAGTAGCCTCAATCAATCCCCTGCACAGTGCGCACCTATGCCAATCAGGCGTGCGCCGGCCCGCCAGAACTACTTCAACACCGCCTGCTGCCAGGCCTGTACGTTACAGTCCTCTGTGCCTGGCAGCAGGACCGGAGGTGAGTATGACTGTTGAAGTTCTGGTAGCGCATCATGATTGATTGGTGCTTGCTAACACCGGCATTACCGTCGATGTAGCTCAGTAAAACAGTAGTCAATGAATGAGATTTTTTTAATAATGGACCATGGTGCCTTCAGTGCTACATGTGGCCTGTGAGAAGAATATTAGGATTTAAAAGCTATCAGTGGGTAATCTCTTGGTGTGTTTCTTTTTACGTAGTCTGACTTCTTCTTGTCTTGTGAGTGTTTGTTTGGCCAAAAGCGCTTAGTGCGCTATAGCTGTGGTGAAGTGGCGTCACGTCTGGGGCTGGTTGTTGTGTGTATAGTAGTGAAAGGGGGATGATCATGTGGTGGTGACGACGTGATGTGCACAAAAGTAACTCCAAAGTGTCCATATTATCGGAATATTTTATTTAAATTATACATTGATTTTTGCAGCGATGGTGATGCTCACAGTTGGATTAACCAGGGAACTTTGCAAACAGTGCAGACAGTAGCTAATCTGCTAATCACACTTTCATTTGATCCTGTATTTGTAGACAGAAGCCAAATTGCCTGGTGAAATATTAAAATAAAACCCAAGTTTACTTGACTAAGAAACAACAAGTAATAAAGTGAACTGTGTGCTTTTTGTCTAAAAAGCTGGGACGAGTGCTGCATGTGATACGGGTCCTCGTGGCCAAGTATGACTAGACTCTCATCGTCCCACTATAATTCAGCCCGAGTCAGGGCCTGTAGCAACTGTAAGACCGCTGTGCTCTTTAGGCTCAGTACGGGTGACCTGACTCTTCGCCAAGATAGTCCGAGTCAGTGAGGATTCCGGTTCCGTTCCGACCCCACATACATTCTTCCTTGAGCCGAAGCCGCAACAAGGGTAGTGAGTTTAGTTTGACATTCCTCTCTGCACCTAGCACGCTGTAGGACGTCAGCCTTCCAGCTGTATTGAGAACTATATATTATTTCTATTTCACTAGGATGCCTGATGTCACCTCCTCGAGAGAGGTAGGCATGGATAATGAGAATTAAGGAGCATGAATTATATTAGCACACCCTGAAGTCAATCCAGCAATATTACATATAAGCAGAGACCAGTGGCAACCATTAGTCAGTTAGACTGCTTTCTATTATGAGATGAGCAGCCTGATAGATTAGTAGAAGAGGTACTTCCGCTGACAATGAGGTGCCTTGCATGCAGAGAAATCATCATGCAGCTACCTGACATCTTGTGAGGGATGTCCAGTTTGTGACCAAAACAGGGTCCTTCATTCTCTCCCATCAGGTAATGTGGTTGGATCGTCCCTTGGGGGGATTCTTGGCTCTACACCTACACACACTCTAGGTACACTTAAAGTATGGTTCGCTGAGTAGGAGTACGCCCAATTACTGCCTTGTTTATATGCCTGCATATATACATTGTTTAGGCACCATGGTAGAACTCTACCTACTTTTTATGTTTTTAGTGCTTGTGATCACGTTTGTCTGCTTCTGTCTCCTAATCATTGCAGCACACTTATTTTATGCAAGAATAACATTGGTTCAATAAATATTATTGAAAATGTCCCACTGTGTATTCTCTGTATATTTCTCTGAGAATAAGGTGGACCCCTTACCCAAGCTAGAGAGATAACTCTGCAGGACTGACCATATAACATTTAGATATTTGATAACATTTAGATATTTTGAAATTTAGATATTTAGATATATAAATTTATAAATATATAATATATATATAAAATATATAGTATATAAAATATAAAATAATATAATATATAAAAAATATAATATAATAATATATAATAATATATGATGTACATAAATATATATATTCAAGCTGACTACCCCCTTAGTTGCCATCCATCCTTGTGCCGCCTGTTTCTTCGCTCTAGAGATAAAACTTCTGTGTGCCCCTTGTCACAGAACTCTGCCTTGCGCTGCTAGCGTGCCTGACCAGTCCCCCTTGCAGCTTGTTTACCAAGTCCACTCTTGCCCACTGTCCACCAGGTCATGGGCGGGAAAACCACCCACATAGCGAAACAAGCATTTGCAATGCAATAGGTTTTGCATTTGCGAGATTTTGAGCTATTGGCGTTGTAAGTGACAATGCATTTTTATTTATGTGTTTTGAAAACCTGCAAGCGACGACTAGAAGTACAAAGTGCATATAACTAAAAGGCATTGTCATTTACAATGCCAATAGGTCAAAGCCTAGAAAATGTGAGACCTATTGAATTGTGAAATGCTTGTTTATACCTTCTTACACTGCAAAACAACAGACAAATCACACTGCTATCTCTACTTTAAAAGTGCTAGGCCATGTCTTGCTACAACGTGATCCATGTGAGGGCCTGTCGGGTCCTCAGGGTTGTTATTTACAATACCACAGGGCACTGACAGGCAACGTGGTACGCTGAAGAGAGAGGCCCGGGCTCCCCTTGATTGATGCCCCAGTCACGCTGTGCGTTAAGTTAACTGTATCATCAAACTAGTCAGATATCATATAATCGTGGGTCTAAACAAGTTCAAGAGAGGACACAGTGCATTTTTGAGACAGCACAAGGCTCAGGTAGCACAACGCACTATCCGCCACCACATTCAATGCACAATGCAGCTCCTCACTGAGACACCTCACAGATGGTTGTTGGGCGCTATAAACGCATGACCAGTGCACTTAAGTGCAGTAATTCAGACACCACACTAAAATGGATTAGTCTTATGCCTGATGTGTGGTACTTAGCAGTGCTGGTGGTAGTGGCAAGACGTGAAGCCTTTCTTGTCCTCTCTGTCCATGGTTTGGGTGGGTGGAAAAGAACCATCTCCAGTAGAGCCACCCCCGCCAAAGAATCCTGGACACAAAGAAAGCGTCTTAACTGACAAAGCACAGATACACAAAGCGGCTCATCCTGCCTGATAGCGCCTCAAAGTTCAAATGCAAAATTTAAAAAGTCTGTCTGAAAATGTCCTATAAGAGAAGGTCTGAGGCATGCAGTTGTTGTTCTTGGACTTCTTGTTGACCGGTGGCGTCACTGCCCAGAGGGAAGTGGAAATATCTGCGCTGGTGTACCGCAAAGGCGGCTCTCCAATTAGGTGAAACCTATGGAGAAACAGAGGCGGGGGTGATGTATCACCTTGAGGTGAGAGAGGGGCACAGGAGTACTCCCTGCCCACAGGGTAGTCCAGCTGTTGCCCTGGTGGAGGAGTGGTCCAGAATGAAACACACTGAATAACCTACCAGCACGACTGCACTATGGTGTGGGGGGACAGGGAGAGAGGGGGGCTGGGCCTACCAGAGCCCTTGGCAAACCCTACACTCCTATGCAGAACTTTGCTTTTTAATTAGAAACTTATTTCATGGCACATCACATTAATCACGACAAGGGATTACTTATTCTGTATGTTTTACATGCTTTGTGTCTTGTCACTCTAGTCCAGGTCTTGTGAGAGACCTAGGGAGATTGCAGAAAACAGCAACAGTGGCAGCAGAGCTGCGGGAGCAAGGATCTCCTGACCGAGAACTTCACCAGGAACCACGAACCACTACAGGGAGCCGTGTGAAGCCTCGGGGAACTGCTGGGCGCCACGAGGAGCCGCGGGCAGCTGCAGGAAGCCATGGGGGGCTGCGGGAGAATTGAGTGGCACCAGTTCCAGGAGAAGACTTTTACTTGCTCCCACCCTCTCTGGACACATCCATCAAGTCGCAGGTGCCAAGCGGAGAGATAAGAGGGCATTGGGGCTGGAAAATACTGAGAACTGAAACTTGAGATTGGTCAGAGTAACACCCAGCCCAGAAAGCAAAAGACACACAATTGATGGACGAAATGCAGAACAAATCAAAACATTTATCCCCAGTCAAGAGATCTGGGTTAAATCCATCATTCTTTTTCTCACCATGCCACCCCAGTTTAGATCTGGCCATATGCAAATCAGTCTTGACCCTTTGCCTCATGGGAACAGTCCAGCCAGAACTGCCAAGCCAGGTCCTCCCTGGACCGGAAACAAGCATCCTAGGACCGGTTTCGGTGTTTCACCACTCTTCAGCCAGGATAGCTTGATTCTAGTGGCACAGTGAGCCCAGGACCCACGTCTGGGCATACCTGGCGCACTTAGGGCGAGAAAGCAAAAGACACACAATTGATGGACGGAATGCAGAACAAATCAAAACATTCACCCCCAGTCAAAAGATCTGGGTTAAATCCATCATTCTTTGCTCGCCATACCACCCCAGTTTAGACCTGGCCATATGCAAATCCGTTGTGACCCTGTGCCTCACGGAAACAGTCCAGCACGAACTGCCAAGCCAGGTCCTCCCTGGACCGGAAACAAGCATCCTACACAGTGTCACAGTGGTGCAGAAACCGGCGAGCTGCGAGGGGCTACTGCACAAGCACCGGGTGAGTGAGAAAAAATGGAAAAAGCCAGCACGATCACTATCACACATCCCCCACACCCTCATACCCCTCACATCTCCCTCATATCCCCCCAGCAGCCCGAACCAGGCTCAGCCCCACCAAATATCGCTAGGGAAAAAATAAAGGGGGAGAGACTATCACCAGGAGCGCATGATACCTGGCTGATGGCTAGTGGTGGTGGCTAACGGTTAGAAGCTTAGAGTGAGCAGCGTGGCAGGAGAGGAAGAGCACTAGTTTGAGTATCCGCAAGCGCAAAAGGACAAAGGGATATAGGTGCACAGGCAGAGTAAGAAGGCTGCAGAAGTCAAAGCTTTCCTCTTTTGGTTTAGCCCAATTACATGGTGAGGAGTGTGGCCAAGGTAGCACAAGTAGAAGAGTGGAGGAAGTAGAAGAGTGCTCACAGGAAACAGTGCTCACAGGAAACAAAAACTAAGCGAGTGACTTTTACGAATCTTAAAACACCTTCAAATATTTTTCCCTGGTGCACGGAGGACAATGCCGTAAAGAAATATAGGTCAGTATAGAGGTTCCCCCCATTGTTTGCACGGAGGACAATGCTCAAGGGAAAACTGTTCAAACCAAAGAGGGACACTGACGCTGACTCTGATAAAGAAGCCCCCAAGGGACAAACAACTAGGGTCACAAGGAGTACGGCTCAGAACGTTAGACAAGAGTCGCACACCATGAGCCCCCTTTTACAATCCTTTCGACAAGGGCTCATCACCCATTATTTTCAGACGCAGGGCAGCTCCCCATCCATTGGCATGCTTTCCACTGGAAGACCCTGAAGAGTCACTGCGAGTAACACCCAAGCACCTCGACCCGGTTAGGCAATCATCAAATAGCTAGATATTTAAAAAAACAACATCTGGGGGAGGAAGCAACCTTCTGCCCAATGAAGGGGACCAGGTCCAGGCACGAGATACATGGGCACAGAGAGATCAAAACTTGTCCCCTTCTAGTCGGTGTAAAATACTAATTGCAGATGAAAATAGCATAACATATAAAGAAAGGTTCGGTGAATCTGACCCCGGGAGGCTCACAACAGTCGCTCGCATCGGAATGAAGCCCATTGACCTGATACACAGCCTTTCACCAATTAAAGCCTTGATCCATCGGCCCCAGGAGGAAGACACGTTGGAAGTTATCAAGGGCAAAGATCCAATGCATACTAGTCCGCGCGACACCTCACGACTAAATTCAAAGGTTTCATCTACTGGACGACAACACCTTCACTCACCAGAGATCGGAGATTTCACCAACTCCTTTTTACAAAAATGAGATCAGACAATTGAAAGAACTTTGGACCTTACCCCCCCCAACCCCCGTATTGGGGACGTGGTAGTAATCCAGGGCAAAGAACGAGCAGGGATGTCCCTAACGACATGCCAGAAGGATTTGGATGAGCAAGACGAGCAAGAAGACACCTCCCTTCAGACAACCATCAGAGAAGCTCAGAAGTCAATAGCCAAGGTCCTGATATGACAAGCAACTAAAATGGAGGTCCAAGTTAACCTTCTACAATTAATAGCCCAGTGCGTAGAGAAGCAGGGCCACAAACTAGACGAATTGGAGTTAACAATCAGATATAATTAGACAATGATAGCTCGTACAAGCTCCATCTTCAATATAATAGATAAGTGGGCCGAATTGCCAGAAATTCTGGGGGATAGATTGGCACTAACCAAGAGCAGGGGCAAATTGTTAAAAACACCAGGAACAATTGAACCGCTGGAAAAGGGCAATCTCAAAGTGGCCTTCAAGGGAGAACACGGCCAAGCGAGGGAAATGGAAACAAAAGCCCTAGAGAACGAGAAGACTAATCAAGAGACTCTGGCATCCCTGACAAAGAGTGATACCGAGGAAGCTCTGGCAAGATCAGATACAAACGAAGCCAAAGAACAAAAATAAACATGGAGGGGAAACCTGAAGCCAGAACAGAAGAACCCCTAACAAGGAGGGCAAAGAAAAAGCTGAAGAAACAGCTGAAGAGATCAAATGTGAAAAGGAGATCAATCCTACCGGTAATGTTGAATAGCCATAGACCTGAAGACAAAAGCAATTTACTTATCGATTTCTTATCCCAAACAGAAGATCAAGAGCCAGAGCCTACCGGGAGACAAAGAAAGGCCTAAGAAAGAGAAAGGGGCGCCGCAATTCAACAAGGCAGGATTCATGAAAACCAGGCGGACCAGGCTGACCTACCACACCCAGCAGTGTCATCATCAACGGCAGACCTGGCGACAACTAACAAGGTCGCCATGGGTAAGGAGGACGCCACCAAACGAATAAGGCTCTATGACCTATTGGAACTGGAGGGTCACAAAGGCCCTATGGAGCACACTACATCGCCACCGATGGAGCAAAAGTATATAGCTAGCATGCGGGGAAATAACAACAGGGCAGAAGATGAACAACATTGGTGAACCCCTATCAAACCCTCCCACAGCAAGTGCAATGGGGGGGGTTAAACAAACAAGAAATCTTGCGGATCCTTCCACATTCTACAAGGTGGCGCTCACCTCCAGGTACCACATGAAAGGGCCTCAAGACATCTTAAACGGAACTAATATCCTACGGCGTTTTGGCCATGTCAAACGCCTGTCTCAGATCACTTTGGAAAATATAGAGGGGGAAAAGTTTGAAAGGTCACAAGGAGACAGCCACGGCGATTCAAATCTTCTGGGTTTTTGCGAGCAATCCCTTAACGAGCAGTCCTTGGTGAAGCCCAACAATTCGCAATTTGGGGCATAGAAGTAACAGTACCCACTCAATCTAATTACCCCTTCGTCCTGATACCTCAAACAGAGGGGCTGGGGCCTACATCAATCCTGAAAGGCACCACCCACAACAGGAAACAAGGAGAATACATTAATGAACACACTAAAACACCAATCAATATGTCTATCTTTCAAAGAGACAACATGAGAAGAGTGATAATGGGTCAATAGAACCAGGCAACAAGATGCGACAGCTGGCAACAGCACCCCTAGCAAAAACCAAGTCCTCGGTAGAGAAGGAAGGGTAAAGCTGGTGCGGGAAGATCAATGCCAACGCCAAAACTTGGACCTCCCTCAAGATGTAACCCTCATATCATGGAACATCGCAGGGTTAAACAAAAAAGCAGGGACCAAGGAAGTAAAGGACTATTTTGCAAAAGGGGACATTATTTGCTGTCAAGAAACTTGGTCAATTACATCAACACCCATAGTGGGCTTTCATGAACATCGGATTAATGCAACAAAAAAAACATCTTTGGAGGTCCATCGGGGGGTCTTTCTATCTAAGCCACGCGAGAAAACTCATGCCCACAGGAATAAGAGTAAACTCCCCAGACCTGCAAGCAATGACAATCGATGGGTTAAGGGAGGGCCACCTGCAGTTTAATCTGCTGCTCATAAACTGCTACATCAACCCGGCACTCTCTTACCAACACGCTGGAAGACATATTAATAAAATATAAGCACTACAATGTATTCATTGCAGGAGACTTTAACTTGAGGGGCTTGGAAAGTGCCACCGGAAACCAGAACAAACAGCAAAAGGCAGGCCAATTGCTTTGTATTCTCAAAAATGTTAAACTCCACTCAACCCACTTCCTGATGAAATTACGATCACCCTTGTGGTGCTCCAAACCATTGTTTTGGAATATATCTATCATGGACTATATCTTAATCAATGAGTAAACGGCTAATAGGTTGGAAGAATTCCAGGTCGATGACAGAGGGGAAAGTGACCATAGGCCTCAGCGCGCAAGATTCAACTTAGGTATGGAATCAGCAAATCTCCAGAAAATGATGGGAGAAACCACAGGTGACTAACGCTTCTGAGACATTAAAAGAATAAAATGGACAACTTCTCTCAAAGGGAAAATGCATGAGTGGGTATTAACGTGGCAGGCTCGAGGATTACGGGAGACCGACTCAGAGGTGATTGGTCGCTGGGAAGAACTGACAGAAAACCTGTGGTGGACGCTGGGCAAAAATCACCGTAAAAAAACTCTCTGTCATACGGCCCAGTCTTTAAAGAACCCACAGACATCATAGAGCCTGAGACAAAGTAAAGGAGCGCTAATGTAGGCACTTAGAAGAAGGAAGAAAAGAGGAACATCGGCAGAGGGGGCCTCTATAGTTGCACTAAGAGCCTCCTTCAGGAGGAAAGTAGGTGAGCAGAAGAGGAAAGAGATGGAACAAAATTGGCTCACTGTATTCGCCATGCTAAAGGAAAAGAACAACGCTAAATTATGGAGGTACATCAACCACCTGAGCTCTCAACCTAGGAGCAAGGAAACAACATTGCAAGCAACGAGTGGGAAGAGTACGTAAGGGGATTATATACCAGAGGTACACCAGCTACTGAGCAAGTCCCTTTGAAGAACATCCTGGAAACAGGCTCCTACACAGGCACTCTCCCCAAGCACACAGAAGACGCAGGACAATTGATGCTTGAGGGCGATGGATTTACGGAAGCTGAAATAATGATGGAGAAAACCAGGAATTACTGGGTGCCAGGCCCAAACGGCATTCTAGCCACGGCTTTTAAAACAGTTCAAACATTCTTTTCCACAGTCCTCACCCCCTTAAACAACTTTTTATATGAAACGACAATAATTCCACACTCTTGGAAAGGATCTATCCTCTTCCCTATTCACAGGAAAGGCGACGACTCCAACCCCGAAACTACAGGTTAGTGGCCCTGCCGGATGTAGAAGCCAAAGCTTTTGCCAAACTACTATTGAGAGATCCAGAGGACGAGGATAATAACAACGAAATATACCTTTCTACAAGACCGGCTTCAGGAAAAACAGCGCTACAACAGACAACATCATGGCCCTGGCCTACCTCTCAAAACATGCTGGGAAATTCAGGCACCTGCGGTTGTTCTGCTGTTTTATCGATTACGGTACAAAAGGGGGTGGTGATGGACGGAGCATCTGAATCAATCAAACACTCACACCCAGTCAAAAGATCTGGGTTTAATCCATCACCGTTCTTTAGCCCACTCTGCCACCCCAGTTCAGACATGGCTATATGCAAATCAGTCTGTCTCTGTGCCTCATGGGATCAGTCCAGCCCGAACTGTCAAGCCATGTCTTCCCTGGACCGTAAACAAGCTTCTGAGGACCGGTTTCTGGCATTCCAGCCGTCTTCAGCCCGGCTTGCTTGAATCCAGTGGCAAAGTGAGCAAGGGACTCATGTCTGAGCATACCCTGCCACACTTATGGCGGCCAAAAGCGGTACAAAAGGGGGTGGTGATGAACGGAGCATCTGAATCCATCACCACCCCCTTTTGTACCGTTTTATCGATTACAGCACAGCTTTTGATAAAGTCAATAGGGGCAAACTCTGGGGAAAACTGTTATCCTGGGGGGTACCTCCTAAGCTACTGAAAGCAATCTAGTTAAAGGCCCTACGCACAAAGCTGGTCACACATTAGACCTGATTTTTTCAAATCATCCTTGCATTACGGTTTTTCCATCTCTCCCTCTTACCTGGTCTGACCACTTTCTTATCCCCTTTCATATTGACAGACCTCCCCTTCCCCCTACCTCTTCCCTTAGCAGAGATAGTGGTCGTAAATGGGTCAAGGTGACCTGTGAGGCCATTGAGTCTCAATTTCAGTTCCATTTTAATCAGACGGTGGATCTGGACATGGAAACGGCAAGATACAACTCTGTCCTTACCTCAGCACTTGATTCCATTGCCCCTCTTGCTCCTCTGGCATCTGCCAGATCTCGTCCCTCGGCTCCCTGGTTCACCCCCCTCCTTCGCAAGGAAAAAAGCAAATGCAAAAGGCTAGAACGCATGTGGCGTCAGAAATATGATCCAGAGGCTAAACTGGCCTAGAAATCTGCTTTAAATAAATTTCAAATGCTCAAACGTTCCTCCATGAGATCATATTTCTCCAACCGTATTCAACAGGCACAGAATTCATCAAAAACTCTCTTCTCAATTGTGAAAGATTTTGTTACTCCTCTGGCCATAAAAACTCAATGCAGCCCTACCCAAGATCTTTGCAATGGTCTCTCTGATTTTTTTCAGGACAAAATTGCTAAACTTGCTTCTTCATTTGTCTCAGCCATGCCCAACCCAATTCCAGACTCCTCTCCTCTTACGCAAAGTTCCTTTAACTCCTTTAATGAATTATCATTTGAGTCTGCTTTATCTCTTCTTCAGCAAGTCAAGTCTGGCTCACCTATCGACCCTGTTCCTGCTAAAATAATGGGCAATCTTGCCCCAGTTTTAATTATTCCCCTTCTTTCCATTTGGAACGCCTCCCTGACCCAGGGTCATTTTCCCTCAGCCTGGAAACAAGCTAGGCTGCTTCCCATTCTTAAAAAACCCAACGCTGATCCTTCCCTGTTCTGCAGTTACCGACCCATTTCGCTTCTGCCCAAGCCAGCTAAGATATTGGAGAAAGTTGTTCAGAAACAAATGGCCCAGTTCTTGGAAACAAATAAACTGCTTCACGATTCTCAATCTGGGTTTCGAACCGGTTACAGCACCGAGACAGCGTTGCTGGAAGTCTCCGAGACAATTAGGGAATCGGTGGATAGGGGTGAGGAGGCCATGTTGGTTCTCCTCGACCTATCCGCCGCATTCGACACGGTTTCCCATGTCATTCTTACATCCAGACTTCAACAGCTGGGGATTGAGGGCACTGTCCTAGCATGGATCAAATCCTTTTTATCCGGACGGACCCAAAGGGTACTGTTGCATCCATATCAATCCGAGGATAAACCCCTCCTGTGTGGCGTACCCCAGGGCTCAGCCTTGAGCCCTTTATTGTTTAATGTTTACCTGGCCCCCCTTGCCAAGGTAGTTGAGTCTTTTGGAGTCAGGGTGGTCTCTTATGCTGATGATACTCAGCTTGTTTTTTCATTTAGAGACCATTCTGACTCCCTCTTTTCCAACTTTCGAAACTGCCTTGGCAATATTTGCACTTGGATGGCTGCTAACCATCTTGCCCTTAACACTGAAAAAACAGAGGTCCTTTTTTTCAGCCAGAAAACTGCTCCCCCTTCAACCCTGTGGTGGCCTACCATTCTGGACCCTCCTCCTGTACCAGTGCATTCAGCCCGCAACCTGGGCTTTATATTTGATAATACCTTGTCCGGAAAAATCCAGGTTAATAAAGTGGCGGCTGCTTGCTTTAATAAACTGCGCATGATCAGGAAGATTTTTCCCTATCTCCCCCAGTCTTCCCGTAAAACAGTGGTTCAGGGACTCATCACGTCTCACCTTGATTATGCCAACAGCCTCTATGCCGGTGCCCCCCAATACCTCATTGATCGACTTCAGATTATACAAAATGCGGCTGCAAGGCTGATTGGCAACATCCCTCCTCGCAACTCGGTCAGAGCCTACCGAGAGGAGCTTCATTGGCTCCCAATTGCCCGCCGCATTGACTTTAAGGTTCTGACCCTTGCCTTTAGGGCAATTAGTGGCATTGGCCCCTGCTATCTGAGCAAAAGGCTTAATATAGCTTCTTCAGTAAGGCATCTGAGATCTAATAGTTTACGCCTGATGACGGTTCCACGCTTCAGACTCACGCGTACTGGTGGCAGAACCTTTACCGTTGTGTCCGCTAAGCTTTGGAACAGTCTTCCCTTGGAACTCAGGTTTTCCGAATCAGAACAAGTCTTCCGCCGTAAATTGAAAACATGGCTGTTTTCTAAGCACTAGCCTACAAAGCTTCTGCACACCTCTAGCTTTTTCATGAACTCAGTATCCCCCTCTGTGATAATCAAGTAGTCTTAGCGCCGGGACACCCCCTCTGGAGGTAGCCGTGCGCTCTATAAAATTCTAAATAAATAAATAAATAAATAAATAATAAATATCCCCTCACAAGGGAACCTGGGTACAAGTCAAATTAAGCCCCACAGCTCTAACAGCAAAAGTTGGAACCAACATCGGACTGAATTTTATCTTTTATCTTTTTACTGTAATGGGTTTAAATAATCGAATGGTCAACAATAAATCAAACTACTTATTCTGCCTCATTTTTGCATGCATATGCATTTTAATGTCGTCTTAATTATAATTTGTGCATATTTTTGATTTTATTGTACCAATCAAAAACATTAGTTGGTAAACAGAAACAAGAGACCACCACCCTTCTGCCATGGACCTATAAATGACTTCCCATGCCCTTCAGGACTGATCTTCTCAACATGAGTTGTGACCGAGTAAGTCAAATTCTCCAGACAATTTTTGATTTGTTGTATCCACGGACACCTGGGAGACAACCTCTCGCCGTCTTCTAAGCAATCGATTCCTTTGTGCCACCCATTTTGTAAATAAAAGTATTTTATTACCATATTTCTTTCTTTAAGAGTATGAAAATGTTCGCATATGTATTTATAATTAAGACCAGAAAAACTATACAGGCAGGTGTGCTGGAAGCGTGACAAACTCATTTTGCCCTGGTTCGTTATTCAGAAACCAACAGATCTTCTGTACTGAGTCAGTATGTCTTTGAACACAGCCTACCTTTCAAATGCACGTCTGAGAAGATCTGGTGCGTTCACATTTTTTAAACCCCCTTTGCCTGCAGACAATTTAAGATGCCACAAAGTGACACATTTTTAGAGGGGATATGCCTTCTGACACTGGGCAACATAAGATAATATCCACGGACAGATGTGAGACAGCCTATTACCGTCTTCTGAACAATTGATTCCTTTGTGACACCAAAGAAAAAAACTAGGAAAGTGAAAGCGTGCCCTGCGTGCGTTGTGCTCCACGAGCCGTACATGTACATATAGCCTGTCCGGCACGTGCACATCTGTCCCCCTTCGCAAGCTAAATCGACAACAATAGATCTCGCAAGCGTACAGCGCATGCGCTACATCGAGGCGAGACCTAAAAGGGGGGGGGACCCCGGAACAGACCCATACCCCAGCACCACGGGTCTAAAAGAGTTAGAAGGCTGGAGAGCGACCCTAGAAGACTACCAAGGGCCCGCCTCCCGCTCCTCCCAAGCAGCTCACCCCCTAAATGATTATACAGGTGATGGAGGGGCACATTACTATATAGGACCGTTATACTGTATCACTGGGTCCCTAGGCACTGGTCTCTAACTTGCACACCTTTAAAAGCCATCATACCTTCCATAAATATAAACCTAACCCCTTGCGTGATGCACTAGTAGTATTAAACAAAACTACTATGCCATGGTTGAGCCACTGTCTTGCATTTCGCATAGTTTTCGGCTAAGGGGATACTGCCACTGATCGTGCAGCTACTGTCCACCCACACATGGGCAACCGTGATCGTCTGCCCACAAGAGGGCCGGAAATGGTGCCCGGAGAAAAAGATCCCGCTGAGGGCCCGTGATCCACTGGGGTGGAGCTCAAACCAGTGTTCGTGTCTGACGCTGAGCACCAATCGTAATTATAAGCCCCCCAGCCTTGCGGTTATGCTGGGGCGGTGTGAGGCCCCTTGTATGCCAATAAAGGGGCTCCCTCGCATCCGACCAGTGGTCGGGTGTCAAAGCACGTACCCAAATGCTTGTACACTGCGCCTCAGCCTTGACCCGAGTAGTTGGGGTGAGCACCGCATGGACTTGGGACCAGGTGGGAGACCCCGACTGAACCCAAGGCCTGAACGCGGTCCGGGGCTGGACGATGAAGAGTCTGCTTATCTGGACTTGAAACCAGTTATGCACAAATCACTGCAGCCTGCGATCTGTACTGTGGGCACCGACAGGCGCTAAGGGCAGTGCCACATCGCCCTTGACCCCACCATAGCTGCCCCCAACCCTGGGCCAACCAAGCAGAACATGCCCTGCTATCCTACTCTCCCCTCCCCATAGGTGCCAAGGTTTGGTTGGCTTATGTGTGACATTCAATGTGTGCAGTGCATTTATGTGTGACATTTCAAGGCTTATGAGTGACACTTTATTGCGAATGAATTAAACCTTTAGTTACAGGTGGTAGTTTAAAGGGGACTGCAATAGCTTGAAAACACCAATCAGTTGATGGTGATAGTTGCCTATCAGACCTGTTCTTGTGAACCACAGAGGATTCACAAGTTGAACCTGGGAGCCTTCACTGTTCCTACCCAGTCTCACACTTATAGTCTCCCCTCCTTGCCACTCACTTCTTTCATTCCTTGTTTTGCTCCTCTCTCCCCCTCATGTACCCACTCTGTTGTCTCATTCTTTAGTTCCCTTGACCTCCTCCTCCTTTTCTGGCTCCTCCCCTTCCTTCATTTGTCTACCCATTTTCTAATCTTCCCTTCTCCTTTTGTCTGTTTTCCCCTCTTTCATCCTACCTTTGTCTCTCTCCTCCAGTTGTGTCTCTCGCTTCTAACTCTTCCCCGTTATCTCTCTCCTTCCCTCTACCTTTTTCATCTCCTCCCTTTCTTTCACTCAGCTCTCCCACAATCCTTTGATCTCTCACCTTTCCTCCTCCATTTTGCCTTTCTTCCTCTGACACCACTTTTCTCCTTTCTCTCACTCCATCACTCTCCTAAATCATGGTGACTCACTCCATTGCATATTTCGTGCTCCTGCCGCTTTTATTTTGAAAGTGTGTCAGTTACTTAAAGTTTTGTTTCCAAACAGTCCTTTCTCATTTATGACACCTTATTCTAGTTCTGACTTCTTAGGCTACATCAAGTTACATTTTGGGAGTCGTAGATGTACTGTTCAAGTTTGGCATTCAACTGTACATGTCCAGGTGCACAGGCTTTTAATCAATGCCATCAGAAACAAGGAAAGAACAATGTCCGAGAGGAGGAATGACTGTTCAAAATAATGACCTACTACCCAGTAGAAAACCGAGCTCCCTGCAGCCTGTCCAAGGCGTAGAGAGGGAAATAAACTATGACCGCTGATAGCTTGAAAAATGATATAGAATGGGTAGGCTTCCAATGTAGGGAGTTTGGTGTCTGTTGGGACTTCCATGAACTCGAAAGACAATGTGTGCTATGAGACTTGAGGCGAAACCAATGTGATTATAGAAGTGTGTGAACCCTGAGCTTCTCTGTTCATAAGAAGTGTAAAAACAACCCTGCTTTGATTGCTTAATTGTACACAATCACTTTTACGGAGCAGTGGTTAGCGCAGCTGTGAGCTTGAAGATTGCGACCACTTCTAGTGCAATGGATGAGTCACCAGAACTTGATATTTTGTATTTTATGCTATAACTTTGATAATATTCTCAAAAATGTTGATCTTTTTAAAATGTACATACAGCTGGTAAAAATACCACGAATTATAAGATGGCTGTAAAGAAAAGCAGTTTAGCTTAGGGTGGAAATGCAGGCACACGCTCAGTGGGGTGTTGGCAGTGAATGCCTACCTCTTCTGCAGATTGAAACACCAGCCTAAGCAAGTTTCCAGGCGATGCAAATACTAATTTATAATTCTTTTCAAGACTCATGGCAGTCCTAGATTGCTCATGAAATTGTGCATTTGGCAGAAAACAAACAGTCAAGGAAGGTGCTCACTGCTACCTGAAGTACAAGAAGGATGATAAGACCCGAGAGTGTCAGTGACTGTGAACCACGGCCGTTACTTGTCTCTGGCAGACGGTCCCACTCACTGTCAGCTCAGCCTGAGGAGAGGGCGATACTTACAGGCTGATGCTGTAAACTTTAAACATATTTCCAAAAAGGTCGAGTCTCCAGCAGCCAGGTCAGTCATTAGGCGTCATGATGAGAGGGGCCCCCGCCCAGCCCTAGCCGAGCACTGCCATTGTAAGGGGGGGTGGGGGGTTGGAATGAGGGGGGCACGGACGGGCGTGTCACAGGGCAGGACTGGTCGTGTGAACCAGTACCGGCTGGCCCGGCCCTTACTTACTGCTTAGCAATCGACCGACCCCTGCCCTCACCATGTCTTCAACAAGGCTGACGCTGTCATCGCACCCCACCTGCGGGACATCATCAACAACTCCTTCGACACCGCCACCTTCCCGGAGAGCTGGAAGCACGCCGAACTCAGCGCCCTACTAAAGAAGCCTTCAGCCGACCCCACCGACCTCAAGAACTACCGCCCCATCTCGCTCCTCCCGTTTCCAGCCAAAGTCATCGAGAAGACCGTCAACAAACAGCTGGCCGCCTTCCTCGAGACGAATGGATCCCTCGACCCCTCACAGTCTGGCTTCCGAGCCAACCACAGCACCGAGACCGCCCTCATCGCTGCCACCGACGACATCCGAGCCCTGATGGACAACGGAGAAACAGCGGCCCTCATCCTCCTAGACCTCTCCGCGGCATTCGACACTGTCTGCCACCGCACCCTAGTGCAGCGCCTCAGCAACGTCGGAATCCAGGAGAAGGCACTGGAATGGATCATCTCCTTCCTCGACTGAAGAACACAGAGAGTCCGACTACCACCGTACAAGTCAGAGGCCACCGAAATCATCTGCGGCGTCCCTCAGGGATCCTCGCTGAGCCCCACCCTCTTCAACGTCTACATGAGCCGCCTCGCGGCCATCGCACGCCAACACAACCTCAACATCATCTCCTACGCCGACGACATCCAGCTGATCCTCTCCCAGACCAACAACCTCGCCGCCGCCAGAGCCAACCTTCACGAAGGGATGAAAGACGTAGCCGAGTGGATGACAACCAGCCGCCTGAAACTGAACTCGGACAAGACAGAAGTCCTCATCCTGGGCTCCTCGCCCTCCACCTGGGACGACTCCTGGTGGCCCCCCGCCCTGGGCACCGCACCCAAACCGACAGACCACGCACGCAACCTGGGCTTCATCCTGGACTCCTCCCTCTCCATGACCAGACAGGTCAACGCCGTCTCCTCGTCGTGCTTCAACATCCTGCGCATGCTATGTAAGATCTTCCGGTGGATTCCCACCGAGACCAGGAAGACGGTCACCCAGGCCCTCGTCACCAGCCGACTGGACTACGGCAACGCCCTCTACGCCGGAACCACCGCCAAGCTCCAGAAGAGACTCCAGCGGATCCAGAACGCCTCGGCCAGACTCATCCTTGACATCCCACGACACAGCCACATCTCCGGACATCTGAGAGACCTGCATTGGCTCCCCGTCAACAAAAGAATCACCTTCCGTCTCCTCGCCCACGCACACAAAGCCCTACACGATCAAGGCCCGAGCTACCTCAACAACCGCATCAACTTCTACGCTCCCAAATGCCACCTCCGATCAGCCAGTCACGCCCTCGGCGTCGTCCCCCGCATCCGGAGAACGACAACAGGAGGAAGGTCCTTCTCCTACCTGGCCGCCAAGACCTGGAACTCCCTCCCTCCTGACCTGCGCCTGACCCAAGACCACCTCTCCTTCAGAAAGAAGCTCAAGACCTGGCTGTTCGAGCAGTAGCAGCAACCCCCCCTCCCCCCCCCAAGCGCCTTGAGACCCTCCGGGTAAGTAGAGCGCTCTATAAATGTCTTTGATTGATTGATTGATTGATCTAGCATCCCCAAAAGGAGGGAGCCGACTCAAACGGGAACCGGCAAATTAACAATACCTCGGTCCGTGTTCCCCATAAGAGCTGTGATAATGGAGCTAAAACCCGGGGCCTCATCCATCAACGGATGCGCTCCACCACTGAGCTGCGTTCCTGGCGTTGCTTCGGTCGCGGACAAGTCCGGACCCCACCCCCGATCCTCGAGCACAGACAGAACTGTGAGACTGCAAGCCTTTAGAAAGGCCCTTAAGACGTGGCCATTTGCCAAAGCCTATCCTTAGCTCGGGATCTGCCTTTTTTGATTTTCTTTGTTAGGCGCCTTGATGTCTACGGGCTTAGTTGCGCGATATAAATTTTAGTTCAATTCAATTCAATTCAAGACAGACTATCCTGTCCAAGCCACAGGCCCGAGAAGGCCCAGGGGTCTTCCACAGCGTAGAGGGCCTTCCTGCTGCGGCGCATTCTCGGGGCCGAGGCGCCGGAGAGCTGCATGTTTACCGCATTGAACTCCACTCTGATTGGCTGTCAGTGTCATGTGCTTTTCAGTGCATGTTATACACACAATTCACCATATCCAATTCATTCACATCCTTATCCGGTTCATTCAGTACTCTATGCAAATCAATGTGATTCATATCCGAAAACAGTGATACCCATATTAATTTTGACAATAGTATTATTTGCTTCACTCTAAGTTATATCAATTTCAACATTTGTCATAGTTAAACCATTTGTAAGGAAAATGTTTAAATTCATTTTTAAATTAGCTTTCATGTTATATCAACTGTATGCAAAACAGTACACTTGCATGGAGTAAATGACAGCACCTTAACACATGGGACAGCATGTCATTTAATACATTAACAGATTAACATTCTAGCAGTATCATTCTTTTCTCAGAACATCTTTTTCACACATAAAGATGGCGAATCACTGACAGAATTTCGATTTCACAAAAATCGACCTACTCTAACATCGAGTCTCAAATATCGATAGCACTAATATCGACACCCTATACTTAACATGAAAACGACAATAATATAGAGCAAACTATATCGATGCACAAAAATATCGTCTACAGAAATATCGTCAACATTATTTTCGAATACCATAATATCGACACTCAATACTACATATAACACACTACAATAATATCGAATACTAAAATATCGATAGCACTATTTTTGTCAATATCAAAATATCGATAGCTAAATAATACTCAATTTTTTATAGATAACACCAATAAATCTATTCTCTAAGTAATACACACATTTCTAATGACTTCACGAATGTATTTTCAATTTATTAAGTAACATTAAGTGTATAAAATTGTGTTTTTGCAAACTGACGATATTTGTATATAAACTCTTTGTAAACATACTTTTTTAATACTTAGTACTCATTTTACATATACTTTATTTATTACAAGAGTTTTTTATTACATAAATATATCATTTCAATTCCTCAACATAAACTATATAAGAAGATATATCTTAAATGTTTAACTTAAAAAAATTCAAACTAACCAATAGTAACTCGTCTTTACATATCTGACCAATCAGATAGCAAACTTAATTACACATAGACTATATAAACCAATCACAAACATCCATACAAGTTGCAGGAAATATTCTTCGTGACTACATACTGCCAATTTTGGGAGCACCATCTATATTCTTCTCTGCAAGAAAATTCGTCCTGAAACTACAAGTAAGTAATCATATAACTCTGTTAATAAATTCTAATGTTTTTTTGCTATTACTTATAGACCAATATTTGTAACCTAATTTGTTGTTTCTTTATGTACTTTGCCTTTAAACAGACTCTACAAACAAATCAAGTTATACTTCAACTTCAAGATACTGGACACTTTAAATTTAAAAAAGGTATCTAGATATGTTTAGTATTTACTTAACGTTATTTGACAATTATTGTCCTAATTTCAAACTCTCTACTTTGTTTCTTAGCCTGTAACTCTTAATACATATTTTGAAGCCAGAATGTTTTGGGGAAAAAACGTTACAATGCTGTGTAAAAAATGTTTTCTTCCTGTTCTTAAATATGTTTCTTGTGCTTTTACTCATAATACATGTGTCATCACAGGTTCTTTTCAGCAAATAAGTAACAATGCTTTATAACAAATGTGTATTGTTTATAGAACATATAAACGCATTGGTAATTTTCATAAACTTTCTCTATAAACAGAACTCAAAGGTACAGAAAAGAGATAATTCACATCAAAGAACAAACATTCTCCTACTACTATAATTCTCTTGGTAAGTTCATAAATAAAACATAACAAGTCTTTATAAACTGTGTATGTACTAGAACTAAAAATGACTCTTTTTATGCTTCTGTTAGTATAATCTTGGAAATGTCTCTTTTAAAATCCTAATAAACAAAACTATTTTTAGAGACGTTATAAACTACAAAAAGTGTTACCAAAAAACAAATTGTAACTTTTCCTATAACATACTTAATTATTTTTCAACAGACCGTGGCAATAGAACGACAACATCAAACTGAACAAGCATCTACTTTCGATAAATAGAACATTACTACTGGTAAGTAAATTACTAGAAGAGTACTAGCTTTATTTAAAATGTTTTATACATTTCTGATTTTATTAATATTTGTATATTAACTTTTCTAGATACCAGAACTCAAGAATGACTGATGATGCAACATTTATTACATCTCAGAAAGGCAAATTTTTGTTATGCTATATGGGCTACATTTATACTCAGGAGAAACAAAAAGACCTTAAAGTGAATTGGAAGTGTACAAAATATTACTCCAATAAATGCTATGGCCGTGCTACAACAAGGGAAACTAGTGTTATTAATACCACTGAACATAATCACCCACCAAACATCTCGGAAATAGAAGTGAGATCCACTCTTGAGAATATCAAAGAATTAAGTACCAGATCAGAACTACCTACCAACGTAATTCTGAAAGAATTACTACCTAAAGTTCCCAAAGAAGCAAGAGGTCAGCTACCATCTATTGCTTCCATTAAAAGAACGATAGCAAGAACAAAAAAAGCAAGTAGTCCCAATATACCAACTCCTAGAACTTTTGAAGAAGTCATAATTCCGCCAGAGCTTGTAATCACTCATAATGACGAGCCATTTATTTTTTATGATAATCATAGCAAGGACAAAAGAATAATCATGTTTGCAACTAATAACAATATTAAAAAATTAACTGAAAGTGCTACTTGGATGATGGATGGAACTTTTTCTATATGCCCAAAACCTTTCTACCAGTTATACACAATTCATGGGCAATATCATAATACCTGTATCCCCTTCATATATTGTTTATTACCGAACAAACAAGCCACAACTTACTCAGAAATCTTACAAAAAATAAAAGAACAAACTTCTGACTACTTCCCAATGAAAATCATCATAGACTTCGAACAAGCTATGATTAATTCAATTTTGAAAACTTACCCACACACATCCATTCAAGGATGTTATTTTCATTTCAATCAATGTCTCTGGAGACATTTACAAAAATCTGCCCTTAGTGTTGAGTATGCAACAAATATAACTTTTGCATGCCAAATCAAACATCCCATTGCTCTGGCATATGTACCAGTAACTGATGTGGCCGAACATTACAATCTGTTAATTGAAAGTCCTTTCTACACCCAAAATGAGCAAAGACTCGCCCCACTTTTAGATTACTTTGAGGACAACTGGGTAGGAAGACTACATAGGTCAGGCCACAGACGCCAGCCAAAATTTGCAATTCCCTGGTGGAATGTATATCTACCAACGCTCAACCAAGAGGCAAAAACGAACAATGCTGTTGAAGGTTAGCACAATGCCTTCCTCTCTTCTACTGGACGTACAACACCCACATTACACAAGCTAGTCACAGCTATACAAAAAGAACAAAGCTTTCAGGAACTACGTATGCAGCAATCTGTCATACAACTGAAACCAAAACTCTCTAGACAAACTGCTCAAATGTATCTATATCTTCAACAACAAGTCCAACTATATCCTACAACAAGAGGACTGGAATATCTAAAAATGATAGCCAAAACCTTGAACTAATTGCAATAAGTAAATCAATTGATAAAGATCAAACAATATCCTTAATCTAATAAAACACATATTTTAATATAATAAAAAAATATTTATTTAGTCTAATTTATTTTTTAACACTATTATAAAAAGACTAAATAAATATATTATTATATCACAATATTTGTTTTTAAATACTGTTTCCATACAAAGAAAATAACATAAATTAATAACTTACCTTTAAATAGAACATCATAAAGATTAATCCTTTACCGACAATACAATGTGTAAATGTCTAAGACTTAATCCAACAAATCATTAATTATGTTTCAAATGGGGGAGGAGCCAAGATGGCGACCTGATCGGACGCTCCGATTCCCGGCTCCGCTAGCCTGTACATCCTGCACAGTCATCCTGCCTCCTATCCTGAGTTTCACCGTAGCGGAGGGATGGTGGTACCGTGCTGAACCCACTCGTGTTCTTCTGAGGTCCGTGCGTGCCGAATTGAGGGAGATATCGTCGTGCTGCCTGATTGACTACGGTGGCCCGGGCTCTGGGACCCGTTCAGCTCCTCTCAGTCGGCAGACGCCTGCCCGGCATCGGGTTGCTGGCTCCGAGGTGTGTTGCTGCGAACATCCACACCGTTGTCACAGGGGGAAGCTGCCGATATTCTGAAGACTCGACTGCCTCACTCCGTGGGAACAATTCGTCGTGAAGACGTGTACCCGCCGCGGACAACCCTCCTGAGAGGCACGGTGATTGACTCAAATCGCTCCGTTTCAGGGATTGCCCCCGTGTTTGCCTCTGCCTAGCGACGGAGTGGTGATGACATCCCCTGTGAGGCGGCTTAGGGCTGAGTGCCGGGCCTTCAGCGACGCCCCGGATTGCGGTCACTAGACACCGGGCTTGTCCCCTTCCCTGTATACACATTCTGAAGAGGGAGACATGGCGGCTGCCTTCCTCGAGACGGCGAGTGCTATCTCGCATTGCTTTACCACCTTGCCAGATACCGAGCTGGGGGCTGCACTACGTGTGCCATCCTCTGCAGCTACACTAGAGTCCCTGCAACCGACGCTGACGAACAAGTCTATCCTGGACGCCCTTGCCGAGCTCCGCCGGGACTGGCGTGCCCTCTCCGGTGTGCTGAGTGCTCAACTTGACGATATCCTTCTCTCCGGTCGGAAGAGACCGGCCACTTTTCTACACCACACTGGATTGCCTCTGACTGATTCTGTGGGGGACGCCGAGATGCGGAGTGAGTGTGGGGAGGTGGTGACTCTCCCGGTTTGCCACAATGCTTGTGAACGGCCGCATACCAGCTACAATGGCGCTACAATGTTTCCCCCATTGTTGAGGTCTGAGACTGTGACTACGGAGAGGTTAGTGTTTCAATTTTTGCCTTTGCTGACGTCGGCCCCTTCTGCACCTGCAGCCTTGCAGACAATGTTCTCCAGGCGATGGAATGGATGTCGTTTCGTGTGGTTGGGGGTGACTATCCGGTGCACTTATGGCTCGACGAGAAGCTGGAGGCGCCCATTTTGTTTCTGCCTCCCCTTTCTTCATCGGAGGTGGCCATTTTGTTCTTCAGCTTTGTCTGGACCGGACCTCCCCCGGAGGCCATGTTTGCGGAGACCACCACGCGCGGGTCAGGGCTGAAAGTACTCTGGCCAGTTCTTGATGTAGACTGCACTGCGGTGACCTGACTCGGAATGTTTCTATGGCGTTCTCATTGGATCTGTATGTACCTGATGTACCAAACTGCCTGTGGCATATTGTTTTTCTTTCCCCTTGACTATATTCTCCTGGACTGTCTAACTTTGCGCTGATTTTCCCTGCCTGGCTGATGTGGACCTGTATTGTGACGCACTCCTGAACCTCTCGTTGTCTTGGTGGGGGCGGGCCTTCTTCATGAACCTCATTTGGGGGAGTATCTGAGACCGGGCTAGGGCTAGGTTCCTCTTTTTAATGTTATCGGTTGCTTGGCTGGTTAGAACGTGATTAGGACTGTCATACCTTTGCTTGAGTCATGCACGGCGTATTGTCTTCCCTAATTGTCTCTGCATTACTGTTATTTCTGCACTGTTGCGAACTGTGTGGGGGTAGAGCTTTTGGCTGGGGGGCTGGGAATGTTTGAAATTGCTCCTCCTCCCGCTTCCCTTGTATTTTGTGAGAGTTGTAGATTAGGGTGGCCTTTTCTCACTCTCTATATCTAAGAGTTACCTTATTAGTTCTTCTTATCTTTTCCCTTTCTTCTCTTTCCTTTTCTTATACTGCATTTCGGGTTCTTTAATGGGCGACAGACACATTGTCGGGGGGGGTAGGCCGTAGCCTCCGCATTGGTGTAGGGTGGGGGGGTAGATTTAGTTTTCCCTATTTAGTTTCTATGGGCCTTTTTCTCACTTCTCTGCGCTTTCTTGTCCTATTTTCTGTTCTGGGTCTGCGACATGGATTAGTAGGGAGTGGGTGGCGCTGGGGGTAGTACGAGAATGATTCCTGCTGTTCCGTCTGTTTCTACACTGCATTGCCACTCTGACGGGGTGCTTAATGTTACTGCTGCTATTATTTCTGCTGCCTACTCATGTTGAGAGACTACTGTACGGACTCAGTTCTCCTTGCATCTATTCTTCATTGATTTATATTTGACCGTAAAAACTTTAAAAATTTAACCTTCAAAGCTCCTCCTCCTTGGCGACATGATCTCTTCCAGTGTAACTGTTATTAATCGTTGCCATACCACCTGATGTCGCTGGGGGACCGAATTGCTAGCACCTGTGCTCAAAAGTGTCGTGGCCGGCCTGATGGTTGTAGGCCCGTACTTGTTTTCCTGCTAAGTGCACAATAAAGGTTTTCAAAAAAAAAAAAAAAAAAAAAATATGTTTCAAATAACTCTGCTAAAACTATCCATCATCCAAATAAAACGACAATTTAAATGCCATTTAAAATGACGACTGTTATCTTAAACTGTGAAAAATATTTCACAGAACTCAAAATATAAAGGAAGAATGTAAATCATCTCCGTTCTAACTACTGAAACACACTTCCTTTCCCTAAAATAAAAAAAATCGGAAACGGAAATAGCTGTTTCAAAATACGAGAAAAAAAAAAGCTAAACAATCCCATCGACATAACACTTACGAGTATCCCATAATATATAAACATAACATTCCTATTTTTTGTTATTTTAATTCAATTATACCACATACTCATTAACTCCAACTATTTTAAATGGCTCAAAAAGTCGTAAACGAAAATACGTATTGAGTCCACTCCATTATATGTAAATAGTCATACTTTAATTACCAACCCCAAAATAACAAATTACTACCTTTAATTTTAAGTTCCAATACTTTAAAAAGATAAAAGTAGAATCGTACCTACTCAAAAGTGAACCTGCTTCCAACCGCGACTTTCCCTTTCCCAAAATAACGCAAAAAGACAAAGAGTGGTTACAAAATAAAAGAACCAAATTATATGTTACTGTGAAAAGTACTACTATAAATGTCCATTATTGTTATATATATGGATCGAAATTATGTGTAATGTACAAAAAATTGTGTAGTATATTGTGAATAGAAAATCTTTTTGCCTGTATATTTATTATAATTCACATACTTTTAATATTTATTACATTAAGTATGAAAATATATAAATATTTAATGTAATATTCATTAAAATTATTATATAACTAAATGTGTAATATTGTATTTGTTTATCAGATTTAATTGTTTACAATATGACTAATATGTGAAAATTGTTATTATTAAAACGTATTTATTAATAATAATAATCATACATAACAATATTGTATTGTTAAAAGAATCATTGATGATGATGTACATGTTCTAATTAAGATCTTTATATTATATTATACATTTAAAAGTGTTCATATGTTAATATCATCATCAGTATATCACTATATTTAGTGACTTATGTTTTTCATTACACATGTTTAATGTTTTATTAATAAACAATATTTTTATTATGTATGTATAATATCATACATTGCATTATGTGAACTATCCATTTTTTCTCTACAAATTGAAAGTACTTGTCAAGAAAACTACTCTAAAATGTGATTATTAAAAGAACATTGTCCTCCTTTTTTTATATTGATACCAAACATAGCTTGATAAAATGTATATGTGATTGTATTTTTCAAGTGTTGAATAAAAAAATTTACAGTAAAGAAAACTGGTGTCATTATTTTGTATTACCTATGACAAAATCATTTTTATGTATTTTTGCAAATGTATTATAACTGTAATGTTCTATCTATTTCTATATACCACATGTAATTAGAGTACATACTATACACTGAACTTATAACAATTATTATTCATACACCCATATACATATAATATCAATATTTGAAAGACACATAATTAATTTTTTTAATATTCCGACTCCAATCACCATTTACTTTAGGTAATTGCTTCTCAAAAAACGTTAATAATTTACTATTACAACTGCAATCACCATTTAATTAGGGTAAGTGCAGGACACAGAACATATAGAATTTACTCTTCCAACTCCAATTAACAATTAATTTAAGTAACTGCAGAACATTAATTTATAATAAATTACTATAGTAAATCAAATGTAAAAAAATGATTAATGTAATATAATTAAATATAATTTCATATAATAAATTTAATTTAAATTGAATCTTAATTTATGTTTTCCCTGTACCCCTATAACTAAAAACTGAACCAGAATCCCAAAATACCCCTTTACCCACAAACTAAAAACTGACCCTGAAACCTAAAAATACCCCTTTACCCACAAACTAAAAACTGACCCTGAAACCTTACAAAACGCCTTCACCCACAAACTAAAAACTGACCCTGAAACCTAAAAATACCCCTTTACCCACAAACTAAAAACTGACCCTAAAACCTAAAAATACTCCTTTACCCACAAACTAAAAACTGACCCAGAAACCTTAAAAAACTCCTTCACCCACAAACTAAAAACTGACCCTGAAACCTCACAAAACCCCTTTACCCACAAACTAAAAACTGACCCTGAAACCTTACAAAACCCCATTACCCACAAACTAAAAACTGACCCAGAAACCTTACAAAACCCCTTCACCCACAAACTAAAAACTGACCCTGAAACTTTACAAAATCCCTTCACCCACAAACTAAAAACTGACCCTGAAACCTAAAAATACCCCTTTACCCACAAACTAAAAACTGATCCTAAAACCTAAAAATACCCCTATACCCACAAACTAAAAACTGACCCAGAAACCTTAAAAAACTCCTTCACCCACAAACTAAAAACTGACCCTGAAACCTAAAAATACCCCTTTACCCACAAACTAAAAACTGACCCTGAAACCTTACAAAACTCCTTCACCCACAAACAAAAAACAGACCCTGAACACGTAAAATACCCCTTCGCACACAAACAAAAAACAAACCCTGAACGGAAAAAATTAACCTTTGATAAAACTACCCACCATTATCCACTATAAACTCGACATC
Source organism: Lissotriton vulgaris (assembly GCF_964263255.1). NCBI lineage: Eukaryota > Metazoa > Chordata > Amphibia > Caudata > Salamandridae > Lissotriton > Lissotriton vulgaris. The sequence goes on from NC_141687.1 coordinate 1,774,446,921, forward strand.
CCACTCCTAAAATTATGATACATTTCTTTAGTAGATATCTACAAAATTATATATTTATAAGACATTTTTACTACATACACAAAATACCTAAATTTAAAAAAAAAACATAATTGTGTTCAAAATTTCGGATTTAAATAATATGTATATAAAATTTCGAAAAGAAAAAATAATTAAATACAATGCTAAATTTTTTATTGTATGATTACAGTATACTTTGTTTATACACTACCCACCCTTATCCCCTTGAAACTATACATCCCACTCCTAAAATAATTAAACAAATATTTATAGAAAATATATAAAAATAATATATTTACAAATCTTTATCGTACATACACAAAAGCAAACTTAAAAAATGTGTACTATATTCGATAACAATCGATATCATTTCGCATAATTCTAAATATTTTTTTATATTTTAGAAATTTCGCAAATTTATAAGAAAATGCGAAATATGAATTTATATAATTACCCTATATTTTGTAAAACACTACCCACCCTTATCCCCTATAAACTCTACATCCCGCTCCTAAAATTATTTCACTAATATTATTAAAATATAAATTTATTATTTTATATTTATAATACTTTTTAGTACATACACAAAAATTATAACATTATTTTAATATACTCCCTAAATTTCGATCAAATTTCGACTACTACAAATATTTTCATAAATTATCGAAATTTTGAAATTTAAATGAAAATTCGAAATTTTAAATTGTAAAATTACACTATACTTTTTTAAAACACTACCCACCCTTATCCCCTATAAACTCTACATCCCGCTCCTAAAATTATTTCACTAATATTATTAAAATATAAATTCATTATTTTATATTTATAATACTTTTTAGTACATACACAAAAATTTGAATTTTTTTTTAATATACTCCCTAAATTTCAATCAAATTTCGACTACTACAAAAATTATCATAAATTGTCGAAATTTTGAAATTTAAATGAAAATTCGAAATTTTAAATTGGAAAATTACACTATACTTTTTTAAAACACTACCCACCCTTATCCCCTATAAACTCTACATCCCGCTCCTAACATTAACATACAATTATTTAGTAAAAATTAAAATATTAATATATATTTACACAATTTTTTAATATATATCCAAAATCAAACTACAAATAATTTAACAATACTCCATAAATTTATAAAAAAATTCGCATTTTACAAAAATTTGATTTACATTTCGAAAATGTATAATTTTACTTCAAATGCGAAATTTATTATTCCATAATTACACTATACTTTTTTAATACACTACCCACCCTTATCCCCTATAAACTCTACATCCCGCTCCTACACTTATAACTAAAAATATTTAAATTATATGTATAAATTACCTTATATATAAACAACATTTAACTATATCATTACTTAACATACTTTAAAAGATCACTTTTACATATCGATATTTTTGCCAATCGATATTTTCAGCTTCGATATTACTGATTTCGACATTCATGTCTTCGATATTATTGACACACACATGAATCGATATTTTCTACGACGATATTTTGGTTTTCGATATTTCTTACCATCGATATTTAGGACTCGATAATATGGTACTTCGACATTAACAACTCGATATTTTGACTGTCTACCAAAGATGGCACCTCCAAAGCACAGCGGTAATAATCAAAGCTATAATGGGGCCAAGATGGCACTTCAGGTGCTATTACATTTAGAGCTTTTGTCCAGGATTCAATGTGTATGTACATTCCCACCATGCCTCCATCCCTCCTCTATTCTGCATGTGTGGCCACATTTTTAACGGGTTGCGATGACATTGATATCATGAGTTTACAAGTAAGCTTGCAATGGGCCCCAGATGTTGGGTTGGACACACTGGAGAATAGTGGAAGAGTAGAGTTCTAGTTGGTCACTGTAGTATATCATATCATGCAACCTTGTTCTCACAGTAGGTATGTGATCCCTACCACAGTAGGTATGTGATCCCTACCCCTCATACATGACACACGCCTCTCTGCCAACAGTAGTGCCATCAATGTGAACTGTCACACGGCGCAGCCTTAGTATAGCTCCTAGAACATGAAATACTTTCCCCCAGTAGCTAGCAATCAGTGGGCATGCTCAGGTCAGATGCAAGAAGCCCACTTATAGCGCATTACATCTTACCAACCTGGAGTGGCCTGTGATTTGTGATTAATCAGTTTGAGGAGAGTATGGTATGTCTTGAGTAAACATGCTGATGGAGATAGCTCCTCAATTTAGCTACAACAGTAAGGCCACTTCTTATCTGTATTTAGATCTCCCAGGTCCACATCCCACAGCACCTTGGTACTAGGCCTTAGTGTTGAGAGCTGGGCCTGTATGGAGGAGTAGAGCTTGGTTACCAGTTGTCTAGCCATCTTCTCATTTAAGACAGGGGCATAACTAGACCCAAACTTTGGGGGAGCTAAGACTCCTTGCCAGGGCCAGCTCGAGCACTGGTGGCGGCCGTTACCACAGGCTTTTTTGGTGCTTTTCTCTCCTACAACATCTCCATATATTCCCTCACTACCACTTTCCAACAGTGCACCTCATCTCTCCATAGCATTTCTCTGATGTACATTTCATTTTTTATAGTGTTACTCACAGTTCACTCAAGCTCAGTTGTGTGATCTGCATGGTACACATTCTTTGCAGCAGACATATTAACCCTCTGCACTACTTTACAGTGAGTCAAAACAGCCACATAGACAGAAATACAGCGCCTCCAACAGAGTCAATGCCAGGTGCTACTGCGCTGGTTGCTTCGCCCTAAAGCCAGTCCTGACACCAGCAATGGGGCAGGACACACATTTCCAGAAATGGGGTCAGAGTTAACCTCTTAGCCATTATATGAGGAAAAAGATATATGTAACTGGTGAGGTGTGATACTTCCCCCCAAATTCCAGCAAGCAAAAGAAGTTAACAGATTTCTTCTAGATGATTTAAGGGAGAGTAGATTTCTCCTCTGAAATTTTTTCTGAATCGTTTGGGATCAAATTTGCTAAAACGCCAAAGACCTTTACAGGGCATTCATGAATTATTCCAGCACTTTCCTGGTGCACCAGGGAAACCTGGCCTTTCCTCAAAGCAGCTCTCATTTTTTCCAAATGTCTTAAGTCAGAAATTACTTCCACTATACCAAGGTCATAATTATTTCATGAGTGAACCCCTTATGCCAAGGAGTACATTCAATATGACAGTGCCAGAATTTCATGTCATGTCAGGGGCACCAAAACAAATCACTCCATACATGGGTCAGCATTTTTTCATTGACACCCCACATAAAATGAGTACAGGAAATCTTATAACTAGAGTTACCTCAAATATCAGTTCCAACATTTTGTTATGGACCCACCCCATATGCTAAAAATCACATGCATCATGTTGAGGTCTTCAGCCAGGTGTGGCGGCATGTTTTCTGTGTCCCTGCCGTTGGGTATGACTGGGCTAGTAGCTTTCTCATTTAGACAGTTCAAGTTCCCTAAGCCAATGATGGTGTCTTAATAGATGCATGTCAGGACCTGCAGTTTGCCATAGGTAACACCTCCCATCCATATGCTGTTAGTGCCCTTGTCAATAGGGCAAAAATAACCTCCAGAAGCACACTTGCACACATAGCACATATACTCTCACAGATTCTCACACACACATTCTCATTTTGTCTTGCACTCTCTCCTACATATGTACTCTGTCACACTCACACACAGACACACTCCCACTCACACTTCCATTAGTCAATCTGCTTTTATTGTGTTAGATAAGCTTGCTCGGCTGCTTATGCTATACCTGCCTTTCCTTTAAATGAGGTACAAAAGGGGGTGGTGATGGACGGAGCATCTGAATCAATCAAACACTCACACCTAGTCAAAAGATCTGGGTTTAATTCATCACCGTTCTTTAGCCCACTCTGCCACCCCAGTTCAGACATGGCTATATGCAAATCAGTCCGACCCTGTGCCTCATGGGAACAGTCCAGCCCGAACTGCCAAGCCATGTCTGCCCTGGACCGGAAACAAGCTTCCGAGGACCAGTTTCTGGCATTCCAGCCGTCTTCAGCCCGACTTGCTTGAATTGATTGATTCAGATGCTCCATCCATCACCACCCCCTTTTGTACCGCTTTCCTTTAAATGAAGCCTAATAAAAACATATTCTCTACACGCTATCCAAAAATAATAATATATTGCCTTGTCAATGTTTGTTACAAGTATGATGTGAATGAAAAGTGCACTTCCTTAAAATAGCTGGACTTATATTCGGTTTCACGTGTGGATCAAACAGTTACAGTACTGGAAAATAACTAATCTGCATTCTAACATGTAATATCACAGCATCCAACTGATCTAATAAAATGCTTGACTTCTTCTGCAACCATGGATTTTATCCAGTAACACTTTGCATGTTTGGGTTTTTGCGACCCAACTTACAATGTAAAGAAACACCACATGTCCTGGAATGAAGCATTATATTGAATGGAAAGCCAGGAATGGCTGAAGGAGTCACATGATCCTTAATCACACCTCAAAGCCTCAGCCATAGGGCTGAATCTTTGGGATATGGTGATGGATTGAGGATTGTGTGCCTTCCCCTTGTGCCTTCCCACATTCTCAGTCCGCTCTCCTGTCGTGCACCAGCCCCATTGTTGAAGATGGAATTTAGTAAGCATTTAGTACTTTGGAAAGAGCAGGTATTCTGTGGGTGCCTTTGTAGAAATATGTTTATATTCATGAGAGTTGTGTCATTTTTATATGTGAAGAATAATAGGTATGCTCATTTAAGTGCTGGGTGATGGTGAATAGTATGAGGGAGGGCAGCATGAGTGGTGCGAGTGTAGTGTAAAATATGTGCAGTTGTGAGCATTTGGTGAGCTAAATGCAATGTGAGAGGAGGGCTCATGTGTCGGGTGAGAGGAGTGTATGCAAGGTGGTGTAAGCGGTCTAAATCCAGGGTGAGTGGTGTACCTGTGCGTGGTTCAGGTTGAGCGGTGAGAATGAAGTGTGGTCTGTGAGACTGACGGGTGAGTGCATTGTGAGAGGAGTTACTGCGGAGTGAGTGGTGTGTCCCCATGAGTTCAGGCAGACTATTGTCCCTGTGTGCAGGCAGGAGGAACAGATTGCCTATATGGAAAACAGGCTGAGAGATTTGTTTGTGTGAGTAGAGGATGAGAAGATGAAGTGCAGGGTGAGTGGTGTGGGTGCTGTGCTTATTTGCATGGAGTGCAGGGGGAGTGCTGTGCCCATGTGAGTGAGCGGTGAGCTGTGTGAATGAAAGGAGTACCTCTCAGTGCACAGTGAGCAATGTGAGAGTGTGAGAGGAGGGTTAGAGGAGTAACTGCAGGGTGACTGATGTGACAGATGAGTTTAGGTGCAGGTAAGAGAACAGAGTGAGAGGCATTAATGCATAGGGATTGATGTGCTTGTTTGAGTGAGATTGAAGAGTGAGCCATGAGAGTGACAGGTGAGTGAAGTGTCAAATGAGTGCAAGGTGAGTAGTGTGCTCGTGTTAAGTGCAGGGTGAAAAGCGTGAGTAATTGGTGAGTGGCGTGAGTGCAGTGTGATCACTGTGGGTGCAGGGTGAGCAGTGTGCTCATGTGACCACAGGGTAAGTAGAGGGAGGATGACGTGAGTTGAAAGCAAGGAGCATGAGTGCAGTGTGGTCACTGTGAGTGCAGGGTCAGCAGTGTGCTTGTATTAGTGAAGGGTAAGAGAAGGGTGTACAGCATGAGTGCAGGGTAACATCGTGAGTTCAGTGTGATCGCTATGAGTGTAGGGTGAGCAGTGAAAGCTACAGGTGAGTGGAGTGTTATGTGCATGCAGGGTGAGTGGCGTGCAATTGTGATTGCAGGTTAGGAGGAGGGTGAATGATATGAGTGCAGGGCAACAGCATGAGTGCAGTATGATCGCTATGAGTGTATGGTGAGCAATGAACGTTACAAGTGATTGGAGTGTCATGTGCGTGCAGGGTGAGCGGTGTGCAAGTGTGAGTGCAGGGTAGGAGGAGGGTAAAGGGGTTTGAGTGCCTGGTGAGCAGTGTGACTGCTGTGAGTGCAGGGTAATCATAAAAGTGAAGAGTGAGAACGAGGAGTGAGTTGTCTGAATGCAGAATGTAATCTCAGGCACCTGGAGTAACTCAGCATTGTATTGATGGTTGGCATAGGGTTTCAGATATAGCAGTAGTAAAGACTTTATTTTGGTTTTCGTACAAACCATAAAAGTACATATACAATAATAAAACATTTTAAAACACATGATTTGTAAACACATATCAGATAAAGTGCCAAAGGTGCAGGATTGGGCTGTCTTCCAAACAACAGAATCAAAAAGTAGATAATTCATCACAAGGGACCATTACCGGTCCATACAAATTCTCAGCCTCACAGTCAATTTTAAAAATTCAGTAATTTGGAGAATATTGTCACTACGCAAAAGTTGTAAATACATTAATGCCGGTCTGATCTGAATAAAATTAAGTTTTTTTTAAAAAGAGTAACCAGATATAAGCTAAACTATTGCTATTATGGCATCAATCAGGGATTGAGAGTGGAGTAAATAAATGAAGTGCTGATCTGCAACAAACTTTCAGTCTTCGGATTCGGGTTGCCAGCTGACCAGATTTCTAATGGCAGCACCAGTATTTTGATGTACCAGCCAGCACAGAAATAAGTGAAATCACCTAAAGCCAGTACTTCTAGAACTTATCTGCCCCAGCAGCTGGAGCTGCAGCAGCCCGGCCTGAGACATATGAAAGCGCTAAAGCACTTTTAGCCCTAAAGACATTGCGCACCTGATTTAAGAAAATGGTTAATATCTTGGCTTCAGCAGCTCCTCAGGAAACATATGATAGTGCTCTCCACTCAATGCCTGAAAGCAAAAGAAGGTGAATGTGCCCATCAGGAGCAAATCAGCTTTTGGGCAACCCAAAAATTAGATTGTATAGAATAGCTCCTTAGTCATTGGATCCCCCATTTAGTCAACCTCTGAAGGACAACTTTATCTTTAGTCAGCAGTATTAAAGGGAAGTGATGCAAGGATTGTTCAGTGGAATAGAGTATTGGGCAACCCAGCCTTCTACTGCTCTCCTCCAATGCTAACTACATGCCACAGACTCTCTCCCTACTTGGCTGCAGTTTGGGGCCTGCCAAGGAAAGCCCCAATGGATTGGGGTGTTTGTTGAATGGTGGTTTGGTAGTAGGTGCAAGTAGGTACCTACCGCTAGTACTACTCAGTACTACTATGCTATGGACTGAAGGAGTGAATTGAGTCTATTGGCCAAACTACCTGTAAGACACCCTTTTTAGACACTACAGCAAGCATCGGCACCTGGGACATTGGACACAACAGGACTGAGGCTCCCCAGCGGCACCTAAATGATTAAGAAAGCCCCCAAGTGGCCTGCCTGACTTCAAAATGGCGGCAGCTGCCACAATACAGGCATCAATACCAACGTGAGTGCCAGAGACGGCGTACAAGGTAAATAATGTGCAGGAGGGAAGGAGCAACCACAAGACTGGGGTCCAGGAAGGACAATAAGGGCAGATCAATCCTCTGTCAAGAGGTCAACTGACATTAAGCTACATATCAATGAACTGTCTTCATTTCGACTCTTAGGGTAATTGAAATCAATACTCTCCCTGAGCCTTTTTTGTGAAACGCGCCTGACCCCAAAGTTGTGCAACAAAATGGCACCTGCTGAAGATCGTCGCCAGGGAACAAAAACAATCACCCTAAGGGAGGCCCCTGACCGTACTGACTTAGCTTTTTGGCCGATGCCCGGTGGGGCTACCAGATAGCTAAAGAGGAGATGGGCTGTGCAGTACCCCTTCGCCCGTCACCTACCCAGCCGGACTTTAGGTAGACCTTCCTTCGTCTCTCTGTCGTATTCTCCCTCCTACCCCTTTACTCCACTCACTTTCTCCTTTATGATACATTTCTCCCTCCTCTTTGCTCTTTAATTGTTTTCCGGTTGAGACCTAGCTGTTTGGCTGATGCCCGGTGGAGCTACCTGATAGCTATAGAGGTGTTGGGCTGTTGTCTTCCCCCTTGGCCGTCACCTACCCAGCCGTATTTTGGGCAGACTCTCCTTCGTCTCTCCATCCTATATCCCTCCTTCCCCTTTACCCCACCCCCTTACCCTTCTAAGCTCCTTTTATTTTGTATTCTAAGTCCTTGGAATATTTTTCTAGTAACTGATGTAACTTGTAACTGATGTAATTTTGTGGAACCTTATGTAAAGCGCTCTGATACCTCCAGGACTAGCCAGCGCTATATAAAACTCAAATAAATACAGATAAATAAGTATCAACACCACAATCAAATTATAAGGCTCGGTCAAGGTCTTGATAAGTTATTCTCCAGCTCAACCCTTGGTAGCTGGCAGCCAGCAGACAAAGTTATCTTAGGAGACAGGAGTGTAAAGCTTTTAAAAACACAAATACACTAAATTAGAAAGACAAAACCGACAATACAAATCCAACATTAATTTAATAAAATAGGAAATATTGTTATGATTAAAATGGCACCAAAATGACAAAAATCCAAGGTAGGGAGCCAGAGACATACATTTTCAAAGATTAAATGTAAAACTATGCGTTTTAGCACTAGAAAGTTAAAAGTGCCAACTGCAACTATCTGGATGCACCAGACCAGGACCAAGTCAAAATTCAGGCCCACCGTAATGGAGAGCAGATCAGATGCACTTGGGGGTTTGGACCGGTCACAACTTTACCTTTGGACATAGTCACTTTTTTGGTTCTTTTTCTCTCAACTTAATGCTGGTTTTGTCAGCAGGCCATGTTTGGTGTTGACGATGATGGCTTGGTCCAGCGGGGACCTCAGTAAACTCCCGGAGGTCGCGTTGACGATGCATTGCTCCGGAGTATCTGCCATAATAATTTTAACATGGGTCCTATCCATTTCAACATAGGTCATAATCATTTCAATAGATGCAATATCAATTTTGATGTGTATCATATCCATTTTGAAGCATACCATATTCATTTTGCCAAGTTTCATTATAATTTCGGCATAGGTCATATTCATTTCACTGCGTGTCATATTCATCTTAGCATTTGTCATATTCCTTTCAATGGATGTTTCAATCATATTAGCGCATCTTACATTAATTTTACAATGAATCATATCCATTTCAACACATATCATGATCATGTAAATGCATATCATATTACTTTCAATGCAAGCGGTATTCATTTTGATAAATGTCATGTTCATTTTAACTTTACTTATATTCATTTTAAAACATGTCAAATTCATTTCATTAACGCTTATATTCATTTCAACGTATGTTATATTAATTTTAATATATGTTATATTCATTTTAACTCATGCCATGGTTATTTCAGTGGATGTAATATTAATATTACCACTTGTCATATTCATTTTAACGTGAGTCATATCCATTCCAAAATATGTGATATGCATGTCAATGTTTATCATATTAATTTTAAAGCATGTCATATTTATTTTGCTAGGGCCATTTTAATTTCAGTATTGGTCATATTCATTTTCAAGCAAGTTGCATTAATTCCAATGAGACTCATATTTATTTCAACACATGTCACTTTCATCTTAGCATGTGACATATTCCTTTCACTAGATGTCACATTCATATTAATACTTCTTATTTTAATGTTAACATAAGACATATCCATTTTACCACATATCTGTGAATCATACTTTTTTTCAGAGCAAGCCATATTCATTCTGATAAATGTCATGTTCGTTGCAACATTACTCATATTCATTTTAAATCATGTCAAATTCGTTTTGAAAAAGCTTATATTTATATTAACACATGCATATTCATTTGAATGTGTCCTATTCCTTTCAATCAATGTTATATTTATTTCAATAGATGTCATATTCATATTAAAAGGCGTCATGTTCATTTTAAGATGCAACTTACCCTTTTTAATATATATTATATTCATTTGTATATATATCACATTAATGTCAATGCATGCCATATTAAGTTTGATGGATGTCATGAGAATTACAGCTTTGGTCATACTCATTTTAAGGCTTGCCACACTCAATTCAATAGGGCTTATATTAATTACACACAAGCTATATTTATTTTAAAACATCTCCTATTCATTTCTGTATATCTCATATTCATTGCAATCTGGGTAACATTAATTTCACAGCAATTCATATTAATTGCAACATATTTAATGTTCATTTCAGTGTATGTTATAATAGTCTCAATGTGCATCATATCATTTTCAGAATATAACATATTCATTTCAGTAACTTATATTCATTTCAATCTGTAATATACATTTCAATGTATGTCATATTCATCTTGGCATATGTACATCAATTCAAGAAATGTTTAATTCTTCTTGATGCTTATTACATTTGCTTCAGTGATTGCTATATTGTTTACAGTGAGGGCCATATTCATTTTAGTTTGACTGATATATATTTCAGTATATCTCGTATTCAATTCGGAGTGTGTATTATTCATATTAATCACTAAGTAGCACATTCACTCTGCCATGTTTCATATTTGTTTAGACACATGTTACATTCATTCTGGTGTGTGTCAAATTTATTTTGGAGCACTCCATGCATTTCAGGAGGTGTCTTATAAGGGGATCTGTAATTTTGACATGAACGGCTTCCCATACATGTTCAGCCAAATGCAACAATACTTTAACTGTACTATCTTCACAACCCTGCTCTGTATCAGAAGCAATAAAGTGGTCATCAACATACTGCACCAATACAATACCGGCAGGAAGCAAAAGGGAATCCAACTGACTTTTTAATGCCTGGCTATAGATGCTCGGACTCTCTGTATAGGAGCTCAACAGAACCTAAAACTCTTACCAGCTAGGATGAACCCAAACAGATATCTGTTATCTGGATGAATAGAAATACTGAAGAACGCGTTTGTCAAATCAATGACAGAAAAAAATTTAGCTGTGGAAGAAATCATTGTCAAAAGTGGGGTAATATCCTGAACCACTGGAAACCGGGGAACAACTATTTTATTCACTTTGCACAAGTCAATCAAAAAATGGTAAACATTTTCATGATCATCAGGGAAACATGAAGGTGTCCGTTTAAGCTTTGGGAGAATGTGACTATTACAAATATTGCAGACGTCTCTTAAACTATTCCTTTCTTGATCAAACCATGAATAATTTGTAAAAGGGGCCTTTCTCCGGCCTTAGGTATTTTATACTGAGGATTACGAGGCAAAACAGCATTATCTTTAACCTAAATCAAAACCGATGTTATATGCAGCAATCCCACATCTGTATCCCCCGTCACCCATAAAGTGGATGGTATGTCAGCAAATTCAGCATGAGGAGGGAGAGACAGGCACGGTCTAGTACTCACATTTGGGACTATCATCATATAAACACCTTCTGGAAACAATAAATAGTAGCATGCAGGTTGTTCAACAAATCCAAACCCATCAAATTATCACCACAATTGGATGCAGAATCTACAGTGAAGCGACCAATAGTCAATGCAAGTGGTCATGAAATGGGGCTCACAACCGGTACACCTGAAAAACCTACCGAAACATTATTATGGTCAAACAGAGCCACCACAGGGACCATATTTCGAGAAACAGAACTTTTTGTCGCACCTGTGTCCACCAAATATTCCTTACTCAAACCTTGCAGTTCTAATGTTACAGAAGGACCAAGCTGGGCAACAGGTATCAGAACTGGTCCCTCACTCTGTCCCTGCCTGTCCTAGCTATAAGACGTTCCTATTGCCTCATCCATATCATAACCGTCATGATAAGGATGTCCATCACAAGGGTCATCAAAGTAATTATTATTGGAACAACAATGTGAGGCTTCTGCAGCCTTAGCCCGATCTGTCTCTCGACCTCGTCCCCAAGCACCTCACCCTCGCGGAACCGCCACATTCTGCAGAAGCACAGGACAATCAGTGCGGCAATGGCCCTCTTTCTTACAATATGCACACTGATTCAGCCCCAAAGGAGTTGTGGTGGACTGTTTACTAGTGAGTGGATGCTGTCTGGCCAGTCCACCCCGTCCTCGACCATTTCCTCTAAATGTTTGCTGCAAAAGCACCTTCTTCTTTAAATCCTTATTCTTCTTATCTATCTTTTCTTTCTCTTCTTGATCACGATGCTCATAATATTGAGCCATATTTAAAATAAAAGAGGGGGAAGAGGTGGCCCAAGTGCTCTCAGATACCTTCAAACGAGTTGCAATTTCAGGAAGCAAATTAGAAACAAACCTGTTAACAAAAAATCAAACACCTCATCTCCCACTGCAGACCGTACAAAAGGGGCCATACACTCATTAAATTTTGCCAAATCTCTATCCTCAAACCACGTGTTGGCGTCTGAGCTCCCAATAATGCAGGGAAATGAATCATCAAATATGGAGAAGCAACAGAAGCACCGGGTAGGATAGTCGCAGGCGGGGATGCCGGGCGAGAGACAGCTGGAGATAGGAATGTAACAACAACAGTTGTGGTTGGTGCACTAACAGTCACATTGCCACAGAAGGTGAAGGCAAAGAAGGAGGAGGAGGATACGATTTATCAACATGCAATCGAAATCTCTTATCTTCGCATTCGGCTCTCTGCTCCTGTTTTTCTCTATTTATGCTACAGCTTTTTGAGTCAGCATCTGCATCTTCCCTTCCTGTGCCTCCGCCTCCGTCTTCAATCGTCTCTGCCTGGGAGCTTTCTGCCATGTCCTGAGGGAATCAAACAGACTGTTTACTTAGTTTCTTGAACAACTGTTCCTGTAAATACCCAATCTTTTGTTCATCGACAGTGACCATCAACGGCCACTACAACTCAGCATTGTCCCTCGTATATTTGTGCCATAATGTACTAAACATAATAGGGCTAAGACCATGCTTCACATACCAATCAAAATTAGGAGTGGCATCTGGAGGCGCCGGATGAGCTTCTTCAAATTGAGCGTCTGCAGAGCAACAGCGACAGCACAAAGAAAAACGTTTACGAATACCAGGCAATCGCAAAAGAAAATAAGTTCACTATTTATGCCTGGCAAAGCAATTGCAAATGCTTTTATCCCAAAAACGGTCCTCAGACCGTACCAAATTCAAACCAAAAAGGTATCATATCCACTAAGAACCAAAACAAACTCACCTGATATATGCAGGTCAAGCGAACTAATTCTCCACTGCCGACTCTTCAGACCAAACGGTCAGATCCAAGGGTTTCACCGTTCACGACTCCAGTCGGGATGACCACTGGGCGAGGCACCGTCCGGCAGGATGGAAGCGGCAGCTGTGAGCAATCAATGCTCCTCACACAGGGATCCCTGAACTGTCAGTCGACTGGATGTTGGCCTTGACCTCCTGCCGTCCGTGGAAGGGGATGGGTCACTGACCAGAAGGAGTCCCTCTTCGGCCACCAATTGAAGGAAGTGACCCAATTGGGGTCACTCGAGTCACTCACGACCACCTCTCAGCCTTTCATACCAAATGAAGAGTTGGTCAGACAAATGAGAATACAAACCAATATCTGATTATTCAGGTACAGTCAAAGAGGAGCTCAGTCTGTCCATTTGCTAGGATTTCCGCAGAGGGACAGACGTCAGCAAGCATAAAGATACATTTTGTACATTTTAGAACCAATGAAAACACGCCCAAAATTGAATTTTCTAAGCAGATGCAACTAAACAATGAAGTGCAGAGGATAAGTTTAAATTCTTAGGCAGGGCACACACTGTCTGTTACTCAAGGTCGCTCTGCCCGTGCCCGCCACTAGACAAGTGAGAGAAGGCCTCTATCTAAATGGTAAGGTATGCTCAGATAAGAACAGTGCTTTCATTATTGAAGCCTTGGAGAAACACAACTCAAGAGAGGCCCTTTCTCTGAAATAGCAAGGAATAAATTTAGATTATAACTCAAAATGGCTTAGACAAAGAAAATGCCACTGCAAAAGCTAACATACTTAAAACATGAATTTTCCATTCTAACAAACCCCATCCTCAGGGCCTGACCTCTACTCCTGGGTGCCCTAGAGCCCATTCAGGGCACTAAATGTGCTAAGTTGGGGACCGTGGAGGAGCCTGAATTCCTCGGCGGTTCAAACCCGCTCCCCGCCTCCAGGTGGAGTTGGCATTGCTCCCACACTAAACAAGCAGCTCCCTGTGTATGGTAGAAGTCCTTTCATCTGTTTCCCTGCTCGCATGGCAGTGAACAGAGAAAACTCTCCTCGCAGCAAGCGGGAGCAGTTCAGCAGCTCCTGCCCTCTGGGATCAGAGTTAGTGTTTTCTCCCACTTGGTGGGGGCTGTCACAGCTCCCACCAAGCAAAGGCAGAGCTGGCTCTGCGGAGTTGGCAGGGCTGGTGGCCATAAATGGCTCCAGGAGGCAGGTTGTGCAGCCCCTGTCCTTTGTTTTGCACAGCCGTGCCTTGGGGAGGTAGTGGTGTCTGTGGTCATATGAGGCCTCGGAGTAGGGCCACATGGCCTTGGTCCCAGGAAGGTAGTGGTCCCCGGGGTCGGGGTCCACACTGAACACATTCATAAAATTTAATTCAGCCCTGGGTGGCGGTGGTCCCCGGGGCTACTAAAATCCTTAGGAGGGTGGGTGATTACCACCCTACTCTATTTAGGTTTCACCTGCTCAGCTCTTGTGTGGTGTTTGAGAAATCTATTGTATTTAATGTATCTTAAAATGAGCTTACATCTCACCTTCACTTTCTTATCGGCCTGTGTGCTTGTCACTTTACTTTTCCTTGTTTCTATAGGTTGTAGAAGTTCTATTTTCTCCTGTGGCCCGAGTGCTCTTACTCATCCACCCGCTCTGATGGGAACTTCTATTATTTGCTTAAGGCTGTACAACGTTTATTTGCCTTGTCTGATAACTGGAGGCATTTAAACTTAAAGCATGCTTTCTGACAGTTTAATGTTTTGCTTTCTCTGATGTCTTTGATTTAAACATTTCTAGCGTGCTTGTGAGCCAACGCCAAGAATCAAACCCAGCCCCTTAGCTCCAAGGTTAGTTGTTCTGGCCATTCTCTGTCCTACCCCTTCTCTCTTATTTTCATTACTCTTGTTTCTCTTATTAATAGATTCTGTCTGAGGGGGCTTGGGGAAAAAACAGCTCCTTCTCCAAAGGAAGGGCACCCAGCCATTAAAACCTCACGTCAGACATCAAGGGAAGTTTTTTCTAGGGTTACAGATACAAAACAAGCATTTACAATGCAATGGTTTTGCCTTTGTTAATGTTAGAGCTATTGGCATTGCTCTTAACAATATTTTTATTTATGTTTTTTTTTTAACATAAATAAATGGCATTGTCATTTACAATGCCAATAGCTTAATCTCTCGCAAATGCCACACACAAACACTCACAGAGAGCCCCCCCACACACACACACAGAGCCCCTCCCCACACACACACCCAGACAGAGCCCCCCACACACACAGCCACACAGAGCCCCCCCCACACAGAGCCCCCCACACCCCCCCACACAGAGCCGCCCCACACACTGCGAGCCCCCCACACACACTGCGAGCCCCACACACACTGCGATCCCCACACTGCATGTTTTACCAGCTGTAAATTCTGCCAATCTCTGCGTATTAAGTGAAGAGCCACCGGTACATGATCAATGCTCTTCTTCCCTGCCCCATGATGTTTGTTGGATGGCAACAGCTGAAACAGGGAAAATAGCATCGACTCTGGATCTGCACACACAAAAAGTGAGTCTGTGTGTGTGCATGGGCACATGGTTTGTGTATCTAGCATGGGGTGGGCATGATCTGCGGATACAGCCTGGGAAGAATATTAGCTGTGGCAGTACGGGTAGAGCAAGTCAATTGTGCTTGGGGGAGCACAACTGTGGATGTGTACACTAGACCAGGAAGGGGGGTGGCTGTGCACGTGTGTCCAATTCTCCCTGAGACTGTAGAGTTATTTGCTGAGCCAGCATAAACAGAGTAGGGCATAGAGAACAGGGTAGGGCATAAAGAACAGGGACTGTGCATATGCACGCAGCAATAGGAGATTGTGCGCTGTGTGTGTGTGTGCACACAGAGTCTGCAGATGCAGAGACTGTGGTTGTGAACACAAACCTGTCAGAGGACATGAACTGCAGATGTTCTCACTGAGCCCGCAGATGGCACTCACATGTGGGTGTATGTGCACACATAGGCTGGGGAGGCACAGACTGGGTTATGCACTCATCTTTCACAGAACATACACTTTGAGCGCGCATAAAATCTGCAGTAGTTACAAAAATGTGGGGGGAGGGGGGTACATATAAAGTCAAGAACATAGATTGTTACTCGGCAGTGTGCGCATCGGAGCTTCTCGGATGTTGGGCTGAGACTGCACACACACTGAGGATGGGGTCCGACTATAGAGCCACAGAGAGTATGGGGAGAGGACGGGCATTGGAAGGCAAAGACTGTTCTTAAGTAAATGATTATGGGAGAGTACATGGGCTCTGTATGTAGTTACAGAGATTTGGGTCATTGGGTGGGCTGAGCTGCTCTCTTAAGCAACTAGAGGGTTATGTGAACAGAGCCTTGTCGGGCAGGCGGCATACGGATGCGCACCTAAGAAACGCAGGGATTATTGATGTGCCCATAAAGCCGGGTGCACAGAACGTGGATAGCCAGCTATGACATACCCAGGTAAGGACATGGGATCTCCACACAGAGTTTGGAAGGCATCAGCCGTTGAACGCGCGCCTAATAAGTGCATGGAGTGCAGATGTCCCCATGGGGCCGGTTGGCACAGATTGTGGATGGGCTACTAGAACCAGTGAAGGCATGCCTAGGGAAGGACATGGGCTCTCCACACAGAGCTCAGCTGTGATTCGGAATCGGAAATAAACTGGGTTTTTTTGTCCTCCGTGTTACCACATGACTATATTCCGCCTTTTGCATTCTGGGAGTTACATTCACATGCACGCCAATTAATCAAAAATGGACTAACAAACCTGAAAACAAATATGTGTAAAGGAAACGCCTAATTGCCCAGAACCCCCACACGACCTGCATTCTCACTGTTGGTGGGTTAGTACCATCTTTCACAAGGCGGCCAGACACAGAGCCACCCACACACACACAGAGCCACCCACACACACACAGAGCCACCCACACACACATAGAGCCACCCACACATAGAGCCACCTAAAAAAAAAGCTAGACAGACACAGTGTAGGTCTCAACTTCAAGCAGCACAACATATTGATCCTCAAAAATATTTAGCAGAAACTCAAGACAGTTTTTCCTTATTTGAAGATGTGATAGGGTACCCTGCAACATTCCAAGTGGAAGTTTCTTTGGAAGAGCAGTGTTTACAGGTCTGTTTTGAATGAAAGTGCCCAATACGGGGGCCCTGAGCCTCAGACTAGGTCTACTCCCGGTTGGTCTTTCCAAGAGGAATGAGTGTGCTCTTGAGAGGGATCGTGAGATATATGAGGTGATCAGCTTGCTAGATAGACAGCGGAACCCTCACGCATAGGTGCATCTGAATGCAAACTACTTTGATTAACGCATGTTCCTATGTTGTTCTTAGGGTGTTCTAATATACGCTTGTTATTACTATGTACAACAGTTCTTGGAGAAACAGTCAATCAAAATATACATACAGATACACAAATGGCAACTTATGCGTACATGGCCTGAGAGGGGCAAATGTTTGGATGGGGCAGGTCAGAATCAAGCCCCAAGGAAGCAGTTGGGGGGGGGGGGGGGTAGGGTAGCGGAAGCAGTGGCTAAACAGAAGAGGGTAGCGGAAGCAGTGGCTAATTAGAAAAGGGGGCAGGTAGGGTAACGGAAGCAGTGACTAATCAGAAGAGGGGGCAGGTAGGGTAATGGAAGCAGTGGCTAATCAGAAGAGGGGGCAGGTAGGGTAACGGAAGCAGTGGCTAATTAGAAGAGGGGGCAGGTAGGGCAGCGGAAGCAGTGGCTAAACAAAGAGGGGTAGGGAAGGTAGCGGAAGCAGTAGCTAACAGAAGAGGGGCATGTCATGCTGGAGCACCCAGATCGTCGTAGATTAAAGCAACCAGTTCTCCAGATACTGTCATCATGTATTGTGGGAGCACCCAGATGGGCAAACGTCTTGAAATCTTTACTTCCCCTGCCAGTGAGAGTATGTTGTCAATCGTTAGTGGCAGTGGCGTAACACAAAATGAACCCCTCCCCTTCCAAAATGCAATGAGGGGCACATGAGTCGCCCCTGTCTCTTTTATTTGATTTATTTAGCGATAGCGCTGACAAGACTCGAGGGTATCAGAGTGCTGTACACAGGTAAATACTAAAGATGCGTTATTTGGCCTTGGGCTGAATGGGGGCACCTGGAAGCCCCCTAGTCTGCAGAGGCTTGCCCTACGCCCCTGGTCAGATGTTCTCACTTACGTCATCACGGGTGGCCTTCCTGTTCCCGAGACACCAGGCTTCTTGCATGTTTTACATGCGCCACAAACGATTTTCTGACAAATCACATGAACCCTAATATCATCTCTTGGGGGTGTGCCCTTTGAGGGAAACACACAAAGCAATCTGTCTGAGAGGTTCAACTCCCACCATCGTTACACAAGGACACACATTCATTTTGTTACGCACGGGGAAATTAAGTGATTGGCCCAGAATCACAGGAGGTTTGGCGACATTACCGAGACTCGAACCGGGTTCCCCAGGTCCGAGGTCGAGCGCCCTAGCCGTTAGGCCAACTCCTCTGTCAGTTACTTCAATGATTCAACAGTAAAATCGTGGTCTACTCACTAACTTTGGTGCAAAATGCTGCTATAAATGCAGTTGTGTGCCTGTAAATTTTCTTTTTTAAGCCGCAACATTTTCAAGTGAATGCCACAATATCCTGGGGGTGCCTGCCAATTATGATTGTAAGGACGCAGTAACAGAGTAAAACTGTACTACTATTGGGCCTGCCATCCAATTCAGGAGGGAGCTCTGCAGGCTATGCTTAGGCAGCAGCCGATCGCGAGGGGGCTCCTCTTCCTTTCCGCTTCAGGGCAACCAGGTTTTCGTTATGGGGCACAGATGACCTGCTGTGGGAGGTACCAGGTTAGGGGGGGGGGGTTTCTTGTGGTCATTAGTTCAGTTTGGTTCCCGACGAGCGTCCTCGGTTGGCGGCCATTACAGGGCCAGGCAGCAGGGGCTCCATGAGTGCTGCTTCTCCGGGCTCCTCTCCCGTTACGGGACAGCCACACACACATTGCGGGTCACAGATGACCTGCCCTGTCCTGTTCAGCCGGCCACTGGCCACCGGGAGTCCTCCGGTGGCCCCGATGCTTAACGGTTCCCGCTATGCACGAACACTCGTCGGCCATCACGGGGATAGGCGATGATGCCGCGGCCGATGGCGGAGACTTCGTCAAGACCTCCCGATGAAGCACAAGACCCGGCTGCAGAGAGTCCATGGATCCATGGGAGCTCCCCGTCTAGCCCAGCAGGTCCCGAAATGGAGGTCTCCGGTGTTGGAGGAGCTCCGTGAACCGCAGGGTGCAAATGTCCGCAGAGGCACAGCACAACAGTGCAGAGGCGAAGGACCCCCGCCGCAGAATCGAGCATCCCTCCTTTCAAGTTGGCACGGTGAGCTGGTCCGGCAACCGTCGCTTCAGGGGGGGGGGGGGGGGGCTGGAGGGGATTAGTCCAGTTGGGATATACACTATTTACCTATAGTGCTCCCGGCGCCCGGAGCTCAGTCCTGCACGGGCCAACCTGTCACCAGGGAGAGGAGGAGGGCGGGGACAGGAGGGCCACCAGGGGAGGGGGCGAGAGAGAAGCAGCGAGAGAGGGAAGGAGGGAGAATCAGCGGGAGGGAACGGACACACAGGAAGCGGGAGGGGAGTGCGGGGGCGGGAACGGACACACAGAGAGCGGGAGGGCGGGAGCGGGAAGGGGGGTGCGGGGGCGGGAACGGACACACGGGTAGCGGGAGGGAGCCTCCCCTAGCCCCAGCATGGAGAGTAAACAAACAAAGCACTCACCTGGACTTCGTTGTCATGGAATGACGAAAACAAACGCACGGCTTCCTTCTTCTGTGGCCACGCCCATGGAAAAAAACACAGGAACTCCTCCCAATCTGGTCCGTGTTGACGGACAGATTCGGCTCCCAATGGCTAGCCTCCATTTATGGAGCTAGCCAATGGGAGCCTGGGGCGTGTACCCGAGTCCCTATTGAACTCATGAGGTATTTTAGCGCATGCGCACTTCGTGCTCATCGCCAAGGCAAAACATAAAAAAAAAGGGAATTCCAGGAACACAGTTTGCAATAATTACATCAGGTAACAATTGTATGCTATTACTTTACAACAGCAATAGCAATGTGATACATTTTTAGCAAAGTTGAATAGTAACTGAAAGGGCATTTCCACTCAGTGTACCTGTAATTTGAGAAGAAGGCAGTCTGACAGGAGACGTATATGCAAATCATAAGAAGTGGTACGCAAAACGACTGCTCTTTACATCCAATTGTACTGTTTGCAACAAGAAATTGTTCACAAAGACCGTAATAAGAAGCTGAGAAGTTTGATCAAACAACAGTGAGAACATGTGTAGAGAAAGAACCTTAATAGTAACTGTCATGCCAGCAATAGCTTTCCCTCCCTCCCCACCAACAAACACCACCCCACATCTAGTTGGTAAGTGAGTTACTCATGTCTGTTCCCAGGCATCCTATTAGTGGGGCCATTATCTGCAAAGGGCTTTCATTGTCCATGTTAACCCTGCCAATGGGAGCAATGTCGAAAGCAGCAATTCACGTGGGTCACCTAATGATGGGTCTTCATGGTGTGGTTGGGCTTCCAGTGCTTGGGAAGCATCATATATATCCTTGTGGAGGTCAGACATGACCGCATCTCAGCAACTGGCCAATGGCTATTTAGGGAGCCACATGGAATCCTCCCTATGTAGTGTGATGCTTTGTGCTTGTGCCCACATAATAAGCGATTGCATCCAAGCTGTGAGGTGTGGAGGGCCGAGTGACTTCCAATTAACCCCGGGCATCGTACTCTGCTCCATCACAGCAGAGTTTGCAGAGTTTCACCAATCCTCTGCTCCGCTGGGAAGTTGGGCATAACTCTGCCTCCGTGGCACAGCGGAGTACGAGGCCATCCTCATAACAAATAAATAAACACTTACCTTGTCTTCTGCCTTAACCCCTCCTCCTCGCCGCTGTGTCTCTCTTCTTCCTGCATCGTCCTCCTTGCGTCCCTGTAGGTATTACGTCATGTGTGAGCTGCATGAACACTGCATGTGTGCAGTTTTGGAAGATGTCATTCCTTGTAGTCTGTGTTCAACAGCGTCAGTGGGCAGTATAACCCCAAGGCTTCCAGGTCTTTGCCCGGTTTAGGCAGTGAGATAAGGAGTGCTTCACAGAGAGAGTCTATGAGGCAAGAGATCTCCAATGCTTCTGCATACAGTGTCTGCAACTAGGGGGTCAGCTGAAAGGTAAAAGCCTGATCGAAATCTGCCAGCAAGCCATCCGGGCGAGAGGTCTTGCTGGCCATCAACGGACAAATAGCTTGCCGTATCTCAAACACTATGTTAGGGTTATCTAATTCCACCCTCTGTTCGGGTGTGATGCAAGGCAGGGACACTGTGGTCATGAAAGAGGCAATGTCCTTCTGTGGAGCTGCGGTGACTGATTGATAGGGGAGGTGTAATGGAGCACTAGCTCACCATGCATATCATGCTGAGTGTAGAGCAATTTGGTGGTGGCAGAGCTCCTTGACTACTGCTAAGCCTTTTGGCAGGACTGCAATAAACAAACATTAAAAAGACTCCAGGTGGTCCAACACGCAGTGGCCCGTCTGGTCCTAAAACTACCACTAAGGGCCTCGGCATCCACAGCCTTAAAAACACTTCACTGGCTCCCACTGCATAAAAGAATACTTTAATTCACCTTTAGAGCCTCACTTAAACAGAGACCAAAGTACCTCTCAAAAAGGTTCACCCCCTACATTACAACCAGAACCCTCAGGTCCTCATCAGCCAACCTCCTCAAACCCCCCAGTTTCAGGTGCAAAACAAAGGGAGGGAAAACATTGGAACCTATTGCCAATGCATCTGAGAGAGTTAAAAACTGAAACTCCATATAGGAAGCATTTAAAACTTGGATTTTTGGAGCCACAGATGAATCATGTCTCTCTCTCTCATCTAAGATCGCCTGAGCTCTTTCTTACCTCCAATCCAGCGCCAGGATGCTACTTTCAGAGTGGCAATCAGTGCTTAAAAATACCTCATTTCATTTCAGTGAAACAATAGGAACCACTGGGCTGGTCCAGACGGATCAGCCATGATAAGAGAGTTCCGGTTTTGTCAGAAGCCACATAGGTCTTGGCCAAGTGAGCATAGTTGTGGCATTGCAAACGCTCTAATAAAGCTGTGCATTCATGCTGTGCAACCACCAGTCTATGTCCGTCAGTGGAGTCCATCACCACCATGCCTTCTAGGCAGAGGAGCTGAGAATCTATATGCAGGATGTTAGTGTCCAGTTGCTGACTAATGTTCCACTGGAACGCCATACAGTGTCCCCTCAGTGTCACTTTGAAGGCATCCCACTCGGTGTATCTTGCAGGAACAGAGTCTGCTTTTAGATCAAAATAGACTTCAATGAACATGGAAACAGAGGAATGGAAAGGGGGTCCTCAAGCGCCGCCTGTTCTAATTGTCATGTGGTAAGGCGGGGTTGCCAGAGTCCCACTCGTGCTGCATGTATTGGGGGTTGTGATCAGAGTGGGTGCGGCCCAGGTAGTCAATGTATGTGGCACAAGGGACCAGTTCCAGTGTACCAATCAACCGATCAATCTTCACTTGCAGTGAATGAGATGCAGAATAAAAGGAATGGACCCCCAGAGGTCCACCAGTTCCCAATTCTGCACCCAGTTCTTGAGCGCTTGGGCATTTGAGGAGGCAGTCGCATGGGACAGCGGAGGGAACGAACGATCTAGAGTGGTGTCCAAGACACTGTTAAAATCAACACCCAGCAGCCACGGTAGTCTGAGTGCCCATCCAAACCAATCTGAAGTTAACATTTAGTCAAGAACTCTGTGCAAGGGGGTAGCACAGATACAAGAGATGGTGAATCCCCTTAATACATTCAGTAGCAGGTGCGTGTGTAGATTAATGGGCTGATTGAAGGTAGGCCTCTGCATCAATGTTTCCTGTGGAAAAAAGAGGGATTAATACTGTTATTAAGAGCAGGTGCAAATGGTTCTGCTCTCTAGGTGCCTACAGGTTACAAGAAATTATTGTGAACCATGGGTGATCATACATCACACTGCATGTGACACTTGTATAATAGACAAGGCAGAGAGCAGGTCAAATAATGTCATCAGCTCTTTGAGATGTCACCTCCAGAAGGGGCTCAGAGTCTGCCAGAGAGGGCCATGTGATGACAGAACTCTTATCACTGGGGGATCGGAGCAAGTCATCTGCGGGGCTTGATGCTTCTCTCTGAGGGCAGCAGACTGTTGCAGTGCCCTATGCAACTCCATACTGATCTGCTCTAAAACAGGCACAGATATAGGGGCTGGGGACCAGTGTGATCAAGAGTGATGGTGGTGGCCTTTGGTGTGCAGTCAACCCCTAACAGGGCCGGGTCTGAACGCTCCTTCAGCATGAGGGCAGTAGGTTTCCAGCTAATGCCATGATTCATCAGGTGAGTCAAAGAAGTGCATGGTTCAAATTCCCAGAGGCACTGC
Organism: Lissotriton vulgaris; assembly: GCF_964263255.1. Lineage (NCBI taxonomy): Eukaryota > Metazoa > Chordata > Amphibia > Caudata > Salamandridae > Lissotriton > Lissotriton vulgaris. Next base: position 1,774,470,610 of record NC_141687.1, read on the forward strand.
TGTACTACCAAAAAGGTGCTCAGTTGTCATTGGACTGTTATAGCATAATCAAATCAAATCAAATCAAATCAAATCAAATAAAAAATTCTTTATTTCGATTTAGTTAGAACCATGAAAGATACAAATAAAAACACCTTCCAATTATTCAAAACAGTTGACGATAATTACAATTGCTTTACATCATGATACAGATTTTTTTTTAAAGAATGTCAACAATACAACGTATCCACACTATCACTAATAAAACCATGTACTATACAATAAATACATAAAATATAGGCATAAGGTAATTATAAAATAATTTATGTCCAATTCAATAGCCTCTTTTTCCAGTTATTTATCCTTCCTAATGAGATTCCATATATAACTTTGAGATGCTACAGATTTCATCAATACAGGTTTAAGATCACAATTCCCATGTTCCAGAATTAATCATAATGTACATATATGAGCCTCAACGCGCTATGTGCAAAATCATTAAGTGCTGTGTGCAAGGTCGAAAAGTGCGTATACAAGTTTTGTTAGGATTAAAACTTTGATGACCATGATATCGGCTATCAGAGCCTTAGCTCAACTTTAGGTCTTGTAAGGCTTACATTAAATAAGAATCTGCTTATGCTAAAGACAATTGGTTGTGATGTATACGCTTTCAAAATTCTTTCTGCCTCTTTGCAATAGCTGGTATTCATATTTTTACAAATGGGTTTTATCCATTTCCTCCTGGGTTTATCATACAATGGACAGAAGAATAGTTCATGCAAATCATTTTCTTTAGTCTCACTTAGACATAATACACACCATTCATTATTTTCTCTGCCGCAGTTACTACTCCATCTAGCGTTATTAGCGTTTATTTGTAGCACACCATACCTAAACTTCATGTATAGAGATTTATCTAGTTGTGGATACATCTCGTCCATAAATAGCTTAAAATTGTAAACATCTTTACAAAGAAGGAACCTAGTTGTTATTGTCCCTACAGTGGAACTATGTAAAACGCTATTTTGTATATAGGCCCAAAAAGTTGATTTTAGCAGTTTCCTTGCAGGTGATACCAGCTGGGTCAGATCTTCCCAAAATGAGATAGACCCAGCTTGGTAAACCAAGAAGAAATATGCTTGAGCCATGAGATGTTCCTGCTCTGGTCATTCTTTAAAATCTCCTCCAGGCCTTCCCTGTAATGTTTCCACTCTGTAGTTGTCCAGAGTCTTACCCAGAATGAGAGCGGTCTTAGTAGAGCATAGTGATCAGTGCGTTTGACATTCAAATCCATAATATTCGGAATGAGGGGTGTTCGTGTTGGGAGCCTTAATTGTTTTCTAAAGAATTTGTTTTCCCCCAATTCAAAACTCTTTTTACAGTGGGGCCCCCAGATTTTGGCCCCATAAAGAGAGGCTGATTGTGCTTTATGTTTAAATACCTCCAAGGCAGGAGAAACCGTTTTTGAGATACTACTCCCGTGTTTTTTAGTTATCAGCAATGAGTTTTGAAGCAGGGTTACCTTTTTTTTTTTCAACTGTGGCTTCCATGACAGTTCTGTGTCAAAGGTTATACCCAAGTAGTTAAAACTCTGCATATACTCTAGTTTTTGATTGTTTAGTGAAAAATTATTTGTAAAGGATCTATGTGGGTTTATTACCATATACTTGGTTTTGCTGGAATTTATTTTGAGGCCCTACATAGTACAATATATATAAAAAGAGTCCATTAAGCATTGTAGTCCTTTGGGGGTTTGTGATATTAGTATAGTATCATCAGCAAATAACAGTGCAGGCACTAAATCTTCCCCCAATGTAGGAGCATCATTTGAACATCCATGCAGAAACTTTAGGACATCGTTTAAATATAAAGAAAATATGGTGGGCGCCAGTACGCACCCCTGGCGTACACCCCTTCTTACAGGGATTTGCTTAGTGAGTTCGCCCCATGGGCCCCATCTTACTTTTGGAAAATTATCCTCTAATCTCATTATTTGCACCAGCAATTCGCCGGGCACCCCTTGACATTTAAGCGAATCCCAGAGTAAATTTCGGGGTATTGAATCAAATGCTGCTTTTAGGTCTACAAAATCAATGTACAAGCGGCCCTTTCTTAAATTTATATATTTCCAGCATTGGAATATAAATCTGAAGACCTGATCAATTGTGTTGGTTTCAATTCTAAATCCTGCCTGCAATTTTGAAAGCACATTATTCTCCTCTATCCAATTGGTTAATATATTTAAAATATTAACGAAAAAGAAGGTAGTAGTGTTCCCCTTTAAACAGATGGAATGGCACATCTGGTAATCATTTGCAATCAACAATTTACTGTGTGAGAACAAAGAATTCTTTATAAGCATGAAACTTTCTACTGTTGTCGGGGTGCTATTTTGATCTTTCTGTCACCCACTACCAAAAGAGTGCCATTGGTTACAACAAACAAGTTGTGTACACAAATTTATGGCAGTTTGAAAGACATTTGCAGCACACCCTTATGTTTACAAACACGGCCAATGTGGTGGCCTTAGATTCATGAAATCAATATTTCATGCACTCATTTCTTAGAACAAACGTTTTTTGGTGACAAAGAACATTCAATTTTTTAAAAAGCAGAGTCCACATCATTTAGGGCCCGATGTAGGTCACCAAATACCAGTCGGTAACGGCCGAATTCGGCCGTTACCGACCGGTATTTGGTGTTTGAGATGTAGGGGGCTATATTTTACAGAATCTGTAAATTTACTGAATAGGTAAATTTACCGATTCTGTAAAATACCGAATCGGTAATTTTACCGATAAGGTAAATTCCTGATGTAGGTAGCACTGTTTACAGTGCTCCAGGCCTTCAGAATTCAGTATTTTACCACCCAATACAATTGGGTGGTAAAATATCGAATTCAGGTGTACATGCACATCTGTGCATGTACACCTGTGTCATGTGACACACAGACATGCCCTTAGGGCATGTCTGTGTGCCCCATGGCACACAAGCCCGTACTTGGGGTGCTAGAGGATGTCAAAGTGACACCCCCTGCACCCTTGCAGGATTCGGTATTTACCGATTCGGTAAATACCGAATCGGTATTGCCCATTGATTTCTATGGGCTTCAAGGCCCATAGGAATCAATGGGCAATACTGATTCGGTATTTACCGAATCGGTAAATACCGAATCCTACCGACTCGGTAAATCTAATATCAGAATTACCTACATCTGCATACTTCCGATTTACCGACTCTTAAATACCGAATCGGTATAGTTCAAGTTCAAGTTAAAGATTTGTATAGCGCACTACTCACCCAGAGGGTCTCGAGGCGCTTGAGGGAGGGGGGGTACGTTACTTATCGAATATCCAGGTTTTATGTTGTTTTCTGAAGGAGAGGTGGTTCTGTGTAAGGCGGAGGTGGGTCGGGAGAGAATTCCAGGTTTTGGCCGCTAAGTAGGAGAAGGATCTTCCCCCCATGGTGGATCTTTGGATGCGTGGAATCGCGGTGAGGGCTTGATTGGACGATCGTAGTTGGCGGGTGGGGGTGTAAAAGGTCAAGCGCGTGTTGAGGTATTCGGGTCCTAGGTCGTAAAGGGCTTTGTGTGCGTGGGTGAGGAGACGGAACGTAATTCTCTTGTTGACTGGGAGCCAGTGGAGGTCTTTCAGGTGACTGGAAATGTGAGCTTGGCGGGGGATGTCTAGGATGAGTCGGGCTGAGGCGTTCTGGATGCGTTGGAGTTTTTTCTTTAGTTTGGCTGTGGTTCCGGCGTAAAGGGTGTTTCCGTAGTCCAGTCGGTTTGTGACTAGTGCAGAGGTGACCGTCTTTCTTGTTTCGGTGGGGATCCAACGGAAGATTTTTTTGAGCATACATAGGATGTTGAAGCATGATGATGAGACGGCGTTGACTTGTCTGGTCATCGAGAGGGTGGGGTCCAGGATGAAGCCCACGTTACGTGCGTGGTCCGTTGGTTTGGGTGCGTTTCCCAGGGCCAGTGGCCACCATGAGTCATCCCAAGCGGAGGGGGATGATCCTAACATGAGGACTTCCGTTTTGTCCGAGTTCAGTTTTAAACGGCTTTTCTTCATCCACTCGGCCACTTCTTTCATCCCGTCGTGTAGGTTGGTTTTGGCGGAGTTTGGGTCTTTGGTGAGGGAGAGGATCAGCTCGGTGTCGTCTGCGTAGGAGATGATGTTGAGCTTGTGTTGGCGTGCAATGGATGCGAGGGGACTCATGTATACGTTGAAGAGGGTGGGACTGAGTGATGATCCTTGTGGAACGCCGCAGATGACTTTAGTGGCTTCTGATTTGAAAGGGGGGAGGCGGGCTCTCTGGGTTCTTCCAGCGAGGAACGAGATGATCCAGTCCAATGCTTTTCCTTGTATTCCGACGTTGCTGAGGCGTTGTATAAGGGTGCTATGACATACTGTGTCGAAGGCTGCGGAGAGGTCAGGTAGGATGAGGGCAGCTGTTTCTCCGTTGTCCAGTAGAGTTCCAATGTCGTCTGTTGCTGCGATGAGGGCGGTCTCGGTGCTGTGTTTGGCTCGGAAGCCAGACTGTGATGGGTCAAGGGAGCAGTTGGATTTGAGGAAGGCGGCGAACTGACTGTTGACGGTTCTCTCAATGACTTTGGCAGGGAAAGGGAGGAGCGAAATGGGGCGGTAGTTCTTAAGTTCAGTGGGGTCTGCTGTGGGTTTCTTCAGGAGGGCGCTGAGTTCGGCATGTTTCCAGCTTTCCGGGAAGGTAGCGGAATTGAGGGAGCAGTTGATGACATCTCGGAGATGGGGTGCGATAATGGAGTCTGCCTTGTTGAAAATGTGGTGGGGACATGGGTCGGTTGGCGATCCTGAGTGGATGGAGTTCATCAAGTGGATGGTGTCTTCAGTGGTGATTGGGTTCCAGGAGCAAAGGTTGTTAGTGGGGGGTTTTTGTTCGGAGGTGGGTGGGGTGGATTGGTCGCCAAAGCTGTTATGTATGTCAGCGATCTAGCTGTGGAAAAACGAGGCTAGAGAGTCGCAGATGACTTGAGAGGGAGTGATGTTGTTGGTGCCGGCAGAGCGGTTGGTAAACTCTTTGACGATGTTGAATAGTTCCTTGCTGTTGTGGGCGTTGTTGTCGAGTCGATCCTTGAATGCTGATTTCTTGGTGGTTCTGATCAGTTGGTGGTTTTTTCGCCATGCTTTCTCGAGGGTGCGACAGATCTTTTTGGATTTCTTAAGGTCATCATTAAACCAGGGGGCTTTTTTGCTACCTTGTATGATTTGATGGTTTTTCAAGGGGGCTAAGTCGTCAGTGCTGTGGGTGATCCATTGTGTGAGGTTGATGGCTGCTTGGTCAGGGTCCAATGATTTGGTAGGAGGGTTTTGGTGAAGCGATGTGAAGAGCTGGTCGGTGGTAATTTATTCCAGTTTCTGCAGGGGATTGGTTGTGGGTGGTTGTCTTTTTGTAGTTGAAGTGAACGCAGCTGTGGTCCATCCAATGGAGTCCTGTTGCATGGTTGAAGGAGATGTGCTTGCTAGAGGACAAGATTGGGTCGAACGTGTGCCCGGCATAGTGGGTGGGGGTGTCTACAAGTTGTTTGAGTCCGAGATTGGTGAGGTTGTCCAGAAGGGTGGTGGTGTTGCTGTCGTCGTTATTTTCCAGGTGGAAGTTGAGGTCTCCCAGTAGAATGTTGTCCTCGGAGGGGAGGGCGTGTGGGCTGATGAAGTCCGTGATGTCTTCGCTGAATTGTGCGCGGGGGCCAGGTGGTCTGTAGATGAGGGTGCCTCTGAGTGTGGTCTTGGGGTCGATGTGAATCTGGAAGTGAAGGTGTTCGGCAGCGGCGAGGGTGTCGTCAGAACTGGTCGTGATGCGGATGGTGTTCTTATGGACGATGGCGATGCCTCCACCTGTTTGGTTGATGCGGTCCTTTCGGATGATCTTGTTGCCGTCCGGGATGGCTATGGCGATGTCGGGCGCTGATGAGGCGTTCATCCAGGTTTCTGTAAGAAAGGCGACGTCCGGCGATGTGGTGTCTAGTAGGTTCCAAAGTTCAGTTGCGTGTTTGTGAACCGAGCGGGTATTGAGCAGGATACACTTCAGGTGGTTAGTTACGGAGCTCTGTTTGGAGTTTGTGGATTTGGTGTGGGTCCTGATGCTGTCAAACTTGCAGGAGTGGCAGGTGAAGGGTCCATGGGTGTGTCCTGGGGCGGCTTGGTAGCAGTCTGGGAGACGGCTGGGGTTTAGTGCTGAGAGGGTGGTGGCGTCGTACGTTATGCGGGTGGAGTAGATTTTGAGGGGGCCAGGGGGTTTGGCGCTGGGCGCGGTCCAGGCGCGGACGGGCGTTGACAGGCTTACCTTTGGCGCACCTTTGGTGCGCATGGGGCGCGCCCGCTGCGCGTGAACACTGGACGTATGTTGCTCTGACATAAGTGGACAGTGGGGGGAGGGCGGAGCAAGGGAGGAGCAGCTGGGAGGCAGGAGCGGGGTGGAGAGTCGGGCTGGGAGGCACAACAACAAACAACAAAATGGCAGCAAAACCAAAAGCGAAACAGGACGAGATTGGGGCACAACCTTAATAATCGCTAATAAATGGGCAGTGGCACCGGCACAATCAGGCACAAATAATTAAAGCAGGCAAAGCGAGCAATGCACAGTTGAATAATAATTGAAGAGCAGTCTAGCAGTAATACACTGGACCCCCTTAAAAGAGATTAATCTAATGCTTCACCACCTTGTAGTAAAATGGGCGGAAAATGTCTATCAGATCGTTGATGCTAGAGTCCAAAGAAACTTGTCTCAAAACCTGTATAAGATGTACTCCATTCGGTATCAGGAATAACGAATTGTGAACCTTGATAAGTTCTGATAAGCAAAACAAGAGGAGCACTGCATTCTCCTGTACCACGACGTGTCCGCTCCCTCGCGTATACTATGCAAAAAACTGTTCTCTATTTAAAATATGCCTAGCAAAAATCTTTTGTAAAATATTTTTTTAACTAATTGGGCGATAGTTTACAGGGTCGTAGCGACTGCCCTTTTTAAAAATCATTACAGTTTCTGCCCCTTTCCATGACCTGGGTATTGGTATACCCGAGGCTATTGCATTGCATAAGCAATTTATACATGGTCCCAAGACATTAATATCATGTTTCAGCAAGTCTCCTGGGATTTCATCAGGGACGGGAGCCTTCCCTGGTTTGACTGCGTCAATTGCCATGATGTTTCCTTCAGGCTAAAATGTAGGCTGGTAGTATTTAGGTTAAGAACCAAGTTGTCAATAATATAAGACTGGTTAATTTCATCTACTGCATAAAGACGAGTAAAATGGACGACCCAGGTATTAGCATCAAGGAAAAGATCCTTAGTATCCCTACCTGTCCTATTCCTTTTTGAAATTAGTCTCCAGAAGCCTAGTTGATCTTTAGATTTCGTGGCACTGATTAAGTCTGTCCAGATATCGTCAGCCCAGGATTTTTTTGTGCTGGCTAGGATTCTTTTATACTTATCCTATTCTTCCTTACAGAAATTATGTTGTTGCTTTTTATTGACAGTATTAATTCAGCCTTTGCTTCATGGCACTCCTTGTTATAAAATGGTTTAATTCATTTATTTCTGTTTTCTTTCCTCCATTGCCCTCCTTTGGTATGTTACTCACAATCGGAGTTAGTGCATTTACAAGGGAAATATGTAGCACTAACATTGGAATTGAGTCTGGTAATTTATCAATATAAGGCGATATGGTGTCTGCAAATATTTAAAAAATATATTCCAATGTCTTACTAAACCCTAGGATATGAGGCCATTTGAGGGCTCGGAGAATATTACTTACTAGGGTATCATCCATGTCAGTATTATTAACCTCGCTACACAGGTAATTAACCTCCACAACGAAACTATTATCCCGCATACAATCACTCTGCATACCTTCATAGCTAAAGTACGATTACTTCGCAATACCTAAATAACGCATGGCATTATATTTTATATGCTTTTACCATGCATGCTTTTACAACAAATTTCATTGTAAAAGCATATATGATGAAATCATATTTTTTTATATTTATGTTTAAGGTAAGTATATGGTTATAGTTTGGGGGTGTAGAGGTGTATGTTTTGGGGTTCAGGGGTATTTTTTAGGGATAAGGATGGGTTTGGGTTATGTTGTGCAGAGGGTATTTTTAGAATATAGGGTTGGTTTTGGTTTTGGGGTGCTCAGGTATTTTTTAAGTATGGGCTGAAAATCCGTTCTGTTCGCAAAATGTGCAGATTTGCGGATTTTTGGGCAAATTCGCACAATTTGCGGACCACGAATTTGCCCAAAAATCCGCAAATCGCAAGCTGGCGGATTTTTTTGCTTGGTAGTGCTTCAAAAATGAAATATCGCGCCCGCGGCATTGACTTACCGTGATTCTGAGGTCGCCGAGTTTTTTTTCCTCCCGGTTTGCGTGCGCTGTTTCATTTTGGATCTTACTGCGTGATCGCGTGAGACTTTTCAACCGCAAGTACGTCATAGTGGTCCGCCAACTTGCACTGCGAGAGTTTGAGATCGCGACTACGTCATAAGGGACCGCGATCACGCATCGCGGGAGTAAACAATTGCGAACACGTTGATGCGACGCACAGCTGACTTTTGGCGGGAGATTTGAACAGCTCGCTTTCCCGAACTTGCAAAAATTGCAATTCTGCACAAGAAATTCACCGCAAGCAGCATAAACCTTCTGAATATGATGATTTTGATCAGAATAACTCCTCAGATTGACATTTGGCTGCACTTTTTTGTGCAAGGAATACATTTTTGGGGGTGGGGGGGTGGGAGGAAGGAAGTGCCCCAGAGTCTCCAACTTCCTGTTCCTGTCCAGAAGGCTCCTCCCAGTGCTTTGTCAATGTCCTGGTCACTTTTCATTTGGATCTGGAGCTGGTAGGATTACTTTTTGTGGCTGCTGCTGGATATTTGTATTTGAGGACTTTTTCGACTTTGGATCACTTTTGGATTTGAGATTTTAAAGGTAAGTTGGTGTTGTTTGTTTGGGACATTGCAGTTGCTTCAACTACAATTTTTAAACTTTATCACAACTTTTCAAAAAATATATTGTGGGTAGCCACAGTATCCAGTAGGTCCAGGGTTAGTCATGGGTGCATGATACAACTGTTTTTATGAGTTTTGTTGAACTCAAATCTCATTTAAGTCATGGAATTTTAGCTCACTGTTATATGTGGAATTTTTTATTTTTATTTTGGGGTGCCTGTAAAGCCACACTAGCCAGTAGGCCCAGGAGTATTCAGTGGTGCATGGACCAAGTCTTTCTGTGGGGTGTCTAGAATTTAAACATCATTGAGGGTACGGATGGCATTGTATTGTGGTGATTTTTGTGACTTTTTTGGGTGTTGTTGGGGCCTGTCCATGTGGGTAGAGGCCATGTCGAGGCCTGGTACAGGCAGGGCCTGGCCATGTGGGTGGGGGTCAAGGGGCCATTTTGAAGCCAGGCAGTGTGCTGCTCAGGCCTGCACCCAGTTTGCCTTGCTTTCATCCATTATGCCCAGGGGTACTCAGTGGTGCATGGACTAAGTCTTTCTGTGGGGTGTCTTGAATTTAAACATCAATGAGGGCATGGATGGCATTGGATTGTGGTGATTTTTGTGTGTTTTTCGACTTTTTGGGGTGTTGGTGGGTCCTGGCAATGTGGGTGGGGGTCAAGGGGCCATTTTGGAGCCAGGCAGTGTGCTGCTCAGGCCTGCACCCAGTTTGCCTTGCTTTCATTCATTATGCCCAGGGGTACTCACTGGTGCATGAAACAACTCTCTCTGTGTGGTCTCTCTTCTGTTAATGTAATCATCCATTTTTTATTAGAATTGCAATTTTTATTTTGGATCTTTCCGTTTTTGGGTGTGTTGTAAAAATAAATGCCTTGTTGCAAATATTAATTGAAGCACGACATATGCAACATTTATTTAACTGATGTTCTTCTGGCTTCCTTTGCTTTTAGGTGCACAAGAGAACCACAAATCAGTTATCGTTCATCATCAGTGCCAGGAAGGAGTCCTGCGGCGGTGTGTGCAGCAAAATGTCACGTGACATCACATGTGGCCACAGACAACTCTGCAACTCGTGCAACTGCAGCCTGCTGTTCTGACATCTGAAGAAGATGGGCCCAAAGAAAGGTGGCCGTAGCTCCTCTACCAAAAAAGTTGCCAGTGCCACTGCCAGTAAGAATGAGCAAAAGAAGCAAGTGGCGCCACTTACCAAGGAGACTGGTGTGCCCACAGACACTTTTATTGGGAAAGAAAACTACGCCTGCAGCAGCGGGCTCCGCCAGGGACCACCTTCGCTTCATTTGGCTCAGTGCCACCACGCCAAGTTAGGTCCAGGGCCATGAGTGCTGCAGAGGCAGCCACTTTCATTGTTCAATCACCATCGACCTGTGACGTTGGCTCATCGCAAGAAAGCAGCATACAATCAACGCAGGGTGTAACTCATCTGACGAGTGTTCAACAACCACAGCGGCGACGACAACCACAGGTGCAACTAGTACACGCGCAAGTGCATGCGCAAGGAGAGGCGCAAGTAGAGGCACAAGTAGAGGCGCAAGGAGAGGCGCATGGAGAGGCCCATGGAGAGGCGCGAGGAGAAGCGCATGGAGAGGCGCAACTAGAGAAGCATGGAGCGGCACAACTGCCCACAATGCTTGTTCCTCCAGAAGTAGGAGCACATCAGGAAATCGAGATTCAAGCAAAGGTATCATCCGAGGTAGCCACTCCTCCTGATGATGATCCATTGTCTTCCAGATCCCCAGCAAGTAAAAATGTCAAGGAGGGCTACTACAAGTTCTTCTTCAAGCTCCCTTCCTTCTGATGATCTTGATGTTGATTGGAACCCACCAATGCAGTCTGAGAATGAGGCACGCCATGAGCCAACAAAGGTAGCTAAGCCTTAAAGGAAGGTTCCAGCAAGGCTTTCACTTATGGGTGATACTGATGACAATGAACAAGAAGTGTATTCTGCTGCTGATGAACAGTCTGACGACGACCCTGTCATCACAGTCATCACTCCAGCCCCAGCGGGCATGCAGCAGACAGACATTTTGACCTTATCCTGAATTGCTGCTGAGCGGAATGTGGGCGGCATGGCACTTGTACCACCACCAACACAGGTAACCACTACACCAACACGACCTTCAGCTGCCATATTTTCTCTTTAGAAGGGCCGTCGGGGACCTCCATCCAGCTCGACCTCCGTTACCTCAAGTAGTGGTGCTGTAACTGTAAGTGCACAACAGGGTCAAATTCGGCCACGCCCATCCTCCATTTCATCTGGCATTGAAAGTAGCACCTCTACCACCACCACCAGAAATCTCAACTCCCCAGTTTGGGACTTCTTTAGTGTTAGCAAAAAGGTGGAAAACCTAGTCATTTGTTCAATTTGTAAAGTTGTAGTTAGTCGGGGTAAGCTTGGTACCAACTATGGTACCAGAGGCCAGAGAGGTCATCTCCAAAAATATCACACTATCCCTTGCGAGGCGCACCTAATTAAATTCCAGGAAGCCAAAAGTACAAGAAATCCAAATGTATCCATTGATATTGAATCTGATGATGAAGAGAGGCTGATCGTGCAGGGGGGAGGTGAAGAAGCGACAGACATTTTTTCTGGTACACACAGTACCCCTGGCAGCAGCCCTGCAGTGGTAGCGCCCACATCCTCTACCCCAGCAACATCTATGAAGCACACTAAGAGTCTGGGAGAGACACTAATGCGAAAAAGTACATCAATGAGCCTAACTGGGTTGAAGAAGTCCTGATCATCATCATCACGTAAACCGGTCCAGACCACCATTAAAAGCATGCTTTGGTGGGAGGTGCCATTTGAACGCAACCACCCAACAGCACGTCTTTATAATGCAATCCTGGCTAAAAGTTAGCGCTGGATCTTCTCCCTTTTTCATTTGTGGAAGGGGTGGGTTTTCTACAATTTGTGGCAACAGTCTGCCCTAAATGCAAGGTTCCTATCCGGTCCTATTTTGCCAGAGTTGCGGTTCCAGCACTACAGCCTCCTTGAGAGAGGGGAGTGTCCCTCGCACCTGGAAAAGGGCGATGGTGATCCCCTTCCTGAAAAAGCCTGGTCTTCATGCCGAGGTCTTGGCCAATTATAGGCCAATTTCACTGCTCCCGGCCCTGGCTAAGATCACCGAGAAACATGTTCATGGTGTCTTGTTGAGCTTTTTAGAATCTAACAACTTGCTCCATCCGTCCCAATCCGGGTTCCGTCCGAACTTCAGTACGGAAACGGCGTTGGTGGAGGTCTCTGAGATCATCAGGGAGACCTTGGATGTGGGTGGCAAGGCCATGCTAGTCATGTTGGACCTGTCGGCGGCCTTCGACACCGTCCCTCATGAGGCGCTTCTCGCTAGGCTTCATGACATCGGCCTAAGGGGGACGGTGTTCAGATGGTTTTCATCTTTTCTGGAGGGCCGCCGCCAGACGGTCTGGGTTTCCCAGAGCTCCGCCGAGATGCCGCCATTGGGAGTTGGGGTTCCACAGGGATCTGTGTTGAGCCCGACATTGTTCAACATCTTTATGTCCCCCTTGGCGGCAGCGGTGGAGGCTTACGGAGCCCAGATCGTGTCCTATGCCGACGACACGCAACTCCTTTTCACATGTGCTAAAGACCAGCCATTTGATGGGGAGAGAATTCGGGACTGTCTGGATATGGTCTTTGGCTGGTTCCAGCGGAACAGTCTAAAGGCCAACTCCAGTAAGTCGGAGGTGTTATTCTTCAGCTGTGTCACCGATCCCGAGTGGCGGCAGTGGTGGCCGGCCGCCATGTGTCCTCCGGCACAATCTTCCTTGGTGGCCAAAAATCTTGGCGTTAAGCTTGACAACAAGCTTTCTCTCAGATCACATGTTCTTGGCCTGGTTGGCACCTGTTTCGGCGTTCTGAAAATGCTCCGCAAGTTTCTTACACTTCTTTCTGCGGAGCATAGACGGATTACGGTGCAGGCGCTTATCGGATCCAGGCTAGACTATGCCAATGCTCTTTTCCTGGGTCTTCCAGAGTACTTGGTCCAGCGTCTGCAGGTGACACAGAACTCGGCAGCGCGCGCAATCTTTGGTCTGCATAGACGCGCACGGGCATCTGGTCTTCTGCGGACGCTGCATTGGCTCCCGATCCGTAAGCGGATTATGTTCAAATCCTTGACGCTGGTGCATAAAGCTCTGTTTGGCTCAGGCGCAGGATATCTACAGAAGAGATTGGCTTTCTATCGCCCTGCCCGCTCATTGCGTTCGGAATCCCTTTTCACGGCTGTGGTTCCACGCGTGAGGAAGGCCCGGATTGGGGGGCGCTCCTTCAGCCTCAAGGCCTCCCAGCTGTGGAACTCGCTTCCACTGGAACTTCGCAGCACTCCCAATCTGCTTCAATTCAGAAGGAATTTGAAGACTTGGCTTTTTAATCTTTCTGTTTAGGTGGATTTTCTTCTTTGTTTTCTCTTGGGCTTTTGTTTTTCTTGTTATGTTGTTATACACTGTAGCTTTATGTGGAAAGCGCCGGGACACTCTTTTAGAGTAGCCGAGCGCTATATAAACACATTTTAACATAACATAACATAACATAACATCAAGATGTGCTGGAGGTGATTGGGGCAGCTTTGCAGAAGAGTGCTGTTCACACTATCCACCTGACAACAGACAAGTGGACCAGTTGCCAAGCCCTTGATTACATGTGCATCACTGCAAACTGGGTGTCTTTTGCAGGGGTTAGAGACAAGATATCTGCAGGTGTTGACACAGACACAATTTTTCAAGCTACTCGGAAACATGCAACAATAGCCATGTTTGCCATGGAGAAATCTCATACTGCATTAAACATTTTGGAAGAGTTTAACTGTAAAGTCTTGCAATGGCTGCATCCAAGAAACTGCATGATTGGTTATGTTCCACAGATAATTGCAGTAATGTAGTTAGGGCCATGGCTGATGGTGGCTATTTCAAAGTGCTGTGTTTGGCGCACTGTATTAACCTAGTTGTTCAAGATTTCTTGAAAAAAGAAAACAAAGTCAGCAAGTTACTGCCCACCTGCCGAAGAATCTGCACACATTTCAGCCATTCTTTTAAGGCCCGGAAGCATCTGAGGAACTTGCAACGTGAACGTAGACTGCCAGTCAGAGGACTCATCCAGGAGGTGGTAACACGATGGAACTCAAACTTCTACATGCTTGAGCATCTGTCTGAGCTGTGCTTGGTAATCAATGAGTATGTCTTTGCACTGTGTTCTACTATGAAAGACATGAGGCTAGAGTTGGAGGAATGGAAGCTAGTTAAAAGCCTGACAGACAGGCTTGGTCGTTTTCAGGTCTTCACGCGTGTAGTCAACAGGGAGGACTGTACTTTGGGCAAAACTATCCCATTGTTGCGCATGCTAGAGCACCAACTAATGGTGGTATCTTCAACGTTCAAGATGCATATCAGTTGGCGGAGAGCTTATTAACCCACCTAGTTGACAATGAAAGGCTTAAAGGAATACATTGTGAACAACATTACATTTGTGCCACTATTCTGGATCCACGGTACAAAAAGGCAGTGGCCAGCAAAGCATTCATTCTTTTTAATGAAGCAGATGTTTCAAAGTACAAACATTGGCTAGCTCTGTCAGCCACTCGGATCAAAAAAGTGCGGCAGGAAATTGAAGGAACACGGTAGAAGTACTACTAAATCAGCAGGCCATCCGGCGTAAATGTCCACTTCTCTCTTCATCATCATCCTCACCTGCACCAGGCCCAGCCATAATATTTTCGGAAGGGGATTGGCTAACTCATCAAGGGTTTGCTCGTTCCAGCGTTGATGCAAAGGCCACAGATGGTACGCAAAGTGGAGCACCCCTGGAAAACCTTGAGTGGATGGTGCAGGCCTATCTGGAGGACCCAACAGAGGTCTTCTTAAATCAGAACCCATTGCTGTATTGGTATGGGAAAAAGGGTCAATGGCCACTGATCACCAACCTGGCTCTAAATTATTTGTCTTGCCCACTTGCAAGTGTGTCTTCTGAACGTGTTTTCAGTGCTGCTGGTGCCATTGTAACTTCAAAAAGGACCCGCCTCTCGCCCAAAAATGAGGAGAGGTTAACAATAATCAAGATGAATCAGCACTTCATACCACCAGATTACAAAATACGTGAATGCACGCAGGAAGAAGGTGACGGAAGTTCTTCTCTGTTAGCTGACCTACTCCCGTCTCAATTCACAGAGTTTGAGGACGATCTCTACTTCCCTGACAACGAGGCTAGAAAATGACTTCCTTTTAGTTTCGTCCTTATTCACTTTTATTCCTGTGTGTCTTTCATTGTTTTGCAACTTTTACCACAACAAAACTCTAATCACTTAATCACAACAAATCCATCAGCAGCACTGTCTTCATCTTATTATTTCCTTATCGATTTGAAGGTGCCGCTGTCTGCATTCCTGAGGTTCTCAAGTTCACATTCACAACTCCGTCATGCTCCTCTATCCTCCTCCTCCAGACTCCCCCTATCCATTTCCTTCAAGGCAGATGGCTGGATTACGCAGAATCAAGAAACTTTGGCTTCGTAGACGAGCCCCTCAAGTGGGACTGGAATTACTGACTACTTGCTGATTGCTGACAGTTACTTCTGAAATTGACAGGAGAGGCTGCCCTGTGGGCCTTTAAGAACAAGATGCAGACAAAAAGTGGAACAGGTAATGAATAATGAGAAGAAGGCATGGCATGCAGTGGACAGCAATGGCTGTCTGGCACTGATGAAAGCAATTGCTGTTTGTTTGTTGTGCATGAAATTAATCATATGTCTTCTGTTATTATTAAGTATGGATGGAAAATTCGTTCCGCTCGCAAATTTGCTGATTTTCTTGTAGTGTAGTTTCTATTTTCCCAATAGGCCCTGCGCATTGGAATAACATAAACAGTAGTATCGACGTAGAAGTGCGGATCTTCCAGGCATCTACTGACTATGCTAAACTTAATTGGGTTTGTTACCAACTAGCTCAGAGGTCACTGGAAACTTTCTTGACTGAAATAGGAAGTGATCAGCTTCCCTGGCACAGACAAGAAGGGATTCAGTTTTCCAACAACCGTGCAACATGACAACTTTGCTCCTCAGATCAAGAGTCAATCTCTAGGGTCGTGTGAAACAATAGACAGTTATTTTACTCAGTAAGGTTGGTGCAGTTTACTTTCACAATATGTAGAGAATAGAGAGACGGGCGTTTGTAAATAAAAGGTTAACATTTAATGAACAGTCTTTCTTCTCATACAAGAGAAATGAATTGCCACAATTGCAAGACTTGTTATTATAAAAAGTACGTACAGTAAGATAAGTATTGCGAAATAATACTGTAAAAGCAATGATATGGTTTCTTAGCCATACAATGGTTTAAAAGTAATAAAACATACATACATTCATATATACATTAGGCTAAAATACTCAACTGGTGCTTCTAACTACGCCTACCCCAGTGTACCTGACCTAAGCCTAATACTTGGGAGGGGAGTAAGTAAGTAGCTCTAAGTTAAGTTGGTTTTGCCAAGGTTTGCTTTAAGAATTCTCTCTCTAGGGTTGAGTCAACACCATACCTCTGGAATAGAATGATGGAGGTCTGGTATCTCCCTCAGGGCTCGATATCCCAGTCACCCGCAGGGGTAGACCAGAAACGCTGGAGCTGGATTTCTCGGCAGGAGAAAGGCAGCGTCTCTTCTTCAGCGCGTCGAGGAGGAGAAGGAGAGGGGACAGCGTCCGCGGGCAGCTTGCATCTGCTGGGCTCTTGCAGGGGGACGGTTGTTCAGCTCCTAAGTTCACCACACCATCGTTCGCTAGTTAGCAGCGATAGCAGCTATGATATCTTCAGCATAACAGCAGCTTCAGGCGACGGGCAACAGGGGTCTTGCTTAAGGCCATGTTGGTAGTATTTATACCTGAAAGGTGCCTTGTTTGACGTAAGTTTGCTGGACATAAGACGTCAATAAGATGTCACTAGGAAGTGATCGTCTATCAGTGCTCATTAGAGTTCTATTACTAATCAAAACACAGCAAGCGGGGATTTCCAGGTTTGCTGAGTTTTTATCTTGTTGAAGAACTCAGAGTGTTAATCTAGGAATCTCAGATAGTGGCTTCTGCTCTGTCATTGCACTAATTGGTTGCAAAGGAAGTAGCAGAGAAAGCTATTCTGGAATGTGGCTCTGTTCGTGTGAGGCCAGAGATGAGTTACTGAATATTGCACTTGAACGGTTATGCCAATATAGGGAATAAATGGATTTATAGCCGAATAGGGGCATAAGGTCACAGTATCGATCAGGATCCTAGATAAGCACGCAACACCCACTCCACGAATTCATGTCCATCAAATTACTAAAACTAGAGTAATAAGATGCATGTGTAACATTGCCCACCCCAAAATACATAAATGCATTTGAAATAGGCGTATATTGTAATACATGAAAATTATAGGTACTGTACGTTTTTGAAGCATAGAACTCATTCAAAAATTATTTCATATGAAATCAATGAACGATTATGCAAAAAGAATTACACATGAAATATCTCTGAAACAGAAGAAGGGCGAGATAAATCATCACATTTAAATGCATTGCAATAAAATGGGCTAGAGGCTGGTGTACGGTTATTATGTCTCTAGATGTATGTAGAAATAGAAGTTTGAAGCTTCTGTTCTATATGAATAGTTTTTACTTTAAGCAAAGAATTTTTCGTGCCAAAAAAGGGTGAATATTAAAAAGTGTTCAATGCAAAAGAATTATTGCTTGAACGGGGAAATTAGAGTTCCTACGCTTTTAGCAGTTTTTGTTGTTCAAAACTGAAGGCCGAATTCAGAGTTCATGGAAACGCTGTGTGTCGGAAAGTTTCTTCAAAGTTATTATTTCTGTTCGGGTGAGAACATCATATCAGACAGGCTCTCAAAGAATTGGTCAACAAAATCAGGTGACAGTTCGACCAAAGTAGATAGTGCTGTAACTTGGCAGGTGTGAGAATGATTGCTGTCATCATAGTCATGATCAGCAAGGCTCACAGAAGGTCGTACCTGGGTGATGCTGCTTTTGTCACTCGCTCCACTCCACTGTTACCACCTAGTCGTAGTACAGGAGTCTCAACGAATGCCGTCATCAGGATTGGTAGCCGCTGGGGACAACACAATGCGTGAGCCGTTATCGGACTGAGCAAAGTATCGACGTCCATTGGTACTGCTGATGGAAGTGAAAGACAGATGTCCAACACGCACTCATCTCCGCATAGCATACATCGAAGTACCGGTAAGATACAGGTCTGCCATATAGGTCTGAATGAAAGGAACCAGGTCATGTTTAGATCTCTCAGCCTGGCCAATCCAAGGACTCTAGTTATTCTGTCCCGGTAGCGCATTGCTAGGATTGTCTCTTCCATTCCCATAGGAGCTATGTCTGAGCTGAGGCTTGCCATAGCGAAGCAGGAGGGTCAAAAATAGAATCCCTGCTACAAGTCCCAAAAATAGGGGTATGCCGCCAAAAACAGAGTGGACAAAATTTTGAACGATTACCAGAATTGCTTGAAATGGTGTTAGCAGTCCTGTAAAAATCGTCTTAAATATGCCTGGGATGCCTGTGGCACTAGACATGTTAAGGAGTTGGCTGAACATTTCTACGAAATGCACGGTGCAATTTGTTGATAAAAGGTCATGAACCTCCGTAGCTGTCCTTG
This sequence comes from Lissotriton vulgaris, assembly GCF_964263255.1. NCBI lineage: Eukaryota > Metazoa > Chordata > Amphibia > Caudata > Salamandridae > Lissotriton > Lissotriton vulgaris. The sequence goes on from NC_141687.1 coordinate 1,774,489,262, forward strand.
CAACTAGAAGATCATACGTCTCTTTTGATGACGTTATGGGCACTGCTGTCTGCAAAAGTACAGACCTCATTTTGCTTAAAGTATCAATTCGTATAGAATAGAGATTCAGACGAGGCCAGATGGTGGTCTCTGTGTCTACAGGCCCCCTCTGGAACAATGCTTGCATACAGCATTTGACCATGGATGTTACGCTTACTAGATAACTTTTCCCTGGAACAAGGCCATAACATCTGTGATCCGTTCTAAGAATGTAACTCCCGTTAGCAAGTTGCATAAAGACGGGCTCTATCTGAGTTGCAGGTGTGACTAGCTGGTGGCATGAAAGGTTGTTAGAATTACCTTCGCAGGCTCCGTGTAAATTACTACCCTGGCACAAAAGTATACCGCTTAGTGAATGATTTCAATTTTCACCACTAAGAAATAAATTTTTGTCGCTGTCACTATAGCATGAATGTGTGTATGGTAATTTCCATTCTGATTTTACATAACATAATGTATTCAAGGCACTTTTTAAATCGGAAAGTTGTTATCGGAATTGTGATAATTCCGTGTATTATCCATTCAATGACAGGACTTTCTGACATTGTCAATGGTAATCTCTCAAGTTTTTCAATGCTCAGGATTGTATAGTCTACTCCTTTCTGTGCCAAACTGATTTGTTTATCAGTAAGGTTAAAAATGGAAAATAATGACGTTGTGTTGATTAAACGCCAAGGCAAATAGCCTGAACGTAGATTTTGCAGCGTCCAGCCTAATTGTACAATAGAACGTAATTGAGATTGGCCATGCTGTAACATTAGCAAGTCTCTGTCTATTCTGTCAAAGGCAGAAGATACAATATTGTCCAACGAATATATTCTGGAGGACAGAGTCATTAACCCATTGTGACTCTTTTTACGGACGCTGTGTAAAATACATGTATTGTGGGCATTTTTAAAATGTTTTTAAATGTATGTATTTTTCTTGCCTTTTATGATTTTAACAAAAATCGAATAAAGTGTATTTTGACTGACTGACATTAACCCATTGTCCACTACAGAAAGTGATTTTTCCAAATTAATACGATCAATTTCTCGTATTTTTTCTGCTGTTTCAATTTGTGTGACTTTTCAAGCCTCGTTGTACGCAGCATAGATGCTGGCCGCTATGAAACGTTTTTGACGCTGTTTGCGTGGTCCAAGAATGAAATAGCGCAAATCAGCACCATCTTTTAGTAAAGACAAGTATTGCTTAATTTCAGCCAGTGTGAATGTTCTTAGCCATTCAAGGCAGAGTTTCCCTACACTGTATGTTGTTACTATCCCTGGATGTTGTCTCTGGGAGTATCTAGGGTCTTGTCTGGTCATTTTTAACCCCTGTGTGTTGTTCAGGAATCTATCTTGACAGTTGTTTGTGTCTGTAGGCCAGATTAACCACTTTTTCCAATCAGGATGTGTTCTGTTAAAATGTAAAATTTGTGACACGTCTATCTCAATATCTGTTGTTGCATTATCAGGTATTGGCTTTGGAATAGACGGTTTGTTAAGGTCTTTGATCTTAGCTAGGCCAAGACAGGATGTTTGGTGTATTGTGTCATTTAAAAACATCATTTGTTCTGGTATCATGCAGGTTCTGAATAGTGCTTCAAGGCCTTGTACCTGCTAATCTTTTGTACCCCAAATGGTTTTTGTTTCAATGTTATTTTTCCAATAATCAAAACCAAATGTCATCATTTTGTCATAAAATGCTTCTGAATATATTAATTTAGAATTTGTCAGCATTGTTTTCATTCCTGTTTTATCTAACAGTTTGTAATAAAACGTTTCTGCATCACTGGTGTTAAACCCTGAGAAGTATTTGAATTTCTCAAAAAATGCTTCAGAACTGCTTTTCGGTGGTGTAGAACAATGTTCTCATTGATTATACTTAAAAACATTTCTAGGCTGTGTAGATTTATGCAAAAAATGATCACCATAATGTGTGTAGCAGAATGTCTGCTCATAACTAGATGAACCTTGTAAATAATCATGTTCTGTGAATCTAGCTGACATTACTAAATCAGACATCTTGTCATTAATACTGTTAAAGTCCCAATCATCAGAGAATGTGCTAGGTTTTACAAAGTCACTTAAGGAAACCTTCAGTTGATGAGGATACTTCAGGATCTCGACCGGACCATAGATCTCATAGTCAGTTTTCTCCCATACTACCCCACCAGGTATTGGAATGGCTGTGACATTTACTGTTGACAGTTCTCTTTTCTTCACGTGGGATGATCTGTGTGGTTTGAGGACTAGGTTGATGTTTTGACTTGCTGTGTCCATTGTACTATATTTTCCCTCAATGAATTTTCCCAAACAAAGTACCACGATGAGCCAAAGCAGGAGGAAAAATACACCTAGACCAAACCAGAACTCTAACCAAGGGGAAATAAGGTAGATTTCCTTCAGTTGATGAAAGAGTTCCGTTGCTTTTTCTTTAAAAGTCTTTTTTGTTTCTGGCATCACTTCAGGGTCGTTTTGATCTTCAGAGAAGTTGTCGAAGTTGATGAAATAACCAGAGGCAGTTCTGTCAATTGTTGGGATTGTTCCTTCAATCTGTCTCTCGGTAGCATTTTCTGATGCCAAATTATTGTAGACTGGTGTTTCTTGACGAACTGTTTCAATCTGTGTCTCAAGAGGCACAAGTTCCATGGCATTATTGCATAGTCCTTGTCTGTGCACTGCAGGCTGATCGAATGTGATTAGTCTTTCAGTTTGAACCTCTTGGATTGTTGCAAGTTTGGGTATTCTGTTGTTTCTTGGGAGTCCACTGGGCCTACTGTTTATTATAGGCCACATGGTTGTGGTTTTACCAGGTCGATAGACACAACTCTGTTCTCCTTTTTACCAGCAAGGGGCGGTAGTACTACTGATCTTGTTCCGGTGACTGCCAAGACAGGTACTGCTTTTCTGTAAGAAGGCCCAAATTCCTTCTTCACCGCGATCTTTTCTCTGACTAGATCCCCAATCTTTGGAATCCTGACAGGCCTTGCTGGGGCTGTTGCTTGTGGTGCCTCGTCAGTGGTATCTGGCTGTTGCTTTAACTATATGTTGCTTAAGGATTTTCTTGTTTCATTCAGTTCCTGTAAAACAGCCAAACGATCTTTGATGTCAAAGTCTGTTTTCTTATCTTGTACCACTGATACCTGACTATTTAAGTCCTGAATTGTCATTCTAATTCAGAACAATAGTTCGTATGGGCTGAAACCTTTTAGAGATTTTCTTGGCAAATTGTTAAGACTGGACTGGACACTTATTAAATGTTTGACCCACCCAGCGCCTGAACCTAATGCCTTCGCTGTTATAGATCGCTTTATGTCTCGGTTTTTTCTTTCAACCACACTATTCCCTTCGGGGTGCGACGGACAAGAATACCGCAACCCAATTCCCATGCTGGCCATGGCCTCCCTATAAGCTCGAGAGCTAAAAGCAGGACCCTGGTCAGAATGGAACGTGGTAATTGCGTATGTGCCGATAAAGACTCGCAGATCTTTTATAACTGTTCTGGCGTCAGCCGAGCGCTGGAGCCACATCCATATGAACCTCGTACAGGAATCCACTGCTACCATGATTTATCTATAGTTGCCAGGTAAACACACGCAAATGGTTTATCCGAGATGAGAAGGGGTGTCTGCGCTGGTCGTTTTACTGTTGATACTTTTATCCTTTGGCATATTTCGCATTCTAATACATACTTTTTAGTTTGTATTCTGATGCGAGGCCACCAATATCTCTGTTTTAATAGTGATATTGTTGCGGAAACGCCAGCGTGTGCAGAGGCAAGCCCTTCGTGTGCCGCTTTGATTAGTCCTAACCTCTGTTCCATGTTTGGAATTACCCTATCCCCCACTCCAGGGATTCGAGCAAAAGGAACATTATTCGTATCTGTTGAATATAAGTACTTTTCTGGAAAGCCTTTTGGGAGTGTTTTCTTATCATTTTTTACTGACGTACTGACAGCTTGTAGAATATCGCTGTCTATTTTTGTTTGTGACCGAGTTATCGCAGCTACGGAAGCCGTTTGCACAGCTGCCTTCACGGGTTCATCAGCCAATGAATTCCCTGCAACGTGAGCGCCATCACGTTGATGACTCAGTGTGTGTATCACGTGAGACTTTTGTAGTTCTTTTTGTTCCCAAAGCATTTTATGCTTTATTGTGCCACCTTTTGTATCTTTAAAACCATTTTCCACCCAATTCTGCAAGTATTCATTATAAGATTGTACGCAATAAAAAGAATCGCACACTATTAGTGTGGGGAATTCGCGATCGGTATTTTCTAGCGCCATCTTAAATGCTACTAATTCAGCTCGTTGAGCCGAGCAATCTCCTAGAGGTTGTGTTTTGGTGACCATTGGTCGAAATTTACCTTTGTGCCAGCGACCTTTAACAATCGCGCACGCAGCACTATAAGCTTGTTTGCCCCCAACTGCGGGTTGTGCTGATCCGTCAGTATATATAATACTTCCGTACTCTTCGAGAGGCAGGATTTCAATTGGCAGAGGTTATTCAGATGAATTCATATTCATATTGTAAAAATTCTTGTGTCTTTAAATTAGGATCAAATTCGTAAACTTCGTCTGTTGCAGCAAGAGAATTAACCCACTGAATCCATCTCGGATGCAAAGCTTAAGCATTAGGAATGCTTGCTTTAGTTACCGCTACTAAAGTCGGTATAGGTGTTACGATTATTATTCGTTTGCCTTGTGCTAGTGGCCTTTCTTTTGCTACAGCAGTCTGAACCGCAGTTAGAATTTTCTCCGTTGAACTGAATTTTATTTCAGCCTTTGTGTACAAATGTGATTTGTAAGCTATTGGTACCTTTTCTCCCTCATTAGAGGTTAGGTACGTGAATCCGCATCTTCCTGGGATGACTCGGATTACAAGATCGCGTGTGTTGTCACGTGTATCTAATTTAGTTTTAGCTAACATGTCTGTTTGCAGTGATCTCAAAATTTCTGTGTGTTTTTGAGTCCAATTGATTTGTTTAAAATCAGGTTTAATTAGTTCGTAGAGAGGTTTAACCCTCTCTGCGTAATTTAGAATGTAAGTTCTTCCGAAATTCAGATAACCTAGAATGGATTGTAGCTTCTTCAGCGTTTTTGGAGCTTGGAGTACAGCACACTTTTCTAAGAAGTTGTCTGCTAGGCTTTTTCCTTCACTTGATAATTCGTACCCTAAGAATAGTACTGTCAGATGGGGAATTCGAGACTTTTTAACGTTGAATTTGTAACCCTCTGCTGCGAACCCAAGTATAATGTTGTTCACTCTTTTCAAGTGAGTATCCAAGTCGTCGTCTGTGAGATAGATATCATCTACGTAAGATAATGCCTCATCATCATATATTTGTAGTAACTCTGTTACCCTAGCTGAGAATAGTCCTGGGCTGTTCTTGAACCTCTGTGGGAGTCGACAGAATTTTTTCTGCGACCCAAATGCTGAGAAGGCGGTCAAATATCTGCTTTCTGGTGCAATGTTTTGACAAAAGAAACCATTAGATATGTCTAATGTCGTTTTATATTTTTTCCTAACTATGTTATTCATTAGGGCTGCACTCTGCGAGTTTTGTACTGCAAAAGTTTTACAACATGCATTAAGGTGTCTGTAGTCCAAAACTAGACGATATGAATTGTCTGGCTTGGAGACAGGAAACAAAGGATTGTTCATTTGAGAGGTGCATGTTTCAATCACCCCCTGGTATTCAAGTTGATCTAAGATCTCCCTGACTTGTTTTTTAGCTTCATGCTTAATGGGATACTGCCGTTGGGCAGTTGGTTCACTTTTTAACTGGATTTTGTGAGGAGGTGAGTCCTCATCCCATCCTACATGATTTTTATATAATGCCGGTGCCTGGGCTACTGTCCATTTCCTTGCATATGTATAATTTTTGTGAATCGGAATGTGATTCGAGAAGGCAGGCATAATCATTTCTTCGCCACGAGGGCACTTCCTGACAAACTCTGGGGGCCAATCTTTTTCAGCTAACAGAATATCATACCCTTTTGAGAGTTTATCCCAAAATAGACCCTTTATTTTCCTAGTCTTATCACCCTCTATACGCAATGTTATGTCGTATATTTTATGGGGCTCACTAAGTCTGGTGTCGGCAGTTTCAACCTGCATGTATTCATTTGTGTCCACTGTCTCCAGATGACTCATCAAGATCTTGCGGGCTATACTGATTTCTGCTGCACTGTCCAACATTGTCAATGCCCACTCCCCGTTTTTCAACGGTGTCCTCAGTATTCTCGGCATGGTTGATTACTCTAATACTGGCTACCTTCTTTTTTGGAAATTGAGATTTTTTACTCGGAGTAGGTTCCTTGTCTTTGGACTTGGTGTGCTCTCCTGGGTCTGACCGTCTTCTTCTTTCCGATTTCTACGAAAAAGATCGAGAGGGACATGTATCAATACTTTGATATCTATCAGGTTTTTTCAAATTATCCCTATTTTCAAGGTTATATCTTTTCTCAGAGGGCTCCCTTTTGGGAGACTGGTGTTCTCGAGTCGGAGTTCTTTCCCTCCGTCGAGGAGACCTTCCTCTGGACTGGAAAACTTTTTCCTTGGGAGTGGATTGTTTATTTCCATCCCAGCTCTTTTTAGGAGTGTTTGAATTATTTTTAATAAATAATTTTTCAGGATTTTCGAGCAGTTGGGGCTTTACTGGTTTCCCACCCAAGCTGTCTCTACCTAATTCTTCATAGCATTTTTCTATGATTCTGGCAAGCTCAACTGGCTGATCCGTTATATCTGTTTCCTTCAACTTCTGGCGGATCGCCACAGATGCTGCTTCTCCCTTTATGTTGGCTAATAATATAGCCGAGACCTGCTTGAAGTCTTTCAGTAATTTCATACCAAGATTTAAAGCTGGCTCTGGACCGTATTCATTTTAAATCTGTTTTTGCACTTCTGGTATTACCGCCATAGACGGAACACCGTGTGTTTTTGTGTAAATGGAAGCAAAGACTGTACCCCAAGTGTCGCAGTCCTCCACGTGTGGTGCGATTCCGAAAGGAAGGCAGATGGTCAAGATTCTGTGTTTCTCAATAGGGGTAGTATCCGGAAATACTGCCTCTATTTGAGTGATTTTCTGTGCTAACCAGAAAGGAATTTGTTCCCGTTTTACGGGTGTTTTACCAAGACATGACTGTATGTTCTGTGGTGTGATTTTATTAGTGTTCCCCTGATGAGGGGTCAGCTGTGATACATTAACAGCTGGCTGGACTGTTGCAGTCCGCATTAAATATTGGACTAATTGCCTATGTATTTTTATAAGTGTTTTTAGCTGTACTAACAGCTCTTCTCTAGACATTTTTGCAATGTCCGGATGTGGTGTGTAGCTGGCTAGAACCGGCCACGTTGCTCCTGGTCTACCTAGTGGACCGAGCCTGGTAATATGATTATTATGTTTTAGGGCGTCATTAAACCAGAGCAGGTGCTCTTGGAATTTTAGTGGGATTTCAGTCTCCTCGAAAGGAGCGTACTCTTCCGGAGGTTTCTCTATTTTGTAATAGTGAAACTCTTTTGTTCTAGCGTTTGCCGCTGGAAAGTTTATCCATGAATAGAATACCTCTGTCTGCCGATATTCGTGTGCCTCTATCACGAAAATTACTGTACCACCTTGTGGTGTCAGTCCGTTTTCAATAACTTTTAAAGTTATAGATTTTCTTAAGTGGACCGGGATGATTATTGCACCCGGTTCAGTAGTCCCGTCGGGACCCTGCTGAGTCGCATCTGCTGCGGCATCAGCTCCGTTGTTTTCTCCTGGCATTGTATAAATGCAAGGTTTGCAGAGTAGGTCTCCAAGGAGACAAAGATTAGGTGCACAATATTTTGGAACACTGTATCCTTCAACGTTGAATAAACCAGAGCTTTACATACTCTTCCTACTGAGTTCGGGCGGATTTTAACCTTTCACCCACTCCAGACGTCTATTGGAGTATTTACGGGAGAAAGAAGTCTGTGTGAAATATGCACGACTGAGTTACTCTAACGTCTTGCGTTAGTTTATCGCCTTACCAAACGTTGGGCGCCACATAGTGTAGTTCCTATTTTCCCAATAGGCCCTGCGCATTGGAATAACATAAACAGTAGTATCGACGTAGAAGTGCGGATCTTCCAGGCCTCTACTGACTATGCTAAACTTAATTGGGTTCGTTACCAACTAGCTCAGAGGTCACTGGAAACTTTCTTGACTGAAATAGGAAGTGATCAGCTTCCCTGGCACAGACAAGAAGGGATTCAGTTTTCCAACAACCGTGCAACATGACAACTTTGCTCCTCAGATCAAGAGTCAATCTCTAGGGTCGTGTGAAACAATAGACAGTTATTTTACTCAGTCAGGTTGGTGCAGTTTACTTTCACAATATGTAGAGAATAGAGAGACAGGCGTTTGTCAATAAAAGGTTAACATTTATTGAACAGTCTTTCTTCTCATACAAGAGAAATGAATTGCCACAATTGGAAGACTTGTTATTATAAAAAGTACGTACAGTAAGATAAGTATTGCAAAATAATACTGTAAAAGCATTGATATGGTTTCTTAGCCATACAATGGTTTAAAAGTAATAAAACATATATACATTCATATATACATTAGGCTAAAATACTCAACTGGTGCTTATAACTACGCCTACCCCAGTGTACCTGACCTAAGCCTAATACTTGGGAGGGGAGTAAGTAGCTTTAAGTTAAGTTGGTTTTGCCAAGGTTTGCTTCAAGAATTCTCTCTCAAGGGTTTAGTCAACACCATACCTCTGGAATAGAATAATGGAGGTCTGGTATCTCCCTCAGGGCTCGATATCCCAGTCACCCGCAAGGGTAGACCAGAAACACTGGACCTGGATTTCTCGGCAGGAGATAGGCAGCGTCTCTTCTTCAGCGCGTCGAGGAGGAGAAGGAGGGGGAACAGCAACCGCGGGCAGCTTGCATTTGCTGGGCTCTTGCAGGGGGACGGCTGTTCAGCTCCTAAGTTCACCACACCATCGTTCGCTAGTTAGCAGCGATAGCAGTAGCGATAGCAGCTATGATATCTTCAGCATAACAGCAGCTTCAGGCGACGGGCAACAGGGTTCTTGCTTAAGGCCATGTTGGTAGTATTTATACCTGAAAGGTGCCTTGTTTGACGTAAGTTTGCTGGACATAAGACGTCAATAAGATGTCACTATGAAGTGATCGTCTATCAGTGCTCATTAGAGTTCTATTACTAATCAAAACACAGCAAGCGGGGATTTCCAGGTTTGCTGAGTTTTTATCTTGTTGAAGAACTCAGAGTGTTAATCTAGGAATCTCAGATAGTGGCTTCTGCTCTGTCATTGCACTAATTGGTTGCAAAGGAAGTAGCAGAGAAAGCTATTCTGGAATGTGGCTCTGTTCGTGTGAGGCCAGAGATGAGTTACTGAATATTGCACTTGAAGGTTATGCCAATATAGGGAATAAATGGATTTATAGCCGAATAGGGGCATAAGGTCACAGTATCGATCAGGATCCTAGATAAGCACGCAACATTCTGTGATTTCGTGATTCGTGAATCGCGCGAAATCGTGGCAAAATCTGCAAATTCGCGAGCGGTACGAATTTTGCTCAGGAAGCACTTACAGGGTAACAGCAGGTGACCAAGTTGAAGCTAATTTCTTTGCAACCATTTACAAAATGGTTACAAAGAAATTAACTTCAACTTGGGCACCTGCTGTAACCCTGTAAGTGCTTTCTGAGAGGCACCTCCTTTCCTACTTGCAACTATTCTCTGACCCTGCTCTGACCCTCGAAGCAGGGTCAGAGAATAGTTACAAGTAGACAACAAGGCTCCTGCAGGAAGAACTTACAGATATAGATAAAGCAGGTGCCTGAGTCGAAGGTTAAATTCAGTAACTCCTTAATCAGCCTATAAAAATGTGTGTTTTGTCGAGGCTGGGCAGGTGTGTGTTCTCCCCATATCTACCGTCGAAAATTAGCTATGATGCTTGATGGAGGCCTTTGCATCATTGACTTTCACGAGCTCTGTCCCTGTGCAGTTCCTGTGACCACAAGCTTCTTTCTCCCCGGTTCTGCTGCTCTGTTCCGTGCCTGTCCTTTTATACACACAAGAGGCACGTAAACTCGCATAGAAGCCTGCTCGTTTGTTCCCCCCACACACACTAGTGGTGTCCACCGTCTTCCCGCCCTTTAGCCACTATGATGGACAGCTCACTCGAGGGACCCCGGCACCCTTCGGTGCGATGGTAAAGTTAATCAGCCCCCCAAAAATGTGCATTTTGTCCAGGCTGGGCAGGTGTGTGTTCTCCCCAAATCTACAGTCGAAAATTAGCTATGATGCTTGATGGAGGCCTTTGCATCCTTGACTTTCACAAGCTCTAGCCCCATGCAGTTCCTGTGACCACGAGCTTCTTTCTCCCCGGATCTGCTGCTCTTTTCGGTGCCTGTCCTTTTATACACACAAGAGGCATGTGAACTCGCATAGAAGCCCGCCCGTTTGCCCCCCCCACACACTAGTAGTGTGCACCGTCTTCCTGCCCTTTAGCCACTATGATGGACGGCTCACTCGAGGGACCCCGGCGCCCTTCAGCGCGATGGCAAAGTTAATCAGCTCAAAAAAAATGTGCACTTTGTCGAGGCTGGGCAGGTGTGTGTTCTCCCCATATCTACCATCGAAAATTAGCTATGATGCTTGATGGAGGCCTTTGCATCCTTGACTTTCACGAGCTCTATCCCCATGCAGTTCCTTTGACCACAAGCTTCTTTCTCCCCGGATCTGCTGCTCTGATCGGTGCCTGTCCTTTTATACATACAAGAGGCATGTGAACTCGCATAGAAGCCCGTCCGTTTCCCACACACACACTAGTGGTGTGCACCGTCTTCCCGCCCTTTAGCCACTATGATCGACATCTCACTCGAGGGACCCCGGCACCCTTCGGCACGATGGTAAAGTTAATCAGCCCCCAAAAAATGTGTGTTTTGTCCAGGCTGGCAGGTGTGTGTTCTCCCCATATCTACAGTTGAAAATTAGCTATGATGCTTGATGGAGGCCTTTGCATCCTTGACTTTCACGAGCTCTAGCCCCGTGCAGTTCCTGTGACTACGAGCTTCTTTCTCCCCGGATCTGCTGCTCTGATCGGTGCCTGTCCTTTTATAGACACAAGAGGCATGTGAACTAGCATAGAAGCCCGCCCGTTTGCCCCCCCCACACACACTAGTGGTGTGCACCGTCTTTCCGCCCTTTAGCCACTATGATGGACAGCTCACTCGAGGGACCCCGGCGCCCTTGTTGTGGGACTGACTTGGGGTTTGATGGAATGTTTAGTATGTAACCATGTCTGGAATGCTCTTATGTAATATGCTTGGAGTGTACGTCCCCGAGGATTTTATCAGCTGTGATTGTGGAGATCGAGATCCGAGGGAACGTACTGCTCCACGCTGTGGCTGAAGGACGTTTATCTTAAATAAAGAGGAAATTGGTTTTTAACCTACCTGTGTCTTCCTGGAGATTCCTCTTTTTACAGCCCTTCAGCGCGATGGCAAAGTTAATCAGCCCCAAAAAAATGTGCGTTTTGTCCAGGCTGGGCAGGTGTGTGTTCTCCCCATATCTACCGTCGAAAATTAGCTATGATGCTTGATGGAGGCCTTTGCATCCTTGACTTTCACGAGCTCTATCCCCGTGCAGTTCCTGTGACCACGAGCTTCTTTCTCCCCGGATCTGCTGCTCTGATCGGTGCCTGTCCTTTTATACACACAAGAGGCATGTGAACCAGCATAGAAGCCCGCCCGTTTTCCCCCCGCACACAAAATGGTGGTGTGCCCTTTAGCCTCTATGATGGACAGCTCACTCGAGGGACCCCGGCGCCCTTCAGCGCGATGGCAAAGTTAATCAGCCCCAAAAAAATGTGTGCTTTGTCGAGGCTGGGCAGGTGTGTGTTCTCCCCATATCTACCGTCGAAAATTAGTTATGATGCTTGATGGAGGCCTTTGAATCCTTGATTTTCACAAGCTCTATCCCCATGCAGTTCCTGTGACCAGAAGCTTCTTTCTCCTCATCTGCTGCTCTGATCGGTGCCACAAGAGGCATGTGAACTCGCATAGAAGCCCCCCGTTTGCCCCGCCACACACACACTAGCAATGGTGCAAAATAGCAAAAAAATCAGCAATTTTGCTGGGAAATCTGCGAATTCATGGATTTTTTTGTGTTTTTACACGAATTTGCGAATTGCTGATTTGCAAAATTCGCCCATACTTAGTTATTATTTAATCTTTGACACACTAAATGTAACTCAAGTCTACTCTGCTTTTTTTTACCTTGTTTAATTCAAGTTGTAGTTCAACTGCAGGGACCACTACGTTGCATTTTCCAATATGCAAAATGTCCTTGAACTCACTGTTTGCCAATATACCATGATGATGATGAGTGTTGATGATCAAAGTTAAATAATATATCTTTTTTCTTTACAGTCACTCACTGGGATGGATGGATCATCATCGTCGGTTTACCAAAGAACTATGGCCAATTCGTGAGTGGCAAACAGGTGAACCAGTTAACAACAACTACTACAGCAGAACTACATATCTATCTAGTCGTGGTATGGAGTGGTCGAGCCAGTGTAGTGTTGTTATGCCAGAGTCCAGACAGCAGTTCATGTAAAATTGCGGCTATGTGGCTTGCTGCATACAATTAGATAGGCTTTGTCTGTCTGTGTCAAAGAGGTATGCTACATCAGGTTGCTGCACTCAGTGGTGCCTGCCTTGACCGTCGCATGGCCCTGGCCCGCTGTGCGCTAATTACTATCCTTGAAAAGGAGACTCAGAGTACGCACTTTAGAAATGATGCTTGTATGTCATACTGTCGCCTCTGAAACTGAAAATGTTTTTTTTGCACTACACAGCGTACCTTATATTTTTTTCTCTGTGGTGTTTTAATATCACTTCTTGTTTTTCCATCAACAATTACAGGCCGGCTTTTACCCAGTGCAATGGGAAAAACAATTAAGTTAGGCTTACCATTAGCGATCCGCAATTCCACATCCGCCAGGCAGGCAGTGGACAGGTTATCTGGTCACCAAGATTGATCGACAGCGCGCCAAATGGAATGGTGGAGTACTGCGAATAAGAGGAATGGCTGGATGCATGCAACTTCCCAAATTCAACAGGACTACTACAACATATAGTTACAGTATCCTCTTCACTTCTCCTTATCTTTTAAATAATGTTATTGTTGTGAACTTCTATGAGTGTGTCTCTGTGCATTTGTTTGCTCTCTGCTTCAAATTCATCCCTCCAGCCATTGTTTAGCTTTTTCTTTGCTATTTTGAAAACTAATTTAATGTACTAATTGGATATTCCCTATGTGGGCAGATTGGCAAGTGAAATTGCGTAATTACTGCAGCCCTGTACTGTCACATTGTTTCTTCATAGTTAGTAAGTTGTAGAGAGTACTATTTAGTTTTCAGTAATCTAACCATCCATTTAGCAAACAACTTTATGCATGCAGTAGTGCATTCACTTCCTATATGTCCCTTTAAAAGATTTATGGATATCTTCGTATCCAAAGATTTGTTTATCTTCATTTGTTGTTTGTTCAAAAATCATTCAAATCCGAATTTCATATGCGCCATCGTGGATTGATCATCAACAATATCCTCCTCCTACACGTGACAAATCGAATGCTTAATTTTTACGCTGCTGTGTCCTTCGCCTTTAATACTATTTCTTATAGTAGTAGCCATACTCCACGCAACTAGTACTTATATTTAGAATACTTTAGCACTGCTTAGGCTACAATTTATGGCACTGTTCTCTACCGTACTAGCTATCATACTGTTCTAATGCTACGCTCAGGCCACTCAATGTTTCATTTCCTTTTTTTTCATATGATGCTACTGCCTACTACACTCATACATAATCAGGCCAAATGAGCACAACGTTGCAAACAAGTAAGCATAGTAGCAACGCCACTGAGCAGGCGAGCACCTGCAATCACAGAAGGTATAAACATTAATTTACCTGCAATGTATTCGAATCAGCAGCATTCTTGCTCTTCGGAAAAATCATATTAGCAATATATTAACACACAGCAGAAGAAAACAAAGTAGTTATTAAATAGCTACACACCAAGCCCAGGGATCTCCACGCCTAGCAGGTCGAGCAGGTCCTGCTCCCGGTCAAGGAGGTCCGCCCACCGGTGCGTCACCTGATGGTAGGTGCGCCGGACCCCTGACTCCCTAAACATGGCCCGGCACACCTTATCCCAGCGCTGGCGACGATCCCGGAGTCCATACCCTGCAAAGGGCCTACCGCCTGCTGCAACGGTCTTCGGGAGGTGGCGCTGAACATAAAAGATAAGTGTGGCCACCTCCACTGTGCTGAAAATCTCCCTGACCAATACATCCTCCCCCCTTAATCACCCGCAAGGGAGCCGCGTACGGGGTATGGGACCCTTCCCCTTGTTCTTCCCGGCTCCCTTTGCCATGGTCCTGGTCAGGAATGGAAAAAAATAGGAAAGAGAATAGGGAAAAAGTAAATAAAATAAAAGAGTTAAAAAATGTAGTTTTAAAGTAACCAAAAGTAGAAAAAAACACAAAATATAGATTTAGAAAAAGAGAGGGATAGATAATGAGTAAAAAAAAGTTTGAAGAAACAAAGGATTGCAAAGAATAAGGGAGAATTGAAAAAGCGTGCCCAGAACCATAGCAATGAATGAAAAACAAGATGGCTGTGCCCATTGGGACCGCGTGCATAAGTTTGCGCAATAATTCCCCTGCGAGCACGCAAAAACAGATGCAATGACGTAATTGCGCCCCGCACCTAGGAAATGCCCAACGCCAGCATGCAACTAGCGCCCAGAAACTGAATTACGCAACGCGAACACTGAAAACAGATGGCCACGCCCATGTACGACGGCATGGGTAACTTCGCCGTCGGCGCGCTGAAAAAACCCCACAAACACGCAAAAATACAAAAATCCGCAAATTCGCACACATTCGCGGATGTTGCGGACCGCAAATTCGCTTTCGCACAAATTTGCGTACCGCAAATTCACAAATTTCGCCCATACTTAGTATTTTTAGGGTTAAGGGGGTATTAAGCTTTTGGGTGCTGGAGATATTTTTAGGGTTCAGGTAGAGTTGAGGTTTTGTGGTGCAGGGGGAATTATTATGGTTCAGGGTGTGTTTGTGTTTTGGGGTGATGGTATTTTTTAGTGTTTAGGGGTATTTAGTTATTGGGGTACAGGGGCATTTTTAGGGTTTAGGGTGGGTTTGGGTTTTGGGGTGCAGGAGATTTTTTTAGGGTTCAAGGTGAGAATAGATTTTGGGGTACAGGAAGTTTTATTAGGGTCCAGGGAGGGTTTGGGTTTTGGGGTGCAAAGGTTTTTTTAGGGTTTAGGGGGTATTTAGGTTTTGGGGTACACGTGCATTTTTAGGGTTTAGGGTGGGTTTGGGTTTTAGGGTGCAGGAGATATTTTTTTTAAGTGTCAGGGTGGGTATAGATTTTGGGGTACAGGGAGTTTCATTAGGGTCCAGGGAGTAATTGGGTTTTGGGGTAATGGGATATTTTTAGGGTTTAGGGGATATTTAGTTTTTGGGGTACAGCGGCATCTTTAGGGTTGGTTTGGGTTTTGAGGTGCAGGATATACGTTTAGGGTTCATAGTGAGTTAACGTTGTGGGGTGCAGGGGGTAATTTTAGGGTTCAGGATGGTTTTGGGTTTTGGGGTCCTGAGTGATTTTTTAGGGTTTCGGGGTATTAAGGTTTTAGGGTACAGGGGCATTTTTAGGATTTCGGGGTACTAAGGTTTTGAGGTAAAGGAGGTATTTTTAAGGTTGAGGGTGGTTTTGGGGTACAGGGGCACTTTTAGGGTTTAGGGTGGGTTTGGGTTTTGGGGTGCTGTTTTCTTTTAGGGATCAGGGTGGGTTTAGGTTTTGGGGGTCAGGGGTATTTTTAGGGATTGGGGTGGGTTTAGGCTTTTGGGTGCAGGGGTATTTTTAGGGTTAAGGGTTTGTTTGGGTTTTGGGGTACAGGTGGATCTTAAGTGGTTTTAGGGTAAAGGAGTTTTTTAAGGCTAAAAGTGGGTTAGGATTTTGGCGTGCAGGGGTATTCTGGATGTTGAAGTCTTCATTTCGGATAGTACAATTCAAACAAAACTCCATCACAAGACTACTGCGGGTAACACGCTGCTACATGCTTCCAGCCATCACCCCAGACACCTAATCCACAGCATCCCCTATGAGGAAATGTTGCGAATTAAGAGGATATGTAGTAAGGAGGAAGATGTGAAGGAAGCACAGGCCATATGCCGTGCTCGTTTTCTCACTAGAGGTTACTCCGACAAGACCATTAAGGCAGCAATTCAGCGTACTAGCACAATGACTAGAGATGAGGCCCTCACTGTTAAAAAAGCGAGTCCAACACTAAATAGTGACCAACCGATTAGACTTATTTTAACTTACAACAAACAATATTTAGCAATATGTAACATCATGTCTAAACATTGGGCACTCATCAGGAATGATCCTGTCTTAAACATGGCAAATTGTGTATCTCCGACCATCACATACAGAAAAGGGACTTCTATGCATAACAGCCTTGTTAGTAGCAGCCCTGAAGTCTTGACTAGCACAAATTTGCTTAGTTCACGCAGAGGATTTTTTAAATGTACATCTTGTAAGGCTTGTAAATGTGGAACAAATACATCAACATACATGACACCTTTCAAAGACAAAGCTATTCCAATAACAAAGTATTTAACCTGCAAAACAGAGTATGCCATATATGTGCTGGAGTGCCCTTGTGGACTGAGATATGTAGGGAGTACAAAACTGCAGGTCCACAAAAGGGTGCTCCAGCACATGAGAGCCATTACCAACTGCGACGAGACATATCCAGTCGCCAGACACTTTAATGACTGTCATCAGCAAGATCTTAAACATTTCACGTTCATTGTGATAGATGGAGTCATGCCTCTCCGAAGAGGAGGCAATAGAGAAGCTATTCTTCGTAAACTGGAAACCAAATATATTTTAAACGTTGATAGTAGATATCCAACAGGACAACATTCTAGTGAAGATTTTTTTACGTGTCTATAAATATGGTTTTACCCGTATTATTGCTACTAAATGAATCCTGTGTCGAAAAAGTGTCATTTACATTTTTGGAATATCATGATTAGCTGCTATATTGTTATTTTAACAATTTCTCTCCATTTAAATATTGTCTTTATTTATTATGTAATATTATGTATTTTATGCACATAATTGTATGTTTGCACAGATCGTTAAGCACTGTATGTTTGCACTTTTTGCACTATATAATGTCATCTATTCATTGCCCACTTGGGCTTAAATGCCATTTGTAAATAGCGTATTTTTACATCTTTTACCTGAATAGACTAAATATTTTATTCATGTCTGGGTAATACTGAGCCAAATTTACAATTGATTGAATCATTACACATGACATACAACAACATGAGTACATCATGTATATATTGTAGATTATGTTCAATAAGCTAGCATGATGATATTTCCCAGCTTCAACGATTACAAAAGCAAGATTGAGATGGGTTTGGTAAATGGTACTTCCTTTTCAACTAAATACAGTTTTTAAGAAAAATTATGTGATGATATATACACAAAATACGCAGACTCTTCTATGTCTATGATGACGCACAGAACGTAACTTGCCCGAAACGCGTCATGTCGGAGGTGCAGGGTCGACTGAAGATCGCTCGAACAGGTGTGTTCTTCACCTACAATTGTTGTAACTCCAATAGGCACGTAGATAATCTCGCCACACTGATTCTTGGACGCTCACGTAGCGCATGTTCGCGACGTAGTCACCATAGCTTCAATCACGAGATGAGACTTTAGCCACAGATCAATTAGCGTGACAAATCGTTTTTTAAGTTTACCCGATTGCATGGTCGTAATAACATGAACTTCACATGACTCATCACCACTGCTCCACCCTTGGAAGCGACACAATTAGCCACAACCACGACAGCGTCGAAAAGCTCACGGTGTAAGAAGTCGAGTCGGTTTTAGCTTAAATCCTTCTTTGCACCCTCTCGGAAAGCATGAGATTGTAACACTGGAATACTTGAGAATGAAGTCAACATGAACACCTTGGCATGACACAAATGAATACTATGTGCATTGTACCTGAAACAAGTGCTGTATTTAAGCAGAATTTCCTTTCTTTTCTTTTCTCCCATTCCTGCAAATTTTCATTTCTAACAGGTTCTCAAAAAGCACATACAGGCAATATATTGTTAAAGTCCTGATGATGATCCCAGTTCACTATGAGCCGGGGATCGAAACGCCGTCGACACTTTCTCAGTTCTGTAACTTTTCCATTGTGTTAATATTGTTACAGGAACTGTTTGTCTGAACTTGCCTTGCAAATATGCTAATGATGCAAGGGACAATTGGCTCCCATGTTCTTTTTGCCTGATATTCTTTACCCTCTTTTCTTTGCTTACCTTCTCACCCTCGAACTCTTTTCGAGTGTACTTTGGATAGGTACAGGCTTGTACCCTATCAACTTTCGCATTAGACCTCTATGATGGTCTTTTTTATACTTGAAATAAAATGTCAGGCCCGGCTGGGCACTGAAAAAACTGACTAATATAGTACTGATTGGAGTCTATATTTTCATTTGTCTTTGTGAAAAACGTAATCCTATGGACCATTGTTCTCCTTAATAGTTGATTGCCCAAGGTCCCTAGGTACTTATTGGGTCCCCCTTGTTTTTGAAAAATGAACTTTTAGAAAGTTAGCATTTGCTTGCCTAACCATTTCAGCCCTTCTCTGCTAGGATGTGTATCAGCTGTCTGGGTTGTGTGAGTGACAGGGCTGGGGTTTGACAGGTGGTGAACAAGGATTACACCTAGGTGGGTAGTGGGAGTGCCCCTGGACTCTGATTAGAGCTGTGCTCTGCCACAACAATGCTGGCTCCACCTCCTGGGGAGCGACTGATGACTCAGCCCGACACCTGGCCCAGGAAGAGGGAAGCCTGTCAACAAAGTACTCCTGGCTGCCCTTGTCCCCACACTGCCGGCTCCACCTCCTGTGGATTGTCTGATGTCCCTGCCCCTCACACTGAAAGGAAAAGCCAGGAACAGCACAACAGAGTGCTTCAAAACTGAAGTGGGCTATGCAAAGGCCCCCCTGGCCTGAAAGAACAAAGGAAACTGAGTATAAGTATAGAAGCCCTGCTACCAAGAAATCAGATCTAGTTTTACCACAATGAACCTCTGCCCAGCTAGAAGGAAAAAGAAGGAGCTGGAAGGACTGGCCTGCAGTTTGCCTTGCTGAGGAAGGAGAGGAAAAGACCAGAGAAGGACTTTGCTGACTTGGGCTCTAAACTGACTCCAAAAGCTTGACTGAGCTTGCCCCCTGAACGGAACCCCAGGACCAGTGGGTTTCATGTGTCTTCGCTCGTCTTGTGGATTAAGCCTTGTGTTCTTCCCGCCGGAGCTGGGACTGCACACCCTCGCCCCCTCCTAGGGCCGTGGCACTCAGGAGCTGACCTGCCTTCCACCCACTGAGAGCCCGCTCGTGTAGAGCCGCTCTCTGTCACTCGGGTCAGGCCGCCTGCTCCTCTGCCACCCCGCCTGCTACTGGAGTGCGCCCGAGTGCTCTTTCCCACCTCCCGCCGGAATCCCTCTTGTGAGCGCGATCTACGCCTGGGCGGCCGTCCATATCCCTGGACGTCCCCGGCAGCTCCGCTTTGCCTCCAAGTAAGTGATACAAGCCGCGCCGCCCTCTGAGTTGACCCCCAGTACAGTCCGTACTGGAGGTCGTGGGCTGCCCCTGCCTGTTTGAACCCGCCCGCTGATCGGAAAGATCCAGACATATGCTGGTGAACGAGTCGCACTGACAGCGTACTACCCGACCCCTAACCAAGAGGACATCGGAAGACTGGGCGTCGTTCCCCCAAGGTACTGCACACTTCACGCTTGCTACAACGGGCTCGGGGACCGCAAAGTTCTTTATTCCCCGCCTACAGTGAAGTGTGCGTAGCATACATCTGCCTGGGCGCATTGAACTGCCCACTGTGTTTTTAAAGTATGGACTTAAAGCGATGCGTACTGAGGGGAAGAAGCTGTACGCTGCGCACCACAGAACTGAACTGTGCGCTTGTTATTTAAATTGAACCGAACGCTTCGCCTTCTGAATTCAACCTGTGCCCTGCGCAACTGCTTGTGTACACACCCAGTGCCACGATACCCGTCCCCAGTGGGGAAGGCATCCTGGTAACAGCCAGCGACACAAAGGACAAAGAAGTGCTAGACGGCTGATGCAGCAGCACCAGCAGGTACAAGTACTACATTGCCTCCACTAGGCTTGGTCGGGATGCGCTCCGGGAGGGAACATCTGGGGCGGCATTTGTCTAAAGAGACTAAGGAAAAGTTCTGGAAGGGGGCATATGTTAGCATTTTTTCCCTCCTGATAGATGAGGCAGAAAGGGAAGAGGCATGGAAGAACAAGGAATGGGCACATCACAAAGAGTGGTCAAACATAATTCTGAAATACAGGGTAGAGGAGAACCTGGCCAATTGGATACTGGGTTTCACCATATACATGGCTGTCATGTTGGAACGTTTCCTGGAGGTAGGGACGCAACAAAGGGGGGTGATGGGTGAAAGGAATATGATAAAGATTTTAGGAGGGCTAAGACGCAGG
This sequence comes from Lissotriton vulgaris, assembly GCF_964263255.1. Classification (NCBI taxonomy): domain Eukaryota; kingdom Metazoa; phylum Chordata; class Amphibia; order Caudata; family Salamandridae; genus Lissotriton; species Lissotriton vulgaris. Next base: position 1,774,509,948 of record NC_141687.1, read on the forward strand.
ATCCATCATTAAGATGGAACCAGACTGATATGTTTATTTGAAACATTTGGTCCAAGGCACAACAGACAACCAGCGGGGGCAGACACGGGACAGCCCTTTAAGGCAGGCCCTGCCTGTAACACGGGGGGGATCACAGGGAAAACAGAGGGCATGGGTAGAAAATGTGCCTGTTTTGATTATAACAAAAGAACCTGCAGTAGAGCGCCCGCGTCATGTAGGTTCAAGCCTTCCTGTGGTTTCTGTGGTAACGCATCGCACCCCGAGTCCAGGTGTCACAAAAAGTGCAGAGAAAAAGGGGGCAAAAAGCAAGAATAGTGGGGAACATTTAGGAAAGGCTATATCCCTGGTTAACGTCAGAGCTATGATCCCCTGGTTAGAGTTGTACAATTGCCCTGAAGCAACCAGGACGATCAGGGAAGTGTTTGTTGAAGGTTTCAGGATACCAGTGCAGGGCTACTATGGGGTGGCACACTGCAGTAACCAGCTCTCGGTTAGGTCCAATGAAGGAATTGCAGCAGCAAAGATTCAGAAGGAAGTAAGCCTGGGTAGGGTGGTAGGCCCTTTTGAAGACGTCCCATTGGAGGATTTTATATGCTCACCTATGGGGGTGGTTCCTAAGAAAGTGATGGGCGAATTCAGATTAATCTACAATCTTTCAGCACCAAGGGGCAATTCTATGAACTATGCTATTTCAGACACACTGTGTAGTATAAAATATGCATCTTTTGACCAGGCAGTAGACATGATCAGGTTGTTAGGTCAGGGAACTTTACTGGCAAAATCTGACATTGAGTCCGCTTTTAGATTACAGCCTGTGCACCCTTCAGATTTTCACTTGCTGGGCCTCCAATTCCAGGGGAAGTACTTCGCGAACAAATGTATGCCAATGGGTTGCTCAGCGTCCTGTGCCTACTTCAGAAAATTTAGCTCTTTTCTAGAGAGGGCCTTCAGGGGGGAATCGGGGCAGCAGTGGGTACTGCAGTACCTCGACAATTTTCGTTTTCTAGGTGCACCAGTTTCAGGGGAATGCGGGCAGCTCTGTCAAGGTTTTGTACCCTTATGCAAGATTTCGGTGTGCCTATGGCACCCGGTAAGACAGTGGGTCCGAGCACACCTATTGAATTCAGGGGGAATGAACTAGATTCTGTGGAAGGCGTGTCTAGATTACCAACAGACAAGGTTAAGGATTTCAGGGTGGTGCTGCCTTAACAAGGAAAAGGTTACACTGCATCAGTTCAGCAGGTAGTAGGTCATTTGAATTTTGCACTACGCATAATCCCAATGGCACACCCATTTTCCCTGCACCATCCCACAGGCCATGTCAGGCCTCAGAGAGAAGCACCATCACACCAAGCTGTCCAGCGAAGTCAGACTAGACATGCTGATTTGGAAAGCATTCCTGCGTGACTTTATTGGGTGAGTGGTGTGGCCTAGCCCGCTCAGGTTTAGTCCGGAGCTGGGCCTTATGACCGACAGAGCTGGTAGCGAAGGTTTTGGGGCCATTCTGGGCTGCGTGTGGGTGGCACAGCGATGGCCAGATTGGTGGAGAACTCTGGGCTCACAAGTAACATAAGCTTCCTAGAGCTTCTTCCAGTCCTGGTGGCACTGTCAGTATGGGCTGAGGGTCTGAGGAACCAGTCTGTAATATTCTGGTCTGACAACATGGCTGTAATAGAATGCATTTATAGCCAAACTGCTAAGTGCAGCATGATGCTGCATTTGTTGAAAGTGCTCGTGTTACAATGAATGAAATTGAATGTCCTTTTTAAAGCTAAACACTTGGCAGTTATTTGGAACCATGCAGCTGATGCATTGTCTCATTTTAAAATGCAGGCATTCGGGTCACACATCCAGGAGGCAGCGAAGCACCCAAAACCTTTCCCAGAACAGCTTTGGCAGCTTGGTGCCCCAAGTATCGAACCTTGTGGCAGCGAGCCTAGCGCCCAGAATCAGGAGTGCTTATGAAGGGGGGTTTGGGTCTTTTTGTCTTTTCTTGGAGGAAAAGTGGGAACACAGGTGGCATGACCCTGAGTCAGCGGTGGCAAATCTTGCTTTCATGAGGGAACAGGGATGCACAGTAGCAGGGGCAAGGAGACATATCACAGCATTATCATGTTTTGCCAAAATAAGGGGAAGAGGGGATCCCACGAGGAACTTCGTGGCGCGTCGGGCGCTGAAAGAATGGCAGCGCTTGCAGGTAGGACAGCCAGATGTCAGGAGACCCATAGGACTGGAAACGTTAGGAAAACTACTGGGGGCCCTGAAGCGGTTGTGTGTTTCCCCAGAAGAGGTGGCCCTGTTTCAGGCAGCATTCAGCCTTGCATTCTCCAGTGCATTTAAGGTAGGAGAACTAGTGCCAAAGAACAAGAAGGATTGGCTGGGTGGCCTACAGATGGGACACGTGAACTTACGGAGGGATTCTGTGCTGATCTCCATACAGAAGTCCAAGACTGATCAGGAAGGAAGGGAGGAGAGCATAGTTCTACACAGGGCAGGGAACAATTCATGTTGCCCCGTGTCCAGGCTGGAGGCCCTTATGGAGCAATGTGCGCCAGTCACAAGAGGGTCTCACTTGATACATAGGGAGTAGGGACGGGTCACCCCTCACTATATTCCGGTTCAAGAGAGTCATGATTCTGGCCTTGCAGATTGCTGGGCTAGACACTGCTGAATTCGGGACTCACTCTTTTAGGATAGGGGCAGCCACCGAAGCGGCAGCAAAAGGGCTTGGGGATAAACAACTCAAGAGGATTGGTAGGTAGCTGCACATGCTCTAGCTGGTATGACTGTTTGTCTTACATAAAAATTGCGTCTTTCCTTCATTCTGTGACTCAGAGAGGAGGGTGTGGTCCACTATCAGATAGTGCTATGTGCAGTTTGTTATGCGTCCAGCTTGCTGGCATAGTAATGCATTTAAGTAAGCTCACTTTTTCCACATTACTTGCAGTTTCTTCATTCTGTGACTCAGGGGAAAAGCCTGCATTTGTCCGCACTCAAAAGCCACAGCACCAACTGGATGAAGGTCGGACGACAAACTTCAAGCAAACAGCAGAGGTGAAGGTGCAAGTTCACCCTTTGCCCCAGGAATATCAAGATATTTGGGTTGTGGGCCATTCATATGTCCGCCGTTTAAAATCTTTCTTTTCAGGGACCTGCATGGCTAGAGCTCAGAGCTGGGGACTAGGATATCATTTTTTGGACAGGGTGGCTTGTGCGTCGTTCAATTCAGGGAGCTGGTGTACCGACTGGGCCAGAGGGTGCTAGTGGAAGATCTGCTCACAGAAATGGGGTGGTTGGCGAAGCAGTGTCCTCAGTCGATAATCGCATGGTCTCACATTAGCCCTAGGTTCTAGTGGAGTGGGAGCAAGTCAGTAAGAGCATTGAATCACGTGGTAAAGCGGATCAACAACAAATTTGATAAGCTATTTAGGACCCCTAGATTGAGGTCAATAGGACACAGATACATCAGGGGGGAACCGTTTTTTCTTCAGGGCGGGGTGCACCTCTAACACAGAGGGAATCAGGCTTTCATGGAGGAAATCCTAGCTTGGGTGTAGAGTATGGGGTGCAGTACATGACCTTTCTAGTGGGTGAGTGGGAGGCCAGATAGTCCGGCAACTATGCTGGCCTGTGGCAGTAAGGTCATGATTGATAAGCATCATCTTCGGTCCTTAGAGGTCAGCACCATGTAACTCTAGGGGCAGTCACAGCTGGTAAGTAGGCTGTCGGGGTGCGGGGGCCGGGGGAGTCATCCTTCCCAGTGGCCATGCGCATCAAGGCCCCAGTATGCAGAATTCTGCAGCCCCCATAATGGAGTTTAATGAACAGGGCGTCGGGGGGACCCGGGGGAAAGTATCAGTCCGATAAGCTGTACGGCCTGCGCAACCTTACTCCGGTAGTAGTTTTGGTACTGCACTGGGGTCAGGGGAGCTGCCAGCCATTGACCTTGCCGCAGGATCTAGATGGGACACGCAGAAAGTAAATATATGCATTGTTAGATTTACGGTAGGAGTGTCTTGTGTATTAGACTGTGTTAAGGTTAGCCCTGTAACAACATTTGTCTATCAACGTATCTGTACTTTCTGCGTAATTCTTTGTACATAATGTTTTTAAGATGTTAATTTTCATAAATACGGCCAGGGGGGTTACACCCCCCAATACAAAAATATAATATTTGGTGTGGTTTCAATCCTGTAGCCAGGGGAAGGGAGGTGCCATCCATTCCCCATAATCTTTATAGTCCAGAAGTGGAGTAGGGGACCTAGGTAAGTACCAGACCATATGGTTCTGTGCTCTGTGACTGCTATCCCACCTTTCAACTCACCACAGGAAGCTGACAATCCAGGGCATATGAATGACCTCATTTTCTTTGGTAAACACAATTTTGCAATCATTCAAGTAAATGTTAAAGTGTAGTAGATTCTTGGAAGGGAACAGTATGTGGGTTTCCAAAACAATGTCTCCCCAAATGCTGCCTGCAAAGCATGGTTTGATTTGTGGTCAAAGCTCATGTAAGCATCTGCTTCAGGGCCTTCTCTCTGTATTTCTTCGGAAGTATTTGGAGCTTTTACAGGCCTGTTGGGTCCATGGCCCTCTTCTCAAAATGATGAATGTCAAATTTGTGGCAGAGCTGGGATCACAGCTTCTAGGCTTATTGTGGCAAAATGAGAGGTAGGTTATGTGGTCATGTAAGGGCCACATCATGCTTGGCGACCAGCATCTCTCTGTGCAGCAGGCAACAAGCATGGAAGTGTGCCCATCACCTAAGAAATCATCTTTTATACAGCGCCCATGCTAACGCACTAAACCTTCACTGTAGCCCTGACAGAGCAACATGGAAGCACAGAGCAGTACCATGAGGCCTATGTCCAGAGTACAGCTGTTTCTGAAGCAATTGTGCTGTCTAAATCACACATTCTACCTTGGTAAGCAATGATGGCTTTAGGCCGGCATCACAGGTGCAGCCGCACCTGCCGCTGAAATGAGGGTTGGGGTGCTGTCTACAAAAAACGTATGACTTAAAAGCACATCCTGCAGAGATCCTTGTGCGTCCAGCAGTTTTCAGGCAAGAATAAAACTGTGATTAATAACTCTAGTGATTACTATTCCTGCTGGAGAGAACTCAGAGTTTTATCTAATGGCAGTATTGACTCATCCACATAGAGCGCAAAGGGTTAATGTGCCTGTTGCAAAAAACATATACCATGCAGATCACACAAATGAGTGTAAGTGAACTATGTAACACTATAAAACAAGCATTGCTACGCAATAGGTCTTGCATTTACACAAATCTGAGCTACTGACGTTTAAAATGACTGCCTTTTTTTTTAAACATAAATAAAAGGTATTGTCATTTACAATGCCAAAAGCTTAAACTTGAGTAAATGCGAGACCTATTGCATTGCAAATGCTTGTTTAACTAGTAGTTGCACCTGAAGAGTGGTGGAGAAAGGGGGCTGGGCCTCTGACCAGCACTCAGGATTCCCATGGTGTAGGACTTACAGGAAGGTTTCTTGGCCCCCAAAGTCCCTCTGGAGTAAAGTGGACCTCATCCCCCAACCAGTAGTGCACCACAAGCCGCGTTTGCTGAGGCCATGTCCCCTTTCTTCACAACTCTGCAAAAACACCTCTTGGTGCACTACTGGTAGGGGAATGAAGTCCCCTTAGCTATTGAGGGCCCTTGGGGGCTAAATACCCCTCCTGTTACCTCCAGCAAGTCCCACACAGTGGGTTTGCAAATAGGTTTTCGGTGCCCACACTCCCTTTCTCCACCACTCTGCAGATCCACCTGCGGGTGCACTCTTAGTTGGGGCTAAAGCCCCCTTGGCTCTTGAGGGTTTAAGGGTGCCAACTAGCCAGCCCTTTTACCTCCAGTAAGATTCAAACAGGTTGATTGCTGAGAAGTCGACAGAGGCCATGCCCACTTTCTCCACCACTCTGAAAGCCCGCCTCGTGGTGCACTACTCATTGGGGGAAGACGTCCACTTTAGTCCTGAGCCCTCAGGGTGCAAGGGGACCTCATCTCCGGCATTGCGCTGAGAGGCACGTTTGCAGAGTGGTGGGGAAAGGGAGCAAGGCCTCTGACCACCTCTCAGCAGTCCCACTGTGTGGAGCTTACTGGAAGTCACAGGAGGTCTTGTTGGCCCCTACAGACCCTCTGCAGCCATGGGGACTTCATCCCCCAACCAGGAGCATGCCAGGAGGTGTGTTTGCAGAGTAGAGGAGAAAGGGGGCAGGACCTGCTGTGAGTTGCCAGCTTTTTTTGTTTATTTGTTTTTTTAGGAAGGAGGGCCGCATGGCCACCCTTCCCTGAACCATTTTGGGCCCCTCGGGGCACTTCCCCGGGGCCTGACCCTTATATAAAAAAATCATGAAACAAAGCGGAGGGGGCCTTCATTTTTATTTTTTCAATAATTGAAAGGCGGGGGGCAGAGCGGCCTCCCTCTCGGGACATTTTCAGCACAAGGGGACTCCATCCTCAGGGGCCTGCCCCTTATTTTTATTCTTTTGGGGTTTTTTCATAAAGGAGGGGGACTACACGGCCATCGTCCTGAAGCTGATTTTGACCCCCAGAGACCCCATCCCCAGGATCCAGGCCTTAATATATATTTATTTAAAGGAGAGTGGGCCCTTCCCACCGCCAATTTCAGTCCAGTGGATCCCATCCCCCTGGTGCCTAGCAGTTTGTTTTGGAAAGCCTGAAGTCCCTGTGGTCCCTGGAGCCCGCATTGCTTTGAGACCCAGCTGAAAATGCAGCTTTCAGGGAACGGCTGAACATGCAACTCCCTGGATCTCAAAGCAATGTCGGTTTCCCTGCTTGATTGACAGTGGGCAGGGAAACAGACATGCTCTTCTTTCAGCAAAAGCAAAATAATTTTTTCTGCTCTCGCTTGATGAAAGCAGAACACTTTTTTGCTCTGGCATGGCAGGAGCACAAAGAAAGCTGCAATGACCTGGGAGGTGGTGGTCCCATGGGCCATCTAGGGATCCAGAAGGGAGGTATGTAGCCCCCTCCTTCCTTGACTGGGGGCCTGCCCTAGGGAAAGGCTATCTCCAGGGCACAGAATGGCCCAGAAAGGGGGCCACTTGGCCCCCTCCCATTTTAGAGTTTGGCATCTGGGAGGTGGTTGTCCCTGGGCCCTCGGGGGATCCTTGTGACCCTCCTCAACCCAAACATAAAGAGCCCCAGTGAGGTGGTGATCTCCTGGGCAGGAGGTCATCAAAGCCCCCCATATTATTCTAATTAGCCTCAGAGAGGTGGTGTTCCCCGAGGCAGGGTGTGGCCCCTAGGCCCCTCCATATTATTGAAATTAGCGCTGGGGAGGTGGCGGTCCCAGGAGCCTGGGGGCCACAAGACCCCCCTTAATGTTTTAATTAGCCCCGTGGAGATGACGGTCTTCAGGGCTTTGATAACCCCTAGGAGGATGGCCTGGTGTACCCCCTCCTATATTTACCATATGCCCCCGCCACCTGGCCCACAAATTTGCCAGAGATTTGCAGACCCACCCGCGAGTCTGCATTATAATTTAAGTAAAACACTTTTTGACCCCCACCATATCTGGGGGGTGCAGGGTATTTCTACCCTGCCTCATTTTCTTTATTTGTTACTTTTGAGTCCCATGATGGCTGCCAACATTTTCTGGTTGAAGTGTTGGCAGCCAATCAAATATGAGTAGGATCCGCAGGTCTACTGCAAGGATTCGCATCCCCAGATAACTATATTTTTTTAAGCTGTTATATCTCAAAAACTACTGAACGAAATTACACCAAATCACAAAAAGCACGCTTTCTGGACCAACATCTAGCTTTCTGCCAAATTATGATGTCATTTCATTCAGCAGTCTGGGCTGTAGTCATATTAAAATTATGAAAAATTCCCGTAGACTTAACATGGGAAAAACGCGTTTTGGGACCTCCCCTTTTTCCTCTACCCCTGGTTGACGGATCACAATGAAACTTTCAACACAGCACCTGAACCTAAAAAGGTCATGTTTTGAGAAAGTTTTGTGGAGTTTCATCAAGCATTAACAAACAAAAAACGATTTTCCTATGGAATCTTTGGTCCACATTATAACTACCTACTGTCGACTACCAGTAGGTTTTAAATATATAGTGAAGTGTAGTGATTGAAGTGAAGTTTCTGTTTATTTTTATTTTCATAGAAAAATTAAGGTGTGTATGTTTAAAGACATTTAAAATATACAACACCGCAACATTAGTATGTATGGTGTGTTTCACAGGCTTTTTTTGGGTGAGAATACCAATATATATCTGTATTTAAAAATCTCAATTTAAATCTACCAAATGTAAATTATGTAAATTAAAAAAGAAAACGTATTTATTAAAATATGTATATATTTACATAAAGAGAATATATATTTATATATATATATATATATACACATATATCTATATTTACAAATATATATATATATTTATAAATATGCATACATAGATATATATATATGATTTATTAAATATATTTTCTCTTTTAATTAATATATTTTACATTTGGTAGATTTAAAATGAGATTTTTAGATACAGATATATATTGCATTACACACCAAAAAAAGCCTGTCAAACGCACAACACATATTAATGTTGTGGTGTTGTATATTTTAAATGTGTTTAAACATACACCCCATAATTCTTCTATGAAAATAAACAGAAACTTCACTTCAATCACTACACTTCACTCAGGAACTAAAAGGAGCATTCCAGCCTGTGTTTAAATAAAAAGGTACTCATCATTTATTTTTTACTCAAAACATGTACCTGTTCCTCTGGTAATCATTGTAGATAATGGGGTAACCCAAAGAAGCCAAGACGGACCTGGGAACAATACGGGAATATAAAGGTAGTCTGTGACCAATTAAATATGAATTGAATTCAATTGTAAACAGTCTGTGTTGTGTAGAAAACTACGACACTAATAATCAATATCACAATGACCTTACTCATGCATGCAAACAAAACCTATTTATGAATACATGTAATGAGAATCCACACAGATAATAGCGCCGAACACAATGGAATTATTCTCAAAGCATTTTATTAGTTGATAAGAACAACAATTCAATCACTAAATTTGCAATAGGTTGCGCGCAGGAAAGGAGAAGGGTAAGGGAGTGGTGGTGATGGGTGGTGGGAGTGCAAATCACAGAATTAAAGATAACATAAGGTCATTGTGATATTGATTATCAGTATTGTGGTTTTCTAAACAACACAGACTGTTTACAATTGAATTCAATTCATATTTAATTGGTCATGGACTGTTCCTCTGGTAAGCCATACAGCTTGCTGTAGCGGGACTCAGAATAGGACCTCATGTGCCAGTACCTCCAACTCATAAGGTGAGAAGTTTTGGGCCCGGTCTCCTGCTTCTCCACTCATTGTAGCTCCCAGAGGCAGGAAAAAGCAGCAACAGTTAAAGAGGTGTTCTTGGTATTACTGTTAGGAGGCAAGTGAGCTTCCTTTTTTTTATCGCTGTGTACATGTACACAATGTGCAAGACAGTCAAAGTAAACAGACACATCCATTGGCTGTCATACGCTGCTTTCACACGTTAGCCTATGGCTGTGTCTGTCATGGAGTTTCACACCCATTACCCTGTTAATTTCCACCAACTTCTGTCTACTAGCAAATGTCTTGACAGTGAGGTCAGGCTTTTTATTTATTTATTTATTTATTTATGTGCTTCTATAGCGCCTGACTAGATCCCCGAAAGGATATCTCTGCGCTTATGATGGAACAATTACATTTGACCTGTGCCTGATCATAAACAGAAATAGTAAATCATAAACTGATTAGTTGGAAGAGAAAAGGTGAGTCTTAAGGTTTTTGCGAAAGGATAAATGGTTGGTAATGAGTTTCAGTTGAATGGGAAGGGAGTTCCAAAGGACAGGTCCTGTATGTGCCAAAGCACGACCTCCCTGGCGAGATTTTTTTATTTTTGGGACCTGTAAAAGGTGAAGATTACTTGATCGAAGTGATCGGCCTGGTACATAGGGTAGAAAAGCTTTAGTCAAATATTTGGGGCCCTTTCCTATCAGACACCTATGAATGGTACACAGAATTTTAAACTTTGTGCGTTGCCGCACTGGTAACCAGTGAAGTTTGGCTAGTAGGGGGCGGGAGGGAGTTCTAGATGGTACATTAAGAACTAACCTCGCCGCCGTATTTTGGACTACTTGTAGTTTGTTTAATTGGCCTTCATTAGTTGACAAAAGAAGGCCATTACAGTAGTCCAATCTACTGATCACTAGTGCCTGGACTAAAGTTTTCCTGTGACCATCGGGTATATAGGGGAACACCCTTTTCAAAAGTCCGATGGCTCTGAAGCAGGTGCCTGCAACTTGGTTGACATGATGTTTAAAAGTCAAGGCTTGATCGAATAGCACCCCCAAGTTTTTGACAGTCTGCTTTGGGACATGAACTTGTCCTAATTCTGTGGGCCATCACTCCCCAGACCATAGTGTTGCTGCCTCCCCGAACAATAAAACCTGTTTTGCCCACATTGCATTGTAGGCAATTCTCAGCCATCCAACATGACACAGCCCTCATGCCTTCTGCAAAAGATTTTTGCAGAGCAGGTGAGAAGGTTTTAAAGGGGAACAGCAGCTGGGTGTCATCAGCGTAGGATATCGGGGTAAACCCAAATGGCCTCACTAAGTCGGCCAGGGGGGCCACATACACATTAAATAATGTGGGGCTAAGGCATGAGCCTTGGGGCACACCCCTGGTGAGCTCCCTAGAGATGGATTTATGGGAGCCCAGCCTGACTTCTTGAGAGCGGCAGGAAAGGAAGCTTTCTACCCAAGACAGGGCCGTTCCTCCCAGCCCTACACCCCTCAGACGACCGAGAAGCACTTCATGAGACACCGTATCGAAAGCAGCAGACAAATCCAACAGCACCAGAATCATAGACCCTCCACTATCAAGTGTCAACCTGATGTTATTGGTCACTTCTAGTACGGCCGATTCGGTACTGTGGTTTGGCCTGAACCCAGATTGAGAGGGGTCCAGGCCTTCTGCTGCTTCAAGGTGATTCGATAGGTGGGTGTTAACGTGCTTCTCCGTCATCTTACCGATGTAGGGTAGGAGGGAAATGGGCCGAAGGTTGGACAAATCTGTCCAGGGGAGAGCCGCCTTCTTCCTAATAGGGTTTACCACCGCTATCTTCCATTCTCTCGGGACTTGTCCTTTCGACAGAGAGATGTTCATAACTGACTGGATGGAGGGCCCCAAGATGGAAATTAACGGGGCCACCATTTTTGCAGGAAGGTGATCGCTCGGGGAGCCAGTTTTCATATGGTTGATGAGGAGTGGGAGATCTAAATCACTAACAGGAGGAATGGTAAGAAAGGTGTTTTTAATCTGTGCAGGAAGTGCACATGGAGGGGGGGGCCTGTTACTGCGCCTTGTGAAGCCAAGATTTTATTATAAATCAGATTTATTTTGTCCTCAAAGAACATGGAGATTTCGTCACACAGTGTCTGTGAGGCATCGTCAGGGCTCTCACTAGCTGATGGCTTGACAAAACTTAGCAAGATTTTAAATAATTCCCTCGGACAGTTACCCGCCTCTTCTAGTTGTAGGGATAAATCATTTTTCCTTGCGAGTTTTATGTTTTTATAATATTTTGACTGAGCTTCTAAAAACATTTTCCCTTCTTGCTCGTTTTTTGATTTCCTCCATGCTTTTTCTAATCTCCTGCATTTCTGTTTTTCCTTCCTAAGATCCAAAGTGTACCACTTCTCTTGTTTAGTAGGAGGATACTGTTTGTGAAGTTTTAATGGAGCAAGAGAATCAATAGCTGATTTAAGAGACTTATTGTATTTTTCCAGTGCCTCTTCAGCTGAGTCTCCTTCGGTGATTTGGGGTTGTTGCCAGTGTTCACTCAGATTCTCAACTGATATTTTGTGCCATTGGCGACGGAAAATAGGAGGAGATGGTGTTCTGGGTAATTGTTTGGTGGGTCCTGCCAAATAGAATTCAATCAAAAAATGATCGGTCCAATGGATTTCTGTAGCAGGAAGGCACCTTATTTTGGTACAGTTAGTAAAAATAGAGTCAAGGGTATGACCAGCTGTGTGAGTTGCCCCTCTGTTTCTTATCTCTAATCCAAGATTGGACAGATCTGCTGTTAATTGTATAGCTTCATGATCTTCGGGGTTATCCATATGTATATTAAAGTCCCCAAGGAGAATAAAATCCTCCTTAGCTCTGACATGGGGGGCCAGTAGTTCCAGAAGAGATAAAGCAAAATCTGGATTCTGTCCCGGTGGGCGATATGTTAGTGCGCCCTTCCATGAGATATTGCTAGTCAGGTTAATTTTGAAAATCATGATTTCCAGAAGGGGGGTAATACTCTGTTCTATCATTACTATTTTAAAGGAGTCTTTAAAAATGATAGCTAATCCTCCACCAGTTTTGATAGGCCTATCCACATGTATAATTTTATAACCCACTGGGACCCCTAGTGTAATAGCAGTAGTGGTATGGGGTTTCATCCACGTTTCAGTGAAGAAACATATATCAGGTTGCTTAGAAGAAATCAGATCCCAGATCTGGAGTTGGTGTTTTGGAAGGGATCGTACATTAAGGAGAAGACACTTAAGTTCTATGGGGGAGGCAGATATGGAAGCATTGGCATGAGAACAGTCAATTGGCACCATAGATTGATAGTGACATTGTCGACAAGAAAAGCAACCTTCAAGTTTTTCCATTTTAGATTGTTAAATATTGTTGTTGGGAATGTTAATTGCATCACCACCACTTAAAATGGTGGCTAGTTTGTATAAATATACAAAATGTTAATGGTATTTATTTGTTTTTCCACAAATGTATTATGTAGTGTGCTACTGTGTTTAACTGCAGTAGTTGTGCAGTTTTGTTTATACTTTCGATGATAGACTTTTAGATATAAAAAAAAATGAGAATCTGTAAATAATACATTAAATACATTTTGAATGTATCATTTGTAAATAATGCATTCAAAATGTATTATTTACACATTTCTTGTTTTATGATAAATAGACATGTCAAAAATGGAATAAAAACATTTTTCACAAATAAATGTATAAAATTATGTTTAAAAAAACTACATTTTCGCATACTCCGCCGGGCCGAGACTCGGATTCCTCCTCGAGCGGGACACGAAGGCAGACCCCCGACGCTCACGGAGCGCAAGCAATTGGAGGTCCAGATCTAGGAGGGGCTCAGTCTCAAGAGGGGCGGCAGATGAGAAGAAGGCGGCTCCTGACCCACCACAGACGGATCCTTGAATGATTGGACTATACCTAGTGGAGGGGTGGCAGATATGAACTCCTGTGGTACCTGGTAGGATGGGGTTGTGCTGGGACGAGATGGTGGATCTGTCAGGAGGGACGGACAGAGACTGCTGAATGATTGGGACTTTGTTTGATAAGGGAGGCGGCTATGGGAGGGGGGTGCTGTCTTGGGGGCGGATGGTTATCCCCCTTGATTAGAGTTCGTTTTTGGGGAGGTTGGTGGGGGTTTGGGTGGACTGTTCATGGGGATCCACAGGGATAGAAGGTCTCTGGCCTCCCGTTGGGGGCTGGGGATATCCTATGCCACGACAGGCACTTCAATGTTGTTGCTGAGGTATGGGGGGGGGAGGTTGGGGAGTTGAGGAGGAGTTGGGGATGTGGGTGCTTAGTTGGGTGTCTTGAGGCGGGAGGGGGAAGGAGGGAGACGGAAGGTTGAGGTACTGGGGGGGGGTTGTACTGCACATGGCTGTCTTGAACGATGCTGTTGGTGTATCCATGCTCACTATGCCCGTTACTATGCCCGATGTTGTGCTTGCGTCTTGATGGTGGCTGAGGTTTCCGAGCTGGGGCCCACTGGTGCCTCAATGAAAGTGATGAGTTGGAATGTGCGGGCATGCTCGATAAGATTTAGAGAGGCGCAGTACTAAGGCTGGGGAAAAGGGAAAAAGCGGATATACTATTGTTGCAAGAGACACACCTGCTGGGCAATAAAACACTCAGCCTGCAGAGGTACGGTTATGACCTGGTCTACCATGCAGGGTTTGCGAGGGGATCACGGGGTGTGGCGATTTTAGTGCACCGTAGACTGTCCTATGCCTACACAAAACAATGGATTGACCCACAGGGTAGATATGTTTTCATACAAGGGTTGCTGGGCACGGAACCACTGATAATTGGGAGTGTATACGCCCCGCCCCCACTACAATGGGCATTGATTGAGAAACTGTTCACGATTTGGGCTGAGATCCCGGAGGGGCTGGCAGTGATCGGAGAAATTGGAACGATGTCATGCAATGCCGATTTGATCGGTTCAGGCCCGGGGGGGACCCCATTGCAGATACTCCCACCAAACTGAGCAACATGGTGCAGGGCATGGGATGGATGGACACATGGCACTATCTCCAAACACATGAAAGAGAATATTTGTATGTCTCAGCAGTGCACAACTCGTTTTCAAGACTTGATTATATTTTTGTCCCTATTGCCGTTGTGAAGAGGGTTACCTCGGCGTCCATCCTACCACGTGGGCTGTCGGATCACTCCCCAGTCACGATAGAAGTCAAGCTAGGCAAAGGGAAGCAGCCATTTCGATGGCGCCTCTCCGCTTGGAATCTACAGCAGGAAGCCTACCAGCAGAGGATGGGGGAGGTTATTGCTCGCTACTGGAAAGAGAACATAGGCACGTGTCTGATGAGAGGACGGTTTGGGAGGCCCTGAAGCCCACGCTTCGTGGGGTGGATATTGCCTGGTGTGCAGCAGCGAGCTAGAAATGGAAAGAGGAACTAGTGAAGGCCACAGCAGCCGTAGAATTATTGAAGACCCAATGCGGAGAGGCGGGATGTCACGAGGGGGTAGGTCAGCTCCTTCTGGCGCAGCAATCATACGCGTCCCTACTGCTAGATGAGGCTCGGCAGGTATGGCTGGCAACAAGGAGCAGAATTTATCAGTGGGGCGACAAGTCCAGTGCAATGCTTTATAGACTCTGCCAAAACACATTTCAGGCACAGGTGTTGCCAGGTCTCAGGGATAACACTTGGGCCTAAATCTCGGCCCGAGGGACTTTGCGGAGAGCTTCGCACTCTACTTCGTGGTCCAATATGCTCCGCAGGAATATCTCCCAGCATCGGACGTCAACAAGTTTATAGCTGACCTTCCACCCCGCGCGCTCCCGGAGGACATACGGGAACGTCTTGAGACCCCGTTATCGACTGAAGAGTTGGGTACTGCCCTGGGGGAACGTAATACCGGTAAAGCCCCAGGACCTACTGGGTTTCCAAGCGAGTTTTTCAAACTATACCACCTCCAGTTAGGATCGCATTATAAGGCTGCCCTGGAGGCGGCGAGAGAAGATGGCCTTCTGCCAGCAGACTGGAGGCATGCAGAAATTGTGGTGTTTTGCAAACCTGGACGGCCCCCAGTCCGACACGAGTCCTATCGGCCGAATTCCCTCTTAAACATTGAGGCCAAAATATTGGCCAAGGCGCCAACACTGTTTGCCACCGCACCCTAGTCCAAAGCCTCAGCAACACCGGCATCCAAGAGAAGGCACTGAAGTGGATCACCTCGTTCCTAGCTGGAAGGACACAGAGAGTCCGCCTCCTCCTGTTTCGTTCCGAGGTCACCGAAGTCATCTGCGGCGTCCCGCAAGGATCATCACTATGCCCCACCCTCTTCAAAGTCTACATGAGAACTCTCGCAGCCATTGCACGCCAACACAACCTCAACATCATCTCCTACGCCGACGACACCCAGCTGATCCTCTCCCTCACCAGAGACCCCGACACCGCCAGAACCAGCCTCCACGAAGGGATGAAAGATGACCAGACAAGTCAACGCCATCTCCTCTTCATGCTTTCACACCCTCTGCATGCTCCGCAAGATCTTCCGATGGATGCCGATCGAAACCAGGAAGACGGTCACCCAGGCCCTCGTCACCAGCCGGCTGGACTACGGAAACACCCTCTACGGCAGAACCACAGCCAAGCTACAGAAAAGACTACAACGCATCCAGAACGCCTCCGCCCGACTCATTCTAGACATCCCTCGACGCAGCCACATCTCCGGCCACCTGAGGAACCTGCTCTGGCTCCCCGTCAACAAGAGGATCACGTTCAGGCTCCTCACCCATGCACACAAGTCTCTCCAAACCTGGGCCCCAAGTACCTCAACGACCGCCTGACCTTCCACACTCCCACCCGCCAGCTACGATCCGCTAGCCTCGCCCTCGCCGCCGTACTACGCATCCAAAGAGCCACCGCCGGAGGCAGATCCTTCTCCTACCTGGCGGCGAAGACATGGAACTCCCTCCCTATCCACCTTCGGCTGACCCAGGACAACCTCGCCTTTAGGAGACAACTCAAGACCTGGCTGTTCGAGCAGTAGCGGCCCCCTTCCCCCAAGCGCCTTGAGTCCCTTCCGGGTAAGTAGCGCGCTATACAAGTGATATGATTGATTGATTGATTGATTGAGTCTACTCCTCCCATATATCACAGAACTGATCCACCCGGATCAGGCCGGATTTATGCCCCATAGAGCAACGAGACATAACATCAGACGCGCACATGTGGCGGTGGAGGCGATGGGTAAGACCGGGGATCAGGCGGCGCTGCTATTGGCCGATATTGACCAGGCCTTTGACTCCCTGAGTTGGACTTACCTGTTCGAGCTCCTTCCACGTCTCAATCTAGGGCCACGTTTTATATCATATATACGGCTGCTTTACACTGATCTGACAGCCTCGGTGAGGGTGGCGGGAGCGACATCAGCGGCCTTCCCAATTGGGCGAGGCACCCGACAAGGATGCCCCCTCTCACCATACCTGTTTGCTCTTGCTATGGAGCCGTTAGCCGCATGGGACCGGGTGGATGCGCAGCTGCGGGGCTTTGAATGAGAGGCTGGACCGTCGGATAGAATCGCACTATATGTGGACGATGTTCTGTTTTTCCTTACGAATGTGAATAGGTCCGGGCCTAGGGTTCTGGAGGTGATGAGAATTTTTGAAGAGGTTTTAGGATTGTACCTCAACCCACGGAAATCCACGCTTTGGATGCTGGATAATCGCATGGAGATCGGGCCGTGGGCATCGTCACTCCAGATCGCAGCTGGAGGTCTTAAATACCTGGGGGTGTTCTTGACGGTCTCTCCGGCAATAGCTTGGGAATGTAATATTGTCTCGGTGTGGGATAGGGTACAACAAGACATGAAGTGTTGGTCCGGTATGCCCCTCAACATCTACGGCAGATCGGCTATTTTTAAGATGGTCACCCATGCACTTACACCCGCACTGGAGAGATTAGACACTGTGCCTGAATTCAGCCCGATAGAGGTGAAAGTGTTCATGGGGGACCTGGGGGACAAGAAAATATCCTGTATATATCAGACATTAGTTACACATTGCTCTTCCAATCTACAGACACTGCGGGATCACTGGGTGAGAGATGTGGGGGAGCTGGAGGAGGAAGATTGGCGAGAATCCCTGGAGTCCCCCAGAGGAGCGGCTATCGCCATGCGCCTGCGCTTAATACAGTTTAAGAACTTGATTGTGCTTACTATACTAGGGAGAGGCTGTGGAGGGCAGGCCTGATTGAGTCCCCAGCGTGTTTGAGATGTAGCCATGATATGGGCAATTTTCAACATACAGTATGGGATTGTGCTGGTCTGGTAAGATTTTGGACCGGAGTGTGGGACTGTTTGTCGGAGGTGCTGGGATAGGACCTCCCTCGTACCCCAAAATTAGGCCTACTTCTTGTCCTCAAAGGGGTGGGGGGGTAACATTTATAAGAGACATCTACTTCTACTGGGCCTTACGGTGGCGAAGAGAGATGTGGCTCAGGCATGGAAGGACCTCGGAGCTCCCAAAGTGGTTGTGTGGAAAAAAGGACTTGATTTTTGCATGGGATTGGAGCGACCGATATTCGAAGCCAGAGGCTGCCCCACAAAACATTATAACATTTGGAAAAGATGGGCGGACTACAGGGGTTTGTGGCTTGAACCTCCGGCACCGATAAGAGATGTGGAGGGGAGGGTGTGATGGGCACATGGGGGAGATATTAAATACACTGTTGTAATGCATGTACACTTTATACAGTCCTGGAGAGACGCTGTGCAGGGGCTAGGTAAGGGAGGGGGTAGGGCAGGGAGGTTGGGGTAAGGGGCTTGGGGTCGGGGGTATCTATTTTATTGTAAACTGAATCGCTGATTATGCTGTACTGTACTTGCCGCAGTTCCTCCGGGGTACAGAGAGCTGTATCTTTTATGCGATTTGTCAATATCAAGAGTTGTTAAAAAAAACTACATTTTGAAAAGTAAACTACATTTGTGTCTTTTTTTCCGAAAATATTTGTGCAAAATTTACGATATATTTTTTAACTTTTAAACACCAACATATGAATCCAGGAAGAGTCAGAAGACAACAGCCTCAAGTTATGAGACCATTTTCACACATTGCCACCATAGAAAAACAGAATATAAATAAAGAATTCAGATTAAACGAGCAAACTATTGAGGGGGGGAGCGTGGTTAACCACCGAGCAAGGCGGATGCCTATCTTCGGAGCTACCATCCCAGAGGCGGTAATTCCCACGCAATACATCCACTAGCTGCCGTTTATGGCCCCTACTCCTCGGTGAACGGACCCTAATGACATTGGGACGGCGGAGACCAATCGGCAGCCTTTCCGCCCCGCACACGCTTTGCAATCGGCGGTGGGGTGCTGGGATTGCTGCCTGTACAAAATGGCTGACTCCTCCTTCTTTGTTTGTTTCTCGGGGGACCGAGCCCCGTGTGGACGTCCTCAGAGGCTCTAGGACCTGTGATGATAGCTACCTGCCTACACTGCTGGGTGGACTCTCGCTTGTGGACTGATGCCTCCTACGCGGCACCCTTGTGATCATCTGCCGGAGCTGTGGGCCGAACTCAGCGCCCGTGTTTGGTCATTTAGACCGCTGCTCTGCCTGCCCTGAGCATCTCCGAATACGAGGGGGATCCCTGCACACACGTACGCACTCCAGACTCAGTGTGCATAGCACAGAGGAGGTCTGGAGCGGGCTGTGAATCATGTGGCAGAGGGGCTTATTGAAGCTGAATCATTGCACCCAAGACGGCAGTGAGTGCTGTGGTGGAGTGAGGGAGTGAACACCTGGCTCCTCTACAAGCAACTGCAGTGATATGCGGTCTCACACTGGTGTACTGCTGAACTGACCTGTGTTTACTGCGAGGGGGACAATCACTGAAAAGAGGACGTTACTGCTGCTCTTTGTGAACACTGGCAGAGGGGCTTATCTATGAAAGGTGCACAGCTGAGCACCCTCGCATTCTGGGGAGTTCTTTACAAACTTCAGATTGTTTGTCCTTCCTCATCACTGGGTTACTAATAGCACAACACCCCAGATATGTGCTCTGCATTTGGGGTGGAATATGCAAACACAACAGGTGATGGACCGAATGTGGATCAATGTCACACACTCAACCCAGTCCAAAGATCTGGGCCCAAATCCATCGTTTTTTTGCACTCCACACCACCCTGGGTTAGACAATGGTGACATGCAAATCAGCTCTGACCCTGTGCCCCATGGGAACAGTCCAGTCCGAACTACAAAAGCCATGTCCTTCCCAGAACGGAATCAAGCATCCGAGGACCGGACCGGTTTCGAGGTAACACCTCTCATCAGCCCGGCTAGCTTGACTCCAGTGGTGTGGAGTGCCTGGGACCCATGTCTGGGCATCCACAGCGCACTTAGGGCGGAATATGCAAACACAACAGGTGATGGACCGAATGTGGATCAATGTCACACACTCAACCCAGTCCAAAGATCTGGGCCCAAATCCATCGTTTTTTTGCACTCCACACCACCCTGGGTTAGACAATGGCGATATGCAAATCAGCTCTGACCCTGTGCCCCATGGGAACAGTCCAGTCCGAACTACAAAAGCCATGTCCTTCCCAGAACGGAATCAAGCATCCGAGGACCGGACCGGTTTCGAGGTAACACCTCTCATCAGCCCGGCTAGCTTGACTCCAGTGGTGTGGAGTGCCTGGGACCCACGTCTGGGCATCCCCAGCGCACTTAGGGCGGAATATGCAAACACAACAGGTGATGGACCGAATGTGGATCAATGTCACACACTCAACCCAGTCCAAAGATCTGGGCCCAAATCCATCGTTTTTTTGTACTCCACACCACCCTGGGTTAGACAATGGCGATATGCAAATCAGCTCTGAACCTGTGCCCCATGGGAACAGTCCAGTCCGAACTACAAAAGCCATGTCCTTCCCAGAATGGAATCAAGCATCCGAGGACCGGACCGGTTTCGAGGTAACACCTCATCAGCCCGGCTAGCTTGACTCCAGTGGTGTAGAGTGCCTGGGACCCACGTCTGGGCATCCCCAGCGCACTTAGGGCGGAATATGCAAACACAACAATGTTTTGGAAACTGAGGACTTCCTATAGGGCATGTCAGGCTTACTCCTGCTTCTCCTTTATGTTAATATTGGTGAGGGGCACTATATGCTGGAGCTAACGGTGGACCCGGCGGGGATATTAGGACCCGTGCACTCTCTGGCGAGGGGATTACAATACTGCTGCCACACCGTAGTGCCTCTGCTAAGTAGTGGGTGCCTGCACCCCTCACGCTTCTCTACAGCCTATAATTACTTTGGTTCCACCCAGACTTCTTTACGCTGGGCCTAGTGGGCTTGCTGTTTACTGTCTATGTGGTCCCCTAAATGCACACAACCTCCACTGGTTGTTACTATGTGCTGCATTCGGATACTAGAAAGGATCCATGATGAGTCGCCCGAAGCTGGGAAAACCTCAAGAAACTGAAGATGTTGCTTCATTCTCGACTACTGCATCCACTAATGTTGTTCCCTCCACTGCAGAATTTGTGCATCCAGTCAAATTAGACGTTATCCTTCGGGAAATACGGAAATCCAGCGTTTTACTGGAACAACAATTGGGCTCACTAGCAGCAGAGGTGGTACTAATCAGGGACTGTCGGGCCCTCACCGCTATGTGCGCAGCTCCATTCGCATAAGCGCAATAACGGGACCCGTGACACTGCTCTTGCTTTCCGTGTGGTCCAGACTAACTCTGGGGCCACGCCTCCTTTATTATATAGTTGGCGCGGCGTGACGTATCACGCCCGCGCTAGCGCACGGCTAGGTGCGCAACCACTAGACTGCACACAGGCAGTCTCTGAACATTACACTCCTTTCAACCTTTATTAAAACAAAAACACAACAGGTAATAATTAAAGTCACTACGCCTTGCCAGGATAGGAGAAGAACATAAATGGCCGGCAGGCCTGTTACCAGTCTGGTGATATGGCAGCTGAAACTACTGCAAAGTCCACCAGCTGCGAAGATGGTGCGGGGTTTCTTCTCAGCCCATAGCCTGCTGCCTCTGCCCGAAACAGAACCCTCTGTGGAACGTCTGGTCAGGCGGGGGCTGGTGACAGACCATCCCCAGACAGTTGGGGGCTGGCGGCATCGTGCCTCTCGGATGCTGGTGAGTTTATCACTGACCGCTCCACGGGGCTTCCGTGATCACTCCCCGG
Organism: Lissotriton vulgaris; assembly: GCF_964263255.1. NCBI lineage: Eukaryota > Metazoa > Chordata > Amphibia > Caudata > Salamandridae > Lissotriton > Lissotriton vulgaris. The sequence continues at coordinate 1,774,531,517 of NC_141687.1, forward strand.
AGGACTGGTGTTGCACTCTGTGGGGCGTGATGGGGTTCTGTCCGGTTCCTGACTGGAGTGCTCTTCGGACGGGGCTGATGCTCGCTTGAAAAATGATACATTGCGTGTGGCGGTTTCTCCGTCGCGTTGGGTCATGACCATCGTGCCAGACCGGCGTGTGACTGTCCAAGGTCTGGGTTTGAAGGGGAGCCTGAACTTGCTCCCTAGGTATCTGTCTCTGACATAGACTTGATCTCTTTCCCAGATGTACGACTCTTTGGCTCGGCGTCTGAAGCTGGCATAGTCATTTGAGCGCTTTCTGTTGAGCAGGGTTTGCCGGGAGCTTGCTTCAGTTGGGGTCCAGGTATGATGATGGGGTATCGTGTCTCTGACTATTCTTCCCATTGCTGATGGCCCCGGGGCAACTGTGGTCGTGCCATGAGGCGTGAGCCGGTATTCCTTCAGGAACGTGTATATAGCCCTCTCCAGCGGTGCTTCTTCAGCATGCGCGATCCGGATGACTTTGTTGAGAGTCCGTATGAACCTCTCTACCTCTCCGTTAGCTTGAGGCCACCTGGGAGTCACCTTCAGGTGCTGGATTCCGCATTCCTGGAGATAGTCGGAGAACTCTTGACCTTGGAAGGGCGGCCCGTTGTCGGTCTTAACCTGCTCGAAGATCCCATGGGTGACGATGATTTTTTCAAACTTTGCGACCACTTCTTTGGCAGCTAGCGAAGTTATTATTTCTACCTCCGGATATTTGGTAAAGTCATCGATGACAAGGAGCATGTAGCGGCCATCCTGAAGGTGTCCGAAGTCTGCGCTCACTCGTTCCCAGGGCCTTTCCGGGTTGTCTTCGGTGATAACCGGGGGTGGTGATTCGGATGGCCCTGCCGCTTGGCACCAGCGGCACCCCTTGACTTTCTGCTCGACTCATGTATCCATTTCCGGAAACCACACTTTTGCCCTGAGTCTACTTTTTGTCTTCACCATTCCTTGGTGGCCGCGGTGAGCCAGTTCGATGGCTTCTTGGGTCAGACTCGTTGGCATCACGAGTCGCGGTCCTCTGAGAAGGCATCCTTGGCTGTCCACTGACAGTTCGTCCTTTATCTTGAGGATAGTTTCTAGGGCACGCTTCGCCTCGGGCGTTCTCTTGTTTAGTGATGTTTGAAGTGTCTTCCAGTCATTTTGTCATAGAGCGTTTGCGACTAGCTGGAGCACCTCATCACCGCGAGTCGCCTCCACAATCCTGTCGATGCTCATGGGTAGTGGTCGTGATCGCTCCAGGATTATTCTCACGTATTCCTCTGTTTCCTCGGCATCTTCTTTCTCCTGGTTAGTTGCCTCCCTGGGATGCCTGGGGAGGTAGTCTGCCGGGTTTGTTGCACCGGGCTTGAATTCCAACCGGTAATCATACTCTTGAAGTTGAAGGATCCATTTCTCTATTCTGGGTGGAGGTTTGGATACTGATCCAATGAATAGTGGAAGTAGAGGCTTGTGATCGGTAGAGACGGTGAATGGGTGCCCATAGATGTATACATGTGAGTGTCTGCAGGCCCAGGGGATTGCGATCGCCTCCCTCTCGATCTGAGAATACTGTTGTTCGGTTTCGGTCAGCGACCGGCTGGCGTAGGCGATGGGTGCCCAGTCCTCTCCACCTTGGCTCTGTGTTAGCACCGCTCCTAATCCATATGGGCTTGCGTCCACGGCTATGTTGGTTGCCTTGGCAGGGTCGAAGTAGGACAGAGTCGTGTTGGCTGACAGGGCCGCCTTGGTGTTTTGAAATGCTAGCTCCTGCTCTTCTCCCCACTGCCAGGGGGTAGTGGACTTGGTGAGCTCCCGTAGTGGTCTGGTGAGATTGGACAGGTCTGGGATGAACCTCCCACAGAAGTTTACCATCCCGAGGAAGCTCCGTACCTCCGATGTGTTGGTCGGCGCTGGGGCCGCTTGCACGTCTCTCACTTTCTCAGGGTCTGGGGCCACTCCCTTGTCGGAAAATGTGTATCCGAAGAAGCTAATTTTGTTCTGCAGGAATTTACATTTTTCCCAATGCAGCGTAAGGCCTGACTCCTTAATCCTTTGCAACACGTCTCTGAGCCTCTGGTGATGTTCCTCCACAGTGTTAGCGTATATCAGCAGGTCATCGCTGACGTTCAGGACTCCTGTGAGCCCACTCAGGACCTCCCGAATCGTGTTTTGGAAGACTTCCGCGGCGCTCGATATTCCGAAGTTAAGTCGTCGATAACGCCGGAGTCCCACGTGGGTGGAGAAAGTGGGTATGTATCGGGAGTCCGGGTGCAGGGGTAGCTGGTGATACCCTGACCTTAGGTCCATTTTGGAGAACCACTTCGATCCGTTTAGCTCTCCCAGGATATCGTCTATTGTGGGTGTTAAGTGTCGTTCCCTCCTCACTGCTGCATTGGGCAGGCGCATGTCAACACAGATGCGGACCTGCCCTGGCTGTTTGGGTTTTCGCGCTACCACAATCGGTGACACCCATGGGGTGGGTCCGCTGACTTTCTCGATTATGCTTTGTTTTTCGAGGGTCTCCAGTTCTTGTTCCACCTTTTTCCTTAGGTGGAATGCTATTCGTCGATGCCGGAGGGCGACAGGCTGAATGGACCGGTCAATGTGTAGAGAGACTTCTTTTCCTCAGAGGCAACCAATACCCTGGAATGTGTCTTCAAATTCTTCGAGAATCGTGCCCACTTTTTCTTCCAACACCGCCATCGCGAAGGAGATCAGGTGGAGATTTTCGGCTGTTTGGCCGCTGTGTAGCATCCCACTGCCTTCTTTAGTGACGCAGATGGTTGACGGTGTCTTCCAGTCTTGATGCTGTATCTCCGTTTGGAAGCACCCAATTAACGGTATTGGTGTCTTTTGTCCATAGGCAAAGACTCTGATCTTGGCCGCCTTCAGCGCTGGTTTTTCCGCAACTGGTTGTAGACATTTGCCGCCATGAGTTCAATCGAGGCCCCTGTGTCGATTGTTGCTCTCACCTCTTGGTGTTGTACCATTATTCTGCACTTCGGGAGCCGCCTTTTCTTCCTCTGCGGCTGGTCTATGGCAAACACATAGTGAACTGGATAGCTGTTGGCGTCGTCGTCCATGTCTTCACTCTCTGGGTCCTCCCTTTCGGCGTGGGCTGCCTCGGGCTTTGGCTTGGAGGATCTGCACACTGATGCGAAATGGTTCATGCGCCCGCACGACCCGCACTTCCTCCCGCGCGCTGGGCAGTCTTGTGCCCGATGCGGTGTGCCACCGCAGTATCCGCATTCTTTTCAATGTTCCGGTGGTCTTCCTCTCCTGAAAGGGCGTTGCTTTGGCCGTACGACATTGATTTGCTCGGCCACATTAACTTGCTCCGTCCTGACAGGTCTGTGGAGCGCTGCCTCCATGTGCGACGCTCTCGCCTGTGACAGCTCTTTGGAACGGCCTAGCTTTAAAATGTCCGCCAGTGGTTTTCCATCCTCTTGGAGGATCTTTACCCTTAGGTTGGAGGAGTAGCAGCCTTGAATGATCTGGCCGCAAATTTCTTCCTTCTCGTCGCGGAAGCCGCACGTGCTCGCTAACTCCTTCAGACGACCATGGAATGCGTCGAGGGATTCTGCCGCTTCCTGACACGCCTGCTTGAAAATGAAACGCTCGTAGTCCTTACTGGCCATTGGCTCAAAATGTGCATTGAGGGCATTGAGAAGCATGACATTTGTATGAGGGGTGGCTTCCACCAGGGTCTTATAGATCCAATGAATGTCCTTTCCACCGAGATGTAGAAGGAGTGCCCTGCGCCTTTCTCTCGCTGTACCAGCTCCCTCAAAGTAGAACTGCAGCCTCTCCGTCCAGTCTTTCCATCGTGAGGTTAGGGATGCTGGAGCCCCGTCGACGACAAACGGCTCGATGGGCAGAATGGTCGCCATGGCGGAGAGATAGATTGCCAACCGATGCAGTGTGGGGACGCAGGGGCGGGCAAAGTAGGCTTGGTGCCCCTCCCTGAATGAATTGCCCCACGGGCCGTCGGGGGAATGCTGTGTTCTGCCCTGCCGGAGTGGGCTCTGCTGCAGGCCTCAGGGGCGTGTTCCTTTATGCTCCGATGGAGTTGCTGGGAATGGGTGGGCCTAGCGCGTGTAGGGCTGCGCAGGTACCTGGTTCAACTGAGTCTGGCCCCCCTCGCAGATGCTCCTTTCGCCATGTGTTTGCCGCCACAGGGTCCGCCTGGGATGACTTCCAGTACGTGCCGCCACTCGCACGTGGGGCAGACAGCCTCGTGCCGAGGTGCGGCGTGCGGGGCCCGCCTGGGCCGGGGGCGTGAAGCATGAAGCTGCGGAGCAGATCAAATGGTGCTCCAGGGCACAACATGGGCTCGAATAGCCCTCGTCGCCATTGTCGGGCCCTCACCGCTATGTGCTCAGCACCATTTGCATAAGCGCAATAACGGGATCGGGACACTGCTCTTGCTTTCCGCGTGGCCCGTACTAACTCCAGGGCCACGCCTCCTTTATTATATAGTTCACGTGGCGTGACGTATCACGCCCGCGCTAGCGCACGTCTACGTGCTCAACCACTAGACTGCACACAGGCAGTCTCTGAACATTACAGGGACGACCACAGGAAACTCTTGTATAACGTGGCTACTAACATACCAATGCTGCAGGAGCTACTCCAGAATCAGAAAGAGGACTCTGCAGAGTTAAAACACCTACAACACCATGTCTTGATTTTGCAAGACCGAGTCAAAGATACAGAAGGCAGTTCATGCCGTAATAATGTCCGCTCCATAGGTATGCCGGATAATGCTCAGGGTAAAAATGCCACGTCTTTCGTTGAGGCATGGCTGCGAACATGACTGCTGTTTGAAGCATTGACTAGCACCTTTTGCATCGAGAGGGCCCACAGAGCCCCTGCAAGGTGGAGGGTACCTGGTGCGCTTCCTTGCTCAATCGTAGTCATGGTCCTTAATTGTAGAGGTAGAGACCTTATACTACAGGCAGCGTGCAAAAAAAACCCTCCCTGAAAGGACAATGTGCGTATCTCAATATTTCCGAACACTCTCCAGATTTAGAAGCAGAGAACTGCATATCAGGGCATCAATAAACACATGCAGAACATAAATGTGAAATATGTACTGCTCTACCCTGCCCTGATTAAAATCCTGCATGACCAAAAAAGTCATTTTTTCAACACTCCGATGAGGCATGGGAATGGCTGGAGCATATATTCCCGGATTTCCCTATCCACTTCCCAGAAAGTGACCATAACAACAAAGACATAGGAGAACCAAGAAACTGGAGGATGACCTGATGCCGACGCCGGAACAAGTTTTGGAGGGCCAACAAAGGGCTCTAATACTGCAGCTACTTTTCACAAATATAGGACAATAACTGATGAGAAACTTTCTATGGCGGGCACACTGCACTGGGAGCCTGATGCCCGCCAGTTGCTTTTGTCTTCCATTTCCTCACAGACAAATACTAATCTGCTTAATTGACTACTGTGTTCTACGTGCTTTTGTGCCTACTGTAGAGGTAATGGATAGTTCCTAGCAAGCAATGCCTGATCTGTCAATGCTTGGGCCGGTGGCGCCTCTGCAAGCCTCCGGGTGGTCACTGCTGATGCTTGCTGAGAGAGTGGGGGCAGCTGTTGGGGCTGGGCAGCAGGCCGTGCTGGGAGGTCTGGCAGGAGCAGAGGTAAGACTGTTGCCATTATGGCCCATCGGACACAGACATCTGTAAGGAACTTTTTATGGGCCTTCTGTAAACTAATTTGATATGTGAACTGTGACATTGATCTTTGTTAATTGGCAGGATTCAGGTGGGTACCTGGGTCGGGGTCTGACGATGTTTCATCGAAGTGTCTTTGGGTCTTGTTCAGGACCCAAATTACTATGTTATCACCATGACCCCTATTGCAATAGAAAAATGTTTGCTTGTAGGATTGTTAGTGTTTCTTTTTGGTTTTGTTAATTGGTCGGAGTTTTTGAAGTTGACCGTGTGCTGGGCAGCTGTGTACTGGAGGGTTCTCTGTTGGGCAGTATATCTCATTAATGCAATGTGACAGCTATACCAATGCATACTATAAAGCAAAATAATTGTTTCACCAGGAAAGTACGGGACACGGGTTACCCACAGAAGCGTCACAGAATACATGCTCAGTTGGTTAGATGTAAAGCCCAGAAAGCTCTCCGACAGAAAACGCATTTAACTGTGTCAGAAGTGCCTAAATTATAGGAAAAGTGGAGGGGAGAAATATACAGTACAGTTTGTTCTGCTTTTGCCTAAGGGGTAACAGTCTGGATGCACTCAAAATCACCATTTGTATTACAGGAACAGTGCATAGATAAGGAGGGTAGATATGTTTTACTAAGAGGTGTGTTAGATGGCATTCCTTTGGTGTTAGGTGGTCTATATATGCCCCTAATGCGGATCAAGAGCCATTCTACAGCAAGGTGAACTCTGTGCTGGCGAACTGGATCGATCACCCACGGGTTTTGGGGGTGACTATAATGTGATTTTAGATGTTATATTGGACCATTCCCATCCACCTCTAGATGGGGTTCATACCAAACGACTGTCAGCTTAACTGAATAATTGGAAACAGGGCTGGTCCCTTAGGGATGTGTGGCATAATCACAATAAGGGGATGCAGGAATAATCCTATTACCCGTCTGTACACGACTTGCATACTAGAATTGACCAAATATTTAGCAGTGCATCGCTTATAACGCAAACTACACACTCTGCCTATGTGGGTAAAACTATCTCTGATCATAGTGCTACGGAATTGATATTCGTATGGGGTCGTGTCCCTTCCCTGGTGCCCACATGGAGACTGAATCCACAGCACTTAGAGGACGGACCATAACACATTACTTCATAGGAAACACTGGTACAGCAGCAAACGCCGCAAACAAATGAGAAGCATTTAACGTGGTGATTGGTGGGTCAGCGATCAACGCCGTCACTGGAGCCCGACATCGGACTAACAGAGAGCTATGTCAAGTTGTGGATCAGTTAGGTGCTCTGGACTCGCAGGCGGCTTTGGATCTGGCTGTGAAGCTGGCACTACAGGATACCAGTATTAAATATGAGAGGTATTGGAGCAGGTGCAAGTTATTGACTACCGTTCATGTACACTGAGAATACATATGGAAGCGGACAGTCCTGGTGTGCTGCTGGCACAAATCGTTAGGGATGCTCCACTACCCACACCAATAGTAGAAATAATCACACAGCACAATGTGCGGGTTACGTTCCAGGCAGATATTAATGAGACTTTCTATCATCATTACCAGGCTCTGTACAGGGCCCCACACTGGGCGGAACCCCTGAGTTGCACTCGGTCTTTAGCAAAGTGCACCTACCTGAATTACAGACAATGCCCGAAAAACACTTACTAGCCCCATAACGACCGGGGAAATACATGCGGCAATAAAGAGTCTCCTCAAAAACAAGACTCCTGGTCCAGAAGGACTTCCTGCGGAGTTTTATGCTACCTATGCCCAGCAACTGACTCAACACCTTCAAAAATTATACACTGCAACTTATGACACAGGTATCTTACCACCTTCAACAGTGCAGGTATTGATCACTTCCTTACCTAAACCAGGTTGTGATCCCTCAACACTGAATGCATACAGACAGTTATCACAGTTGAACACTGAATATAAGATCCTTAGCAAAATTCTAGTGACACGACTGAAACCACTCTTGACTGGCCTAATACATGTCAACCAATGCACATTTACACCCACACGCAACACATACCTCAATATATGTTGGCTCTGTTATATAATGTTCTCTGGCACTAGGGACATACCGAATGCTGGGTGCCTGTCACTGGATATCACTCAAGCGCTTGACACATTGAGTCTGTAGTACATGTTAGCTACACTACCGAAATTCAGAATCCCCTCGGAATACATTCAGTAGGTACGGGCACTATATCAGCTTCCCACCGCTAGAGTGTGTACCGGGCTGCATATCTCAAGACCACTAGACATTCAGTGAGGCACAAGGCAGGGCTGTCCCTTTTCGCCCCTGTTATTTGAGCTAGCAATGGAACCACTAGCTTGCAGGATCCGATCTGTTGCGCTGGACTAGGGTATCCTCATATCTAATACACTCCATGCCATCTCTTTGTATGCTGAAGACATTATACTTTACGTACGCAATTTGCAGGATAATGCCCGGACTGCAGCACAGACTTTTCAACAGTTTGAAAAGCCATCATGGGTCTGGCTATCATTTATGACAAATCCTGTGCATTCACTTTTAATGACACTACAGATGGTTTAGATATCCCTTTTGGCGCTCATCATATAGCATTCACCCACTCCCCTTTTTGATACTTGGGAATACTGTTATGTAGCATTTTAGGATCCAAGCATAATTTACTGATTCATGCCCTTATATAGGTACAATTCGCATTGCCCTTATATCGGCATAGAAATCATAACCATATTCAGACGTAACCCATGCAGTCCAAATATAGGTATGGCTACTTCCACTCATTCCAAAAAGCCACAACGATTTCTTGGAAAACTCGGCTTTAGCAGTCAAGGACAAACCCTTGCTTTACTATTGATTTGTCCAATAATTCAGGGAGTTTTCAGAGAACAACCATTCCCTTAGGGTTCTTTGATGACGTTATTATGTCAGACTTTACATCAAACTAGGCACCTACCAGGTATAAATATGGCTACACTTGCCCTAGCAAATTGGTCTCTGCTGATGCTTGCTGAGAGAGTGGGGGCAGTACAAAAGGGGGTGGTGATGGACGGAGCATCTGAATCAATCAAACACTCACACCCAACTCAACTGCCAAGCCATGTCTTCCCTGGACTGGAAACAAGCTTCCGAGGACCGGTTTCTGGCATTACAGCCATCTTCAGCCCGGCTTGCTTGAATCCAGTGGCAAAGTGAGCAAGGAACTCACGTCTGTGCATACCCTGCCACACTTATGGCGGCCAAAAGCAGTACAAAAGGGGGTGGTGATGGACGGAGCATCTGAATCAATCAAACACTCACACCCAGTCAAAAGATCTGGGTTTAATCCATCACCATTCTTTAGCCCACTCTGCCACCCCAGTTCAGACATGGCTATATGCAAATCAGTCTGACCCTGTGCCTCATGGGAACAGTCCAGCCCGAACTGCCAAGCCTTGTCTTCCCTGGACTGGAAACAAGCTTCCGAGGACCGGTTTCTGGCATTACAGCCGTCTTCAGCCTGGCTTGCTTGAATCCAGTGGCAAAGTGAGCAAGGGACTCACGTCTGAGCATACCCTGCCACACTTATGGCGGCCAAAAGCAGTACAAAAGGGGGTGGTGATGGACGGAGCATCTGAATCAATCAAACACTCACACCCAGTCAAAAGATCTGGGTTTAATCCATCACCATTCCTTAGCACACTCTGCCACCCCAGTTCAGACATGGCTATATGCAAATCAGTCTGACCCTGTGCCTCATGGGAACAGTCCAGCCCGAACTGCCAAACCATGTCTTCCCTGGACTGGAAACAAGCTTCCGAGGACCGGTTTCTGGCATTACAGCCGTCTTCAGCCCGGCTTGCTTGAATCCAGTGGCAAAGTGAGCAAGGGACTCACCTCTGAGCACACCCTACCACACTTATGGTGGCCAAAAGCAGTACAAAAGGGGGTGGTGATGGACGGAGCATCTGAATCAATCAAACACTCACACCCAGTCAAAAGATCTGGGTTTAATCCATCACCATTCTTTAGTCCACTCTGCCACCCCAGTTCAGACATGGCTATATGCAAATCAGTCTGACCCTGTGCCTCATGGGAACACTCCAGCCCGAACTGCCAAGCCATGTCTTCTCTGGACTGGAAACAAGCTTCCGAAGACCGGTTTCTGGCATTACAGCCGTCTTCAGCGCGGCTTGCTTGAATCCAGTGGCAAAGTGAGCAAGAGACTCACGTCTGAGCATACCCTGCCACACTTATGGCGGCCAAAAGCAGTAAAAAAGGGGGTGGTGATGGACGGAGGATCTGAATCAATCAAACACTCACACCCAGTCAAAAGATCTGGGTTTAATCCATCACCATTCTTTAGCCCACTCTGCACCCCAGTTCAGACATGGCTATATGCAAATCAGTCTGACCCTGCACCTCATGGGAACAGTCCTGCCCGAACTGCCAAGCCATGTCTTCCCTGGACTGGAAACAAGCTTCCGAGGACCGGTTTCTGGCATTACAGCCGTCTTCAGCCCGGCTTGCTTGAATCCAGTGGCAAAGTGAGCAAGGGACTCACGTCTGAGCATACCCTGCCACACTTATGGCGGCCAAAAGCAGTACAAAAGGGGGTGGTGATGGACAGAGCATCTGAATCAATCAAACACTCACACCCAGTCAAAAGATCTGGGTTTAATCCATCACCATTCTTTAGCCCACTCTGCCACCCCAGTTCAGACATGGCTATATGCAAATCAGTCTGACCCTGTGCCTCATGGGGACAGTCCAGCCCGAACTGCCAAGCCATGTCTTCCCTGGACTGGAAACAAGCTGGGGGCAGCTGTTGGGGCTGGGCAGCAGGCTGTGCTGAGAGGTCTGGCAGGAGCAGAGGTAAGACTGTTGCCATTATGGCCCACCGCACAGAGACATTGGTAAGGCACTTTTTACGTGCCTTCTGTAAACTAATTTGATATGCGAACCGTGACATTGATCTTTGTTAATTGGCAGGTACACAGTGGTTAGGAGCATCTCGACTATCTACTTGCCCGATGTAGCTCGCTACAGCAAGTGCCGAAGGAAGCCAACCCTCCAGCTGACGCACTGATCGAGAAGCTGACCTTTGTCTCGCTGAGAATCTAGCTCCAGTGTTTGCAAGCTCCCCTTGTGGGGTGTTGGGAAATCGAGTCCCGAGACAGAGATACCAGACCTCCTTCATTCTAAAACCAAGGTACGGACCTTATTAGACCCTAAGAGAAATCTTGGTTAGATTCTTGGCAAAGAAAACTAAAACCTATGCTACACCTCACTTACTTCTTCTCTCGTACTAGACTTAAGTTAGATACATTGGGGTAGGCGTACTATAGAAGCACCAGTTGAGTACTTTTAGCCTTTGTTATTTATGTATGTATTTATCTGTGGTTTAGAAACCATACAATGCTTTTACAGTATTATTTTATAATACTCTCTTACTGTACGCATTACACTTTGCACCAGTATTACAATTGTAGCAGTTCACTTTACGTGCATGAGAAAGAAGACTGTTCAATAAACCCTTTTATTGAAAACACCTGTCTCTCTATTTCTCTGCACCTCTGATGAAACGAAGCATGCACGATTGACTGAGTAAAATATCTATCTATTGTTTCCACGACTATGAAGATCAGTTTTATTCTTGAGAAAACAAAGTTGTCATGTTTATGCAGTTCTCAGAAACAAATCCCTTCTTGTGAATTCGAGAAATTTTCTAGTGACCTCCGAGCTAGCTGGCACTTACATTTAAGTCTATTATATTTGATGGAGACCTAGTCGACTAAGTCATACGTCAAATCTATAGGATATATTATTCCAATGTGCGGAGCCTATTGGGAATATAGGAACTACACTACAATACAAGTGTACAGGGCCACATAAGATATTATAGATGGGAATCTCCAGATAGCGCTTACCTCTTTGAGGGCAAAAGCGGCATTCAGGAAGTACCAGCCTCTTTCGTTTGCAGGCAGGCTTTCAATCTCCAATATGGTGAGACTGCCGCAGCTACTTTATTTCTTTACCAATCTGCCTGTGTGGTTTCCAGCAGCTATCTTTCAAACTTTGAATTTGTTATTAACTAGTTTGATTTGGGGTGTAGGCCGCCTTCAGCTGAGCTTTAAGATATTGCAGCTCCCGTCTAATTTGGGTGGACTAGGAGTGCCTGACTTCCATGCTTACGGTCTGGCTGCACAACTTCAATGGTTATCTTACTGGTTGCCTGGCTTCAATTTAGGTGAAATTGCATATACACATCAATTGCTTGCACAGGCCTGGCTGCACCGTTTGCTGTGCGCGAAGGTTGTGCCTCCCCTACATTTCATATACTGCTTAAGATTGCATTAGATTCCTGGAGAAGAGAGCTCCAATATACGGTAGATGTTCCTGCATATGCACCTAATATCCAATTATTGGGTATCCCCACTAACACAAGAACATTAACGGCATGACAGCTGGAGCCTTGGATGCAATCCAGAGTGGACATGGTGGGCAACTTGTTTGGGGATGGGACATTACTGACTGTAGGAGAGTAGGATCTGTTTCCTAAGGGTACCCCTATTTTTTGCTGATGTTTCACTGTTTTTCGACTTTAGTCTGGCTGGGGCCCTGCTATCCAGGACACCAGCCTAGCTGCTTCCTCTCTAAATTGATTCCATGTACTATAGGTACACTCCAGTTTGGTTACTGGGGTACCCTTGTGGGTCCCTAGTATATGGTACACCAGGTACTAATGGCATAGGTACCACAGAGGCCTACCAGTGGCTACAGAATTTATTATGCTACTGCTGGGAAGCCTTACAAAATGATACCACAGGACTGCTACTGCAGCCTGGGTAAGGTGGTGCATGAACCCCTTACTAGGATATAGTTTACCTATATCTACCTTAAATCACTGCACATAGAAGCCAATCAGTCACTCCTATAGCAGGCCTTATCTATCCTGAAGGCAGGGTGCTTGGTTTTGTGTGAGAGGGTGCCCATGCATGAGCAGGGCCCTTCTGCAGCCTTTGGAACCTATTCTCTGGGGCTGTTCTGTAAGTAGCCAGACCATATTCTCTTAAGTGCATTATAACGTCACAGTAAATGCTAACTTTGAAATGGCTGCACTGAAACATGTTGTGTTTGGTGTCAAATATTTTAGAATTCTACCCCCTGCCAGTTCTGACGGTGGGATTGGAATTCCACCCTTCTAGAGGGAGAGACATGTACACACCGGTATACACGGTAACAGTCTTAAGGAGCCCTGGTATCACAAAATGGATGCTGCAGCCACAGACAGGAGTCTGGCCTCCTGCTGCTGACTGAAACTCCGACAGGGGAGGCCTGGACAATAGGTTTCCTGTCACAGGGAGGTGTAACCACCTTCTAGACAGGCCTTAATGTATTGAGGCTGGGTGGGTGCACTCTGAGAGTGCTTTGAAGTCTGCACTGGGGGCACATTTGGTGTCCCTGTGCATAGACCAGTTTACACTGGTTGCAGGGGCTACCAGCCCCTGCTCTGGTGCGAAACTGGACAAAGGAAATAGGTGTAGCCACCCCTCTTTCCAAACCCTACCATAGGTGGGTCCAGAGAGTTAGTCCAACCCCTTCCTTGGGTGTATGAAAGGAACCCCGGACTACAGGACTTTAGATTACACTTGGACAAACCTCTGCTACAGATATCCTGGAACTTCAATGATCTACACAACTAGATGACTGAAGAATCTCCCTTAGCGTAAAGGAGTTACTCCCCTGCTTGGTAGGCACCAATGAAGGACTTGCCGGTCAGCATCTCCAAGGTTCTGCCGGACTCCGAAGTACGATTCAGAAAAGGGGGTGGTGATGAACAGAGTGTCTGAATTAAGCAGACCACTCTTACCCAGTCCAAAGATCAGGGCTTGATCCATCACCGTTTTTTGACTCCGAAGTACTGCGCATTACAGGAGCGGATTTCCAGACTTCTCAGAGGCCGAACCGATTTCCCAGCAAAGCTGAGACCCGCAGCCCTCACGAGTGACGTGGAACCGGAACTCCTGGACACCATTCAGCATCAGCTTCTCAACGTTCTTTGAGGCTGTGATTTGGGTTACTTGTAGCCCAAGCCCAGACCACCTTTTGTACTGAAGATTCTGGGCTTACATTCCAAGAGTGTTCCTTGAGCCCGCTTCTTGCATTTCCGCTTGAGGTACCTTCGCGATACCTGGTCCGTCGACTGGTGGGTCCCTGTGAAGGCAACTCTGAATTTTCCTTAGGCTTCCCTGGTCGCTCTAAACGTGCCGTGACTCCCCAATGTGTGGTGAGTCCCTCGGACCTTGCTGGTCCACACAAAAGCATCTTTCTAATTTCTGCTTGGGTTGTGGTTGCCAAGGTCCTTTGGGTCCAATCCAGGAACCGTCACCGCAGCACTCAACATCCTTTGTGGGACAGCTGGAATCCAGATCCTGGTTGTTGTCAACACCTCCTGGTCCTCGTGGCTGAAGAGTCAAGCTTCAACTCTTTCACCTGAAATCACAGACATCGGTGGGCATTCGACTATCGTATCCCTGGTCATTGGCAAGTGACCTAGACTCTGTCCTCTCTGCTTTCAGGTTCTTCTCATCTTCTTTCTAGGCTTGGATCTCACCAGACACTTTCCTTTTCGACAGCAGCAGCACTCCATTGAAATCAACAACGATTCCCGACACCAAAAGACACCTATGCACCCGGCTTCCCTGGGTGAGGTCACTCGAATACTCCGGTGCTCCCATCGGTGTTGGCCCTAGAACCCCTTAAGTCTAAAGGGCTTTGCTCAAAGTCCTCTCCTAAGTGTCCTTTATCTTTAAATTTCCAACCACTACTTTCCCTATAGAAGCTAACGGTGATTCGCGGCTGTGTTCTCACACTGAAGCGTCCCCCTGTGTGACTACTTTGGGTTGTTCCTTGTGGTCACAGCGATTCTACTACTCTAGGCCTTGTGCCTAGTCAAGACATCGCGGTTCTTAAACCACTTTCTTTATATATGGTTTGGTACGCCCCTGGGGCTCAATGTATATTGTGCTAATTTACTGTGTGATATTAAGTGTAACATATGCGCTTTTACCTCTAGCCTGATAAAGAGAATAGTAGGGTGTGTTTAGAATAAATACATATATATTATATATATATATCTGGTGTGGTTCTCCTTTCGTTTGGTTATTCAAGAGATTATAGACTGGTAAAACAAACTGCTTTGCATTCCTTCAAGACTTAGCCTGAATGCTGCTCTCCATAGCTACCACTAGAATAGCTTTCAATAAAGGTTGTATTTAACCTATCACCTCTAAGGGGCTGTTTGGACTGGTTCAAGATGCCCACTATGACTAATGGACAGCATATGCCAGGCCAACTTCTCAGATCGGTGTGCAGCGGTTGGGATTCAAGCGTGCCTTTGTTTTATCAGATAATCTCAAGTGATTGATTAACTGAAAACCACTAAAGGTACATAAGGTACATATAATACCAGCTTAAACTACAGTAAGTTCTACTGAGCTTAGAGTTGTGTGTCAAGGGCTTAGCACACTCTTTCTACAACTCAAGAGAGATTAGTAGGCCACACTAGAGTAGGTAGGTGCATACACCACACCACACTAGTAATGTCTTCAAGGTCAAGAACCAGTGGGTCCCTGCCAGATGTCAGTCTAGTACAGGCATCCAAGTATGACACATTCCCATTCTTAGAATTGAGAGCATTGTGTACTACTAGGACATTGAAGACAGGGAAAAGTGCCAACACCCAACGCCTCATAGAGGTATTACTGCTGGATATTCTTATAAGGCTTCAGGGCCTGATGGGTTAGGCAGTGGGGGTGGGAACGCAGATGAGGAAGGGCCCAGGGGTGAACATTCCCAGGTCCCAACCGCTGAAGCTATCCAGGAAGGTGACAATGACCTTGACGTGGAAGAAGCAACTCCCCTTAGAAATGAGGAAGGAGGTCCTCTCTTTGTTCCTCCAGGGAGAGGTGGAGGTGCGCCTAGAAGGTCAAGATCTACTTCACAGGAATCTACCCATTCTGACACATCTACAGGGACCTCTGTCTCTTCTCATAGGAAGGAATCCTCCCAGGAAAAGAGAGAAAGACAGATGTAGTATATGGAAGCCCAGCTGGAAATCAGAAGACAGCAGGTAGCCTTAGAAACGAAATCCCTAGAGCTCAAGAGAGCTAGGAAAAAGATGGGACTAGAGTCCCGTGGTGGCAGTAACTTCCCTAGTGGTACAGAGGGATCTCATACCCACAGAAATTTAAACAAGATTGTCCCTCCTAACCAGAGTGGGGATGACATCCACAACTGGATAACTGTACTGGAAAGGGCCTGTAACGTTCAGAGGGACCCTGAGCCAGGAGCAGTGGGCAGCCATCTTGTGGCTCTCCTTTGCAGACAAAGGAAGAGACGAGCTCCTCACTGCTAGAGAAGAGGATGCTGACGATTATACAGTCCTGAAGAGTGCTCTGATTGAAGGGTTTGGCCTAACCACTGAACAATACAGGATCACGTTCAGAGATACTCAAAAGGCTCAGACTCAGGACTGGGTTGACTTTGTTGATTGTGCTACTAAGGCTCTGGAGGGCTGGTTACTTGGCAGTAAGGTGTGTGATTTTACAGGATTGTACAACTTAATTATGAGGGAGCAGATCCTTAATAATTGTCAAAATCAGCTGTTGCATCAGTACCTGGTGGACTCTCATATGACCTCTCCCCAAGAATTGGGAAAGAAGGCAGACAAATGGGTCAGAACAAGGGTGAAGCCAAAGGTTCAGATCCAAGGTGGTGACCAGAAGAAGCAAGATTCTAAGAACTCTGATAAGGTTGGAGAAAAGGGAAAAGACCAGAAGTCGTTTTAAGGCCCCCAAAAAACTGCATCTGGTGGGGAGTCTCAATCAT
The DNA here is from genome assembly GCF_964263255.1 of Lissotriton vulgaris. Classification (NCBI taxonomy): domain Eukaryota; kingdom Metazoa; phylum Chordata; class Amphibia; order Caudata; family Salamandridae; genus Lissotriton; species Lissotriton vulgaris. Next base: position 1,774,548,091 of record NC_141687.1, read on the forward strand.
CCAAAGGAAAAGGCCAAAAGAAACCATGGTGGCAAATCTGTAAACAGAAAACCCATTGGACTAGTGATTGTAATAGGTCCAAAGACTAAACTCCAGCCACCATTGCCCCTAAGGCAACTGCTCCCCCTAGTTCAGCTCCAAGTGATGGTACTCAGAATAGGGGTGCAGTAGGGTTAACCCTGGATTCTGAGATGGACTCTGGCCTAGTCAGAGTTCCAACTCAGGCAGTACTGATCTGTGATGGAGGCATGGATATGTCCTCCTTTCTGAGTCCCAGTAATCTGGGCAAATACAGACAGCAGCCTTTGATAGATGGAAAAGAGGTTTTGGCATTTAGGGACACAGGGGCAAGTGTCACAATGGTGACACAAGACTCCTGAGCAGATCATACCTGGTGAAATGTATCAAGTGACCAATGCTAGCAATGTCAGGATTGACTATGCCCGGGCAGTTGTTAATTTCTCCTGGGGAGTGGTAACTGGCCTCAAGAAGGTTGTGGTTAGTGCAGACCTCCCTGTTGAATGCTTTCTTGGCAATGATTTAGAGACTTCAGCTTGGGCTGAAGTTGAGCTCAGGACCCATGCAGAAATGTTAGGAATCCCTGCACATGTGTTTGCTGTGACTAGGTCACAGGCCATAATATCAAAAGCTGAACTGGCCCTGGATTCTGGAATTATGGACCAGGTGCCATGCAAGAAAAGGAGCAGCAGGGTTAAGGCAGAGCCTCCCCCCCTGACTCAGAGTACAGATCAAACTCTTGAGGGGGATGATGTTACTCCTGAAGAAGGAACTGTCTCAGATGAGCTTGAGCCTGATCAGGTTAAGTTCTTGGGGACAGGGGGGTCTTCCATGGCAGATCTGAGCCAGGAGCAGCTGAGCTGCCCTTCTCTTGAACACCTCAGACAGCAGGGTGCTGCTGAGGCTGTTGGGAATGCTGGTGGAACCCATAAGATATATTGGGATGATGGACTCCTGTATTCAGAGAATGGAGACCCCAATCATGGTGCAACCAGGAGGTTGGGTATACCTCTGATGTTCAGGGGCTTCCTATTAACCCTAGCCCATTATATTCCCTTAGCAGGTCACCTAGGCCAAAACAAGACTTGGGACAAGAGTGTCCCTCACTTTCATTGGCCCTATATGTCTGAAGACACCAAGGAATTTTGTCGGTCCTGTGTCACCTGGTAAGGCAGGAGGTGTAACAAAGCCCCCCCTGATACCACTAGCTGTGGTTGGGGCTCCCTTTGAAAGAGTGGGGATTGATATAGTTGCCCCAAGGATCCTTAGACAGCCTCTGGGCATAGATTTATCTTGATGGTGGTACCCAGGTGCCATTCCGCTTAGGACCACCACAGCTCATGTTGTGTCAAGAGCCCTCTTGGGAGGGTTCTCAAGGGTGGGTTTCCCTAAGAAGGTAGTTTCAGAGGGCCCGATTCACAGAATGGACTTAAGACTCAATCCTAAACTTACTACTATTTTGGTACTCACAGAATGCACTTACTACTTTTGGCATTCACAGAATGCACTTACTACTTTTGGTATTCACAGAATGAACTTACTACTTTTGGTATTCACAGAAGTTAGGATTTTGTCTTAAGTCTATCTTAAGTATGTCTTAAGTTTGTCTTAAGTTTGTCTTAAGACAGACTTAAGACAAAATCCTAACTTCTGTGAATGCCAAAAGTAGTAAGTTAATTCTGTGAATACCAAAAGTAGTAAGTGCATTCTGTGAATGCCAAAAGTAGTAAGTGCATTCTATGAATACCAAAATAGTAGTAAATTTAGGATTGAGTCTTAAGTTCATTCTGTGAATCGGGCCCACAGATCGGTACTAACTTCATATGTATAAACTTCGCTGCAATGTCGAAGGACTGCTGAGTGAATTACAAATTCACCACACCCTATCACCCACAATGCAATGTTTTAGTTGAAAGGTTCAAAAATACCTTTAACGGAATTATCAAGGGTCTCCCAGAAAAGCTTAGGCGGAGGTGGGACATCCTTTTGCCCTGCCTTTTGTTTGCATACAGGGAGGTTCCTCAGAACGGGGGTTGGTTACAGCCCTTTTGAACTTCTGTTTGGGCATCCTGTAAGAGGTCTCTTGTGTCTGGTGAAAGAGGGATGGGAGTTATCTCTCAAACCCCCTAAACAGGATATAGTGGACTATGTACTTGGTCTCTGCTCCAAGATGGCAGAGTACATGAATTGTAAAAGGCCTGGCATGACCAAAAGGCTGTGCTGAATGTTTACCAGCCAGGACAGAAATTGTGAGTGTTGGAGCCTGTGGCCCTAGCAGCCCTCCAGGACAAATGGAGCGGCCCCCATACAATTGTTGAGAGGTTACCTATTTGGTAGACCTTGGAACTTACAGGAAAACGCTAACTTGGCTCTCCGGCCTTCTCTTGACTCAGACAATATAGCGCTACGAGGCCTCTGGGTTGTTTGCGCTTAACAAAACACTATTAATAATAATAATAATAATAATAATAACAGGAGCCCTCATGGGGTGCTACATGTCACCAGACTGAAACCCATATGTTGACAGGGCAGACATGAGCTTGCCCATGGCTAATTATGAGGGACAGGAGGAAGAGAGTGATCACCTCCCTGACCTGCTCTCACAGAACTCTGATGTTGGGTCAGTGAATGGTGTAGCCTTGGCAGGCAGCCTCACTGCCAGCAGCAAGCTGATTGCAGACATATGTTCAATCAGTTCAGACATGTGTTCTCTCTGACTCCAAGTCAGACTACCTGGTGCACTCATAAAGTGGACACTGGTGACAGTCTGCCTGTTAAAAATAAGATTTAAAGGCAACCTGAACAAGTCAGGGACTGTATCAGGACTGAAGTCCAGAAGATGTTGGATTTGGGAGTTATTGAACCCTCAGTTAGCCTGTGGGCTAATCCAGTAGTCTTGGTGCCTAAACCTCACACACAGGGTGATAAGAGAGAGATGAGGTTTTGTGTAGACTATAGGGGTTTCAATTGAGTCACTCAGACAGATGGCCATCCAATACCCAGAGCAATGAGTGTATACATACTTTGGCCTCAGCCAAGATTCTGAGCACATTTGATCTGACAGCTGGCTACTGGCAGATCAGACTAGCTGATGATGCAAAGCCTAAGACAACATTCTCTACCCCTAGTGGGCACTAGCAATTTGTGGTGATTCCCTTGGGGTTGAAGAATGCACCTGCCACTTTTCAAAGGTTGGTGAATCAAGTCCTAACAGGCCTGGAAGACTACAGTGCAGCATATCTAGATGATATTGCTGTCTTTAGCTCCACCTGGGAGGATCACCTGGTCCACTTGAGAAATGTTTTGGAGACCCTGCAGAAAGCAGGTCTAACTATCAAGGATACTAAGTGCCAGATAGGCCAGAGTCAGGTTGTGTACTTGGGTCATCTTGTAGGCGGAGGCCAGGTTCAACCATTGCAGACCAGAATCCAGACCATCATGGACTGGGTTGCTCCAGCTACCCTGACTCAGGTAAGAGCTTTTTTAGGCCTGAATGGGTACTACAGAAGATTTGTCAAGGGGTATGGATCCATTGTGACACCCCTGAATGACTTAACTTCCAAGACAATGCCTAAGAAAGTTCAGTGGACAGTTAGCTGTCAAAAGGCATTTGAAGCAGGCCATGTGCACTGCTCCCATTCTGCAAAGTCCTAATTACTCCAAAGAAATCATTGTCCAAACAAATGCATCTGAGTTTAGGGTAGGGGCTGTGTTATTACAATTGAATGATGAAGATCAGGACCAGACAGTAGCTTTTATTAGCAGAAGGCAGACCCCTAGAGAGAAACGTGGGTCAGCTATCGAGAGGGAGGGCTTTGCTGTCATTTGGGCTCTGAAGAAGCAGAGACCATACTTGTTTGGCACTCACATCACTGTTCAGACTGACCATAAGCCCCTCTTATGGCTAAAACAGATGAAGGGTGAAACCCCCAAACTTTGAGGTGGTCCCTTTCCCTACAGGGGATGGACTATACAGTGGAACATAGACCTGGGAGTATCCATGCCAATGCGTATGGGCTCTCCAGATATTTCCACCTAGAACATGAAGACTCAACTGGTCAAGGTTAGTTTAATGTATCTGCGTTTGGAGGGGTGTGGGAGAGTAGGATCTGCATTCAAGATCATCCGAAGGGACCGCATCAACCACACCGGAGGAGGCATCGCCATTGTCCACAGGAACACCATCCACATCACGACCAACACCGACGACACCCTCGCAACCGCCGAGCACCTGCACTTTCAGTTCCACATCAACCCCAGACCACCCTCAGAGGCACCCTCATCTACAGACCCCCGGGACAACGCACACAATTCAGCGAAGACATCGCCGACTTCATCAGCCCGCACGCCCTCTGCTCCGCTGACTACATCCTCCTAGGGGACCTCAACTTCCACCTGGACAACAACAACGACCGGAACACCACCACCCTGCTGGACAACCTCGCCAACCTGGGACTCAAGCAGCTGGTCACCACCCCCACCCACTACGCCGGACACACACTCGACCCTGTCTTCTCATCCAGCAAGGACATCGCCTTCAGCCACGCCACCGGACTCCACTGGACGGACCACAGCTGCATCCACTTCAGCTTCGGAAGGACCACGATCCACCACCACCAGCAACAGGTTGATCGCAGGAGCTGGAACAAGATCACAGCCGACCAGCTCGCGACCTCCCTGAGCATGAACCCTCCCACCAGCACAACGAACCTTAGCCAGGCGGCCACCAACCTCACGAAGTGGATCAGCGACTGCGCAGACGAGCTCGCCCCCCTGAGGACCCCGCCTAGCAGACCCGGTAGCAGGAAAGCCCCATGGTTCACCAACGAACTCAAGAGCTCCAAGAAGAACTGCCGAGCCCTCGAGAGAACCTGGCGCAGAGACCCAACACCGGACAACACGACTGCCCTCAAGCTCGCCACCCGAAAACACCACCAACTCATCCACGCCACCAAGAAAACTGCATTCAAGGAACGACTGGACAACAACGCACACAACAGCAAGGAACTCTTCAACATCGTCAAAGAGCTCTCCAACCCCAACGCCGGAAACAACGACATCACCCCTTCACAAGACCTCTGCAACTCCCTCGCCTCCTACTTCCACAACAAGATCGCGGACATACACAACAGCTTCAGCACTCAACCGACGAACGCCACGACCGAACCACCGCCCCCCACCACCACCCTCCGCGCCTGGACTCTGATCAGCACCGAAGACACCGTCCGCACGATGCACTCCATCCACTCCGGATCTCCGACCGACCCCTGCCCTCACCACGTCTTCAACAAGGCCGACGCTGTCATCGCACCCCACCTGCGGGACATCATCAACACCTCCTTCGACACCGCTACCTTCCCGGAGAGCTGGAAGCACGCCGAACTCAGCGCCCTACTCAAGAAGCCATTGGCCGACCCCACGACCTCAAGAACTACCGCCCCATCTCGCTGCTCCCGTTTCCTGCAAAAGTCATCGAGAAGACTGTCAACAAGCAGCTGGCCGCCTTCCGCGAGACGAACGGATCCCTCGACCCCTCGCAGTCTGGCTTCCGGGCCAACCACAGCACCGAGACCGCCCTGATCGCCGCCACCGATGACATCCGAGCGCTGCTCGGCAACGGAGAAACAGCGGCCCTCATCCTCCTCGACCTCTCCGCGGCCTTCGACACTGTCTGCCACCGTGCCCTAGTACAATGCCTCAGCAACGTCGGAGTCCAGGAGAAGGCACTGGAGTGGATCATCTCCTTCCTCGCCGGAAGGACACAGAGAGTCCGCCTCCCTCCGTTCAGATCTGAAGCCACCGAAGTCATCTGCGGCGTTCCTCAAGGCTCCTCGCTCAGTCCAACCCTCTTCAACGTCTACATGAGCCCCCTCGCAGACATCGCACGCCAGCACAACCTCAACATCATCTCCTACGCCGATGACACCCAGCTGATCCTCTCCCTCACCAACGACCCCGCCACCGCCAGAGCCAACCTTCACGAAGGGATGAAAGAGGTAGCCGAATGAATGGATGAACCACCGCCAAACTCCAGAAGAGACTCCAGCGGATCTAGAACGCCTCAGCACGACTCATCCTGGACATCCCCCGTCGCAGCCACATCTCCGGACACCTGAGAGACCTGCACTGGCTCCTGGTCAACAAGAGATTCACCTTCCGTCTCCTCACCCACGCACACAAAGCCCTACACAACCAAGGCCCAGGATACCTCAACAGCCGCCTCAACTTCTACGCCCCCAAACGCCAGCTTCGATCGACCAGCCACGCCCTCGCCGCCGTCCCCTGCATCCGAAGAGCCACCACAGGGGGACGGTCCTTCTCCTACCTCGCCGCCAAGACATGGAACTCCCTCCCCACCCACCTCCGCCTGACCCAGGACCACCTCGCCTTCAGGAAGCAACTCAAGACCTGGCTGGCCCTCAGGACCTTGAGACCCTCTGGGTGAGTAGTGCGCTATATAAATGCGATGATTGATTGATTGAATTGTTACCCCCACTTTTTGCTGATGTTTCACTGTTTTTTTACATTAGTCTGGCTGGGGCCCTGCTATCCAGGACCCCAGCCTAGCTGCTTCCTCTCTAAATTGATTCCATGTACCATAGGTACACTCCAGTTTGGTTACTGGGGTACCCTTGTAAGTCCATAGTATATGGTACACTAAGTACTAAGGGCATAGCTACCCCAAAGGCCTACTAGGGGCTGCGGCATGTATTATGCCAACCCTGGGAAGCATTCAAAAATGACACCACAGAACTACTACTATAGCCTGGATACGGTGGTGTGTGCACCCCTTATTAAGACATAGGTTACCTATATCTACCTTAAATCAACGCACATAGAAACTTATCAGTCACCTCTATGACAGGCCTTATCAATCCTGAAGGCAGGGTGCTTAGTTTCATGTGAGAGGGTGCCCATGCATGGCAGGGCCCCTCTGCAGCCTTCGGAACCTATTCTCTGGGCTGTTCTGTGATGCAGGCAAACCATATACCCTTAAGTGCATTATAACCTCACTGTAAAACTTTGGAACAGCTGCACGGAAACATGTTGTGTTTAGGAATCCTACTCCCACATCAGTTCTGACGGCGGGGGTAGAATTCCACCCTTCTAGAGGGAGAGACATGTACACACCTGTATACCCGGCAACAGTTTTAAAGAGCCCTGGCATTACAAAATGGATCACACAGCCACATACACAAATCTGGCATCCTGCTGCTGACAGAAACTTAGTCAGGGGAGGCACGGACAATACATTTGTCTCTCACAGGGAGGTGTAACCACCTCCCAGGCAGGCCTTAGTGTATTAGAGCTGGGTGGGTGCACTCTAAGAGTGCTTTGAAGTCTGCACTGGGGGCATATTTATTGTCCCTGTGCATAGCCCAGTTCAAACCGGTTGCAGGGTCTACCAGCCCCAGCTCTGGCATGAAACTGGACAAAGAAAGTGGGTCTCACCACCCCTCTATCCAAACCCTCCCATAGGTGGGTCCCCAGAGTTAGTCCAACCCCTTTTTATGGGTATAAGAAAGGAACCCCTGACTACAGGACTTTGGATTACACATGGACGAAACTCTCCTACAGATATCCTGGAACTTCGACGATCTACACAAATAGATGAATCTCTCCTGTCAGGTCAGGCATGACATCCTGACACTAACCCACCAACCCCAGGGCTCTACCCAGCAGCTGGGGGCTTTCTACCCTCTCACCTGGAGCGGTACCCCCATCCAGAAATCTCAGTGCACCTGTGGCAGGTGTCTTGCACAATTTGCCTACCAGTTATGGGGTTCTATCCTGCAACTGAGCTTCCAGGTCAGGGGAGACATCCTGAACCTGGCCTTCTAACCAATGGTCTAAACCCTCCAGTTGAACCGGGGTCAGAGGCAAGGACTCCCTCCCTCTGCACCCCCTTCCAGGGTGCTATACCCTCCCACCTGGAGTGGTACCCATAGAAGCTGCATTGGTCAGGGCACTGATTACAGCTCTCCCTTCCTTCAGGTCAGACAACATCTGAACCTGGCTTCCCAACCCAGGGACCAAGCCCTGCGGTTGAACACTTGCCCGACGTACCACGACTTCATTGGGAGCACATGTGCCCCTCCAAGGGTGACACATTACTCACGTGTCATGTGACAGTCTCCCTGGTGCAGATATCATGACCCCTGTCCATCTGACAGTGCGTGCAGATCCCCCAGGACAGAAGTAGTGTCACTATGGCCATTCACTGGTGATGCAGCCCTTCTGACTGGCCCCTGACACACTGGTTCTTCCACTGGGGACTTTCTCCCCTTCTCACCCCCAGCCTGGAGTTCTGTACCCTCCACTTAGGAGCGGTACTGCCAGACACCAGAACTATTGGAGGCCTGCTTACAAACACTCCCAATTCACCAGAAATTAGGGGATCTCCCTCAAAGGGCAGCCCATCAGGACAACCTGCGTTCCCCACCTGGTGTTCCCTTAAAGAACCATCCAGGCTCTGAGATTGGGTTTCAGGCACCTGGGGACAGGCAGCCCCAAACTCACTCCTTTTCCACTGAGACAGGACTTGAGACCCTACACCCCTCCCACTACAACGGGACCTAGCTGGGCTACTCTACACCCCTTCCACCACTCTGGTCCCCCAAACCTCTCCAGATCCTCTGGAATCCACCAAAAGGTCTGCCTCCCATGTGAGCTCCTTTTGGTCAGAGAACTCACTCTTAAACAGGTGTTGGCATAGCTCTGGAAAACAGAGACTACAATATGGTCTCCCACAATTGGATCACAAAGCCCCCCACAGGGGTTAACAAAACTATCCTTCTCCTCACCATCCAGTGCCTCGCACACATACTCCACACCACTCTCCTGAGATTGGCAAGACAGTATCTGACTGTCTCTGTCGTTCAACCCACACTCTTCTGGGCAGTCTTCACACTCACACACCAGGACTTCAACTACCGGGGAACCCCTCTCCCTGCACCTCTCATCTAGAGTCAGTAGAGTGTTCCACCCATCACTAGGACCATGAACCCCTGCATCAGTTTCCCAATTCTCCTCAGGGACACTACACAATACTGGAGGTACCTCATGTCTTTGAACCTCCTGGTGTATGTTAACCTCCTCCTTCAAGTCAGGTGCCACATCTCTAAGTGTATGTGCTGCTCCCTCAGCACTAGATAACCAGATTTTTCGGCCACCATCTGAGCTGGATTCCACCTCCAACTCAGCAAAGCTCACTTCCTGAGCTACACACATTTCTTTTTTCTGGGCTGGGACACTCATGGCCTCAAGCCTCTCGAGCTCCAAATCAAGCTCCGTCATTCTCAACTCATGCTCAAACAGCATCATCTTTTCCTCTATGGCCAATTTACTAGTTTGCAATTCAAATTCTAACTGCCCACTTAACTTGAGCTTGATCAGCTCCATCTCATGCATCCTACACATTTCCCTGTCCTCCAGTTCTTCTGGGATAGACCTTTGGCAGAAACACTGCTACCTTCTGGGGAGGTGACTCTCCTTCCCCCTTGACCCAATGGCCCATCCAGCTGCTCATCTGCATTGCCATCCCCTTCCTAATTTTCAGGGGTTCTCCTTGCTGTAACCAGGCCCTCAGGGCCTTTTGGAACTCATCCTTCTTGGTGAACCTGGTTAGTACAACTTTAAATTTCTCGTAGAAGTGTTTCAGTTGTCTGACATTGTAGCATTCTAGTTTCTCCTCTTCCCAATCAAACTAAACAGATGCTATGGATGCTGCTTTCTCCATGGTAGGTAAACTTGGCAGTTCTTTGCAAAAATAGAAAATCCCAGGAAAAACAATCTATCAAAAGTATGCGGTTGCGATTTGGTCTGCACTCACTAGTAGTGTTCTCCAATCACTGTATATGAATTACAAATGCAAGTCGAGAAACCTCACCGCTGACCACCAATGTTAGATTTGGGGGTCTTTAGTTGGCAGAGGTAGGTACCTTTGAACAATAGGGACCCTTGCGTCTTTTAAGGGTAAGTGGGTACACTCCTAAAATAACCCCTGCTCACCCCCGTGGCAGCTTGGCACAAGCAGACAGGCTTATCTCCGAGGCAGTGAGTAAAGCATTTGTGAACACATACTGTAACCCAGTGACAACACTACAGATGGACACCACACCAGTTGTATATTAAAAATATATATTTTTCAGTGATGCGACGACAGCTGCTTGCTGCGTTGACATTCTTCTCCAGGTACACTAAATGCTTCTGTGATGCGACAGCTACAGCGGCGACATCCTTCTTCAGTGATGCGACAACAGTGGCTACGGCAGCGACACCCTTCTCCAGTGTTGCGAGACGCTTCTGCAATGCGATGCGACAGCTATTGCAGTGACACACTTCTTCAATGATGCGACGATAGTGGCTGTGGTGTAGACACGCTTCTTCGTGAGTCGCACTTCCAGCTTTTGCAACATGCAGTCCCTAAGAAAGCCCAACACAACTGCAAGCACCTCCAAAGAACTCTTGGGGAGCTGGGGGTTGAAGTCTGTTGTCCTGAGACTTCAGCAAGAGGCAAGCTCTTTCTCAAGCCCTTGGAGATCCTTCACAAGTTGGTGAAAGTAAGGACAAAGTTCCTCTCTCCTCTGTTTGGCAGGCAGTCAACCTCTTCAGGCCAATCCCCAAAGCAGCACTTCAGCTTAAAAATAGTCTCTCCTCAGTCTCTCTGGTTCAACTCCTCAGCAAAGGTTTCTTGTTGTTGTCCAAAGTGATCTAATTCTCTGGGGTCTGGGTCCCCTCTTTTTTACACAGTTTCTCTTTGTTCAATGAAGGCAGACAGACCGTTGCCTAATCCAAACCAGTTCTGGTCAGTCCCGAGCACTCTGTTTACATGACTTCTTCTTGCCTTTCACAGTGTAGGGCAGAGACATCAGACGCACCACAGGGGGTGGAGCTGGCATTGTGGAAGGCAGGCAAACCTATTCAGGTCCCAGGTGCAAATCCTCCCACCCATCTACATGCATATCTCTCTAATCAGCCCTGTGCTGACTCACCCTATCTCCTGGAAGACCCCAGTCCTGGTCACTTAAACTCCCGACAAGGAATACACAACCTATCAGAGGAAGGCTTGGATGATTAGACACGAAAATACCTACTTTCTAAAAGTGGTATTTTTAAACACAGAATGTTAAAACCAACTTCACTAAAAGGTGTATTTCATCATTCTGCGTTCAGGCATACTAAACTTGTATTTCTGCCTAGTTCCCTGAGTCAATTAGTATTATAAAGTGTAATAATCTAACTGCCCATTCTGGCCTATGGTAGCCTTGCATTAGTGAAAAACGAAAATGGCTGTAATTCACTACTAGGATATGCGACACAAATCAGGGCATGTCCTACCTTATACTTATAATGCACCATGCCCTTGGCCCTACCATAGGGGTGTCTGATATGAAGAAAAGGGAAGGTTTAGGGCCTGGCAAGTGGGTGCACTTACCCAGTCAACATGGCAGTACCAGAATGCACACAAGCTCTGCAATGGCAGCCCTGAGACACACTTTTACAGGCTGCTTAGGGGGGTGGCACAACCAGTGCTGCAAGCCCACCGTCAGCATTTGGTTTACAAGCCCTGGGCACACTCAGTGCACTGTACTAGGGTCTGACAAGTAAACCAAACCAGCCAATCATGGAGTCACTAATTCATACATCAATTTACAATAGGGAGAGCATATGCACTTAAGCACTGATCAGCAGTGGTAAAGTGCCCAGAGTCATAAAACCAACAAAAACAGGTCAGACAAAACACAGGAGGAAGTCAAAAAGTTTGGGGATGAACCTGCAAAAAGGGCCAAGTCCAACAGGTAGGCTCTGGAATAAATGGAATTGGGGTAATATCACAATTTTTATAGCATGTGTCCTGCCCAGCCTGGAAATGTACATGGGAGCCTATCTCTTTAAGTCTAGTCCTAGTTTTTGCATTAGTTGTGGGTAGTTTGCCTTGAATAGTTGTGAAATTTAATGCCTAGATATGTAAGGTCTTTCCTTTCCCATTGGAAGGGGGAGGAGCCAGCCAATATCCCTATCTCTTTATCTGAGAGAGTCAGATTTAAGATAGAAGACTTTGAGAGGTTAATTCGATAACCCAACACCTTTTTGAAGAGGGTTAATTCTTCTAAAAGGGCCACCAGTGAGTCATTGGGTTCAGTGAGAGGGAGCAAAACGTTGTCAGCAAATAGCGAGATTATTTGCTCCTCTTCCCCGAACCAATCACTTACATCCCCGGATTGGTCCTAAATGCCGCTGCTGGAGGTTCTATACTCACAGCAAAAAGGAGAGGGGAGAGTGGGCATCCCTTCCTCGTCCCCTGCACCAAATTGAACGGCTTGGCAGCATACCCACTCAATAGGACACTGGTGGTTGGGACTGCATAGTTCACTTGAATCATAGTGACAAATTTATCAGTGAATCCATAGTGTTTCAGGGTTGCCAACAAGAAGGCCCAGTTGACATGGCCAATCGCTTTTTCCGCGTCTAATCCCAGGAGCACCGCTGGTATTCGTTTCCTGGTCGTTTTTTCAATGCGGTGAAGCATACATCTAACGTTGTTGTGTGTCTACCCCCCTTTTATAAAGCCTCATTGGTCGGGATTGATGAGGTCAGGCATTAAATCTTTGAGAAGCGTTGCAAATGATTTGGAAAAAATCTTTGAGTCCAGGTTTAAGAGTGCGATATTGCGGTAGGTGCCACAGAGCTGTGGGTCCTTCCCCTCCTTGGGTATCACAATTGTCAGTGCTTCTCTCATGGATGGGGTGACCCTTCCCATGTCCACAATATGCTTAAATAGCGCTGTCAGGAGTGGGACCAGTCCCACGCTAAATACCTTATAGAAAAGTGCCGGCAGTCCATCCGGTCCTGGGGACTTGACCAGTTTTAGGGTGCTGATCTCCTTTAGGATCTCTTCCTCACTAACGAGATCCACCATCCTCTTGTTATGTCTCTGGGTCACTTTAGGGAAGACTATATTGTCTAAGTACCAGGATTGTAAGTGAGGATCTGCGTGTTCTGCTTTATATAGGGACTGTTAAAATTCCCAGAAAGCCTCTGCTTTACGGTGCTACTCAGACTCTAACGATCCCACCAGGTTACGTATTTCATTGATATGTTCCTTATCTCTTTTAATTCTGAGCTAGTCCCTACCTTATTGCCCTGTGCGTATGTTGTTTGTTTTAGCTTGAGTAGGGTCATTTCAGCTCGATTCACGTAGATTGCAGCCAATTTTTCCCTGGCTGCTGTAACTTTGCATTGTAGAGGCATGCTGGGTGCTGATGTGTGGGTTTTCTAGAGCCTGGAGCTCAGTCTTCTAGGACGCGTCTCTCCAAACCCCTCTGTCGGTTTAGTTCAGTGATTGCTGCTTTACAATTTACTCTCAGAACTGCCTTGAAGGCGTCCCAGTTGTTAGCTGGGGAAGTATCCTGGGGCTATTATGAAGGAAAAAATCTTTAATGACTTTAAGGAGTTCATCCTGCGCTAGTCCTGCGCTAGTCTATCAGGGAGCAGCGCCTGTGGGAAGAACCATAGTACAGATATAGGAGAGCTAATCTCCATGTGAAGGAGCAGGTTACCAGCACATGGTCTGATATGACAACCGATTTAATGTGTGTAGATTGCGTTTCCCTTATTAGAGTCCTGCTTAGAAAGACATAGTCAAGCCTCGAGTACATGCAATGGTTATGTGAGAGAAAAGTATAGTCTTTTTCTACGGGATGTAACTCCCTCCATATGTCTACCAAACCCATTTCAGGGATTGCATTTTTACAGATTTAGAAAAACTGTCTGTCTGAGCCCTCTGTGGGTGGGTGCTATCCATCCCTGAGTGTCAGTTTAGATTAAAAGTCACCCATGAGCATCACCTCTGCCTCCGCAAAGTCTCCCAGCATCATTAATGTCTTCAGGATAAAGGGGAGTTGGTTGGAGTTTGGTGTTTATATTGACGTCACAGTTTCTCATGTGCTCTGCTCTTTACCATGATAGTTCTACCTTCTTTGTCTGCTCTTTGACCCTCTACATGGAACTTCAGGGATGAGTGGAACATTATCGCTAGCCCGTTATGCTTGGCATGTTGGAGGACTTAAATATTTGGGGGTAGATTTTATGTTTGAGCCTGTGAGCCTCTGTGCATTTAAGGTACATTTCCTGCAGAGCCACTATGTCATAGTGATTGTCGAAGAGGTATTTCCACTCTTTAAGATACTTAGCTGGGTCGTTAAGCCCCATACGTTCCACGTCAGTGTCTGAATTATCCCTTGTTTATGTTAGAACTGAGTTCTAGTGACCTGTCTCCCATCCTCCTCTCTCTCCTCTTCCTGCCCCCACATGTCCCCCCCAGATTGTCTCATAGCATGAACAGTTGGGTGAACACAGTTCCACCCGCTGAGTACCTTAAAAAAAGAAACAAAAACAAGGTTTGCTTCCCCTTCCCCAACCCCAGATGCAAAAATTCCAGAACAACCGGACCCGAAGTGAACCATGTGTCATCTTCTGGGGAAATGGACCATCGTCGCTGCCATGGCTGTACTATCTTTTGTCGGAGTCGGAGCTGGGCTAAACTTCAGTTTTTGTGGTTATCCACTTTGTGCCCTCATCGTCTTGCCGTCCCGATTCATCTTCTGGTCCCTCGTGATGTGTGATCTTGAAACCGTTTTGTGTCGCTAGCATGATCTGTCTTTGCAGCAGATCTCAACTGTATCGCTTGAAGTCTTGTTCAGGCCTTATATGGTACCTAGGCCCAGAAAGGGAGATGACCCTGGGAGGCTCTCCCTTGTCTTTCAGGGTGTCTCACTTTCTTCTCTGTTGCTTGGGTGGTCTCTGAGTGAGCCCTGGTAAGGTATCCCAGTTACAACTTTTGCCCGTTCTTACTGCCTCAGCTCTTGTGCTGTGTGATCAGTCTCTGGTGGCTCGTAGTCCAGAATTGTCATGTCTTTGTTGCAGGGATTCTGCTCATACACATATCTGTGAACAGAGGCGCAGGACATCAGTGAATTGTGGTGGACCTAAAAACTCACCTCAGTACCTAGAACCCCTAACCGACTAGCATCAGTGTCATATTAGCTCTTCGTCCTATAACAAAGTACCAATGATTAGACAACACAGAACATGCGACTTAGGTTACTCTCAGGAATTATGGGAATCAAGAACTCTCTTTCGTTATATTCTCATACCAGTCGACAACATGGGTAAAAAGAGACAAGACAAAGTTTAAAATGTTTATTTTAACAACTTGCTCTAAGATGCAGTATTTTTGCGACCATAAGCAGGCATATGATTAAAAATAATACGACCAGCATTGTTACAATTCCATAAAACACATAGGAAGAAATCATATTATATTGATTGTGGAAACAGGTCCTATAGAGCCTTATATGCCATCCTCCCTAGCTAGGAACTATGTTTATAAAATAAAGAAAATCTCTTAGGCTTGAATAGGGGACCCCATACCTCCAAGATCAGCAGAAGTAAATCACATCATGATTTTAAATAGCTCTCTGTCTCTCTGGAAACAGATTTTCTCCAAGTGTTTAAAATCATGTATGCAGTGCAATATTAAAGGGGCCAGAATTTCAGCTAGCTGCAGCTGTGTGTATGTTGTGTCTAGAGCATGAGCCGATCTGCCCGAACAACACCTAACATTTTTATGATAACCTTGGAAGCTTCAGCACTCACTGTGCAGACTAAGGTCGAGATGTAAGTCCAGGGAAATTGAAAGTAAGCCATTCTCATGTGAAGCAATTCACACAGCCTAACTTACAACAATAGTTACATATAGTGTTGTGTGCAAAAGCAGCAAAAAGGTAAAATGGCGTTTTAACTTCTAATAAGCCTATGCAAACATAGCAATATGCGCAAGCAAGGCCCTGCCTTCACTACACCCTCCCTTGACCGGAACACGCACAGAACGGGGGAAATTTAGAACTTAGAGGTGAAGTTCAAGTGAGACAGAATCAAGTTCAAAATTTGCCAAACTGGACAATTGGGAGTAAAATTCTGAATTAGTAACCATAAAAAATATTCAAAACCCAGCTGGGGTTGCACAATGTCTAACACATATCATGCGTAGAGAAGAAAAAAAATGAACAAAAATCATGAGTCCAATAGGTGTCTATGAAGCAGAAAATATTTCACTTCAATCCAACAGCGTATAGGCACAGTAAGTAGCAACAACCTCCAATAGGAAGTCGTTGTTAACATCAGAGAACATTGCAGCCATCCAATTTAATAATGGGAAAGAACACACATGTACTTCAACAGCAGGAACCTCTAGCACCATCAAAGGACAACTCAGATGTTCTTCGAGATAACTGCGTTCCAGAAAGTCATGGGCTGCAGTCCATATATTCCAATTACCTCAGACTCCATGTACCTCTGCGCAAGTCATTATTCCAATACCAGAACAGTCTAACTCATGAGCAACTAAGGAACTCATTAGTAAATCATAATCCGAGTTAGGAGATACCGTGTTGCAGAGACATAAATCCAAAGCCCATTCAAAACCGAAATCCAGGCAATGGAAGACAGGCTGCCCGCATGTAAAGTACGAGAACCGGAAAGATAATCCATACTTAACACTCAAGGTAGCCAGCGGGAGCGCTCCATAGTAATGAAGCATCTGGTTACGAAGCTGGTGCAGCTGGGGCAGGTAGTCGTGGGGCACAGATTGCACAGCCATCTTTTAGCAAGCAAATCAACAGCAGTATACCGGCAGCCAAGGCGAGAATTAATGGTAATTCGCCGAAGAGACTGGAAAATATTGAATGCAAAAAAGACTTGTATCACACCAAATATAGTTTGGTATGAAGTCACAAGGCCAGAACATACAATTTTAAAAAAAGTGCGCCAAACCTGTGGTCAACGCGGCATTAAAGATAGTGTGATTCAAGGCACCGAAATGCAGGGAGAGATCAGTACTCAAAAGGGCATGCACCTCAGTGCGAGTGTTTGCAAAGTGAAGAACGAATGTTTCACGCAAAGAAGTAAGGGCGACTTCTTTTTGAGACAAAAGAGCTCCTATTCAAGGTCGGAATGGAAGGCCAGATAGATACATCAAGCTTCCCATGTGGAGGTGAGAACAGCACATTTTTACAAGAGACTACACGTTGGAAAACAGTCACAATGTACAGTATCCCTGCCTGCATTCCACAGCAGTTTTCATTATTTAAAAGCAAAACACTACCGTTTGCTAGCAACGTGAAAGTGGGAGTTATGGCCGGGACAAGGTTCCCTGTTAAAATGCGTAGTAAATTTGGGGCGTCAGAATTACCAGAGCCATGCACTTGGATGTTCCTACAAAATAATGAGTGATCCGTGTTGAAGTGCAATCTACAACTTTCAGTTAAACTTCTTTACCCTCCCTCAGGCACCTATAGGTAAATGGCAGAGACCAAGCTTCATGGAGAAAAGGCCTACCTAAAGGTTCATATCTGCATATGGCATAGTATTTTATACATGTGAAAAGGCAATGTTATTAACCCTTGAATGAGCCATACCTCTGAATTATATTCGGCAACAGAAAAAGGCAATGGTTCCATCTTTTCAACATGCAAAAGTGAATACGCAGCATCCTTCATAGACATGAATTGTTGTTTCACAGTCAAGTTAAATGGAAAAATTAGAGAAGAGGTATTCATGCAGTCCCAAAGCACTTTACCAGCCTCCATTTGTAATGTCCAAGCAAATTGCTTAATAGAACATAATTGATTTTGACCATGGTACAAAACAACGATTCAGAAAAGGGGCTCATTGCACCATCAGGATTCAAGCAAGCCGGGCCGACGACGGCTGAAATGCCAGAAACCGGTCCCCGGAAGCTTGTTTCCTTCCCAGTATAAGAATTGGCTTGGTAGTTTGGTTTGCCCTGTTGCCATCATGCACTGGGAGAGGAACAGACTAATTTGAATGTAGCCAGGTTCTGAGCTGGGATGGTGCAGTGAGCTAATAAACAGTGATGGATCAAGCCCTGATCTTTGGACTGGGTAAGAGTGGTCTGCTTAATTCGGACACTTTGTTCATCACCACCCCCTTTTCTGAATCATGGTACAAAACAGACACTTCATCCTGTAAGATATCAACAGCTGATGAAACAATATTGTCCAATGTGTAAATTCTGGAAGAAAGGGTGTTAATGCTGTTATCAACAACTGCAAACACTTTTTCTAAATTTGCTTGACCTATTTTGTGTAACCTAGAAGCTGCTTCAATTTGAGACAGTTTCCAGACTTAATTGTAAACCGCATAATACCCCTCTTTTTGATCTGCCTCCCACTGGGCCTTTAAAGAAGTCATTCAGTTAAACATCTTCAATTAATTTGGACAGATGAAGTTTAACTGACACTAAGGTGGAATGTTTGAGCCAGATATGACATAACGTGCCTACTGAATAGGTATTAACAGAACGATCACTTTGAAAACGGGGATCCACCCTCACCTGTGTATAGCCAGGGGTCAGACCCAGAAAACGATGTTGCCATAAATCAGAACTTTTTGCCAATACAACCAACCTTGGGAATCAAAACTGGAAATGTTAAAAGACTAATTCAGCAACATAGACTGTAATTCCCTAAGGGACAAATCAGTGTGGTTGTACCATGTAGGGTATACTCCTAAATCAGGAAGAGAAGGAGCATTGAATTATTTAGACGTAGCCAATCCAAAGCAGGTTGTTTGTGAAATAGTCGAATTCAAAAACAACATATGGTTCGGGATGAGACATGCGCGATGCAAAGCCTCAGTGCCTTGTACCTTCCAACTTTTAGAACCCCAAACAGATTTAAGATCAATAGTATTTTTCCAAAGTTCATAGCCCCCAACTGCTAATTGGTCAAGAAAGGACTTAGAATATAGTAATATAGTGTGGGTAAGTCTAACTTTGGAAGAGGACTTACCAGTCAACTTAAATGAAAATGCGTCAGGATTAGATTGATTAAAATCTCTAAAATATGTAAACTTTTTCAAAAGAGGTTTTGAACAGCCTTCAACGGGAGTCGGACAATGCTCCCATTGTGTGTAATTAACCACATTTCTAAATGTGTTTGCTTTGTGCAGAAAATGATTGCCATAATGTTGGTCGCAAAATAAATCAGCATAGTTGGCTGAGTCTAAGTACAAATCTTCAGCATCAAAAGCAGCATAATATTTCAAATCAGAAAACAGAGCCACTACGGCCTGCACATCCCAATCATCAGAACGTATATTTTGTTTAACCACTTCCCCCATTGAAACACGTTGTACATTGGGAACATTAATAACCTCTGTGGGGCTGTGGATTTGAAATCTGACAGCATCCAATACAATTCTGTGATGTTAGCAAAAGTCTGGTCCCTCTTCATGATTTGAGATGAGGAGTAGGGTGCCAAAGTTCCATCAATTAGTCTAATTGAAGTTCTTTCTTTAACATGGTGTCCATTTACAAAACGGAAAAAATACACCACAAATCCAATCGACATGCAAAAACAAAAATAGAGAAAAGCACCAGCCAAATATAAGTCCATGGGGGTATCAAAAAATGTTTCTTGAACCAAACAACAAAAATCTAAATTTTCGATGGGGACTTTGATGCAACAGAGTCAGTGTCAAATGAAAAACGTGACTGGTTAACTGCAGATGAGTGTAAATCGGGCATCGACAAGTCTGTAGGGTAAGTATACTTAGTGTCAAGGATCAAGGCAACATCAGGCATGGTGGAACTCGCCGGAGCCAAAACAGAATTTCTCAGCATCGCCGGATAAGAGACCGCTGGAGTCATACTAAGAAGAATCATCCACTTGCTGTAATTTGACATTGTCAATGGAGATGTACCTGTTTTCCTTGCGACCATGAAGTGGAGGTAAAATGACTGTTCTTGTACCCTGCATGCCAAGCACAGGAACTGGTGCACGATATGAGGGGCCAAACTCCTTCTTGTTCTCCACCTCCTCACGGACCAGATCACCAACTCAGGGTAGCCTGCCAACTACTGGAATCTGAAGAGCAGCATCAGATGTGGATGGCAAATGTTCCTTTGCAAGACTGTCTCTGGTCTTTTGTAGATTCTGTAAAACAGCAGAATGTTCATCTATGTCAAAGGATGCGGCAGACGCTGCCATGTCCAGACCCTTAAGGTATGGGGTCCGCCCACCCAGAGACCTTCTAGGGAGTTTATTAAGTGCACGCTGTATGCTATAGAGATGGGCTAGCCAGTTCCGGCCTGTACCTAAAACATTAGCTGTCAAGGATTGCTTTAAGTCACGGTTCATTCGCTCCACAACACTATTGCCCTCAGGCCTGCATGGGGACAAAAATTTGACCTGGACCCCCAATGAACCCATGGCATCCTTGTATGCTTTAGAGGCGAATGCTGGACCCTGGTCTAAATGAAAGGTGCCAAATGCAAAAATTCCCACAAAGACACGCAAATCCCTGATGACAGAGCGGGCATCAGTACTCCTTTGTGGCCACACCCAAAAAAAGTGTGTGCACGAATCAACTGCAACTAAGATGTACTTATACGCAGTATAAGAGGAGAAAGGACTGCAGTGATCTAAATAAACACACCGAAGTGGCTTATTAGATATGTACAACTGTGTCTGGGGTGGGCGTGCAGCAGTTGAAGGTTTAATCTGCTGACATATGTCACAATGAAGGACATAATCATGCGTCTTTGTACAGTTCGTGCAACCTGTAAAGCTGTTGTAAGAGAGATACAGTAGCTGACATGCCGGCGTGAGCCGAGGCCATGCCCTCGTGCGTTGCTGTTATCAAAGCCAGTCTGCGGTTAGCGTTGGGAATCAACCTATCACCAACATCTGAAATTCTCACATATGGAACTTTATCAGGACTTAAAATATAAAAGCATTTAAAAGGGAAACCTCTAGGGTAATTAACTCCCTTCTCTGTTGCGGCAATAGCTGCCAAGATGTCATCATAAATCCAACTTTTGGAATACGTAACTGCTGCTACTAAGTATGTCGCAACTGCGGTCTTGGCTGCTTCATCAGCAAGACAGTTACCAACAGCGTGTACCCTCATGCATTGGTTACCAAGAGTAAGAATTATAAACACGAGTGGGAGCCGTTCTTTAAGCTCAGCCACTCACACCCATAACATTTCGTGTTTAATTGTGCTACCTTTGAAATCACAATAGTCATTTTGAGTCCAAAAGAATAAAGTGTCAATGTAAGAATCACTTACAATGAGAGTAGTCACACTAGGGTCAGCGTTACTCCAGTGTCTGCACCAGAGCACGGAGCTCTGCCAATTGGGCGGTACAGTCCCCTAATGTCTGTGTATGCACAACATCTGACTTGAACTCTCCATTTACCATAGTACCAACCACTATTGTGCAGGCCACTGAAAACGCATGTTTTGAATCTGTCGCCGGCTGCGCCGATCCGTCTGTTTAAATGATACAATGGAAATCCTCCAGCGGGTGCAGGTTAGAGGAGCCGGATGAAAGAATACATACTGAAAATACTCTTGAGTTTGCAAAGAGGAATCAAAGATGAACGTGACATCCGGAGATATCAAGGACGTGGCCTATTGCATCCACCTCGGGTGCAAAGCTTATGAATTTGTACACTCGTTTTCGCCACTGCCTCCAAGGCAGGATACGGTGTAACAACCAGCATGCGTTTTCTCTGCAATAGTGCCAGTTCCTTCAGAATCGCCATCTGCACTGCAGTCAAAACATTTTCCACAGTGGACAACCGCATTTCAGCCGAAGTGTACAACTGTGACTTGTCACCCTCATTAAAAGTCAGGTACATGGAACCAACTGCGCTTGGTGCAATTCTTATCACCAGGTTTGTATGGTTGTCACAAGTCAGTAAGTATTTAGATTCAGGAAGATCAGACTGCAAAGATTGCAAAATTGCAGAATGTTCAGGAAGCCAGCAAGATTTGGTGAAAGTAGCTTGTACCAAGTTGTAAAGAGGCTTAATACGCTGGGCATAATCGGGAATGCAAGTATGCCCAAAATACCCTGTAAAGATTGTACTTTTTTCAGAGTTGTCATAGCACGCAGCTTTGCACATTTCTCCATGAAGTGAGCTGCTAAAGCTCGACCTTCATTGTTGAGCTTATAGCCCAGGAACAACACTGTGAACTCTGCAATGTGTGATTTTGCAAAGTTAAATTTGTAACCGAAGTCCGCAAACATGCAAATGAGGCGGTCAACGCGACACAGACGCAGCTATAATTTTGTTGTCAGTGAGATAAATGTCATCAACATACGAGCATGAATCAGGGTCGAGTCTCTCTAAAAGAGAGACTATGCGGGCGGCAAAGACGCCTGGACTGTTCCTATAGCCCATAGCTAATCTCCATAACTGTTTTTCTTTACCGCCACAGGTGAAAGCTGTCCATTGACTACTAAGAGAGGACAGGTTATGACTAAAAAAGCCATTGGATTTGTTAAGTGTGGTTTTAAAATGGTTATGCAAGAGACTATCCACAAGGGCTGAACTGTGAGAATGCTAAACTGCGCAGGTCCGACAAGGAGATTTTAAGTGTCGGTAATCTAATACCAAGCGGTACGAGAAAACATGCTTAGTCACAATTATAAGAGGATTATTCATCGGAGACACACACGTTTCAATCACACCTTGATATTTCAATTGTTCAAAGATTTCTGCCAGAGGAGCTTTCGCTTCACGTCGCATGGGAAATTGGGGTCGAGGCTGTGGCATAGACCTCAATGGTATCTTATGTCTGGGGCAAATTTGTCCCATCCACATTCAGTACGGTACAACGCCAGTGCAAGCACCTTAGCCCACTCCTGTACAAAATTCAGCACCTGCTCCTTCGGCACTGTGTGTGTGGAAGCAGGGAGGATTACCTCCTCCCCTTGTGGAGCGGACAGAACGAAGGGTTAGGGCCAGTCAGCCTCCGCTAACAAATTGTCATAGGTAGTAGTACATTTTTTCCAAAATCCCCCTTTTAAGGTAGGTTGAATGTCACCTTCAATTAAAAGGACTATTTCATAAAGTCATTCAGGGGGAGCCACTCTAGTGCCAGCTGTCTCAACAGTAACAAACGTGTCAGTTGCTGTCACCTTCAAAAATGGACGCAATGCTTCCCGCACTACTGTAATTTCCGCCACGCTGTCTAGCAGCGTCAGTGCCCATATCAGATTTCAAAGCTGCATTCTCACTATATGTGGCATACCTCGCTGTTAAAGCGGCAACTTTCTTATTCTGAAACTGAGGTCTTTGATGCAGAGAGTCGTCCCCGCCCTTTGCCGCCGTCTCCTACACCGGTTCGTGAGACTGATGTATCCTGAAAAGAGCGAGGAGAACGTTGATCAGGAACCTGAAAATGATCAGGTGACTTAATATTAGCGCGGTCGCGCAAATCATATGTGCGCTCTGTAGACACAGGTATTGGCGTAGAAGGACGTGACCCATGTTTCAGTTACTTTTTCCCCTATTTTTCATTGTTATTCCAATTCTGCTTTGGAAAAGTGGGCGTTCATCTTTATCAGAAGTCGTCACCTTAGTTTGCTTCTGCTCTGCTGTTCTAGCAAAAGGCTTAACACCCAAACTATTGTGGCCAATGGTCTTATAAGGGGGCTTATCAGCATCAGGGACATCGCGCAAAGGATTAGACACCTGGAAGTTCACCACATCTCCCTTTACATTACCAAGGACGAGTTCGGAAACTACGTCAAACACTCCAATGAGTCTCATTCCCAACTCAACAGCCGACTCCGCACCGTATTCATCCTGGACACGCTTAATGACGGAGGGCAGGACAGCCATGGACGGAGTGCCGAATCACTTAGTATAGACTGTCGCAAATATCTTACCCCAGGTCTCACAATCAGAAACCTCTGGAATTAAGTCTTTCTGCAAAACTATTGTTAGAATTCTGTGCTTCTGAGCAGGAGTCGTATTAGTAAATACTGCTTCCAGCTGGTCACATTTCTCAGCAAGCCAAAAAGGCATATCAGCTGCTCGCAGCCGTTCGTGAGGACGGACTTGTACCGCATTTGTTGATTCCCTGGTGCTATCCTTTCGAATATCCCCAACCTGGGACTGGGAGAACCGTGAAGACTCCTTGACTGAAACGCCGATCTCGGGCAAGCAGAGGAGTGGCTGTACATCGCAGGTGGGACTGCGAGGACCAGCCTGGACAGCACGAGCATCACCGCTGCAGCTGGGCCCTCTTCCCGCCCCCTCCTTCCAACAGCTGAAAACGGCTCGCAGGCCCTGCTCTTCGGGAGCCGCTCGCAGCCGTTCGTGAGGACAGACTTGTACTGCATTTGTTGATTCCCTGGTGCAATCCTTTCGAATATCCACAACCTGGGACTGAGAGAACCGTGAAGACCCCTTGACTGAAACGCTGATCTAGGGCAAGCAGAGGAGTGGCTGTACATCGCGGGTGGGATTGCGAGGACCAGCCTGCACAGCGCGAGCATCACCGCTGCAGCTAGGACCTCTTCCCGCCCCCTTCCTCCCCTTATATATTTTCAACTACTTCCGCGTATCGCGGGACGCGCGAGGGACCAGCCGGGCTAAGCCCGGGCAAAGGGCGGGCCGTCTGTGGCCGTCCGAGGCTGGCCAAGGCTGGCCTGGACCACCCTACTAACATCTGATGCAGGATACACTTCCTTCTATTGACACTGGGACTCTTTGTTCTCCAATTTGCACATTACAAGCTTTCGTAATTAATTCACGATTGTGGCTTCCATTAATTTCTCTTAGTGTTAGGCTAAGTAGGGAACATGAGTCGCCGTAGCAGTTTGGATCGACTTTCTTTGGTGGGTGGTTCGGTTAGGGGAACCCTAGATGCCTTCATTACCAGGCTGCCTTCGTTCTAGAGAAGGAAATAGTCCTGACGGAAAAACGTCTTTCCCTTGAGCTAATGAATAAAAAACGCTCCTCTTTGTGTACAATAAACCTAGCAGTTACTCCCCCAAGGCAAAGTCCACAAGGGACAGGTGCTCTAAACCGGTCGTTACAAATTGAACCACCCACCCGTGGTCCTAATGGAACAGACCTAACATTGGATACTTCTGTGGATTTTTCGTCTGTTTCAGAAATAACATTACCGGTTGAAATACCATCATCAGGACATAGTGCAGTTATAAAGAATTCAGACACAGGTCCTAGGGCAAAAAAGAGGAAATGTGAAAGGGCTAGTAAGGGTGGAACGAGGGCTAAAAATATAAAACCATCTCAATGCCCGGTGGGGGACGTCCAAGTAAACACCTTTAAAAACATTTCAGATCAACAGCCCCCCCGCCCACATCTGCCAATGATTTATTGTTAAGCATGGATAAACTGGTCAATCATTAATCCTGCCCCTTGTAGAGAGGGTTAAGAGAATAGGCTTGCAACTAGGAGTAATAGAAAACTAAATGGTAAGACATACAGAGTTGCTTAATAAATTAGCTCCTTCAGGCTCCCCAGACCATAGGGAGATTACTGTATCTGGACAGAGACCATCACCTAAATCCCTCACCAGGGACCAACCTCTGTCTGAACTCCAGAACATTTCGGTCCCCCATGCTAGGGCTAAACCCACTAATAACAATATAAATAAGGGTGAAAGAACTGAAGGGTTGGCCAAAAATCAGGAAACCCGCAAATTAACGGCAAACGGGCCCACGGCCCCCAATAAGAGGAGTAGTCCAAATTATAATAAAATAGATCTACCTCCGGAGGCTGGACCTTTTGTCGTAGTGATGGCAGGGGTCCCAGTACTCCCAGAAGGAACAATAGAGGACCACCGAGCATTGAAAAATAAAGTAATATTTTGGTTGAGCAACAATATACCTTAGCCTGCACACATCAATAGAGTAATCCTGAATGTAAGGCGGCTGGGTTGGGTGGGGAATCCGCCCAAGGATAGAGGGGGGGACGTTATAACTATTAACTTCAAGGACCATAGAGCCGTGAGACATATTGGTGATTGGTTTAATACAGGAGGTAGCGAAGGTATCTCTACCCACAATTTAAGTTACTTCTACCCCCAGTCGCTGTTTCCTCACTTGCCAAGACACCAACAAAGACATATGGCTTCTCACAGGCCTATCACAGAAGGTTTCGGTTTTACTGTCCCCACTTTTATCTTCTTTTCAATGCTTACTGGCCTGGAAGGAGTTGACTGACTTGAAGAAGAGGCAACTGGGGATGCACCCACTGACGCTTTGCCGATAATTATTGAATTGCCAATATCGGCCAAGATATGTATACCATCTATCGGGTAGTGACCTTCCAGTGCCCGAGCCCTATGATTCAGGAATTGGGAGAGGCAGTAGGGTTTTCAGTAATATTGACCAATTGCTACCAGGGTATGTCCCACCTCTCATTAGTAGTAACAACAAGGTGGAATCTACTAAGGCCTATTCCGGGCACGTAGTCCCTCCCACCTTTGTATTAGACAGTCCCATTGATAACGATCTACCATTGATTAAATTCCTTTTCTGGAACATAGCTGGCCTTCGCTCCAAGGTGGGGGATGGGAGTGCCCTGAATTGTCTTGATGAACACAATGTGATTTGTCTTCAAGAGACTTGGTCCATGTCTGAAATCAATTTGGCAGGATTTAAAACCTATTTTTCCCCTGCACTAGCTGTTCCATCGGGTAGGGCTAAAGGAGGTTTGAGCATTCTTATTTCTAACACATTAGGGGGTCTGAAAACAACAGTATTAGAGTTGGACGTAAACTATCAGCTCCTCAGCCTCTCTTTTAATAACAAGGACAATGTCCTTTTGCTTAATTTCTATAACAACTTATTGGAAGGGGAGACGCTGAAGGTTTTGTATAGGTTACGGGAAAAGCTACCTTCCTTAACGCATGACTCAGGAGTTAGAGCAGGGTTATTATTATTTGGGGGGGGGGGGCGATTTCAATCAACATCCTTGTTTACTTAGTAACTTTAATCTTTGTGGGTTAGTGGATGAAAATGAGGACCCTGTTGTCCATTTTAATCATTTTACCATAGGAAAGTATTTAAATGAAACTCTCTCAGATCTGGGTCTTGTCATTGCTAACAAAATGGACAAAGTATCACAGCAGTTGGATCCGACCTTTTTGGGGAGTGGTTGTGGGACAACGATTGACTATATTCTAATGTCAAACGTTTTGGTCAGTCGTGTAATGAGTTTTGCCCCACTAATTAATACTTTAAGCAATCACTGTGCCCTCAGCCTAGAACTCTGATTAATCAACCAACATATAACTCAAAGTACACCTAGTATGTTAAGTCAAAATGCCTTGCAACTGGATAAGATTAATGGTTTCGCTTTTAGATGGGTGAAGGTAGACCCTTTGGAGATAACAGGCAAAGTTATAAAAGCAGCCTATCCCGCAATTGTTAAGTGCTTAGATTACAAAGTAGTAAATGAGGAAGTTCTAAACCATGTTGGTGTAATCCTAAGTATAATAAAAGATTAATTGATGGTTAAGCTAAAAAATAGTCACCCCAAGAAAACAGGGTGGTTTAACCACAGATATACGGCCGTACATACTAAATTAAAAGTAGCTTTGCAAAAAACGAAAAGAATACCACAGGAAATAGCAGCTTTAAGAAAGGATTATAAGACTGCTCTAAAGGAGAGAAAGGTAGAGTTAAAACAGGCCTTATGGGACCAACGACATAGCAGCTGCATGGAAAAAAACACTGCTGCTTTTTGGTCAGTGATTAAATCTCCCTTCCTGGCGGACACATGGTCCGCATATTTAAAAAAGGACACCGACAGGAGGTTTCCTGAAACAGCCCGATCTCGCTGCTGGATTCGCTAGGCAAAGTGGCTGGTAGAGTTGTCCTTGAGCATCTCCAGCGGTGGGCTGACGACGGCAGGGTCCTTTCGGACCTTCAATTTGGTTTTCGGGAAGGTTTTGGAACAACTGAGCAAGCTCTGAACCTATCTATGTTACTGGGAACATACGTCTGTGCTAAGCCGGGCAGATTATACATGGTATATGTCGATCTGTCCGCAGCATTTGACTGCGTCTCCCACGGAAAATTATGGGCGGCCCTATTAATAATGGGGGTTGAATCACCTCTCGTGGACTTCTTAAGAGAACTATACTCTAACGCCTCTGCAAGGGTGCGGTTTGGGGTGAAAGGCGAATTGTCGGCGTCGTTTGGGATGGAGCGGGGGGTCCGGCAAGGTTGTGTCCTGGCCCCCTTTCTGTTTTCTCTCTATACTAATGGCCTGGAGCGGCCATG
Source organism: Lissotriton vulgaris (assembly GCF_964263255.1). NCBI lineage: Eukaryota > Metazoa > Chordata > Amphibia > Caudata > Salamandridae > Lissotriton > Lissotriton vulgaris. Next base: position 1,774,576,256 of record NC_141687.1, read on the forward strand.
CTGAGGGGGGGCCAGGATCTTCCACAAGAAATCACCGCTCGATTCCCGCTCTGCTCTACGTGGACGACGCCGTGATATTGGCTCGTACCTCCAGCGAACTCCAGAAGGCTTTGGACAGATACTCACAGTTTATGGGGAGCCTAGAGTTACACATAAACATTAAAAAAAAACGTACGTAATGACAGCAGGCCCAGGGAAACAAGTGGTAAAAGATATATACCCTAACAAAGAGAAACTTGAAACTACTGACCAATACCCTTATTTGGGCATTATCATTGACCAAAAACTAAATTGGAAGCCCGCGATTGAGGCAAGAAGACACCACCTCATGAGAGCAATTTCTGCACTCATACATTTTTCTCAAAAGCTGGGTAAGAGGCCACCCGTAGAACTGTTAAGGATATACAGAGCTAAATGCCAGGCAGTCGCCCTCTACGGCGCTGGCTTGAGGGGGTACGCAAACATTAGTAGCTTGCAAGTGGCCGAGACACTTTTCTAAGTTTTTTGCTAGCGTTATCCAAAAGTGCGTCTATTCTTGGATGTCACATGGAACTGGGGCTCCCCCACCTAATAGATTTGGCCAAAATTGAACCATTTCTCTTCTGGCACCGAATTTGGAGCTCGGAAAAAAACATATTTACCCAAAAAATAATTGCAGACTGAATGCTACTGGACTATTCATACAAAATTAGATGGTTATCGTACGTAAAAAAGTTTTTTAATGACCTAGGACTGGGGAGCTATTATTCCGCTCCAAGTACGGTCCGATTCAGAAAAGGGGGTGGTGATGAACAGAGTGTCTGAATTAAGCAGACCACTCTTACCCAGTCCAAAGATCAGGGCTTGATCCATCACCGTTATTTATCTCACTGCACCATCCCAGCTCAGAACCTGGCTATATGCAAATCAGTCTGTCCCTGGCCCAGTGCATCATGGGAACAGGGCAGACTAAACTACCAAGCCAATTCTTTACCAGAAAGGAGACAAGCTACCGGGGACCGGTTTCTGGCATTTCAGCCGTCTTCGGCCCGGCTTGCTTGAATCCTGATGGTGCAGTGAGAAAGGGACTCATGTCTGAGTATACCCTGCCACACCTATAGTGGCCAAAAACGATTCAGAAAAATGGGTGGTGATGAACAGAGTGTCTGAATTAAGCAGACCACTCTTACCCAGTCCAAAGATCAGGGCTTGATCCATTACCATTATTTATCTCACTGCACCATCCCAGCTCAGAACCTGGCTATATGTAAATCAGTCTGTCCCTGGCCCAGTGCATCATGGGAACAGGGCAGACTAAACTACCAAGCCAATTCTTTACCAGAAAGGAGACAAGCTACCGGGGACCGGTTTCTGGCATTTCAGCCGTCTTCGGCCCGGCTTGCTTGAATCCTGATGGTGCAGTGAGAAAGGGACTCATGTCTGAGTATACCCTGCCACACCTATAGTGGCCAAAAACGATTCAGAAAAGGGGGTGGTGATGAACAGAGTGTCTGAATTAAGCAGACCACTCTTACCCAGTCCAAAGATCAGGGCTTGATCCATCACCGTTATTTATCTCACTGCACCATCCCAGCTCAGAACCTGGCTATATGTAAATCAGTCTGTCCCTGGCCCAGTGCATCATGGGAACAGGGCAGACTAAACTACCAAGCCAATTCTTTACCAGAAAGGAGACAAGCTACCGGGGACCGGTTCCTGGCATTTCAGCCGTCTTCGTCCCGGCTTGCTTGAATCCTGATGGTGCAGTGAGAAAGGGACTCATGTCTGAATATACCCTGCCACACCTATAGTGGCCAAAAACGATTCAGAAAAGGGGGTGGTGATGAACAGAGTGTCTGAATTAAGCAGACCACTCTTACCCAGTCCAAAGATCAGGGCTTGATCCATCACCGTTATTTATCTCACTGCACCATCCCAGCTCAGAACCTGGCTATATGCAAATCAGTCTGTCCCTGGCCCAGTGCATCATGGGAACAGGGCAGACTAAACTACCAAGCCAATTCTTTACCAGAAAGGAGACAAGCTACCGGGGACCGGTTTCTGGCATTTCAGCCGTCTTCGGCCCGGCTTGCTTGAATCCTGATGGTGCAGTGAGAAAGGGACTCATGTCTGAGTATACCCTGCCACACCTATAGTGGCCAAAAACGATTCAGAAAAGGGGGTGGTGATGAACAGAGTGTCTGAATTAAGCAGACCACTCTTACCCAGTCCAAAGATCAGGGCTTGATCCATCACCGTTATTTATCTCACTGCACCATCCCAGCTCAGAACCTGGCTATATGCAAATCAGTCTGTCCCTGGCCCAGTGCATCATGGGAACAGGGCAGACTAAACTACCAAGCCAATTCTTTACCAGAAAGGAGACAAGCTACCGGGGACCGGTTTCTGGCATTTCAGCCGTCTTCGGCCCGGCTTGCTTGAATCCTGATGGTGCAGTGAGAAAGGGACTCATGTCTGAGTATACCCTGTACGGTCCGGGCAATATCAAGGAAGACCTTGAAAGTAATGGCCCTTAGTCATCTGGAAGAACGATGAATCGCGAAGGAAGTATCCAAAGCTTTGGTTCAACATGCAATGGCGGTTTAAACCACTCTCTTAATCCAGCCATATTTAGCCTTTAACCTCTCTACATTCGAGAGATTGCTCCTGATGAGGTTTAGGCTAAATATCTTCCATCATTTGCTTACTTTCCCAGAGAGAAACAGTTGGGTTCCAACTTTACCACCTTGCCTTTGCGATGAGATTTCTGTACAGTCAACCATCCATACTTTTTTGTTCTGAAAATTTTATGTTGGGCACCGAAAGATTTGGCTGCTACCTTTGTTAAAATTGTTGGGTATTAGAAGATGTCGTCCAGCATTGCTACGCCTTCAGTTTCTAGAGACGGAATGGATTTCTAAATACGTAGTTACATTTCTGAAATGTATTTATAGACACCGAATGAATCTGTGATAATTCCTTAATGAATTGTTTTAGATAGATTCAGTCTTACTATGTATTAGACACCAGGGTTAGGGTTCTCTGTTGTTATCCTCGGACACTGTGTTTTATACTGATCTGTAACAAATTTTTAAAATTGAACTATCTGTTTTTTAACTTCTGATAATGCTTTTATGGTTTTTCAAATTTTAAAAAACCGAATAAAGAAATATTTATTTATTCATATCATCCTTATCTTGGGGCCGCTTGCCCATGACCAAACTAACCATGACAGGATTCATTTTCATCCTGGCATGACCAGCTGGTTGCGCCGCAGCACCAGGTTGCCCCACCTGGACATTGCGGGAAATGTATTGCACTAGAGTCCAGTGCACTACAACCAAAGAGGTATAGAGCACACGTAACTTGTCAATAGTAACTAGCATGTAACGCGGATGTGGTGTGTAACCGGCCAAAACCGACCACGTGGTCCCTGGAATAGACAAAGGTCCCAACCGAACCGCCGTTACTGATTGGGGAAGGGAGCCAATAAACCAAACTCAATGCTGCCAGGCAATAATAGGAATCTCCAGTGTCCTATATGGGGTGTAGGCACGGCCGTGGGAGTGTAAACATGAAATATACCAGAACCCGTATTGATCGCAGGAAAGGTAACACATGAGTAGAAGAGCTCAAATGGGTATGCCGACTCAGCACTCACCAAAAAAACAACCGCCATGCCATCCACGTTGATGCCAAACGTCTGCAAATGATTGCGGACAGCCACCCTACTATGCTGTGGTATTTCAACGTCACCCATAAAGACAAAGAAGATAAAAGTATAAATGCAAAAGATTTATAGCACAAATGGGTTGTAAGTCAAAGTACGAATCTTTTTAAATTATGAAGCTTGAAAAAACCTATGTAACTATAGGTAGGTTAATCCGTCACCACTGTCAACCGGAAACAATAGTGAGGCTGTTGTGGACTGTTATAAGCACTACTCGAGAGTTTTAAAATAAGACCACTACGTTAGGTGCGCCATGTTGCAGGGATTCTGCTCATACACAGAACTGTGCACAGAGACCCAGGACATCAGTGAATTGTGGTGGACCAAAAAACTCACCTCAGTTCCTATAACCCCTAACCGACTAGCATCAGTGTCACATTAGCTCTTCGTCCTATAGCAAAGGTACCAATAATTATACAACCCAGAACATGCGACTTAGGTTACTCTCGGGAATGGTGGGAATCAAGTACACTCTTACATTATACTCATTAGACTTAGTAGCTCCTGAGGTGAAAAGCCGGGAGCAAGGAAAGCTTGGTGCTCTTTTCTATTTGTTTATTCTGTGTACTGCTGTGCTTTTTAATTCACGGTCCGTTTTGGGATAACTTTTTTTGTTGTTTTTAAAATTGCGCTTATTGCTCCTCACACACCTTAGTCGCCTTCTTAGGGGTTCTCCCTTCTGCCAGGAGCCGATTGGGGCTCGGACTGGCTGCGGGAGAGATCCTCGGGCGCAGTTGAACGGGCGACATATTGCGAGGAGCCGCAGGTTGGTGGGCTAGTGTTCCTGACGTACTCCCTCCGCTCTATTTAATGAACCTCCACTCCCGTCCAAGCAGCAGGCGGGCGCAGCGGGCGCGCCGATGGCGTGCCGGAGGCGCGCCAGAGGCAAGCTTGTCTGTGCCCGTCCGTACCCGCCCGGGCCCAGGGCCAGAATCTATGCCCGTTTCTGCAAGTGACCGTATTAGTTACTCACGGAGGGATCTTCTTTCAGTTAGACCTATAAAGAACCTGGATTGTCACTACGTGCATAAGCCGGGAGACTTATATACCCATTGTAGTCTCTGCAGTCCTACTCTGCAGGGAAAGAAATATGAAACTCCAGCTATTGCCCATTTGCGCTTGGCTCTCTTGAACTGTAGGTCCCTCCCCAAACACTCTCTTGAGATTAATTTTATGTTACTGGACCACAATTTAGACATCCTGTTCCTTACGGAAACGTAGTTAACATCAACTCAGAAGCAGATATCGTACGTGCGCTCCCCCCGGGGGTTCCTGATCCACTTTCAGAACAGGCCCACTGGCAGAGGGGGGCGGCCTGGCTATAGTATATAGAGATCAATTTGTCTGCAGGGCGAAGGATAGCGGCATCTCTGATTACGAAAGCTGCCACTTCTCCCTACTAGTATCACCTACCATCTCCTTCGTAGGCCTGCTCGTGTATCGCTTCCCGGGTTGCCCGAGCCACTTTGGGAGTTCTCTTTTGGAAACAGTGCCTGTCCTGGCCTCCTCCGCTCCTAACTTTACCATATTGGGAGACCTTAACTTGCACTTTAACGAGCACCAGGATAAAGTAGCGGCGGATCTCCAGCTCGATTTTAGATCTTACGAGCTGGGACTAGTTAACACGGGTGCCACGCATAACAAAGGCCATCTCATCTACCCGGTCTTTTCTAATATCTTGTCATTTGAACCCAGCCCCCCCCTTTTCTCTCCCCTGATCCGATCACTTTTTGGTCCCCTTCACTTGGCGAGTCGGGACCGAAACGCCGCAAACCCCCAGTATACGTATTTTAGAGAGGGCCTGGTCCAAGCTCTTTGTTGAAAATTGGACTCATAAACTTGAACAATCCATCCCCTCATATGATCCGGATCCTGTGGTAGCAGACAAAAATTTCAAGAATTGGCTTGTTAGCTCACTTGATCTTGTTCTGCCTAAGAAAAAAATGGAGAAAAAGAAGGGGAGAGTATACTCTGCCTCCTGGTATACGCCCGAGCTTATAGTCCTAAGGAAAAGTTGCAAAAAGCTCGAGCACATCTGGAAGAAAGACTGGGACAGGGCCAACAAAGAAGCATATCGTGCAGCTATTAGAGCGTACAAAGTCGCTCTCCGAAACGCTAAGACAGTATTATTTGAAGAAAGGATTAGAAGTTCCTCTAATTCCGCCAGAGAAACCTTTTAGATTGTCAAAGAATTACTGAAGTTGCCTGACCCTCCCCTGGCTCCAGATATTTCAGGAGCTAAATGTAATGAGTTGGCAAATTATTTTGATTCTAAAATTCAAAACATTTTAATTACTCTGCCTTAATCTGACTGCGCAGCTGATGCCTGTAGCCGGTCCCTGGTTCCTGGCCCTCAGATTGAGGCGTTTGACCCAGTCTCCGTGGAAGATTTCCTAAATGTTTTGGGCGCCATGAAAAGTGGCTCTCCCAATGATCCTGTTCCTATGCGGATCCTTAAACGGATTGCTACCACCATTTCCACCCCGGCAACTGAGCTAATCCATGCTTCTCTTTCTCAAGGCATTGTTCCGCTCAGTTAGAAGGGGGCCATTGTAAAGGCCCTTCTGAAAAAAAACGCAGCACGACCCGTTGGAAATGGCCAATTTTCGGCCGATCTCACTACTCCCAGGACTCCCAGAAAAAATGGTGAATCATCAACTATCCCACTTTCTGGAGTCTAATGAGCTACTGCGGAGTTCTCAAACAGGCTTCCATCCAGGCCTGGGCACTGACACTGCCCTCCTTGCAGTCATCGAGGAGGCGAGGTGAATCTTGGATTCCGGAGGATCGGTGGCAGTGATCCTCCTGGATCTAAGTGCAGCCTTCGCCACGGTTAATCACTGTGTCTTAATTCAGCGCCTATTCAACGTGGGAGTTGCGGGGTCTGCCTTGGCCTGGCTAACATTGTTCCTGAATAATCGCACCTTCCAAGTCTGGGAAGGCAACTCACGATCTGCCTTAGTCCCCCTCCAGTGTGACGTACCGTAGGGCTCGTCCCTAAGCCCCACATTGTTCAATGTGTACATGTCCCCCCTGGAGGATGTGGTGGCCCCGTTTGGGATCAAAATAGTGAGTTATGCAGACGACACTCAACTTGTCGTCTCACTCTCCCAACTAGATCAATGTCCTGACAGGCTTCACTCTTGCCTGACAAAAATACACGACTGGATGAGCGAGTCCTCCCTCAACTTAAACGGGTCAAAAACTGAAATTATGCTGTTAGGGAACAAGGTTACTTCTATACCTGTCGCCATTTGGCCTACCTGTCTGGGAGCTCTTCTTTGCTCAAAAAAGGAGTTCAAAAGTTTAGGGGTTTGGCTGGAACAGGATCTTTCGCTCAGAACTCAAGCAACAAAACCGGCGGGAGTCTGTTTCGGCCTACTCCGTTCAGCTCGTAAAGTCTTACTCCCCTCCATCTGCCCCCATGGAAGCTGTTAATCCAAGGACTTATTCTGTCCAGATTGGATTACAGCAACGCCCTCTTCTTGGGAGCCCCCGAAGCCACAGTCAATAAATTGCAACAGATTCAGAATGCCGCAGCCAGGTTGCTCACGGGCACCTTGGCTAGGGCTTCAGCTAAACCGGCACTCAAATCGCTCCACTGCCTTCCTATCCATGAAAGGATAAAGTTTAAATCCCTGTGCATCACCCACAAACTTCTAAAAGGTAAGGGACCTTCTATTTTGAAGAGTTTAGTCTTGCCTTACAAGGCCGATAGGTCCCTGCGTTCTGATCACAAGTTTCTAGCCAGAATTCCGAGAGTAAAGAAGGCACGCACAGGAGGCCGCCGATTTTCTGTGTATGTAGCTACTCTGTGGAATGCTCTTCCCCAGAAGCTGCGGGCCGAACCTTGTCATTTGCGGTTCCGGAAGCTCTTGAAAACTTTCCTTTTCCCCCCAGTGATCCTTTGAGCGTAGCTCATTGTTTAGTGCTGGGATGCCTCCGGGTAACCATGCACTTTATAAATCTGGTTACGTTACATTACATTATCATATCAGTCCACAACATGGGTAAAGAGAGACAAGATAATGTTTAAAATGTTTATTTTAACGACATGCTCAAAGATGCAGTATTTTTGCGAACATAAGCAGGCATATGATTAAAAATAATACGATCAGCATTGTTACAATTCCATAAACCACCAAAGGAGAAATCATATTATAATGATGGTGGAAACAGGTCCGATAGTTCCTTATATGCCACCCTCTCTAGCTAAGAACTATGTTTTATAAAATATTGAAGGTCCCTTAGGCTTGAATAGGGGACCCCACACCTCCAAGATCAGAAGAAGTAAATCACATCAGGATCTGCAATAGCTCTCTGTCTCTCTGGAAACGGATTTTCCCGAATTGTTTAAAATCATGTATGCAGTGCAATATTAAAGGCACCAGAATTTCAGCTAGCTGCAGCTGCGTGTATGTTGTGTCTAGAGCATGAGCCGATCAGCCCAAACAACACCTAATAATGTTATGATAACCTTGGAGGCTTCAGCACTTACTGTGCAGACTAAGGTCAAGATGTAAGTCTAGGGACCTTGAAAACAAGCCATTCTCATATGAAGCAATTCATGCAGCCTAACTTACAATATCAGTTACATATAGGGTTGTGTGCAAAAGTAGCAAAAAAGGTAAAATGGTGTTTAAACTTCTAATAAGCCTATGCTAACATAGCAATGTGTGCAAGCAAGGCCCTGCCTTCACTACAGCTTCCTCCAGCTCAGGGCAGTGATGCGACTTGTTGAGGTATTCGTATGCCCGCCCAAAGGGAAAGGTCCAACTGTACCTCACGTTGTCATGTATCAACTTCTCTGTTACTTGACAGAACTGTTGGCACCTTGCTAAGGTGGCCCGGGAGATATCTTGGAAGAGTGTTCAAGAAAAACCCTGGAAGGATACTTTGTTGGTTTTCCTGGCAGCCGGCAGTATAGCTTCTTTTACTTTGAATGTATGGAGCTTTACTAATATGTCTTTAGGTCTTTGGTTGCTGCCCGTAAGTAGCCTTCCCACCCTGTGTGCTTCACCTATTTTGATCTTCGGTGCACTAGGGCCCAGAATCTCATGGAATAGTCCCGTTATGAAGGCCTCTAGGTCCGGCTCTTCCACTGCTTTCTCAAGTTGGCAAATGTGTATTTTATCCCTGTGAGATCTGTTTTCCACGTCATTAGTAGTTGTGCTTTCGGTGTTTGTGTCATGTCTTTCTGTTGCTCGAGGCCTAATTCTAGGACCAAAATGTTCCCATCCATATCGAGGGTTCTGCTTCCCATGTCATCTTTGTCCTGTCCCAGAATGAGTAGTCTTTCATTCAAGTCGGTTTTTAGTTTCTCTATGGACGAGGCCACATCAGTCTTAATCTCCTCATGTAGCTCTTTTTTTAAGTCCCTCAAGGTGGCCAGGAAGTCTTCCTTGGTGAGGGCCATGCTCCCTTCTCCGCTGTGTGATTGGCTGGCATTGGTCGCTTCGGTAGAACTACAATAGTTGGAGGCCCTGTTGATTTGGGTCTTTTTCGGTGGCATATGGAAGGTCTTCGTTCCCCAAACCCTGAACCAGGCGCGCACCTCAGCCGCTTCTGTTGGCACTCTTGTCTCTGCCTGAAAAATCATTGGGACCTCTCCTGTGAGTGCTACTTGGTGGCTAACATGGCTTTGCCGTTCTCTGCCTTCATCTCACTGAATACCGCTGAGCGCTGGATGTGGAGATTTGCTCTCATTGCCCTATCTTCACTTTAGTCATGTGGTGGGTGTTTGCACTGCTGCGTTCTCTGTTGGTGGCACACTAGTATTACTCACTTAGGTGTTCTGTTTAAGCCAGATGAGCATACCTATTATTCTCCTTGGCTGTGTGTGAAGAATGCTGACCCTGTTGCTGCTGCTCCTGCTGCCCCCTTTCCCCCAGCCTCTGTGGCTCATCTAGTTAAACAGCTAGTTCAGGCTACTGCCATTTTGAGGTCAGGCAGTCCACGTGGTAGCTTCTGGGAGAATCTCAGCCTGGCGCAAGGGGTACTTGTTTTTATCCTGTGGGTAACCTGAAGGTAGCTGCCTCCATTGCTGCCGCTATACTCCAATCCTCTGCCTCTGCAGCTCATATAGTTAAGGCTGCTACTTTGGAAATCTCCAGCCACCATTTTAAGGTCAGGCAGGCCATGTAGTTGCTCCCCAATAAGTCTTTATTGGGCGCGGGTGGTCCTGCTGGTCTCCTGGTACAAGTTTGACAAGGGCTGCTGCCGTTGCTGCCGCTGCGCCCCTGCCCCACCTCTGTAACTCGCTTGGGTGGTGTTTCTCATTTAGGCTATACCAGCTGCCATTTTGGGATCAGGCAGGCCGCGTGGCAGTTTCCTGGCGAGTCTTTGCTTAGCGCGGGGGAAAGGCACTGCTCTGTTCCCTCCCGGTGCAGGGGGCGGCCGATGCCTGTCCTCTTTTGTTCCGCTCCACGGTGGCATTGTGTGCAGCTCTCTGTCCCCTCATTGATGGCGTTACTCTATCTAAGCTTTTCGCCCGTGTCAAATCAGGCTCACCTGATGACATCTGCCCTCCGTACATCCTGAGAGAGGTGGGAACTGCTATTCCTGAGGGCATGCTTTCTATTCTGAACGGATCTCTTTCACAGGGCAAAGTCCCCAACAACCTCAAAAAAGCTCTACTCATTCCCCTGATAAAGAAGGTCGGAGCTAACCCGCTAGACCCGCTCAACTACAGGCCTATATCACTGTTGCCATTCTGTGCCAAACTCTTGGAGGCTCATGTCTGTGACAACATGTCCAAATTTGTTGAAGAAACGGAATACCTCGCACCTAACCAAGCTGGTTTCCGCCCATGTCATTCGACTGAGGCAGTTATCCTGGCGGTACAAAATACCCTGAGGCGGAATGCGGATAACGGGATCCACCAGGCCCTGGTGCTACTGGACCTCTCGGCTGCGTTCGACACGGTTGACTATACCATCCTAGTCAACCGTGTTGAACAAGTAGGTCTCAGGGGCCCTGTAAGATTGGGCTCTTTCACAGCTCCCACTATATCCACCACCTGTGGAGTACCTCAGGGCTCATCATTGTCAGCTTTACTTTTTAATCTATACCTACGCCCCCTATTGTACTCTCTAAGAAAAGCGAAAGTTACCATCTTCAATTATGCAGATGATTTGCAGCTCATCTTCCCTTTGAACACCAAGGACTCAGTGGAGGAATTTCAAAATACCATGTCTCACATCCAGAGTTGGATGAGCTGCAGTCATTTGAAACTCAACCCAGGCAAGACTGAACTGGTCTTGCCTGGGCAGAGTGTACTTAGCTGGAACCCAAGCTTTTGGCCGTCAAGCATGGGGGCTCCACCCTCCAAGTCATCGTCAGTTAAAAGTCTGGGAGTACTCATCAGTGAAGATCTATCCCTGAAAAGACAGGTAGGCGCAGTGGTGTCATCCAGCTTCTTTCAACTGAAGAAAATCAAGAAAATTGCCTGCTTCTTTTCTCCGGCTGCCCTCACCCAGATTGTTATTGCCTTGGTCCTGTCGCGACTAGACTTCTCCAACAGCCTTTACCTCGGGCTCCAAATTGGAGAGTTAAAACACCTCGAGCTGGTTCAAAACCAGGCTGCCAGACTCATTCTGAACCTCTCTAAAAGGCAGTCTATCAGATCAGGGTTGAAACAGTTACATTGGCTGCCTGTTGAGCAGCGAGTTACTTTTAAAACTGGGTGCATTTTATTTAAGTCCCTACAAGACTCAGGCCCTAAGTTCATCAGAGACCTGTTCATCAGATACGATCCTTCCCGCAATCTCCGATCCGCTCACAAATCCCTCTTGAACGTCCCCTCTTATAAGAGGAAGCGTCTAGGCGGTAGCTGCTTTGATCACCTTGCAGCCACCTTCTGGAACTCCCTCCCTCTTCAATTGAAACTGAGCGGTGACATTCTGAGTTTTAGACACTCCCTCAAAACCTGGCTATTCTCCCAGGCTTACTGCTGAGTTGCTTCATCTCTGTTTTTAACCCGTGTGCTGTGTTCCTTCCTATAGCGCCAAGAAGCCCTAGGGCGTACGAGCGCTTAATAAATAAATATTAACATTAACATTAACATTAACATTGCCATGCCTCCACCGCAGCTCACCTTATGGCTCGCACCGATCTGTGCGTTACCCCCACCAGCATTGTTTTGCTGCTGCTGGGCCACTGTTGTACTGGCAGGCACTGCCCTGCACTGACCGGGCTGCTGTTTCTCAGGGTTCGTCAATGCAGGCCCATCATCCCACTCCACATCAATGTCGTCCCTGCCAGGCCCCTCTGCATGGCACCGTCTCCTGATGTTGTTTCTCCCCCCAAGTTGAGACGAGGGAGGCTACGGGTTTGCCGTGTTCAGTGCTGTGCCAGACCTTGGTAGATTGGGGCTATTTCGCCGACATAATTGCAGGAAATCTCTTGGTGGCAGTGGAGTGGAGACCGACTACGTCCTCTCCACCATATTAGTTGGTCACGCCCCCCCCCTCGTTGTACCTTTAGTCCCGGAAATGATATGGACAACGGGACATTAGCCCAGGCAATTCAAGAACTGCATCATCTGCAAGCCGACATGAAGAAGAGAGGTGCTCCAGGTGGCATATTATCTTTTCATGGATCCCCTTATGGGTATCCAAACTATTAAGGCCACTAATTCAGATTCTCATTGTTGTACTACTTTGATGTGGTTTTCTACAAGTAGGGGTTTTCTGCTGCAAAAAAGCAGTCCTCAAATTAGGTAGTATGCAAATAGAATGGTAAAAGGTAACAGACACTAATCACACACAAAATACACACACACACACGCACACACATACCTTCTAATACTATAACTGATATGACATATGAGGAAGATAGAGTAGTTAAAGAATCAACTAGAAGGGGGGAAAGTTGGAATGGGTGAATGCTATGTCAATGAATACCATGATATGTAAAGACCCTACAATGGCAATACCAATAACTGCAATATCAACGCATGCCACAACCTGTGCCTGCATGACCATGCAAATACCAGTCAATGCAATGTAAATGTAGTCATAATGTGTAATCGCACAATAGCGCCAACACCGGCATTGACAATACCAATGGATGTCATAATCCATGCGCAAATTAAGATACTGTTACTAGTAAAAACAATGTTGATGTATGATCTGACCTAAGCAAACATAACCATGTCAATTCCAGTAAGATCTATGTCAATGTATGCTACGACAACTGTACGCACAAAGTTAAGGATGTCGAGAAACTTTATACCGCTGACTGCCATATTATTATTTCAGGAGTTCTAATGAATGTTGGATTCAGCGAGGTGACCTACCCATCAACTCCAAGTCAGAGATATGTGGTTAGACAAGTTCTACGAACCACACCCACCGAATACCAGGTCAAAAGTCGTGTCTCTCTTAACCTAACGACAAATGAACACCCATGGAAAACCCAAATCGATCCCACAGATAGATATTTGCACCACAAACAGGTCTGAGATAATTTGGCCCCAATCAGACATGTTGGCCAAAGGCTCTCATTCCACAAAAATACCACAAAGTTAGATGGGGAGAGGATGTTGCCTTACGGATATAGCGGTCAACCATGAAGCTGGGGAACCAAGTTTGAGTCTTGGCAACGACGCTCAATGTCCTGTGATTCTGGGCAAATCACTTAATCTCCTTGTGCCCAACAAAAAATGAATGTGTCCATCTGTAACAAAACTGGTGCTCTCGTGAAGCGCTCTGACACCTGATACCTTCGGGCCTAGTTCACTCTACTTAAAACTCTAAAAAAAGAAATGTTAAAAAGATGCCACCTGTAGATAGAAACACTCAACCATTCAGGACACGACATGCACACAACTCATGTATTGATCACTCACTCCTCATGCTGGACATCTGGACACATACACACTGGTCCACACTAGCTCTCCCTGAAGTCAAGAGCCGTCTGTGCCCTTATCAGATGCCCACACTTGTTGATTAATGACAGATGCTTTTTTGGAATGAAGAAATTGCTTTATTGTTCATCATGAGCTGTATATAACAACGGCTAAAACTTTGTACACCAAGAGATGTTGTGCAAAATCACTCTGTCAAAACTCTCCCAGTCGCTCAGTTTATTGAAACCAACTTGTTCCTGTTTTGCTAAGTGCCTTTTGTCTTTTCATTTATGTAATGTAAATGATTTTTTGAGCAACAGTTACTTAGAGCGAACATAGCAAACACAAGTAGATGATGGACGGAGTGCTGACATTTTTCAAACACCCCAGTCAAGAGATCTGTGTTAAATCTATTGTTATTTTGCTCATCATTCCATCCCAGTTTGGACCCAGCCATATGCAAATCAGTGATGACCCTTCTCCCCATGGGAACAATCCAGCCCGAACTGCCAGGCCTGGTCCTCCCTGGACTTGGAACAAGCATCCTGGTGCCAGTTTCAGGGATCACCCCTCATCAGCCAGGCTAGCTTGATTCCATTGATACAGAGAAGCAAGGTAACTACATCTAGGCATACCCTCGCCACCTAGGGCGAACATAGCAAACAAAACAAAATGATTGATGGAGTGAAACAGAGCTCTGAGCTCACCAAAAGCAAACAGGAATTTTGCAAATGTAGTTCTTGTACAATGTGTAGATGGGCCAAGGACAAAATGAGACACTTTACACATCAGATGGAAGGAATACAGTAAATGTATGAATTTCACATGTCAATCTAGGTTTGTAGTATTTGTTATACTGTGTAAATGTGGACTTATGTATGTGGGGAGCACCGTTCATACTCTCAAAGACAGAGTCTGTGAACACATGAGGGCGGTGAAAATAAGAGATGTGAAACACCCAGTGGCGGTTCATTAAAAGATTTTCAATCACAAGGAACACATAAAAACTTTGAGTTCTATGGAATAGATCATGTACCAAGAGACCCTAGGGGTGTAAACATGGAATTGACCCTTAGAAGATGTGAGGCCAAGTGAATTATGAGATAACACATAGTGGAGTATGGCCTAAACACGGATCATGAATTGCATTCTTTTTTAGGAGATATGTAGACTAGATAATCTAATGATTAATATATTATAAATATGTTGACAGGCAAATATTTCCCTCGGTCTATGATTCTTCTTAAAGTATTGAAAAATCACGGAGAAATGTATATAGGTTTTATACACAATGATTATAGTTTTACTGTGAACATAAAAAGTAATATTTCCCTCTCTTCATGACTCATCTTAAAGTATTGATAAATTACTGGGAAATGTATGTAGGCTTCGTACATAATGATAATAGTTCACTGTGAATTTGTGGAACCATATATTTTTGTTGCACAATACCGTATAAGCATGGATATTTTGATATCGTAGTATTGACATTCCGCTTATACTTACCCGATATCTGAGAAAATGTGAGATGAAGTTGCAATTGATTATGATTGAAAAACACATTTGTTATTATTGTGAACACTTGCCACTACGGACCATGAACAAATAATTGGTTAAGGATTATATTTGAATAATAGGGTACATAGTTCCCAAAGATGTTTGTCTTTTCTACACTGGGCTCTTGTCCAACTATCCAGCTGAATGTACTTAAATCTGGACAGTCCGGGACCGATGTGGTCGTTTAACTCGTCCCATGTAATTAATGATCCCTCCTTCAATAGTTGACCCCATCTTGTGATCCCTGCATGTTCCAGTGTAACTGACAATCTATCTCTCATACATGGCGGAAGCCCGGGGGATTCCCAAATTGGGGCAAAGTTTGAGTAGTAAGACAGCCCCAGTCTTTTTCTGATGATAAGCCACGTCTTAGACCAAGATTGTAGTATTTTAAGTTTGATTTTTTTGAAGAATTTCTGGCTAGCAAATTTGAACATAAACCCATCCACTGATAGGTTTGCCCCGATTAACATGGCTCTATTCATTGATCCATTCGAAAGATTGGTTGGTGTTTTTAGAAGCATCCTCGAGTGTGTCATCTGGAATGCCCAAGCATAGTATAGTAGGTCAGGCAAAGCGAGACCTCCCTTCTCTCTTCTCCTCCTCAGCTTTTTCCAGGCAAGTCTGGAGTTAATTTCTTGTTGGCTTTTTTCAATTGTTTTGAGATCAAATGCCAAGGGAATAGTGCTGAATACAAAGGTATATTTTGGGAGGATACACATTTTGACTAGGTTTACTCGACCTGTTATGGAGAGTGGTAGGTGTGACCATGATCTCCACAACATTTTTTCTCTCTCTGTGGATTCTATCTAAGTTGGTTTGGCCAATATTGCCCACATCCTGGGTGACTCGTATTCCAAGGTACCGCATGGAGGATGAGACGTTTATTCCCTAATTTTGTTCTGGGATATTCCATGTCATTATTTCAGTTTTGCTCGAGTTGATGTTGTACCGCGAAATAGGCCCAAATTCTTTTGCTCGCTGTATGACTACAGGAAGTGTTGTTGTTGGATCAGATGTGAAAATCAAAATGTCGTCGGCGTATAGTGCTACCCGCCTCTCCCACTCCTCGAAACTAAATGACGGAATGTTGGCCTCTCCCCGCAGAACCTGGGCGAATGGCTCGATATATAAGTTGAGTGGGGAGAGCGGACAGCCCTGTCTTGTACCTCTGGTGATATGAAATGCCTCCGTCAAGACACCATTAACCAGTAGCCTAGCCGAAGGGGCACTATATAGTTGGAATATCGCTCTACAGAATCTACTTCCAAAATTAAATTTTTTAAGGACATCCTCGAGGTAGGGCCAATTGACCCTGTCAAACGCCTTGGTTGCGTCTAGAGTGAGTTTGGCCAGAGGTAGGGAAAAGGCTGATGCGATGTCTATGGCTCCTACCAGATCGTGTGTTAATTCTGATAATTGTCGGCCTTTGATGAAGCCTTTTTGATCTTGATGTATTATATTGCCTATTACGCCACTCAGTCTTGTTGACATTATAGTTGTAAAGATTTTATAATCGTTATTGTTAAGTCGGGCTCTCCACGTGACCCAGCTCCACCGGAAGTCCTGATGCAGGCATTCCAAGCCACCCTGCCTGTAATCTTGGAGCTTCTAAACTCCTCCATATCCGCATGCACAGTCCCCACAGCTTGGAAACAAGCCATGGTGCGGGCGCTGTTGAAAAAACCCAACCTGGACCCTGACGATCACTCCAGTTACCGCCCTATCTCACTCCTCCCATGGGCAAGCAAGGTGCTGGAGAAAATATATAAATGCCCAGCTGGTCCAGTTCCTTGAGAACTACTCTCTATTACATACGTCCCAGACAGGCTTCAGACCGAAGCATGGCACTGAAACCGCCTTGTTAGCGGTCACCGAAGAATTTCGAAGGGTACTGGGTCAGGGAGGATCAGTGGCAGTGATCCTCCTTGATCTAAGTGCTGCCTTCGATACAGTCAGCTATGCCACCTTGCTGAACCGTCTCTATGACATCGGAGTATCAGGTGACGCATTAAGGTGGTTCGACTCTTTCCTGTCCGATAGATCTTTTCAGATCTTTGAAGGTAACACAGTGTCATCCAGCAAACCACTTAGCTGCGGAGTACCGCAGGGCTCCTCCCTGAGCCCTGCGCTATTTAATGTATATATGAGACCGCTGGCTGGGGTCGTCGAACCGTACGGCATTAAAATCGTGTCGTACGCCGACGACACTCAGCTAGTGGTTTCATTGGCCCAAGAGAACAACAGGCAATCCCCGGTAGGTCTGCTGAAATGCTTAGAGGACGTCAAGGAGTGGATGACCAACTCCTCCCTCAAATTGAACGGAGAAAAAACAGAGCTCATGCTTCTAGGCCCAGCCTCTTCAGTGCCTTTCACTTCCTTGTGGCCCTGCGGTTTGGGCTCTCCCCCCAGCCCTAAGGAAAATGTAAAGAGCCTAGGAGTGTGGCTGGACAAAAAGCTCTCCTTCTCCACCCAGGCCACCAAGTTGTCCGCCACATGCTTCGGCCTACTCAGAACCTTGAGGAAGGTCCTCCCGCTTTTACCTCTGGAAGCCAAAAAGGTGGCAGTACAAGGCCTCATCCCGTCCCGCCTGGACTCAAATAATGCCCTATACGTAGGGGCCCCTGAGATGACTCTCCGGAAGCTGCAGGTGGTACAAAACTGCGCAGCACGTACCCTGCTACAGATTCCGCGAACCCAGTCAGCCAGACCTGGACTAAAAAGTCTGCACTGGCTGCCAGTGAGGCAGAGAGTGGCATTTAAGGCGCTATGCATTGCGCATCGGGCCTTCTGGAAGACAGGCCCAGCAATCAATGACAACCTTGTCATCCCCTACCACCCTAACAGGTACCTCCGGTCCACGAAGGCTTTCTTGGCAGTTGTCCCTAGAGTAAAGAGAGCCAGGACCGGGGGTAGGTTGTTCTCCTTGAACACCGCTAAGCTTTGGAATGCTCTCCCCCTCCCACTTCGGTCCAACCCAGATCTGCTCTCGTTCCGTAAAAAGCTGAAAACACTACTGTTTGCCAAATCCTCCGAGTTCTAACTCCTCTGCTCCGTCACATCTCTGCTTCAACTCAGCGCTTGGACGCCCGTGGGCAGCAACCGCGCTTAACAAATTTATTTACAATTTACAATTTAAAATAATGAGCAGCAATATGGGTCAATATGACCCACATTCCCGGGGAGATTTGCCTGGTTTCGGAATAAGCACAGTTATAGCCTCCCCCCATGTTTTTGGTGGAGGATTTCCTTCTATTAAAATATTGTTAAATAAAGCCATCAACACGGGGGTGATAACATCTTCCAGGGCTCTATATATCTCTCCTGGGAGACCATCTGGGTAAGCCGCTTTCCCTTTTTAGGATTGACGTATTGCTTTCCTCACCTCTTCCTCTATTATCTCTCTCTCCAGGGCTTTATCCTGTGCCGTTGAAAGGGCAGGGAGCAGGATTTCTTTGAGCCATCTATCTCTAGCCTGTTGATCGTTGGGAAGGTCTTTATATATTACCTCAAAGAAATCATGGAAGGCTTTACCTATATCTAAATTAGAAGATCTTACTGTTGCCTCCCCCTCTACCTGAATTTCTCTGATATATTTGAGAGCTTGATCAGATTTTATTTTCCAGGCCAGAACTTTCCCGGCGGCTTCTCCAAATTCAAATTGAGAGATCTTACTTGCCTCCCACCTTTTTCTCTTTGCCCTTTGTTCAGAAAGAGTTAAAGGACAAAATAAAATATGAATGTACAAGAATCTCCTAACCACCATCCATTCAAGGGCTTATACATTAACCACACAGCTCAATAGCTATCTTCAGGAAAGATGGAGGAGCTCCAGAAACAAAGCAGTTCAAAATCCATCTATAAACCTTGATGTAAGCTGTTCAAAATCTATCTATAAACCTTCATCTAAGGTTACTCACCAAAGTCTTCTGAGCCTGAAGTTGAGCCCATGCAAGTGGGTATCGCTACGGGTCGTTTAACTGAGGAAAAGAGGGCAAGAAGGCGGAAACTCAGTTTATGCTTGTATTACAGATAGGGGAGCTATCTACTAAACTCCTGCCCAGCTCGCCCTTCTTGAAATTCACAGAAGTGGGGAAACTAAGGAGCTTGCCCTTGTGTAGGGAATCGAGGCAACACGTACTCATACCCCTTCTCATTACACTGAAATCTTCCAGGTTTGTTCTCCTACAAAGGGAATTTGTAATTCAGCCTAACCATCTCTTTGTACCAGTTCTTGCTGACTGTGGCAGTTCCACTGTCTATAAGGATATCAACAAAGTTGACCTGCACCTACCTGTGATGTTGAAGACAAAGTTTTTGGGTTTTCCTCACTCAACCTACCTCATTCACCCCTTTGGTCTAAGCTTTCTTCTGGATATTATGAGACTTTTAAATTTTCTAGGATTATAAGTCCTGGTAAAGTACAACTCTAATTTCTCACTTACTGGAGAGTCTTCCTGCCTTCCATGTTTCTCATTTAAAATCTTATCACCCTGTAAAGGTCATTTGCTTAAAAGGAGGCCAGGGTTTATATTCTGGTCAACCTGCGTATGAAGTCCAAGAAATATGTTGTTTCCGATATTTTATAGGGAAATTACAATATCTTTGTGATTGGAAAAGATATAATCTTTATGACCGCTCATGGGAACTAGAGGACCAGGGTCATGCCCCCTGTTTCATTAAGCAATTTTACTCTAAGAATCCTCTTAAACCTGAAATCCTAATAGGAGGCAGAATATAAGGATTAAGAAATCTGAGAATCATCGGAACTTCTCAGCCAGAGACATGTGGTTCGGAAGACCGGAAGCGTAACCATGCTTGCCCAAACAGCGCATATGCCTAAACCACACATATGCGTGGTTAAGGCAAATGCGCTCTATTGTTCGGGATGGGTAGGGACTCGAAAAAGGAATAGGAGTGTCATAATGCAAAGTGGTCACGTACAGGTAAGTGGGGCTGTGGTCGGGTGTGGGGGTTGCTTATGGTGGGTTTGGGGGGAGGATCAGTGGCAAGTTTTTAGGCTTGGTGTCATGTGGCCCATAGAGATAGTGTAGTTTTTCACTAACTTGGCATGCGCTCGCTGCAGCTTACCTGCTGCTTTGCACACGTTACTGCACATATTTATTTTTGCAATATTTTCAAAGACTGCTTTAACATGAGAACTTATTGCTGTGTTAGCTCTCTGCATGTTCCTGGTATTTTGACTGAACATTAGGTGCAAGGTCGAACAATAATGCCCCTTGGTATTTTGTTCTGGCCAGTCCTTAGCCTTTAGACAAAACATACCGATGCAGCTGTTGTTTGGACAACGTACTTGAGTTTTTAGTGGGGTGCACGAATAGGTGAGACACACTTGGAGAGGGACTTTTCCCAGGGAGAAGAGCACCCATGATGTAGATCTACCATCTATAGACTAAGGTATAGGGTCTGCTGACAAAGCCCAGAGATCTTCTATTATATATTAATACTTTTTCTTAGCAGGGGGAGAGAAGTTACTATTGTCCTTTCTCCATTGTCTTTTTATGATGACAGCTCCCTTCATGATTTATGGACTGACTGCTATGCTGACAATATTTGTACTATGCATTTTCCTGCTTGTTGTGGCATGTATACTGCATGTTAGGGCATGATAGTTAAAATAAATATTTGAAACAATTTTGTGTCTCTGTCAGATCTTATTGTGGACAATTACAAGAGAGTGAGCGAAATAGGTTTGTCTTGTTATCGCGATTCCTGAGAGATCGGGAGTGTTGTGTTCTGGGGTGTCTAATCATTTGTTTCTATGTGAGTGAGTAGGAGAGCAAGTGTGACAATAAAGCTGGTCAGTCCCGGGTTTGTGGGTACAAAGGTGGTAGGAAGACTCAGTCTCTATACACCAAGGTTCCATTTCCTGCGCATAGTTCTGCCTTTGTGCAGGATCCCTGCAACATAGGGTCTGGTAGTCGCTTTTAGGGTGGGGGGGGGGGGGGGGGGGTTAGTGGCAGGTTTTTAGTGCTCAGGCAGGAGAAGGGGGCCTGGTACTTTTAAGGAGGGCACATTATCAGGGCTCAGGACAGGTGGAGGAGGTCAGAGTAGCTTTAAGTGCTGGGTTTGTGGGTGTATTTAAGGACTGGGGTGTTTTTAGGGCTCGGGCAGGAAGGGGGATTGTAATTTAGGGCTTATGGTAGGGGGCAGGGTGGCAGGTAGGAGGTTTGTAATAAGTGCTCAGGGTGGGGGGCAGGTAGGGGGTTTGTAGTTTAGGGATCAGGGTTGGGGGATGTAGGGGGTTTGTAATTTAGGGCTTAAGGTAAGGGGAGTGGAGTCGAAGTAGTGGCAAACTTAGCCACGAAAACACCCTCACCATTAATGCCTTTACTACAAAATTGTGTGGTAAAGGAATGCGTGGTTAAGTCACATTCGTGGTTTGGGCTACGTGGTAGAGCCTTTAGTGCCTATATTATCCAACCAACAAATCCTTACCTATGGCCCACAAACAGGTGAGCCGCTGTGGCTTTACTTGACTATCTCCCATCACTCACGGCTCCCAACAGCAGCCAGTCTCTGTTGCCAGGCCTGTGTTGCATCTGTATAGCAAGGACGAATGGCTGTATTCTTCCTTACAGGGATCAGTGTCAGTTCCTTGTAAATAATCAGTTTTTATTAGCTGTAGATGTGTATTCTCATAAAACATTTATTTTCACTCACCTTCCATCCCTATATGTCCAGAGTCTTTATGAAATTGCATTACATCTTATTCTTCTCTATAAAAGAAAGTTCCATAGCTAATCCATAGACTGGGTTTCGTTGAGCCTGTGGTCGCTCCAGTGTCTGCTGTTATTCTTCATTCCTTTGCCTTGTTGCTTGGCCTGGTAGGAAAGACGGTTTTATTCTGGCCTCTTGTTTTTCCTCCTTATTTCTGAATTATTTTCTGGAGCATTGCTGTACTTCTTGTGTAATTCTGGGTTCTATCTCTACCTTTGGAGCAACAAGGACCTTTCTTTAAACCATTAAGACACTGCAAGCGTCATCCAGAAGGCAAGCACTTAAGAAATATTTAAAAAAAAATAACACTACACTATGAATATGAACTATACAACAAATCTTAAACGAGATATAACTAATGTCCAATTAAAAAGCATCTAAATAATAAAAACAATCAAATATCTAAGTAACCGATTAACAAATAAAACAAATATATTTTTAAAATTATTAGTTAAATCAAAAAAAATAATTTACCAAATTATCAAATTAACAAATTAAGGGGGTTGGGATCCGCGCGCGATGCGACCTAAGATGGCCACCTGATCACGAAGCTCCGAGCCGCATCGGACATCGCAGACGTGATTTCTGTAGTACCAATGCTGCTTTCATCATTATGCGGTTGTATCCTTAAATCTGATCACCTTCTCTCCAGGAGTATACCTTTGCCGCTCACCATGTTGCTGGATTTGGACCAGTTTTCTTCAGATGACTTTTCAGCTGCTTTAGCGGCCGCCATTTTGTATTCTGACTTACTTTATTTTTCCTCAAATTTCAATATACTGGATTCGGGAATGCCATTTTTCACACTTTTTTTTACTATTTTCGTCGCATTTTCTTCAGCTGAGTAGTGTAATGTTGGGCCTCAGGCCCACATTGTGATGAAGGACGGACACAGACACTCTGCAGGGTGATGTAATTACTGCCCAGGGCACGAGCGCCCGGCCCCTTTTATTGTCAGGGTCACCTGACAGGTGACGCCTATTGTGGGTGGGTGTAAATTGTGTATTACATCACAGGCGAAACACTAGAACGTGTCTAGCTAGACACTACAAGTGGTATCTCTATATTGGGAGGTGCAGTTATTTATCACAATATTGGGCTCATGTGGAGTTTTTTACGTCAAATTATTTGTGCGTTATTATGCAAAACCTTTTCTTGGTTCCTGGCTGTGTTATTTCATGGGTAGGAGCAAAAATTTACTACAGTCCTCCGAAAAGCTTACGTCCAGCGAACCAGTGTCTTGTCCTGCTTACTCTGCAGTCCCCAATAATTACTCTCAGCCTTCTGAGGAATTGGCGCAAATGGCGTATTCTCGCCCTACAGCTTTCACGACCATGGTGTCTAAATCACAATTACCTTTGTCTACCATCAAGAAAATTAAACAAGATCCTCCCTCTCCTCCAAAATCTGTTTCTTCTGTCTCTTTGGATATCATTTTGGAGGAAATGTGCACTTTAAGACCATTTATTGAGGAAACAAACTCTCGTCTGCAGACTTTGGATAATAAGTGGTCGTCTATGGATTCCCACCTTTCTGTGGTGGAACACCAAATCAGCAACATACAGGACTCATCTTCCAGAATTTAAATTTTTAGGGAAAGCTGTTCCACAACTAAGAAGATCGACTGAAGATCTCGAAAACAGAAATAGTTGTAACAATCTTTGCTTGGATAGACTTCTTAAAGGCCTTGAGGGTGTTGATCCTGTTACGTACTTCACCACTTTTCTTCCACAGCTCTCGGGCCTTTCTGCTTCCACCAAATTAAATATTCAACGGACACATCGACCGGGTCCACGTTTGTCTTCTATATCTGCCTCATCTCACCTTGTGGAGTAATTCTCCTATTTCTGCAATTCATGGATCTGCTACAATTTCTAAATGCAGCTAAAACCAAGCAACAGCTGAATGGGCCTTGCAAAAAGTTGTGTATTTCTCAAGATGTTTCCACAGCCACTGCTAAACAACGAAAGGAATTCTTGAATCTTTGTCCCGCGCTTCGCTCTCTGGGTGATCGATATGGCTTATTCTACCTGTGCATATTTAAGGCCACCTATTTGAACAAAACTTCTACATTTGAGGATCCTGCAGATCTCAGAAAATTCACCCATTCTCATTTTACTTCCTTGATGGAGATTGCTGGTCCTTCTCCTAATACTTGACTTTAATGGTTCCTCTGTAATGTTCATATCTTTGATTTTGCTTTTATTGAAACTGTTTATTTAGTTTCATTGTCCTTTTTGTTTATATAACCTTCTGATTCCTATTTCAGGTTCTTTGGATTCCATTTTGTATCTGCCTCATGTTCCTGCTCCTGTCTATGTTTAATTGACGTCCCAGTGTGGTGCGCTTCCCTTTGTTAGGTGTGCCATCCTTGTTTACGGTTGTCGCCTCTCATCTTTCCCTTGTGTTCCCCTATGAAGGTACATATTACAATCATCGCTTGGCATGTACTGTCACTTCTTACTCTTACTTCTCTCCCCTTTTCCTCTTTAGTGTATTTTTCCTTCTCCTTCTCTTGGTGTTATTGCATCATTCTCTTTCTATACTTTTCTCCTTACTTGATTTCTTGATATCTTTCCCCTCTTCATTGTTTTTCCTATCATGGACACCATTTCAGTTTATGCTTCTCCCTCATCTTTCTTTTTCTTCTCTCTTGCATTATTATCTCATTGTTGAATGCGTTGTTCTATATATATTGTTGATATTTTTCATTCAGAGTTATTTCTTGGTATGTGAAAGGTTTTATTACCCAATCAATAGACAAAGAATATTATCCCACCTGGCCTCTTACAATACAGATTTGGCCTTTCTACAAGAAACCCATCTTACAGAAGCAGAAGCAATACAATTGAAAAAGGGTTGGGTTGGTTCAGTTTTAGTTTCCCCACCTCCTCTTAAAAAATTGTGTAATTTTCTTGTGTCATAAAAAATTGAAATGTGATGGTTGTTCATCAAACTGCTTATTAATAATATCTCTCTGACTGTTTTTAATGTTTATGGCCCTACTCAGCCCGACTGTACTTTTTGGTCTCATAATACACAGAAATGTATTCAGTTTAGAGATGATCTCTTTATTCTAGGAGGCGACTGTAATCACGTTGTTGACCCCTTTATTGACCACTAGTCCCAGGTACGCTACATCCCTCATAAAACCCATAAGCAACTTCTTAATTGTATTTCCAAATCAAATCTTATTGATGCTTGGAGACTTTCCCACCCTGACACTATAGATTTCTCATTTTCTCTCCTCCTCATAATTCTCTTTCCTGATTGGACTATATCTTTCTTTCACAGTCCTTATCTCAAAATCTTAGTTCTTCCTCAATTGAACGTATTGTTATCTCTGATCATGCTCTGGTTGATACTGATTTTGATTTGCTGCCCCCGCATCCCAGATCTTCCCAATGGCACTTCAATAATTCTCTTTTGTTGGACCCTCTTTTCTCTTCATTTACCTCCTTTGCTAAATATTTTTTTGTATTGAACAATAACCCCAATACTCCCTCTCATATAATATGGGACTCCTTTAAAGCTTCAGCTAGAGGTTTCATTGTTCACTTTGTCTCCCAAAACAAGAACCGGTTCCTTTAACAACACAAATCTACACTAGCGAATGTCAAATTCCTGGAGCACACATTTTATACCTCACCATCAGATTCTATTATCCAAGAACTTGTTCATGCTAAATTAAAACGTAATAACGCCACCACTGATAATGCATCTTCTATACTTCTCCAAAGCAATGCTTACTATTAAAGCGGACATAATAAAATAGGTAAACTTCTGGATAATTATCTTAAATTCCGGAAGGATCGTATTTTAATTGACTCTATTTACTCTTGGGATGGGAAGCTTATCAATGAGGATCAGGACATTCTTGATGAATTTATGTTATTTTTTAAAGACGTATACACTCCAGAATCCCCTCCTACTATCCCTCCTATCTAATCTTATCTCAATAACATACCTACCCCTTCTAATTGTCATCTCAACTTCTCTACACTTGAATCAGATCTATCCCTTGAAGAAATCTCCAGTGCCTTAACAAATCTAAAGAAAGGTAAAACTCCAAGCACGGATGGTTTTACAGTTGAATTCTATTTACATTTTTCTTCTATATTGCTCCATGTTGACTATAAAATATCCGCTAAATTACTTGCTGTAAGACTAGAACCCCTTATGACCCACTTCGTTGGTAAAGAGAAGAACAATAGTTACTTACCTGTAATCTGTGGTTCTCCAGTATTGGTGTCTTTCATAGATTCACATGCCTGAATCATTCCCCGTTGTCGGAGTGGGAGCCCACGGTACATAAAAAAGCAGTAAAATATACCATTTGTACATAACAAATAACAGTATACCTAACCAGGAAGTAAAGTAGCCCCAGCTAAGGCATATAAAACTTCCACATTAGTGACTATCCAGGTCATTATGTATAGACCAAACTGCAGCCAATCAGGCCACAGCTCCCACCAGAATGCTCTCCCCAGAGACCCAGGCTCTCAGATTTTGTAGCACCGGAGTGTACCGGAGTAAAAGTATAGATGAAACAGCCTGAGTGAGTCTCTGAGGGGAGGTGGGTGGGTGCATGTGAATCTATGAAAGACACCAATACTGGAGAACCACAGATTACAGGTAAGTAACTATTGTTCTTCTCCAGTATTAGGGGTGTCTTTCATAGATTCACATGCCTGAATCAGAGTAGTGAGCAGTAACAGTAGCAGCAATATCATACATAGCTCTTGGACGCCAAGGTACACAGTAGTAATGCAAGAACATAATGAAAAGCAACAACAGAATAGGCGTCAAAAGAGCAAGAGGAGGTGGGAGAGAAATAGCAGAGGCTCACCTTATTGAAAAAGATTACGCAGGACTGCTCTTCCCACCGAGGCATGGTATCGCTTGAAGAATCCAGACAGTAATGCCTCGTGAATGTGTGCCTGCTGGACCAAGTTGCAGCTCTGCAGATTTGCAGGAGAGGCACACCAGCAAACAAGGCAGTTGAAGAGGAGACTGCTCTCGTAGAATGGGCTCTAGGCAAGGTCTGTAAGGGTTTTCCCGCCTGTTGATGGCAGAGCCCTATCGCTGAAGAGACCCACCTAGCGATAGTCTGTTTTGTCACTGCACAGCCTTGTCTTGGTCTGCCATGCGCAACAAATAGCTGATCCGTTTTCCTGATGGCAGCTGTCCTTGAAAGATAGAACTTAAGACATCGTTTGATATCTAGCGAGTGCAAAGTTCGTTCAGCTGGTGTCTGCGGATTTGGAAAAAACGTCTTAAGTATGACTGGCTCATTCAGATGGAAATCTGATGGTACTTTGGGCATGTACTTCGGGTTGGTGCGCAGTATCACCGAGTCATTCGTGAATTGCAAGAAAGGTGGTTTAGATGTAAACGCCTGCATGTCACTGACCCTTCTGGCTGATGTTAATGCCAGTAGTAATGCAACTTTCCAAGTGATGAACTTCAGATCAACTTTATGAATCGGCTCAAAAGGATGGCGCATGAGTTGAGCTAATACAATATTCAAGTGCCATGATGGAGGTGGCCGACGTACTGGTGGAAACATACGAAATAAACCTTTAAAGAATTGCTGGATTATTCTTGAGGAGTATAGTGAATTCGTGCCATCTTGGCGGTATCTGGATATAGCCGCTAAAAACACTTTAAGTGTTGAGTGTGCCAAGCCTGATTTAGCCAGATGTAAAAAGAAAGGTAAAATCTTGTCTGGTTCAGCATGCATAGGATGTAAATCCATAGTTTGGCACCAAGCACAAAAACGCTTCCATTTAAGCCTGTAAGTTCTGTTCGTAGAAGGTGCTTGTTCAGGACTTCTTGACAGTCTTGTGGAATGTTCAAGTGCGCAAACTCATGGTGTTGAGGAGCCAAGCTAATAATTTCAGAGAATGAGGGTCTGGATGATATATTTTGCCGTCCTGAAGTGTCAGAAGCTCCGGAATTTGAGGCAGTTGAACTGGTTCGCACTCTGAGAGGAGAAGAAGCTGTGTGAACCAATATTGTCGGGGCCACCGTGGAGCGATTAGAATCATACGACACGGTTGCCTCCTCATTTTCTTGATGACCATGGGAATTAAAGGAATCGGAGGGAAGTCGTAGGCAAAGAGTCGTTCCCAGTTCATTGAGAGAGCGTCCCCGCAAGATTCCTTGTGGGGAATCCAGCTTGCAAAATGGATACATTTCTTGTTGTGGTAGGTCGCAAACAGATCTAGATCGGGGCGACCCCATCTCTGGAAAATTCGATCTAGTGCTGGTTGATGCAGCTCCCACTCGTGAGTGCTGCATTTGGATCTGCTCAGGGAATCTGCTAGTACATTGGCTACTCCTGGGACATGCACTGCTGTCAAGTTGATGTTGTGGGCCAGGCCCCAATTCCAGATTTCCTGAGCTTGCTGGGACAACCGGGCTGATCTTGTGCCCCCCTGTTTGTTCAGGTAATGCATGCTCGTCGTGTTGTCTGTTCGGATCAACACGGATGAGTTTGACAGAGTCGCTTGAAAGTATTTGAGGGCGAGGAACATGGCCCTCAATTCCAATAAATTGATGTGCCATGTCTTTTGCTGGGTGTTCCATTTGCCACTGATTGTCATCCCTTGAAGGTGAGCGCCCCAACCTTCTAGCGAGGCATCTGTGGTTACGACGAAACTGGGGACTTCTGCGAGAAAGGCGCAGCCAACTTGCAGGTTGCGTTCTTGAGTCCACCACCGGATTGCATTCTTCATCCGAGGTGTTAAGACGATGATATCTTCAAAGGAACCGGACATTTGCACCCATTGGTGGCTGAGTTCCTCTTGTAATGGTCTCATCCTCAGGCGACAGTTTGGGGATAGGAGGATGCACGATGACAACATCCCTAGGAAAGACTTGAATCTCCGAACTGAAACGCACTTTTTTCTGAGGAGCGCAATCGCCATTTCCTGAATCCTTGCTTGTCTTTCGCTTGAAATGAAGACTTGAGCGTGTTTGGAATCCAGAGTTGCTCCCAGGAAAGATGACCTTTGAGATGGTATCAGATCTGATTTTTTGAAGTTTATTGAGAAACCCAGACTTTGAAACAGGCAAAGGCATGTCTGGATATGTTTGCTTGCGGTGGCGCAGGAATTGGCCTTGATAAGGCAGTCGTCCAGATATGGGTAAATCTGAACACCTTGCAACCGTAAGTGGGCCGCCACCGGTGCCAACATTTTTGTGAATACCCTCGGGGCTGAACGTAGCCCGAAGGGAAGGACCTTGGAATGGAAGTCCCTGCCAGCCACTCTGAACCTTAGGAACTTCCTGTGCCTGGGGAAGATGGGTACGTGGAAGTAAGCATCCTGAAGGTCCATTGTTGCCATGTGGTCGCCTTCCGTCAGAAACTGGAGGATCTCTTGGAGTGACAACATTCTGAACGTTAATTTCTTGATATATTTGTTGAGGGCGCACAAATCGAGGATGGGGCGCCATTCCCCCGATTTCTTGCGTATCAAGAAAAAACGAGAGTAAAATCCTTTTCCTCTCTGATGCTGAGGCACTTTCTCGATTGCCCCTTTGCGAATCATCGCATTGATTTGGATGAATAGCTCCCTGAGATGTGCTGGGGCGGTCCTTTTGGGGGTGAATTTGGAGGGGTTTTTACAAATTCCAATATGTGACCTCTTGAGATTACATCCAAGACCCATCTGTCTGTTGTAATATTTGACCATTGTGAGTAATGCAGGGATATTCTTCCTCCAATTTGTTTCTGGCTTGGGCAAAGTGGTGGCAGGACGCTCTTCTCACTTCTTGTTGGCGTTGTCCCTGCCCCGATAGGTTGTTTTACCTCGGGACTGTGTATAATTACTCCGTCTTTGGCCATAGGGTTGTTGTTTATAAGGCTGGTACCTTTGGTTGCTTTGGTTGTTAGAATATGGGCGTTGCTGGTAATATCCTCCTCTACTGGAGAAGTTACCCCTTCCTTTAGCACCACGAAAGGAAGATTTACGGTACTGCAGAGTACCTAATGATCGTGCGGTTTCCGTATCCTTCTTAATGGATTGTAAGGCTTCGTCCACATGTGTGCCAAAAAGGAACTCGCCGTCATAAGCCATATTTAAAACCTTGGCTTGTACTTCTTGTCTAAAGGACGTAGATTTTAACCATCCCTCTCTTCTAAGCACTGCAGCTCCTGCTAATTGTCTGAATCCTGTGGCCGCCACGTCCACTGCCGCGTCGATAATTTCAGACGAAGCACATTCGCCTTCTTGCTAAATTTTTGTGGCCTCAGAGCGGTCTGGCTCAGGCAGTTTCTGGATGTATGGTGATATGTCAGACCACATTTGTCTATCATATCTACCGAGAATTGCTAACGAATTTGCAGCTCTAACTGTGGTGGCCGCAATAGTAGATACCTTTTTTCCAATGGTATCGAGGCGTCTCCCATCCCTGTCCGTGGGAATCGAGATCTGGGTTGAAGGGTTCCTTGCCCTCTTTTGAGCTGCCTGCGCAATAACTGAGTCCGTCTTCGCCTGACCGATGAGACAAGCAGGTGAAGAGGCGGGCGCCCTATATTTTTTGTCTACTCGCGGCAATACCGCAGGAGAAGAGTTTGGCGTGGCCATGATCTTAAGCCCTTCCTTCCAGATAAAGTCTATAATGGGAATAGACCAACTCTGCCTTTGAGACAAAGTCTTAAAATTGTACAGAAAACATTCATCTTGTTTAGCCTCCATTGAAATAAGAAATCTTTTAGTAGCCTTGTCCATAATCCTATGGAAGTTTGCTATATCCACCGGTGGTGACTCAGCCTTTGGTTGTTCATCAGGGGATGGCGTATCTGCTTGGTAATCTTCATACTCTGACAAGTCCGATTTATTCAATTCCCCTTCCTCATGGGTTTCCTCATCAGAATTGTCATCCTCCTGTTGGTGGTAGGAGAGTGGTGTGGAAGGCCGGGCATGCTGTGTCTCATCCGACATACCAGCCCTTGCATTTTGAGTTACTTGAGGCTGTGGGGAGGTAACATGAGAGTAGGCATGGGCGGAAAATCCGTTCCGCTCGCGGATTTTGCGGATTTTCGGGAAATCCGCAATCCGCGAGATTTGCGAATTTCCCGCAAAATCCGCAAATCCGCGAGCAGCGGATTTTGCTCGCACTGCTCGCACTGTTCGCGTGAGTTCGCGCCCCGCGAATAAGTGCAAAATTGCAGAAATACGATCTTAGCAAAACTGAAAGTAACTACTTACCAGGTTCAAAAGTTCAGGCTCATCATTAGTAGCCATTTCCTGTAGTGCTTCCTGAGGGGCCCCTCCAGAGTTCAGTTGCCAGTTGAAACTATTATGTGACCCTGCTCTGAACCTGAATAGTTACACATATGCCACAAAGGTCCTGAATTACAGCTAAGGGAGACAAGCAGGAGCCAGGCTGGAAGTTAAAATCCATTAATCAGCCCCCAATTCATTATTGTCAGTTGGGGCAGGGCAGGTGTTGTAACTAATTTTGCAACAATGAAAGCACTTAGCAAGTGCAAAAGATCACTAATCAGGGCGCACTAAGGAAGCAGGTGCCAGCTAAAAAAATATTCTGTGACACATTAATCAGCCCCAAATTAATTCAGGTCACTTGAGGCAGGGAAGGTGTGCTTTGCTTTGCCGAAAATAATGTACACTGGACAACCAGAGGGTGTGGTGATGAAACAGAGGGTGGCATGGGTGGGCCAGAGGGTGGCATGAGTAGTCAGAGAGTGGCAGTGGTGACAGAGAGTGGCAGTGATGAAGAAGAGTGTCCCAAACAGGCTGGACACGTAGAAACAACAAGTTCGCGAAACTTGCGACCCGACAGGTAAGTTCGCAATTTGCGAAAGTGTACAAAACCCTCGCGAACTGGCAGAAACACGGGCGAACACAAAAAAAAAAAAATCCGCAAATTCGCGGGAATTCGCGGATTTTGCGGATTGCGAATCCGCAAATCCGCAAAATTCGCGAACGCGAGATCCGCAAAATTCGCTCATGCTTACATGAGAGTCGTCCGACTCCGAGGGCGGGAAGCGGCGATAATAATCGCTTAGCATATATTGCAAATTTTCAAAAAGTGCCATTGGCATCTGCATCCCTGGCGCTGGTGTGTTCACTAACGTAGGTGCCTGAATTTGCTGTTCCTCCTCCTCCTGACGCTTGACCTGTATAAGTAAGTCAGAAGGACTTTCAGCCGCTTGGAACATGTCATCCCCAGATTCTTCCTCAGAATCTAAGAGCCTGTCAGGCATTTGGAGTGGCGACAAAGACGTGAATTGAGATGACGTTTCTGCAACAGAGCTGCAGTTGTGGCTGGAGATGGTAGAGGTATGGCAGTGCTTTTTGCTGACCATACTTGCAGGTCTGTACAAGACGACAGCTTTGGTGTGGGTGGATTGTCTTGTAATAGCGGTAAATCCGAGCCTTGTGACGTCGTCATCGTCGTTGAAGACAACGGTTCCCTCGACTTCAGAGGCGGTGTTATTTTCGTCGACGTGGTGGATTTCGCCGTCGACGAGGGAACTGTCGACGGAGCTATCTTCGTCGTCGACGGGGCCGTCGACGAGACAATCTTCACCTTCGTCGACGACACTTTCGTCGACGCATCCGTCGACGGGGTCTTTTTCGCCGTCGAAGGGTCCGTCGACGGTATCTTCGTCGACGATGACGTCGACGTCGGCAAGGTCTTCTTCGTCGACGGAAAAGCCGTCGACGACGACGAGGGTTTCTTCGACGATTGTTTCATTTTCGTTGACGTCTGATCGTCGACGAGAGGTGTGACAATCTTCGTCGACGAGATGGGACGAATTTGGACATGAACATAAGTTGGAGAGGAGGCTGAGGACATCACCATAGACGTTTTAGGTGAGGAGAAAGTCAAAGTAGAAGTCGTAGCAGAGGCAGCCTGACTGGAATTTGGCAGAGCTGTAGGTGCCTTAGTCACAGGTCTCTGAGGAGACACTAAAGACTCTGTTCTTTTCGAGTCTGGAAGCTTCACAGACTTCTCAGAGGATTTCTTACTTTTAGAAGTAGAAGGCTCACCAGCATCTGAAGCGATCTGGGCCTGCTTCGCCACTTTAGCCTTAGGAGTAGGCACAGCACTCTCAGCCTTCCTCTTCTTTGACCCTTTAGTTGACTCTGAGGCAAAACTTCCTACCTCAGAAAGTGTTGCATCTTTATCCTTTATCCGCTGAAGCCACAGCAGCAGGCGACCCTCTCTGTCCCTGAGGGTCTTAGGAGGAAATTTGCGACAGATCTTACACTCCTTAGCCTGATGGTCAGGGTACAAACAGTAGATGCAGCGAGTGTGTGGATCTTCCTTGAACAGCCTCGCTTTTCCGCAAGAGTCACAGGCCCTGAACAGGGACTTTGAAGTAGACATTGTAGAAAAAATGAATTCCTTACAAGTAGAGAAGAACTGAGCAGAGCTCAGAGGGACTCCCTATCACACGACGTGCGGTAAAAAATCTGAGAGCCTGGGTCTCTGGGGAGAGCATTCTGGTGGGAGCTGTGGCCTGATTGGCTGCAGTTTGGTCTATACATAATGACCTGGATAGTCACTAATGTGGAAGTTTTATATGCTGTAGCTGGGGCTACTTTACTTCCTGGTTAGGTATACTGTTATTTGTTATGTACAAATGGTATATTTTACTGCTTTTTTATGTACCGTGGGCTCCCACTCCGACGACGGGGAATGATTCAGGCATGTGAATCTATGAAGACACCCCTAATACTGGAGAAGTGTGGCTTTGTCAAGGGTTGACTAACCGCGGATAATATTCGCCTATTCCGTGATATCCTAAACAAAATTCCTTCCCTTTCCAATTCCCTAGCAGCAACTTCTGTTAATGCTGAAAAAGCATTCAATAGGGTAGATTGGTCCTTTTTATTTGAAACACTGAATCCGCATGGCTTTGGACCCAAAATAATCTCTCTTATCTCCTTTTTACAGTCTGCCCATAGAGCTTTGGTGTTAGTTAATGGTTGTACTTCCTCCTACTTTCCTTTACAATGTGGAGTCCGTCAAGGTTGCCCTCTTTCCCCTCTTCTTTCCATTCTAGCTCATGAACCCTTTTTATGATCTATCAGTAATAACAATTGTATTTCCGGATTTCCCTATGGTGATCCACATTTGAAATATTCTGCTTATGCAAATGGCATCTTACTTTTTATCTCCAACCCCGAAATATCTATTCATTCCTTATTACACAAAATCTCTTCATTCTCCCTGATCTCTGGCTATAAGATTAATTCTGATAAAAAAGAACACCTCCCTCTTATGATTATTCTGCACTCAACATTCTTTTTCTTCGACAGGGTTCTTGTGGAATAGATCTAAAATTAAGTATTTAGGAATATGGTTTTCCAACTCCAGCTCTTCCTCTTTCAAACTAAATATGACAGAAGATCTGTCCCGCAGTGACAAACTACTTTTCTCTTGGAATCCCCTATTTCTCTTGTGGCGGGGATGACTTGATTCCATTCAAATGATGATTACTCCTATCTTACTTTATATTTTTTCTATGCTTCCTATTTTTATTCCATCTTGTTATTTTAAGAAGCTAGATTCTCTTCTCTCCAAATTTCTTTGGAAAAGTAAAAAAGCTAGATTACCCTTATCTCTTCGTCGGAAGACAAAATCGAACAGAGGTGTTTATTTTCCTGTTTTTGATACTATCATGAATACTTTTGTCTCTGACAAGCCTTTTTTTTTGTGAAAACCTTTTTTTTAACATTTGCAGTCAAATACAGACAAGGGCCTACAACCCCCAGGGCTGGCCGCTAGCGTTTCAGTACTTTATTATTATCCAACTTCGAACCCGCCTCCCTGGGGAGCATAGGAACCCCATCCACAAAGCGCATCAGTTGCAAAAGCGTTCAATTCGAAAACAGGATAGGAGGTTTTCATTTTACAATATTAAGTAGAAAGGACCAGGCATCGTACAGTGTCTCGGATCACAAAGGGGGGGCGAGCAAAAGAAGAACGTGTCCAAAATAATCTCGCTATAATGTAAGTCAACGGCGTTAAGACATACGGCATCAGGATAAGCTGGCACATTATTGTTCGTCTACGCCATCATTATCGTCCGCCCCATAGCACCAAAACCTCAAAAAAGGGGGCAAGGTACAGATGTAGAAACAAGGATGTAAGAAAGCCGAACCCACTACACTAACCCGGAAAAGGAAAAAGAAGAAAAGACAAGGGAAGAGAAGGAAAAAGAGGCCATAGAACAAAAATAATAATGAACACCCATCCCTCCACCCCCCACCCTGCACCCCTGCTGATGACTACGGCCACCCCCCTCGCAGCGTGCCTATCGCCCAGTAACCAGAACCCAAAATATAGAAGAAAGGGAAAGAGAAGAAAAGGCAAAGAACCCCACTCGATGAGGGAAAGCGGAGGAGGGCATATTTCTACGGACTCCCGGTCTCCTTTCCCCGTTGTAGCTGTTGGACAGGCCATGTGAAGGGCCGCTCCCCCTCTGCCCGACCAGGCCCGAGCCCGGTCCCTCAAGTGTCACACACCACCACTTCACGTTTTCCGTCCCCTCCGGGACCCTTGCCTCTGAACATATCGACCTCGTGGGCCCGATCCACTACTGGCCCGCGCGCCCAGCCTGGGCGCCATCTTGGACACTCCGCCACGAGGCCGCGTGGCCCCCGATCGACCCCAACCCTGGGCCTGGCCAGGCCTCAGACATCCCGGCACCACCCTCCACCCAGGAGGTGAGCGGACTACTTGGCAGGTCAATGGGAGAAAGAGGTGTCGATGGTTCTCCCTCGCCAGGTGCCGCTCGCCCACAACCTCCCCGGGCGCTGGCTCCACCCCCCTGCTGGGTGTCTGGACCCCTTCATCCCGGACCCCCCAACCTCCAAGTGCGAGTGTCCGGACATCAAAGGGCACCAGCCCTATAACTGGGGCAGCTCCAGAGCAGGAAGGCAGTTGTATCCTGGAGTCGAGAGACGCAGTGAAGAACTCATCCTTGACGGACTACTGGCGCTGCCGTAGCCCTGCCTTGCGAACCATCGTCCTGCCTGCTGGCGCTGCCGCAACCTTCGTAACCTTCATCGTCGTCGGGACCTGCTGGCGTGGCCGCGGACCGTTTGTAACCACCATCTTCATCGGGACCTGCTGGCTCCGCCGCGGACCGTCGCTTCCTTCATCCATCTCGGGACCTGCTGGCTCCGCCGCGGCCCGATCATCTAGAACGCCGAGCTCGAGGATTGAGAGCTATTTTCATCTATTGGTAACAAGACTGTCCAGCTACCCTTTTCCCAATCCAGAGACCAGAATCGAGGGGACCCCTGAGTCCAGACCTCCTTGCATAATTTTACCGTACCTAAAGAATTGCTGATAAAGTATCGTTGAACCTTATCCTGGTGTGGTGTCCGTCTGTGGGGGGGAAGTTACTTGTCTGTACGTTCGCTGGAGACGGCTCTCCCCGGAGACCTCTCCCCTTATCCTCGGCCGACCCTCCCGGTCCGTCTAACATTGGTGGCCAGCGGCGCGATCCGAATCACCGCATAATCGTACAGAGAGTAGCTCACCCCACGACGAAATCACGATGACAACCAAAGAAAGCGGATCCACCGAGAAATTTCAGATGGAGAAATTGGACGAGTACAGCCATCGTGAACTAAAACAATTCTGCATCGAACTAGGTATCGCTACCACCGGTCTAAGTACCAAAGACGATTTCAAGCATGCCCTAGAGTCCTGGGCAGAAACCGGGGCCGTGGGAACCACCGACCAAAACATCGCAGCAGTAGAAAAAAACACCACGGCCCCCGAGGAGCAAAGAACGGGTCTCTCGCAAGACGAGATCCAGGAACGAGAAAGAACACGACTACATGAACTAGAAATGGCCCGGCTCAAAATGGATGTTGAACTTAAACTGGCCGAACAAAAAATAAGCTTAGAGCACCTGCGTCTCCGAGAAGAAAGAGAGGAAAAACAGAGACAAAGGGAGCTCGAGGAAAAGAGGCTGGCGTATGAACACGAGCGCAAACTAGCTGAGATAGACTTACGCAAGCAGAACAGAGAATTAGGGGTGCCCGAGCAACCCCGCGACCCAGGGGCAACAGAGAAAAAGGTACACATCCCCAAGGATGTCGTTCGAGAATACTTCCGAGAGGACGACATCCAGCAATGGTTCAAGGCCTACGAAATCGCTATGACCGCCCACCGGATCGATCGAAGCGATTGGGGAGCCGGTCTATGGGGGAGATTCCTCAATGAGGGCCGCGATGCCCTGCTACAGCTCCCGGACCATCAGATGACCTCCTATGACCACATGAAAGCTGCCCTCCTCACCCGCTATGGGCTCACACCCGAGATGTACCGTCAGAGGTTCCGAGACTGCACCCGCATCCCGGGTACAACTTGGGTGGACTACGTGAACTATTTTAGCCGAGCCTTCGAGGGCTGGATCAAAGGAAGCAATGTCACAACGTACGAACAACTCTTCAACCTCATGGTGTGGGAGCATCTATCAAACAATTGCTTCATTGAGCTCCGGCAGCACCTCCTCGACAGCAAATTGACTGATCCACGGCAGCTCGCAGCCGAGGCTGACCGGTGGGAAATCACCAGAGTGGGCCGAAATGGATCCTATGAACAGAACCGGAACAACAATGGTCAGCACCGTCCCCGAGGAGGAGGAGGGGGCCAAGGGCGAGGAAGAGACAACGCTCCGGTCGCCCCCGCTACCAGCACCACCCCCCCGGCCAACCGGGGCAGCACCCCGGCGCGACCGGGATACAGAGCCAATGTCACGTGTCACCGATGCCAACGAGTCGGCCACTATGCAAACGACCCAAATTGCCCACAGTACCAGAGCCCAAGACCCCGCCAAATGGCCGCTGCTGCCCTAGGGGAAGAACAGATCTCCGAGGAGCAGGAAGAATACGAACAAGAGCATCAAGAATGGGAGCCAGCCGCCATGACTTTAGCATGCTTAGGGGGGAAAGACATGGTCCCGCGGGTCCCCCTACCCGCTAACACCCGGAAGTACAGCCAATGGGTGAACATCAATGGACGCCAGGCCGAAGCCCTCCGTGACACCGGGGCCAGTGTAACAGCCGTCCGCTGTCACCTGGTGACCCCAGAACAGTTCATACCAAACATTCTCTGCCCTGTCCGTTCAGCCGATAACTCGGAAAGTCTGTGTCGGATGGCCTGCGTCCCTTTCGAATGGGGAGGGGTCTCCGGCATGTTGAAAGTAACGGTCCGAGATGATGCTCCCGTAGACTGTCTCCTGGGAAATGACCTTGAAAGCTCTCCCTGGGCAGCCGTAGAACGAAGAGAACACCTGGGGATGTTGGGCGTCCCGGACTGGGCGTGCGTCACCACCCGGTCCATGGCCGCCCGTGCCAATCCCCGACAAGAGGAACCCGAATGGCCGGCGCCTCCTCCCCCGGTCGCCCCAGTCGAAGACACCGACCGTGCCGTCCCCCCAGAACCAGCTCAACCTCCGGACCTCGCTGGCCTCGACCAGTGGCATCAAGAGGGGGGGCCCACACAGGAACAGTTTCGCCAAGAGCAAAAGACCTGTCCCTCCCTCGAGGGACTCCGCCAACAAGCCCTCGCCCAGAGCGCAGGGGATACCTCCGGAACACATTGGATCTACTGGGACAATGATCTGCTATACAGTGAACAAAGGATCGCGGAGTTGGGGGCCAGCCGAGTGCTAGTGGTGCCCCTCCGTTTTAGAGACTTCTTGCTAAACCTGGCCCACGATGTCCCCCTGGCTGGACACCTGGGTCAGGATAAAACCTACAGCCGCCTAGTAACCCACTTCTTCTGGCCCAAAATGAGGAATGATGTACTCCAGCATTGCCGATCTTGCCCCACGTGCCAAGCCAGTGGAAAGAGCGGCCGCAAACTAAAGGCCCCCCTGCAACCATTTCCCGTGGTCACCACCCCGTTCGAGAGGGTCGGGATAGACATTGTGGGGCCCCTGGACCCCCGTACAAAACAAGGACATCGGTTCATCCTGGTACTGATGGACCACGCCACCCGCTACCCCGAGGCTGTTCCCCTGCGAACTGTGACAGCCCCGGTGGTCGGCCAGGCCCTGATGGGGATCTTCTCCCGTGTGGGCTTCCCCCGAGAAGTCGTCAGCGACAGGGGCACAAACTTTATTTCCAAATATATGAAGTCCCTCTGGCAACAGTGTGGGGTCACCTACCGATTCACGACCCCCTATCACCCTCAAGGAAACGGACTCGTTGAGCGGTTCAACCGCACGCTCAAAGGGATGATTGGGGGGTTGGAAGAGCCCCTCCGTCGCCAGTGGGATGTGCTGCTGCCGTGCCTCCTCTTCGCATATCGAGAGGTCCCCCAGAAGTCCCTCGGCTTCAGCCCGTTTGAGTTATTGTATGGACACCCCGTACGGGGGCCTCTCAGTCTAGTCAAGGAAGGCTGGGAAATGCCCCCTCTAAAGAACCCCCCAGATGTCTTCAAATACCTCCTAACCCTCCGCAACCAGACCCGACGGTTCAGAGAGCTGGCAAAAGCAAACTTGGAGGCCAGTCAAGAGGACATGAAAAAGTGGTATGACCAAAATGCCTCCTCCATCGAATTTGAACCCGGACAACAGGTATGGGTGATGTCCCCCACCGAGCCCTGCGCCCTGCAAGACAAGTGGACGGGGCCCTTCAAAGTAGTCGAGCGCAAGGGTCCTGTCACCTATCTCATCGACATGGAATCTTCACGGAACCCCCTCCGAGTCCTCCACGCTAATAGGCTGAAACCCCACTTTGTGCGTTCAGAACTCAGCCTCCTGATGGCCACAGACAATGGAGCCGAAGAAGACTCCGAACCCCTTCCTGACCTCCTGCGGACTCGGGAGAAAGATGGCTCCGTGGATGGGGTCCGACTCTCGGGGGCCCTCACCCTGGACCAACGCCAAGAATGTCGAGACCTTCTGTTGCAGTTCGCCGACCTGTTTTCCCTCACCCCAGGTGTCACTTCCTGGTGTGTGCACGACGTGGACACGGGGGACAGCCCCCCTATCCGCCACCGGGCCTACCGCGTACCAGATCGGGTACGGGCTTGCATCCAGGAAGAAGTAACCAAAATGCTCACCCTCGGGGTCATTGAGCCCTCAGACAGCCCCTGGGCCAGCCCAGTAGTACTGGTCCCCAAAGCAGCTGCTCCCGGCACCACACCGGAACTCCGGTTCTGCGTCGACTACCGGGGCTTGAATGCGGTCACCAGAACGGACGCACACCCCATCCCCCGCGCCGACGAGCTAATTGACCGCATGGGAGCTGCCCGCTACCTCAGTATTTTCGACCTGACGGCGGGCTACTGGCAGATCGGCCTCACACCCCGGGCCCAAGAGCGATCTGCATTTTCCACTCCTGATGGCCATTATCATTTCAAGGTCATGCCCTTCGGCATGAAGAATGCCCCCGCAACATTTCAGCGGCTAGTCAACCAGGTCTTGGCCGGGCTCGAAGGATTCAGCGCCGCCTACCTAGACGACATCGCTGTGTACAGCCACCATTGGTCCGACCACCTCCACCACCTCCGAGCGGTGCTACAGGCCCTTCAGCAAGCTGGCCTCACGATCAAGGCCAGCAAATGCCAAATTGGTCAGGGGTCCGTAACCTACCTCGGACACCAGGTGGGAAGCGGCCTGGTGGCCCCTCTGCAGCTCAAGATTGCCGCCATCCAGTCCTGGCAGCCCCCCATCACCCAGACCGAGGTACGCGCCTTTTTGGGACTCACGGGCTATTACAGACGGTTCGTGAAAGACTATGGTACCATAGTGGGGCCCCTCACAGAGCTCACGTCCAAAAATCAACCCAAGAAGGTCAACTGGACCCCAGATTGTCAAACAGCCTTCGAACAACTGAAGGCCGCCATGTGCTCCGCCCCTGTGCTCCAGGCCCCCGACTACAGCCGGGAATTCGTCGTCCAGACGGATGCCTCCGACCACGGCATTGGGGCGGTCCTGTCTCAATTGAACACCGAAGGCCTTGATCAGCCAGTGGCCTTCATCAGCAGGCGACTCCTACCTCGAGAACAACGCTGGAGCACCATTGAGAGGGAGGCCTTCGCCGTGGTATGGGCCCTCAAAAAGCTCCGGCCCTACCTCTTTGGCACACACTTCCGGGTGCAGACCGACCATCGACCCCTGCAGTGGCTGATGCAGATGCGGGGGGAGAACCCAAAACTACTACGTTGGTCCATCTCCCTACAAGGGATGGACTTCACTGTTGAACACCGGCCTGGGCCAGATCACGCCAACGCAGATGGCCTGTCCCGGTTTTTCCGCCTCGACGAGGAGAGTCCCCAAGAGGATGGGTGACTCTCCCCGCCTTCAGCTGGGGGGGACGCATGTTGGACAGGCCACGTGAAGGGCCGCTCCCCCTCTGCCCGACCAGGCCCGAGCCCGGTCCCTCAAGTGTCACACACCACCACTTCACGTTTTCCGTCCCCTCCGGGACCCTTGCCTCTGAACATATCGACCTCGTGGGCCCGATCCACTACTGGCCCGCGCGCCCAGCCTGGGCGCCATCTTGGACACTCCGCCACGAGGCCGCGTGGCCCCCGATCGACCCCAACCCTGGGCCTGGCCAGGCCTCAGACATCCCGGCACCACCCTCCACCCAGGAGGTGAGCGGACTACTTGGCAGGTCAATGGGAGAAAGAGGTGTCGATGGTTCTCCCTCGCCAGGTGCCGCTCGCCCACAACCTCCCCGGGCGCTGGCTCCACCCCCCTGCTGGGTGTCTGGACCCCTTCATCCCGGACCCCCCAACCTCCAAGTGCGAGGGTCCGGACATCAAAGGGCACCAGCCCTATAACTGGGGCAGCTCCAGAGCAGGAAGGCAGTTGTATCCTGGAGTCGAGAGACGCAGTGAAGAACTCATCCTTGACGGACTACTGGCGCTGCCGTAGCCCTGCCTTGCGAACCATCGTCCTGCCTGCTGGCGCTGCCGCAACCTTCGTAACCTTCATCGTCGTCGGGACCTGCTGGCGTGGCCGCGGACCGTTTGTAACCACCATCTTCATCGGGACCTGCTGGCTCCGCCGCGGACCGTCGCTTCCTTCATCCATCTCGGGACCTGCTGGCTCCGCCGCGGCCCGATCATCTAGAACGCCGAGCTCGAGGATTGAGAGCTATTTTCATCTATTGGTAACAAGACTGTCCCGCTACCCTTTTCCCAATCCAGAGACCAGAATCGAGGGGACCCCTGAGTCCAGACCTCCTTGTATAATTTTACCGTACCTAAAGAATTGCTGATAAAGTATCGTTGAACCTTATCCTGGTGTGGTGTCCGTCTGTGGGGGGGAAGTTACTTGTCTGTACGTTCGCTGGAGACGGCTCTCCCCGGAGACCTCTCCCCTTATCCTCGGCCGACCCTCCCGGTCCGTCTAACAGTAGCCCTGCCCCGCCCCGGACTCCGTTAGGTCAATAAAAACAATCCTGTTAAACATAGTACCACAATGAGAGACCCAGATAAAAATCTCAACCCTGGCCCCGTCGATCAAATTCACTGAAGTCGTCAATTAAGGAAAGCCCTTTCCACAAAATAATGCAAAAGTCTACAAAACAGGAGTACACAGATGAGAAAAGAACGGCAGGTCCCAATGCAGATGGCTGATACCAATGTTGCCCCTCCCTGCCTTCGAAGTCAAGCTTTACCCCATCCGCCATCTTGAAGGACCGACAGGGGAGGGGAGTCGACACGGTCCGAAACAGCAAAAGATAGAAAGTGGAAAGTTCCAAAATGGGGAGGACATGTAAATGTTCAGAGGGATACACAATCGGTGGTTCCAACGGTTCCATGGGGTGACCAGGCACAGTACATTCAGGTAGATCCAATACAATAGGGGCAAACTCTGCTTCCAGCGCCGGGTTAAGATACGTCTCCGAAACGTCTATTGAAAAACGGGCTGGCTGCCGGGCCGCGGGTGTCGAGACAGGATCCAGTCTCAGGCTTGTGAGTCCATCCGTCGCAGACAACAAACTGCAAGTCTGGACTTCAATAGTCCCCTTAAGTGCCATGAGTGCCTCCAGCACCGTTCGCAGAGACGGGCCAGTTCGAGCCTGCTCCGCTAGATACCTTTCATTCTCCAACATGGTGATCCCCACGGAGAGGCGCCTTCTCCGGGGCAAAATTAGGCGGAGCAGGAGTAAGCCATGAGGGACTGACGGTTAGCGAGCAGTAGTACGCAGCGAGGCACCGACCCGGGGGAATCGGCGATGTGAATGCCGAGCCCCCGGTCAGGGATCCCCCACACAGCACCGTGCGTCACTCGTCACCTCACCTACTGTAGGGCACCAGGCAGCTGATGGTAGCGGAACAATCAAAAAAGTCTGAGTGCCCCAGAGACCGGACCCAACCACATTCAGCAGTCTGTTGTTATTCAACTCGGACCCGGCAGAGCCAGCACTCGAGACCCCTGCTTCCCTGCTGGATTAGGCCTCAATGCGACACTCGACGTAGCTCCGCTCCAAAACGTCGGAGAAACTCGGGGATTGCACCCCTGGAATGCGGGTCGGATCACACACACGGATCCGGTGCAGGTAAGCAGGATAAGCAACAGGATAATAGAGCGAAGGACTGAGGTCAGCGGAGCCGGGAGACTATGCGGCCATCTTGGTTGGTGTCGTAGCTTCTCCTCCTCCGACAAGCCTTTTAAATGCATCTTCTAAGATTCCTCCCCCTTCACGCCTCTATGGCTTACTATTGAACGCTCTTTGCTTCTACCCTTTTCTACAAGGGATGTACTGGGTTTTTCAGCCAAAACTCCTCAAACTTCTCTTCCTCAATTCAAGGATACGTGTTCCTTACTGAAACCATTGACCCAACCAATAATGAACTTAAAGAAATACTTTTTATGTTCACCATTATGGCACTATTGCTTAAATTACCATTCAAAACAGAACCTTTTTTTTAAATACTGGAGCCTGAAGGGAATAGCTTGGGTCAATGACTTATTCGACTGTACGACACTTTGGGCCCGATTCACAGAATGAACTTACTATTTTTGGCATTCACAGAATGCACTTACTACTTTTGGTATTCACAGAATGGACTTACTCATTTCGGTATTCACAGAAGTTAGGACTACTAACTTTAGGACTCCTAAATGCCTTCTGTGAATACCGAAAGTCTTAAAATTAGGATTTCTCTCAATTTAGTAGTAGTAAAGTTAGGACTCCTAACTTTAGGATGCCTAAATGCCTTCTGTGAATACCGAAAGTCTTAAAATTAGGATTTTTCTCTATTTAGTAGTAGTAAAGTTAGGACTCCTAACTTTAGGATGCCTAAATGCCTTCTGTGAATACCGAAAGTCTTACAATTAGGATTTTTCTCTATTTAGTAGTAGTAAAGTTAGGACTACTAACTTTAGGATGCCTAAATGCCTTCTGTGAATACCGAAAGTCTTAAAATTAGGATTTTTCTCTATTTAGTAGTAGTAAAGTTAGGACTACTAACTTTACTACTACTAAATTGAGAAAAATCCAAATTTTAAGACTTTTGGTATTCACAGAAGGCATTTAGGCATCCTAAAGTTAGGAGTCCTAACTTTACTACTACTAAATTGAGAAAAATCCTAATTTTAAGACTTTCGGTATTCACAGAAGGCATTTAGGAGTCCTAAAGTTAGTAGTCCTAACTTCTGTGAATACCGAAATGAGTAAGTTCATTCTGTGAATACCAAAAGTAGTAAGTGCATTCTGTGAATGCCAAAAGTAGTAAGTTCATTCTGTGAATCGGGCCCTATGTTCATTTCCTCAGTTCCAATCGACTTTTAATTTTACTCGTTCTTTTTGGCATAGGTTTTCATTTCAATGGCAATCATTCTTGATACATTCTATTCTCTTCCATCAATTCCCTTACCTTCTGATGAGAATTCTCTTCTTAAGGTTCTTGTTACCCTCCCTAAAACCTCTGTAATATATAGGCCCGCCTTGTCTCCGGATCCTGCTCGACCGAAAAGTAAGGTGAAACTAACCTGGGA
Source organism: Lissotriton vulgaris (assembly GCF_964263255.1). NCBI lineage: Eukaryota > Metazoa > Chordata > Amphibia > Caudata > Salamandridae > Lissotriton > Lissotriton vulgaris. Next base: position 1,774,621,085 of record NC_141687.1, read on the forward strand.
ATTTGATCTGGGTTGTGAATGGTGCATCACCTTCTGGGACAAAGTCTGGAGCCAATCTCTCAAAATTTCTAGATCTGCCTCCGTCACTCAAGCTATGTTCTTTCTATATCATAGACTACATTTTACTCCTATACCTATTGATACTTTTCCCTCTTCAACTAACATGAACTGTTGGGCATGTGGAGTGTGGACCCCCCCTTAGCTGATCTAATGCACCTTCTCTGCCCTAATGTTATTTATTTTTGGAGAAAATTTGGCACTATATTTCTCGTATATTTAAGATATACCTTCCCTTTTCTAATGTCACTCTTTTCCCAGGGAGTTTATTTGAGTCGCTGGATCTCCCTATGCATAAGCATGGTCTATTTGACCATATGCTAGCTTTCGCCTTCCAACAAATTGCGCTTAGTTGGAAAAAATCATTAAAACTTTCCGTGCAACGCTGGTTGAATAATCTATGCCATTACCATCGACTAGATATTGCTTTTACCTCCTCCTGTAAACCATTTGTTAACAGAGATCTCTTCTGGTTGCCACTTACATCATATTTAGATAAGTCTGTAAAATGTTCTCGTATATATGCTGAAAATTTTAAACCTCTGTAATTGTTCTATTTTCTCTGTTCTTTTTTCTCTGATTTCTTGTTGGCACATTGTTTTCCTAAATTAGTATAAGACTGTTTTAATAATCATTAAAAGTTATGCAATATAACACGTTCCACAGTTGTAAGAGTATTTCCACCCTCCTCCCTCCCTCCCTACACTCCCCTTTTTTTCTTGCCCTTGTTGCCCTTATTGCCTCTATAAAATATAAATAGCTTTCCTCTTTGTTTTTATTGCTGGCTTTACCTTGTACTTTTCAGCTTAATATTCCTATTTTGTACTGGCTGCCTTTTGTAACTTTTTCATGTTATTTATTATAGCTTTTTAAACATAAAAAAACAGATTAAGGGTGTGTGGCTAACAGCCGGTTCAGTCGGATGCAAGCTAAATAGCTCCCAGCCGGCCAGCTCCAGTACTGTTGATCCCAATGGTCCAGCTGTTCTCTTGGACCCAATAGCTGCTTCAATGGTTCCAGAGACCAGGCAAGACACTGCAGGGCTAATCGCTGTTTGGGCCGGAACCCAGACAAAATGGCAGTCACAGCTTCCTAGTTGACTCTGCTGCACGCTGATGGACTTAGGAGTTGCCAGTAGTGACTATGTGGAAGACATCTAACCTGGTACCCCCTGCTACATAGATAGGGGCGGTAGCGTGGCAGAGGATGCTGATAGCGTGGAGGCCTACAGGGAGCCTAGACGGATGAAATTCATGCCCAACAACTTCAATCTGAATATTGAATTGTACCAATTTTTCCACAAAGTCAGGTTAAAACATCTCTTCCTAAATATTCCCCCTCAACCCACCTTCTCGAGGAGTGGTCTGCGACCACCCTCTAAATTCAATCCTCCCACCCACCTGGTACCACACAAGCTTTTAGCATACGAACTGGTGGTGATGAGGGACATCAATACCATATTGGCAAATCAACAGTATGTGAAGTATAATGTGAGCAAACAAGAGCGGGAAGCCTTGGAGTCACTAAAAACCAATACCAACATAGTTATCAAGCCAGCTGACAAGGGCGGTGCGATTGTTGTACAGAATACGGAAGACTATAGGAAAGAAATTTACTACCACTTAGCAGTCCAAGGCAACTATGACAGACTGAGAGGGGATCCCACTAAGGAGATTGTAATCATTATAGCTAACAAGACTAGGAGGGCCTTTAAGGCTGGCTACCTGAGCAATTCTGAATGTGAGTTTCTTAATAACAACCACCCCAGAATGCCCACCATTTACACCCTCCCAAAAATACACAAGCGCATGCAGGACCCACCTGGAAGCCCAATAATCTCCAGGTGTGGATCCATTTTAGAACCCCTATTGAAATACATTGATGCACTTTTAAAACCTATCGCAGAAAGCATATGCACTTATCTCAGGGACACGATGCAGACGATACAACTGGTGGATAAACGCCCATATGACCATGACTGGAATATCTTAGCAACAATGGATATAACAGCACTTTACACCAACATCCCCCAGGCAGCAGCACTGGAATGCATTGAAACAGTCCTTAACACCAGACCTGCACCACACAGAGTTGAGTTACTGAGGATAGCCATGACTAGGAACTATTTTTAATTCAGGGACAATACTATGTACAAACCAAGGGTGTGGCCATGGGGGCAAGTTATTCCCCAAATCTAGATATAATCTATATGCATGATTATGAGCGAAAGTTCATCTTTAATGTGTACAACCCACACCGTGATTGTCTAAAACTATGGCAATGCTATATAGACGATGTTCTGATCATTTGGGGGAGTAGCGCGTCACAACTGGAAGCATTCCACACTTGGCTCAATAGCTGCTCTTCAGATATCAGGTTCCCCCTAGAGTACGACAGGGGGTCTGTAAATTTCTTGGACATAGTGATCAAAGAGGAATCAGGAGCACTACATAACAGCCTCTATGGGAAGAGTAGTGAGCAGAACACACTCTTGAGATATAGAAGTCACCACCCACGTAACCTCAGGGACAACCTAACTTTAGGGCAAATCCTGAGGTTAGGGAGGAACTGTTCCAAAAAAGAAGACTATTTCAATGAATCAGAAGGCCTCCTCTCCACACTATTAGAAAGAAGGTACCTGATCAGACTACTTAAGAAAGCCCGGAAGCGCGCTTGGCATAATCATAGGAAATTTCTACTCGTCCACAAAACAAAACCACCAATGATGAGCGAATGGTATGCATGACGATGTTCAATACCAAAAGTAATCTCATTAAAAAGACGATCAATCAGCACTGGCACTTAGTATCAGACGAATTCAGAAACATGCCCCCTCCTCTACATGCGTTTAGAAAAGGCAAAAATGTGAGGGACCCTGTGGTCAAATCCTTACTGTCCCCAATTTGTGCACACTATGGGGGATTTCTCTAATCATTGGCCACCACAAGTGTGGCCCGTGTAAAGCCTGCCCGCTTACAGAAGAAAGAATGGAATTCACACATAAGGCTGTCACCTTCAAATTACATGACCACAGCAATTGCAATACTACGGGGGTCATTTATTCTATCATCTGCCCTTGTGGTTTTTTATATATATGCCAGACAGTACAGAAATTAAAATGCTGCATCCTCCAGCACTGCAGCCGTATACGCTGCAAGGTACAGGGCGCACTCCTTGTAGACCATTTCTCCACATTTGGACACACAGCTGACAGTATCAGATGGTGGGTGATTGAAAAGGTTAAACCCAACTCAAGGGGGGGTGACTTCACCAGCATCCTTAGCAAATGTGAGTCTAGTTGGATACACCAATTAGACACTATTACACAGGGGTTGAATGAAGCAGAGGAAATCAGCAAACAGGTCTCCATACTCAGCCACGGATGAACATGGACACTGAAACATTAGAGATCTAGTGCGCCTGAAGGAACTCTGTACATATCTCCTAGGCCACATTCATCATACTGGGGCTCCAGTGTTACTCAACCTGACTAATTAACATTGGCTCACTGATCTTGTACTTTGGCCACAGAGATGCCTGACTTCCACCTTATTAAGGACACTCACACAATAGGCCCTCCCTTCTAAATGCCTTCATCCTTAGGCTATGTATTACATCTATATGGATATATAGGCTGTTGTAAATAACCATCGGTAATGAGGCAGTGTCAGAACCTCAGGAATTTGAACTTCATCTTGATTATTACAGATTATGCGTACTAGCTTTTAAATTATTGATTTGTGACCAACCAACAAACCTTGTCAACACCGTATGAATCTTTGCTTTTTGCATACTCACCTACGTAATTCTCGATGTTAGTAATAGTGGTTGTATTTACAGTAACACAATCTGTAACTTGGTTATTGTATGTTTTTTAAAAATGCATCTCCCGATATTGGTAATTTGCTTCTATATGTTATTAAATATGCACCTCCTGATGTTGGTAACAAATGTATGCAATTAAATGCCTTATCGATACATCAGGGCGTATTCTAGCATAATGCCCATTTCTCGCCAGTCAGAGTATTCAATTGCCATAGGTTGTAGTCTGTCAACCATAGCAACCATACACCATCATACCAACGTCAGCGCACGCTGTAGCAATAACGTTTTAAAATGTCCTCGAGATCACCACAATTCCTTGTCGTTCCACACAGAGGCGACATACAGACATTGAACGTGCGGCGCTATTACAGGTAATGCTCTCAGCCCCAAGATTTTGCACATACTGATTATGAGTTGAATCAGTATACTGATGACCCCTCTACTCATCTCGTTTCAGCCCCATTGAATTGACTCAAGGCAGAACCAGCCATCCTACGCGTTCTCATGGAACCATACGCATTCTAAGACCTTAAACACATTAACACAGCAGACTTCTCCTTGAACCCAGCTATTGGATCAAGTCTCATGAGCAAATTTAACGTAGATACCGCTACACATTTATAAATATTACCATGGGAGGGTTGTCCCCCTGTTTTGACTAATCCCACCCTTACCTTCATTGCAGACCGTGTTCAGTACCATTAACTAGGCTGAACCTTGAAGCCTGGATGCCATCACCTCACAGACTGTGACTCTCTGCACAGCGTGGCCAGTAAGCATAACTGGATACTCGGACATCCATTAATTGTATGATGTCACCTTAATAGTGCAACCCCTTGACCTCTATATTTACCCCATAGGTTGTGACCAGACCACACCCGCACAGGTTGCCCCCCCCCCCACCCTCCCTTGTCCTAATAAAGACCCACAAGGCTGAGTTTTGAAACTACCCACACGGCCATAAGTCGGGTCGAAACGTCAACGCCCCACAATAGGCCTGGACCCCAGATACATCCCCATCATGCCACATAAGAATAATAAACTATATGAATTGTGAATTGTGTAACTAACATATTCAACTGTGATTGTGGCCAGGTCCATTAAGAGGGTGAATTTTAACCAGTCCGCAATATTGAATGATGAAGTTTTTCCTGTCACTTTATTGAATCCTTTCACCACCACTCTTCACTTGAGCACCCTTCTTTGATACACGTTCCCCCTGGAGCAACCTCTACATTTTAAACTGAGAATATATAATGAAGTTTGCTCGCCAATTAACATGAAAATAAATGCATGTTGGACGAGGTCTTATTGTGTTGCACCTTTTCCCCATATTTTTTTTAATAAATGTATCTAGTACTGTGAGATTAGAAATAAGTTCCTTAAAATCTCAGAAATGTATTGACATACCTATAAGAAAACTTTGATTTAGACCTAGCCAGAACCAGGTTTAGGACCACTGTCTTTTGTACCTAGATGGATGAAAGTGGCAGGTGCTGATGGAGGGAGCAGACGAGACCTGAGGTCAGCCCGGAAACACTGCAAGAGGCTATCCTTTGCCATATCTGAACTGTAGGGGGCCTAAACAGGCATTATTTTCTTGAGGCTCCAGCTTTTTCTGGTCTGTCCACCAAGAAACAAAGGTAGGTAAAGAGGGGGATTCACTGAGTCAAGAAGTAAAAAAACTGCAGTAACTGTGGCCTGCCTAACCCCATTTTGGTTTTACCCGTAACAATGAAAGTAATAACTAGCCTATCTAGACGTCAACCGAATCATTGCAACTTGAAATAGAAAAAGAAGTACGAACAATTGTTACTTACCTGTAAACAGGTGGTTCTCCAGTATTGCTGTCTTTCATAGATTCACATGCTTGAATATTCCCTGTCCTCGAAGTGGGAGTCCCACGGTAAATAAAGAAAGCAATAATGCTAATAAATATATATATGTAATAACATAATTCATAATAAAATTAGAGATAATATACACTGAAAAAACCTCTACAATGGTTCCTCCATAGGAATGCATTATAAAGAGAAAAGCTCATTTGTAACATATCAGTGTCATTATGTTAGTCCAAACTGCGGCCAATCAGGCCCAAGCACCCTCTAGAACCTTCTCCTCAGAAGCTCCTGTCCTCAGATTTTCATAGCACCAAAGTGAAGAGGAGTGCATGGGGAGAAAAGAGCCTCTGAGGGGAGGACAGGTGGGTCACATGTGAATCTATGAAAGACACCAATACTGGAGAACCACCTGTTTACAGGTAAGTAACAATTGTTCTTCTCCAGTATTAGGGGTGTCTTTCATAGATTCACATGCTTTAATAGAATAGATAGCAGTAACCTCCTTAGAGCTGGGATTGCAAATACATTCTCCAAACTTGAAGACAATCACATACAGCTTAAAAGTATATAGCAATCACAGAAGAAATGGAGGAGGGAACAGAGGCTCACCTTATTTAAAAAGATGACGAAGCACTGCTTGCCCCACTGCGGTATCCGCTTTGTTGATGGCCTCCAAACAGTAATGTCTGGTAAAGGTATGCCTGCTGGACCATGTCGCTGCTCGGCAAATCTGGTGTAGAGGCACCCCAGCAAACAAAGCGGTGGAAGACGCCATCGCTCTCGTTGAATGTGCCTTTACTGAACACTGTAAAGGCTTGCCAGCTTGCTGGTGACAAAAGGCTATGGCTGCTCAGAGCCATCTTGCAACTGTTTGTTCTGTCACTGAAAGTCCCCTCCGCATCCGTCCATATGCTACAAACAGTTGATCGGATTTACGGAAAGGGGTAGTCCTTGAAATGTAAAATTTTAGGCAACGATTGATGTCTAAATATTGTAATCGTTGTTCCGCCGGAGATCTTGGATCCGGGAAAAAAGTCTTTAAGAAGACAGGTTCGTTCAAATGGAAATCAGTAGGTACTTTCGGCAAAAAAGTAGGATTGGTACGAAGTGACACTCCATCGAGCTTAAATTGCAAATACGGAGGCTTGATCGTGAAAGCGTGAAGATCACTTACACGACGAGAAGATGTTAAGGCCAAAAGTAATGCAACCTTCCAGGTAAGATACTTGATGTCTGCTCTGTGAATTAGCTCAAAAGGAGGCTTCATAGGCTGTGACAACACCACGCTGAGGTGCCATGCCGGAGGAGGGTGCCTAACTGGAGGAAACTTCCTGAAGAGACCTTTAAAGAACTGCCGGATTATTCTGGAAGAACAGAGAGACGTTGAACCATCGTGTCGAAAGCGTGAAATAGCTGCTAGAAAAACTCTCAAGGTGGTATGAGAGAGACCAGACTGAGCGAGGCTCAGAAAGAAAGGCAAAAGCTGTTCCGGAGTGGAATTGATTGGATGGATATTGGATGCAGCGCACCAATGACAAAAACGCTTTCATTTTAGCTTGTACGTTTTGATGGTTGATGGAGCTCTAGCAGACGCTACAATGTCTCTGCATTCTTGGGGCATATCTAAGTTTGCAAATTCAACGTATTCAGTAAGCATGGGCGAATTTTGCGAATCTGGCATTCGCGAATTTTGCGAATTTGCGAACTCGCAATACGCAAAATCCGCGAATTCTCGCGAGTTTGCGGATTTTTTTTGTGTTAGCAAAGATTTCTGCTAGTTCGCAAGGATTTCTGCCAGTTCGCGGGGGTTTTGTACCAGTTCGCAATTGCGAACTTACCTGTCGGCTCGCAACGGTCACGATTATGTTGTTTCTACGTCTGGTTCATCATCACAGGTTCCCAGAACCCTCTGTTTCACCCCTGCCACCCTCTGTTTCACCCATGCCATCCTCTGGTGCATCAATGCCACCCTCTGGTTCATCATCACTGTAGATTATGGGGGGGAAAAGCAAGCACACCTGCCTGCATCAACTGACATGAATTAATTTGGGGTTGATTTATTAATGTGTCACTGTTTTAAAATTCCAGTCTGGCACCTGCTTCCTTATCTGTAATTTGCTTTCTGTTGCAGTGCAAATTTTTTTTCCAGGACCTTTGTGGCCTACTTGTAGCTATTCTATGAGCCTGCTGTGAGGGTCAGAGCAGGGTCATATAATTGTTGCAACTAGCAACTGAACTCTGGAGGGGCCCTTATCAGGAAGCACTACAGGGAATGGTTACTAATGATGAGTTTGAACTTTTGAACCTGCTGAATGCTTTTTTTGTGTTCGCAAGGATTTCTACCAGTTCGCAAGGATTTCTGCCAGTTCGCGAGGGTTTTGTACCAGTTCGCAATTGCAAACTTACATGTCGGCTCGCAACGGTCACGATTATGTTGTTTCTACGTCTGGTTCATCATCACAGGTTCCCAGAACCCTCTGTTTCACCCCTGCCACCCTCTGTTTCACCTATGCCATCCTCTGGTGCATCAATGCCACCCTCTGGTTCATCATCACAGTAGATTATGGGGGGGAAAAGCAAGCACACCTGCCTGCTTCAACTGACATGAATTAATTTGGGGTTGATTTATTAATGTGTCACTGTTTTAAAATTCCAGTCTGGCACCTGCTTCCTTATCTGTAATTTGCTTTCTGTTGCAGTGCAATTTTTTTTCCAGGACCTTTGTGGCCTACTTGTAGCTATTCTATGAGCCTGCTGTGAGGGTCAGAGCAGGGTCATATAATTGTTGCAACTAGCAACTGAACTCTGGAGGGGCCCTTGTCAGGAAGCACTACAGGGAATGGTTACTAATGATGAGTTTGAACTTTTGAACCTGCTGAATGCTTTTTTTGTGTTCGCAAGGATTTCTACCAGTTCGCAAGGATTTCTGCCAGTTCGCGAGGGTTTTGTACCAGTTCGCAATTGCAAACTTACATGTCGGCTCGCAACGGTCACGATTATGTTGTTTCTACGTCTGGTTCATCATCACAGGTTCCCAGAACCCTCTGTTTCACCCCTGCCACCCTCTGTTTCACCCATGCCATCCTCTGGTGCATCAATGCCACCCTCTGGTTCATCATCACTGTAGATTATGGGGGGGAAAAGCAAGCACACCTGCCTGCTTCAACTGACATGAATTAATTTGGGGTTGATTTATTAATGTGTCACTGTTTTAAAATTCCAGTCTGGCACCTGCTTCCTTATCTGTAATTTGCTTTCTGTTGCAGTGCAATTTTTTTTTCCAGGACCTTTGTGGCCTACTTGTAGCTATTCTATGAGCCTGCTGTGAGGGTCAGAGCAGGGTCATATAATTGTTGCAACTAGCAACTGAACTCTGGAGGGTCCTTTGTCAGGAAGCACTACAGGAAATGGTTACTAATGATGAGTTTGAACTTTTGAACCTGCTGAATGCTTTTTTTGTGTTCGCAAGCATTTCTGCCAGTTCGCAAGGATTTCTGCCAGTTCTCGAGGGTTTTGTACCAGTTCGCAATTGCGAACTTACACCGCACGCAGAAAAATTGTATCACCAAGAAAAAAAAATCCGCTGCGTGCGAATTTGCGGATTTTGCGGGAAATTCGCGGATCTCGCGGATTGCGAATTTACCGAAAATCCGCAAAATCCACGAGCGTAACGGATTTTCCGCCCATGCTTAGTATTCAGGTTCCATGCCGATAATTGAAGGGTTGATGGGTCTGGATGGCAAACTCGACCTTCGTCCATCGTGAGGAGGTCTGGACATGGATGCAGATGAAGGGGTGTGCATTGGGATAACTGAAGCAGCTCTGAGAACCATGCCTGTCTGGGCCAACGAGGGGCGATCAATATTAAATGGCAGGGTTGCCTGCGCATTTTCCACAACGTCCTCGGCACCAACGGGATAGGTGGAAATGCATAAGCAAACAGTCTGTTCCAATCCATGAGTAGGGCATTTCTGCTGGACTCTGGGTGGGGATGCCAGCTTGCGAAGGATCGGCACTTTCGATTTACTGGGCCTGCAAAGAGGTCTATCATGGGATGACCCCAACGGCTGAACACTAGGTCTAGAGTCGGCTGATGTATCTGAGTGGATGTCGTGGACCTGCTCAGAGAATCCGCCAGGATGTTGGATACCCCCGGCAGATGGACCGCCGTTAAAGATATTTGATGACGAAGAGCCCAGTCCCAAATCCTTTGAGCCAGTCGAGACAGTGGCTGAGATCTTGTACCGCCCTGTTTGTTCATGTAGTGCATGCTGGTGGTGTTGTCTATCTGAACCAGCACCGACTCCCACAGCACTTCGGGCAAGAATGATCTGAGCGCCAGGAAGATCGCCATCAACTCCAGTCGGTTGATATGCCAGGTTCATTGTGTCGCCGTTCATTTGCCCTTGATGGAAAGGTCCTGGAGATGAGCGCCCCAACCCTCCATAGACGCATCTGTAGTCAACGTCAGATCCGGCGACTGGGCTAGAAACGAAGTTCCTTCATCCAGATTGGATGGTTGTTCCCACCAAAGCAAACTGTTCTTCATGCGGGACGTTACCCTCACCAGGTCGTTAAAAAACCCCGACACTTGGCGCCATTGAGGTCTAATTCTTCTTGTATTGGACGAGTGCGCAACCTGCAATTTGCGATCAGTGCGATACAGGATGATGCCATCCCCAGAAACGACTTTAACGTTCTCACAGAAACTGACTGCTTTGACCGGATGAGAGAGACCAGACGAACTATCTTTTGAAGATGTTCGAGGGAGATGAAGGCTTTTGACAGGTCCGTGTCTAGAATTGCTCCCAGGAAGTTTCGTCTTTGCAGCGGTGCAAAGTGTGACTTCTCCATATTGATGGTTAACCCCATTGATTCGAACGTCTGCTGACATAGACTTGTGTCGTGAACCAGCTGTTGAGGAGATTGGGATTTTAGAAGACAATTGTCCAGATAAGGAAAAATCTGAACTCCCTGAAGACGCAGATGAGCCATGACCGGAGCCAAAACTTTCGTGAAGACACGAGGTGCTGAACGCAGGCCAAAAGGTAGCACCTTGAACTGATAGTGTATTGGACCTACTTTGAACCTCAAGAACTGGCGATGCCAATGGAATATTGGCACATGAAAAAAGGGGTCTTGCAGGTCTATTGTTGTTAGAAAATCTCCGCTGCCTAGAAGCCACAAGACTTCCGATAAAGTCAGCATGCAGAAAGATTGCTGTTTTAGCAACAAATTGAGAGCTCTCAAATCTAGAATGGGCCGCCACTCTCCCGTCTTTTTGAGAATGAGGAAAAACCGTGAGTAGAAACCTATCCCTCGCTGAGATACAGGAACCACTTCGACTGCACCCTTTTCTATCAGAAGACGAACCTGATGTTGTAGTTCCTCGAGATGGGGAGGTAGCGGGCCTGATGGTGGAGAATTTGGAGGAATCGCTGTGAACTCCAAGGCATGACCCCTGTGTACAATGTCTAATACCCATTCGTCCGATGTTATCATAGACCACTGGGAATAAAACTGCGAGATTCGCCCTCCAACTCTCTGTGGAACTAGAAAGTCATTGACGTTTGTTGTTGGCACCCCTATAGTTAGACTATCCTCTATAGGGCTTTGACTGCTGCTGACGATTGGACTGCTGGTTGGAATAACGTTGGTTTCCTTGATTGTACTGGCGGAACTGAGACTGCCCTCCACGAAAAGTGCCTGAAGATGTGCCTCGTCCACGCACGCCACGAAAAGGCTGCTTTTTTGAACTGTAAGGATCCAAGCGACTTTGCCGTATCAGTATCCTTCTTTATCGATTCTAGTGCCTCATAGATGTGAGAGCCGAAGAGAGACTCACCATCATACGGCATGTCAAGTATCTTCGACTGGACCTCCTGTCGAAACGATGTGGACTTTAGCCAACCCTGGTGCCGGAGAGCCACAGCACTGGCAAGGATTCGAAAACCAGTAACGCAACGTCCACAGCACAGTCAATTATCTCTTCTGATGCCCTCATGCCATCTTGAAGGATCTGGTGTGCTTCCGCTCTGGATGCCTCCGGAATCAACGAGACTAGCGCAGAAATGTCTGACCACATTTGTCAGTCGAAACGACCTAAAATGGCCAACGCATTTGCGACACGGACTGAAGCAGACGCCATGGTTGAAAACTTCTTGCCAATCGCATCCAAACGTCGACCCTCTCTATCCGGTGGAGTAGTGATAGGAATTGCGGGGTTACGTGCTTGTCGTTGCGCTGCCTGGGTCACCACTGAATCTGGCTTAGGATGCGAGATCAAGCAAGCGGGCGAACCAGTCGGGCCGATATTTCTTTTCCAGCCGAGGGAGCTGAGCAGGTAAGGAGTTAGGAGCCTGCATAATCTTTATTCCCTCACAAATTCTATAATAGGTATGGTGTGGACCTGTTTGTAAGGCTGGTTCTTAAAGTCATAGAGAAAGCAGTCTTCCTCTCGCTGCGCTCTTGGCAATTTGAAGCGGTCTGCAGCCTTATCCATCAATATGTGGAAGCTAGCGATGTCAACCGGAGGTGAATCACCAGAGTCGCCCGGCTGAGGAGAGGGCGTTTGCATTCGATAGTCATCGAATTCTGCCATATGCGGGTCCTGGTCATCATTCTTATCCTGGGGAACTTCTCCTTCCTCTCTTTCCGGCTCTGCCTCATCCACCACCTCTTGTTGTGAATTAGTAGGGATAGCTGGACGGAACCGTTCTGGAAGAGCAGTCTGTTTTGAAGTCTGCTGTTGATGCTGAGTAGGCTCCGTTATCTCAGAGCATGGCTCGGAGTACCCTGAGATGTTGGAGGAAATCTCCTATTGTAATCATCCAGCATATGCTGGAGGTTGGAAAACAGAGATACTGGAAATGTTGCCATTGGAACCTGTACATATTGTTCCTCCTGCTGGTCATCGTCCTCCTCCTCGTCATCTTCAGAACTTGTGTCCTGACACTTAATAATCAAGTCCAATGGACTGTGGGCATCACCAAAAACATTGACGTCCGCAATAGACTCTGTTTCCTGGTCATCAGCCAACATCGCTGAGGGAGGCTGGAGAGTAGGAGGAGGCAACTGGAGTGTAGAGTCTTGGACATTGCCCATGGAAGGCTCCGAAATGACTGGAGTACTTGAAGTGTCCAAAGGCACTAGAGGCATAGTGGCGAAAGACAGTGAACCTGAAGTGGATGCTGCGTCTTCCTGCTGCACTCCCGCATGTAAAGGCAGAGCTGCCGTCGACGTAGCTGTTGCCGTGGTTGATTCAGTCGACGTAAATGTTTTACCTGGAGCAGCCGTCGACGATGATGACTTAGATATCACAGCTTTTGAAGACGGTGATTTTTTAGATGAAGTCGTCGATGGCGAGTGTTTTGCCACAGCCGTCGACGGAGCTTTCGTCGACGGGAATTTCGTCGACGAATCCTTGGGTGTTATTTTCTTCGTCGACGAAGACGTCATCGACGAGCTGGTCGACGGAACTTTCATCGTCGACACGACCTTCGTCGTCGTTGAACTCGTCGACGGGACATGCAGCGTCGACGATGATTTCTTCGTCGACGGAAGCTTCTTCGTCCAAGAGATAATAGGGATCGTCGACGAGATTGAGGAAGTTGAAGCTCTCTTCGACGGCTCTCTCGTCGACGACGAAGAAGCAGACGACGTTGTCACTGTAATCGTCGACGAAGCCACAGCAGCCAATTTTGTCGTTGGAATGGTCGTGGCCGAGCCCATCGACGACCGCGCTGTCATAAGTGTAACAACACTTATAGAGGCTGGAAAAGACGCCTGAGAGCCAGGTCTCGTGGGCGTAGACACAGAAGTCATAGTAGCAGTAGGTTTTACTTGGGCTACAGTTAAGGCCAGATTTTTCTTCTTCAGAAAAGGAGATGGTAACTCCTGAACACTGCCACGCTTGGAAGCAGCAGTTGAAGGACCTGACTGGAAAATCTCTGCGTCTGACAAAACTGCGTCTTTGTCCTGAAGGCGCTTCAACCACAGAAGAAGACGACCCTCCCTGTCTCTGTAAGGCTCAGCAGGAAAAGTTCTACAGAACTTGCAGTCAGCCACCTTGTGTTCTGGATATAAACAGTAAATACACTTTTGGTGGGGGTCCTTCTCAAACAAACACAGTATGGACTAACATAATGACACTGATATGTTACAAATGTGTTTTTCTCTTTATAATGCATTCCTATGGAGGAACCATTGTAGAGGTTTTTTCAGTGTATATTATCTCTAATTTTATTATGTATTATGTTATTACATATATATATATATTAGCATTATTGCTATCTTTATGTACCGTGGGACTCCCAATTCGACGACAGGGAATATTCAAGCATGTGAATCTACGAAATACACCCCTAATACTGGAGAAAGTTATAGTACACAAAACGATGAATGAACTAGCAGCTTCAAGGACAACATTATAAAGATACCGGAGTGAAGCTGATGCCTCTCCACAACCATAGGATGCTTGCAGCCAAGCCCCTGACCGTAATCTCATATGTATGGTTTTGCGGACATGTTGCGGATTTTGTGCACAGGAGAAAAATCTCCCTGACCAAGTCAAAAACAGTGACTCTATAAGCAAGATGCCCATTGACGGTTCCCAGAAACTAATATACAAGAACCTGAAATATGAGGAAAATGGCAGAACTGGGCTCTAGGGTAACCACAGAGAGGACTCAAGCACCCCTTGAAGACTCCACCGACATGGATTTAGAGTGATATAGCACTGCGAGCCAGCACCACTGAAAAGGGCAGAGCAATTGCAAAATGACTTAATGCGGTGCACTAGAGGAAATAAAGAACCTGGGAGTCTGGGTTTGACTCGCTCATTTGCAAACGTGCAACCTAGGCAAGAAGTGATCATGGAGCAAAGCCATCATCATCTATGGACTCAGCAGATACATTAGAAAAACTATTAGTTGCAATACAACCCACCCATGAGACTCTGGGACTGAAAATCGACATTTACTGTTGATATGGATCTACTTCATGAAGAACACAGAAAATTAGCAGGCAGAATGACATCTGCAGAAAATGCTATAAATGGTTTACAGTCAAAGATGACAATTAATCAAACCCAACTAATGGAATCAACAGAAAGAAAGTTTCTCAAACAAAAGGCAGATAACTCGCAAGGAAGAAATAGAAGGAACAACATATAACTTTTGGACTGCCGCCATGAAGTGAGAAAACAGATACAACATCATGAAAGTTAGATAACAAACAGCACTTTATTGTGCACAGAGACCTGGCTCATTACCGAGATTGCTGCACTTGAGAGACAGAGACCTGATCCTGAAGGTAGTTGAATGGCCCAAACAAAATTGACAGCCAAAAGAGTCCATTTTCTTGGACTATACGCAACTGCAAAGTTTAACTGAGCTTTATTTCTGGAGATTGTAATGGTTGGTAGTCTAGTTTGCACCCATGCACCCCTGACATCCACAGGCCAGGCTTGACCTGCGGGGAGTTAATAAATGGATGATGGCCGCTCGTGGCACGTCACTTTCTAGCTGGCAACTGGTGTGGCCTCCCAAGTTTATGATGCGCGTTCCTGCCCCGCGCTAGGACACACGCCCTGCTGGGACCGCACGCCGCCCCGAACACACCACACCACATTGGCGACGAGCGGAAGTGGCCCAACCCTCGCTCACATCTCGCACTGCCACGGAGAGCATCCAGCTACTGTGCGTGGCAGCGCTGCTGTGCTCCACATCGGCCCTGAGCTGCCGCGCATCCAAGGTGGTTCTGCACACCGCTCTCACCTCAGCGGTGGCCGCGTGTGTGGCAGAAGCACCCCAGCAGCCTCGCGTGTTGATCTCCACGTCCCGCTCCTTCATAGAGCCCGCTTCAGACCGGGGAGCCTCCTTTGCCTGATACCGACGCTGCTGCTAGTGGCCCCCTGATCCCTGACTCCTGCAGAAAGCATTGATACCAACGCTGGAGATATTTCGGCAAGCACTGGATGCTCCAAATGTAGTGCATGCAGGCACTGGCCACCCCATGCAGATTGCGCAAACAAGAACTGGCAAAACCATTAGAAAGAGAAGAGAAGGGAGACATACCAGTGCTAGTATAGCTTCTGGATAACCAAGTAAGGAGAGTGTGGGCTCACAGAGTGCTGGAGTGCCCAGAGTGCGGGAGAAAGTCTCAACACAGCACCACGTGGGGCACACAACGCCATTTCCTTTTTCCCTGAACGGGCCAGAACATTCAGGAACACTCCCTGCGGGCGACAGGATAGATAACAATAACGCTGCTGCAGCAGCCCGCATCCCATTCCAGAACGCAGGGTCAGGAGTAGTACCTCCTTTCAGTGAGCTGGAAGACCCAGCGACAGACCGCCCCCAAGGTGGAGAACATGGATCGAATGCCTCAACAACTATTTTGTCGCGACACAGGAGACAGACGAGGCGCTGAAGAGATCCTTGCTACTTCACTATGCAGGAGAGGAGATCTTCAAACTCTTCAAGCATCTGCCCAACACAGAGGCAGCAGATGACTACGATGCGGCCATGACGGCGCTTAACGGCCATTTTGACCCGCAATTGAACCCAGATTTCGAGGTCTTCAAATTCAAACAAGCCCGCCAGAGGGAAGGAGAAGCCATTGGACATGTTGTACGTCCGCCTCCAAGAGCTCGCAAGCACATGCACTGATGAAGACCAGCCAAAGGAAATCAGGAGGCAACTAATCCAGGGGTGCCGCGAGAAGACATTACGTGGACTCATACTGCGAAAACCATGGATCACGCTAGAGGACATAATGATACTGGCCAGATCACACGACCTGTCCGCGGCCAGAGCAACGGTAATGGACCAAGCCCTACCCAAGTGCCAGGAGAAGCCAGACTCCATCAAAACGGAGCGTGCTGACGCGGTAAGGACCAAACCGAGAGGAGACTCCCTAAGAGGACCAGGAGGAGACACGTTCCAGATCAAAATGTGGATACTGTGGTCACGAGCTACACGCTGCAAAAGACTGTCCTGCCCAGGGAAAAACCTGCGCCAATTGTGGAATACCAAATCACTTTGCATCCATCCGTAGAAGACAAAACAAAACCTGAGACTTCCGAGGGTAGAAGCCCCAACATGAGCTGTTCAACAACTATCGGTGGCAGACGCTGCTCTGCCCGACCATGCCCAGAAGAGGCCCGCGAAACACCTACTGACCGTAGAAGACTCTTCAGAGGATGACGATGAGGAGGTTTACGTAGTCTCGTTCGCAAAGAAACTCAAACAATGCCACAGACCACAACCCACTTGCATAGTCCAAGATGCAGGGACCTAAGTGAAAGCGGTCATTGACAAGGGAGCGACAGTAAATGTCATGGGCCTACAAAAATACCGGAGCCTACACCCTCGTCCTCCTGTGGTGACGTCCAAAACCCGAATATATGCATATGGGGCAGACACGCCCCTGCCGTTGAAAGGAAAAATCTCAGTACCCATCAAAGCAGATGACCTTGAGGTAATGGCGCCAATCCACGTCATCGACAGGGAGGCGGATACCCTCCTGAGCAGCCATACTGCCGAAGACCTAAAGCTAATTGCTTTTGCCAGACGGATCTGGAAATACCAGGTAGAGGAGCTCCTCGGGCAATACCCTGAGCGGTTCAAAGGCCTCGGTTGCATCAAGTGTGAACCCATCAAGCTACACATTGATAAATTAGTTGCCCTTGTCGCCCTGCGGCATAGGAGGATCCCATTCCACCTGCGACCTCTCGTAGAGAAAGAGTTGGAGGCCCTGCAAGAACAAGGGGTTATTGAAAAGGTATCCGGACCGAGACCATGGGTATCCCCGATGGTCATCTTGGAAAAGCCCAAGCAGCCAGGAGTCATCCGCCTATGCATTGACATGCAGCTGCCCAATAAGGCAATTAAGAGGGAACGCCATATAACGCCAACAATGGATGACATCATCGCGGATGTCAACGGATCCAAATGTTTTTCTAAAATCGACTTAAACGCAGGGTATCACCAACTGCCTCTGTCTGAAGAGTGCCGGTTTATCACCACTTTCAGCTTCCACCTAGGGCTCAGGAGGTACAAACGGTTGAACTTTGGGATATCCTCGGCAGCCAAAGTGTTCCAAAACACAATAAGGGAACTGCTGTCCGGACTACCAGGAGTGTTGAATGTGAGTGACGACATCCTCATCCACTCCGCGACAGCTGCCGACCATCACAAATACCTCTGAGACACCCTGAAATGACTCAGCGCACATGGAGCCACTCTACACAAGGACAAATGCAAGTTCTTCCAACCTTCCCTTGAGTTCTTTGGCTATGTTTTCAATCAGGAGGGCATTCAGGTAGACCCGAGAAAGTCGCAAGCTATCAAAGACACCCCCACACCAATGACACCAACGGAAGTACGGAGCTTCCTAGGGATGGCCACCTACTGTGGGCGGTTCATACCAGGCCTAGCCACCCGAAGTGAACCACTACGAGCCCTCACGAAGGTAGACGCAACCTGGCACTGGGGCCCATAGGAAGAAGAAGCATTCCAAGGGATAAAGGATGCCCTCCTAGGAGAGGCCACGCTGGCATACTTCGACACTGCAAAGCGGACAGAAGTACTGGTGGACGTAAGACCAGTAGGAATCGGTGCGGTGTTGGCACAAGAGCGCAAACCAGGCCCGTGTGCCCCCCTGGCATTCGCCAGCAAGTCCCTCACCCAGACAGAAGCAAGGTATGCTCAGATTGAGTATGAGGCACTCGCCATCAAGTGGGCCTGCAACCACTTTCATCTGTATCTCCGGGGGCACCTGTTCACCATGACCACTGACCATCAACCTCTAGTTCCCCTCTTTAAAGGGACAGTGCCACATCCACCCCTACGCATTAAACACTGGGCGGTCCAATTGCAACCGTATGAGATGGAGGTTGTCTACAGCCCAACCCAGCTGATTTTACTTCAAGACACCCCTCTCAGGCAGAAAAGCACGAAGAGGATGAGGACAGCGAAGAGTTTGCCCACTGGGTAGCCCTTACATCATGCCCCCAGAGCATGTCCCTAGACGATGTGAAGGAAGCGGCTGCTACCGATGTCGTTTATGTCGTATACACCAAGATGCTGGGAGCTGTGCAGGAAGGCTCTTGGACAAATTATTTTCGCCAGGCCAACTCATTGACCCTGGAGGACCAGGAACTCCTCACAAAAATGTGCCAAGTCTGTCATTATCTGAGCGCCACAAGATGGCATCCTGCTAAGAGGACCCCGGTTAGTCATTCCTCAGAGTCTCAAGCAACGGGCAGGCCAACTAGGCCACGGGTGACACCAAGGAATCACCAAGATGAAATCGCGAATGCGGGAAAAGGTCTGATTCCCAGAACTTGAGGAGATGGTGGAGGAATACGTCAGAAGATGCTCATCGTGCCAGCTGACAAGCGGTCCAGAGAAAACCCTCCCGGTCATCACCAAAGAGGCCTGCAACATCCCATGGTCCAAAGTAAGCGTGGATTTTGGGAGCTTCTCAGGAAGAAAACATACACTTGTCATCATAGACGCCTACTCAAAATATCCCGTAGTAGACCCATCTTGTCGACGGCTTTCAACCACGTCGGACCAGTGCTGGAAAAGGTCTTCGCCATGTTTGGGTTTCCTCAAGAAGTCCGCAGTGACAATCGTCCCCCGTTCCACGCGGTCGAATTTGCCACCTTCCTCCAACAACGAGGCATATCGCATCACCGCATCACCCCCAAGTGGCCCCAAGCCAACGGGGATGAAGAACTCTTCATGCGCAAGATGTTCCGCTTAGCAGTCGTGGAACAGGGGGACCCAGAACAAATACTCCACGAGATTCTGAGAGAGTATCGAAGTACCCCTCACTGTACGACCCAGCGGAGCCCGTGGGCCCTTATGCTCCATGGCCCCCGCCGGGACCTGCTCCCTACCTGCCCAGGATGGTCGCCACCTCCGATTGACGTTGAGGAAGCCCAGGAGCGGAGAATGCAACAAAACCAGGAAGTGAGTATCCGACGCAGTGCCACTCCAAGAAGGCTCAGCCATGGAGGGACAGTCATGCTATGAAGCTGGGCCCAAGGATGAAAATAACATACACACTACGGGTCCGGCACAGCGAACCATGGCACGATGGTAACCGCACGCAAAGGAGTGGAAGAAGTATCTAGAAACATATCGTCGTTCAAAGAGGTCCCACCAGAACAACTCAGGGAGACCTCAAGTAACAACCCAACCCCAGGGCTACGGCAGTGCCCGAAGAAGAAACAGGAGAGTCAGCAAGCAGCCAAGCCATTGAGACCTCAGAAGTATCTTGCTCTCCTCCACATGAAGCTAGCGCCGAGAGCCCTGGCCGGAACAGCATAGGAGGACGTACCGGCACACAACGATACAGCCTGAGGCCAAATCTCCACCCAAGCCAGCGGCGGAGAGACTATGCATGCTGACGGTGCCCAGGACTCGCTTATCGAGGCTCAAGCAAGTACTGTGTGTTTATATGTGAGACTAAGAGACAATCTTGAGCTGTTGCAACAAAAAGACCAAGTTGGATAGGGATGTAATGGTTGGTAGTCTAGTTGTTTGCACCCATGCACCCCTGACATCCGCAGGCCAGGCGTGGCCTGCGGGGAGTTAACAAATGGATGGCGGCCGCTCGTGGCACGTCACTTCCGAGCTGGCAACTGGTGTGGCCTTCCAGGTTTTTGCTGCGTGTTCCTGCCCCTGAGCTAGGCCACACGCCTCGCTGGGACTGCACACTGTCCTGAATGCACCACACCATAGAGATCACGAGATCCTGCGAGAGGAAAGGTATCTTTAACTTGCTGATGCTCCCTGCAAAGTTAGAAATCATGTTGGTTGGAACTACAATGCTCTTTAACAAACCTTCCAAGCCCTGGGATTGGCTTGAGACTTATTTTTAGAACAAAGGTAACAGTAACTGGATACGATCCAATCAAAGCAGCGGCAGAAATAATGCAGATAAAGATTTAGTCTGCACACATACTAAAAGACTTACGAATCACCCAAACATAACCCTTGGCCCTGGCAGTGACGTCAGCAAGGCCAGCAGAATATGGCCACTGCAAGTTAAAACGTTCTTCGAACGTTATCTTTCTTTAGGAGTTGCGTGATTGGGCCTGGGCTCGCACCCCCAATCACGCAGCTCCTATCAGGCAGGTGGGCTGTGTCCCCGCCGACTCGTGCAGGTACATTAGGGGCACTTTGAAGGGGACAAAGCCTTTCGTTGGAACTGGATTTGTGGATAATTAATTCTTTTCTGCTGGTAAAGAGGAGTTTGTTTTGCCGTTTCGTTTTCCTGACCTTCCTGACCCCTTGAGCTGTTTGTTTAACCGATCCGGCTGTGACAGAGTTCGTAAGGAGCAGGTAAGAGAATGTGTGGCTATTGTGTTTTTTAAATCTTTGAGAAAGACATACTTAGAACGCCATGTTTATTTCATTTTCATTTACATCGTGTGTTTAAATCGTTGGTATCATTCATGAGTGGTTCTGCAAGGATGCACGACAACTAAATGTCCAAATAACCTTGGGGATTGTTGATCTTGCTGGAGAGCGTTCTTTTTTTGGTTTGTAGTATTTAAATGCAATAGAACTATAGTTAACGTGGATAGCTCAGTGGGTTACTGCCTTGGTCACAGAGATCCTTTGATACATAGGACAGTGTGATCAAAGACGTGTATACAAACCAGAATGGTATAATTAGATTTTTTTTTTTTGTATTGCTAGTTAGTTCTAATTTTCCCAGTATTTCATTATTCTAATGTTGCAATACAGAGTTTGGGCAGATATAATTTCTAATCAGTACAGCCAACCACTGGGGTATGCTTTAAATCCTGTGTTTGTGGTTCTCCAGACCCAACCCTCTTAATACATATTGCCCAGCAGCATGGATGAGATGTGATTCCTGGTAATCTTCATTAGCTTATGTGACATTCCCTATAGGCTGATTTGGATACTTTTATGAATCATTGTGTCTGCATAATGTGTGTGTGATGTACAGTACTGTGATACCCTACACTACGAGTAGCGCTATACAAGAAATAAAATGCATATGAGAGAGGGGCTATGGAGTGATGATGGGCTCTGTTGGAGGGTGGCAATGAGGGAATCCGAGGGGGCATCATGAGGGGTGGAGATGCGGAGAGATGGAAGGCACTGGTGGAGGTTGTTTGTGAGGGAGTCTGAAGAGGAGGTCATGGGGGAGGGGCTTTGGAGTGATGAGAGGCACTGGTGGAGGGTGGTAGGAAGGGATTCTGAGGAGGAGGTCATAAGGGGGAGTTGCTTTGGAGTGATGAGGGGCACTGGTGGAGGGGTAGGAAGGGAGTCTGAGGAGGAGATCATGAGGGGGTGTTGCTTGGAGTGATGATGGGCACTGGTGGAGGGTGATAGGGAGGGACTCTGAGGAGGCGGTCATGAGGGGGTTGCTTTTGAGGGATGGGCACTGGTGGAGGGTGGTAGGGAGGGAGTCTGAGGAGGAGGGCATGAGGGGCACTGGTGGAGGGTGGTAGGGAGGGAGTCTGAGGAGGCGGTCATGAGGGGATTGCTTTGGAGTGATGGGCGCTGGTGGAGGGTGGTAGGTAGGGAGTCTGAGGAGGAGGTCATGAGGCAGAGGGGCTTTGGAGTGATGAGGGGCACTGGTGAAGGGTGGTAGGGAGGGAGTCTGAGGAGGAGGTAATGGAGAGGGGCTATGGAGTGCTGAGGGGCACTGGTGGAGGGTAGTAGGGAGGGAGTCTGAGGAGGAGATCATGAGGGGAAGAGGCTACGGAGAGATGAAGGCCAGTGTTGGAGGATGGCAATGAGGGAATCCGAGGAGGGGGAGGTCATGGGGAGGAGCTACGGAGAGATGAGGGGCACTGGTGGAGGGTGGTAGTGGGGGAGTCTGGGAGGAGGTCATGAGGGGCACTGGTGGAGGGTGGTAGTGGGGAGTCTGAGGAGGCGGTCATGAGGGGGGTTGCTTTGGAGTGATGGGCACTGGTGGAGGGTGGTAGGGAGGGAGTCTGAGGAGGAGGTCATGAGGCAGAGGAGCTTTGGAGTGATGAGGGGCACTGGTGAAGGGTGGTAGGGAGGGAGTCTGAGGAGGAGGTAATGGGGAGGGGCTATGGAGTGCTGAGGGGCACTGGTGGAGGGTGGCAGTGAGGGACTCAGGAGGAGGTCAATGGGGGGAGGGGTTATGGAGCGATGAGGGGCACTGGTGGAGGGTATTTGTGTGGGAGTCTGAGGAGGTGGTCATGGGGAGGGGCTTTGGAGTGATGAGGGACACTGGTGGGGGGCAGGTAGGGAGGGAGTCTGATGAGGAGGTCATGACTGAAAGGGGCTAAGGAGAGATGAAGTGCACTGTTGGAGGGTGGTAATAAAGGTGTCTATCGAGTAAGAGGTCAGTGGTGGGACACCAATAAATACTTTTGCACCGGCGCTATAATAGACCCTGTAATGTTTTTGCTTATTTAATTAGCAGTTGGGTCATTAGGGCCACTGTGTAACATATTTTAAAGTGTGTGCTAACTATATTTACTCTTATATTCAGGGTTTTCAGTTTGAAGGTGATTTTACAAATCTTTTTAGTGGGATTATGGAGAATGAAACCAGGTGGTGCCTGATATGGGTCTGGGGACCAAGGTTAGCTGTGAGTTAAGTTGCACGGTAGAGAGATTGTAGAAAATTGATGATCAGGCCTGGAAGGGAGTGTACTGCAGAGTCTGGAGTCAGATGGAGGTAATAATGAAGAGAGATTCTCTCTGAAGGCTGGCAAAGTGGCAGGCTGAGTAGTGTTACTTGCCTGATACTCCCACCTCAGAAACCTCCTCTGCCCATCAAAAGGACCTTACATGGGGATCAAAACACTTTTTGAGAGTGTTAACGATTAGAAAGAGATTTGGAAAATAATGGAGGGCCTTGAATCTCCTGTTATCCCCTTCTATCACACGCAGGAGTACAGTTTTTTCTATTTGTAGGCTACCTCCAGAAGCGACACATTGAGCCTGCAGTGGCCCACCCAAATGCGCCCTTGGCCCACCCAAACAAAAATTCCTGGAGCCGGGCCTGGATGGTGGACTTGAGATTTGAAATATCCGCCCTATTTGAAGTATCCCTAACTATTGGGTCCTAGTGGGTGTCAGGATCCTGGGTTCTGTTACCAGGTTAATTCATAGGGCATCAGAGAAACGTCACAAACACAAAAAGGTTAAAGCCTTTTCTCGCTGGAAAAAAAAATACATTGTGTCACAACTGATGCTCAGGCAGTGCATGTGGGCATTCCGAGATTTCAACCAGCATGGCATCCAAAATTCCTATGGACTCCGCTCCGCTGCTGCGGTCTAGTGGCTGTGGTCGCGCGACCACAGATCGTTAAAGGCTTTGGAGAACCTTCAAACTTCGCACTTCAACTGTCTACGCACCAGGACGAGTGCGTCATTGTGAAGTCCGTTAGGTTTCCTGAAATAGTTATCGTAGTGAGTTATTTTGTTAACATTTCCCAGCGCAGTCGGAATTAATTCTTCAAGCAACATCGCATGCGCAACATGGGAGTTTCAGTGTGTCACGCAGCTTCATGGTGCTGAGAAAAATAAACTTGCAGACTAAGCGTTTTTGAGAGCAGTGCGCCATCTACAGGTATTAATTGGAAATGTAGTTTAGGATTGAAGCAGTTGCTTCATGACAGTTTGAATCACTGAGACTTTTACGTAGACACATTTGTTCACCGGTGTCTTCGAGTATGAACTTCACAGCATTTGTTATGGATATAAATCTAAGTTAGTTGAAGACTTATTCAACTGGGACATATATATATTTTTTTCCTTTAAAGCTTATAAACTACAACTACTAATATCGTTAAGGGTGAGTCAATACCTAGGGCAGTGTATAGGAAGTACCACACATAAGTTTACACCAGGATAACTGTTGATATGTATTTCATAAATGATAGAGTATAGCAGTTGCATATAACATCAATGGGAGAGAAGCTTATGGCCAGGTCTCACAGGTAAAATAAAGAACCCTTTAGATAATACCAGGTATATAAAAGTTGTATTTGTGGATATTAAGGTTTGTCATTTATGCAGGTGCTGAGTAACAACACCTCCGGCTGACACCGCAGACCAGTGCACCGTGTTCTTCTACAAGGCTGTCTCTCTCTCTTTTTATCCACTTTCCCTTTCCCCCCGCTTTAGTAGTGGCTTGAATTTATTTCTAGGCGGCTCCTGGGGTAGGTGGGCATTGGGAGCATCGTCGGCTTCGATGGACCAGGTGTGAGCCTTCTGACAGATTGAAGTGCCAAAACTCTTATCCATCTGAGCCGCAATGGCGGAAGGTTTTGATCTTAAGACTCTGGCAGGAATTTTGGAGGGACTGCAAAGTCAGTTAACCCAGTCCGCCGAGGATAACAGGGCTCTGAGAGAGGAGATTAAAAGGTCCCAACAAGAGAATCATATAATTAGAACTAAAATGGAGGAGCTTTTGCCAGGAGGTTCTTCGGAATCTAGTCGAAACTCCGCTTCAGAGGTAGCAACTCAAGTTATTCGCTCAGTTGCCCTGGTGGTTTCATTGGCTAACCCAGAGAGGTTCGGGGTGGGGGGGGACCCACATAAAGCGCAGATATTCCTTACGCAGTGCTCATTGCATTTTTTGTGCAGACCTGTGGTATTTAAGGACGATAGGGTGAAGGTTGCGTTCATGCTGTCCTATATGAGCAGGGATGCAGCCCGTTGGTCTATGCCCTTGATATCTTGTGACGACCCAGCCTTGTACAACTTTGATGTGTTTAAAAAAGAATTTTTACCGATTTTTGATCGGAGAGCTGTAGAACAGGCCACAGATAATGAACTATTGGATCTGAAACAAGGAAATAGGGATTTAATAGCGTACATTGCTCAGTTCAACAAATTGATTGTAGAAACAGAATGGCCAGAAAGCAAACTTTCCGCTTTCTTTTACCGAGGACTGAGAGATGAGCTGAAAGATGCCATGGCGCAGATTCCCAAAATACCACGAGAAATATCGGAACTAATTGATCTGGTGTTACAGTTGGAACACAGACTTTCGAAAGGAAGAAGGATTTTCTGACATATTTTCCATGGTTAGACCGGGTTAAAAGTGAACCTTTGAGAACTGACAATGGATCTGGGGAGGAACCAATGCAGATTGGGTCAATCAGAGGCCCACTGTCTAAAGAGGAAAAGGAAAAAAGACGAGCAAACAACTTATGTCTTTACTGTAGAGTCTCGGGACACTTTGTAAAAGACTGCCTAAAAAGCCCAAGTACAGTGTTGGTTTAAAAGCCAAATCCCACCAGTAGAGGGAGTTGCTCTGGTGGGAAAAGAAGGTAATTCAACTCCGGAAATGCATCAGTTAATCAACACTCTTCAATTGGCAGCGCCACATTTAACAGTATCCTTTGTCATGAGATTTGGAACTAGGGAGGTAAAAGGAGTATCAGTCATGATCGACTCAGGGGCCACCAGGAATTTTTGTGATCTGACCTATGCAAAGAAAATGGGCATCCAGGCAATTAAAAAAAGACATTGCGAGATCGTCAAAGCCGTCGATGGCACCAACCTTAATTCAGGGTCGATCACTGAAGAGACAGAAACGTTGGAGTTGGTGGGACTTCAGGGTCATCGTGAATTTCTTCGATTCAATCTTATTGACGCCCCGCAGTTCCAATTGATATTAGGATTGCCATGGCTCACGGAGCATAATCCGAAAATCGACTGGGAAAAGAGGTCGGTGGAGATGACCTCAGAACATTGTCACAGGAATTGTTACTCGACCGGTAGTCAGAAAATCTTGAGTTCACCCAGCGTTGGAATTGGCTCAGCTCACTAACCGAATGTGTGTTTTGGAGATGAAAGAAATTCCCCCTGAATACCAGGACTTGGCCAGTGTATTTGATAAGGGTAATGCTGAGAAACTTCCACCTCATCTGGAGTATGACTGCAAGATCGAACTGGAACCTGGCGCTAAGTTGCTGTGCAGTCAAATTTATGCCCTCACAGAAGCAGAGAATCAGTACCTTAAAAAATATTTGGATGAGTATTTAAAAGTTGGTTTCATACGACCTTCGCAATCGCCTGTTTCTTCGCCTCTGTTTTTCCGGCCGAAGGACGGCTCTTTGCGTACCTGTATTGATTATAGAGTTTTGAATTTAGTGACCATCAAGAATCTATATCCATTACCTCTCATCTCTCAGCTATTGGATCAAGTTAAGGGAGCCAAGGTGTATACAAAGTTGGACCTTCGAGGAGCGTACCATCTGGAGTTGCTGAGGGTGACGAGTGGAAAACTGCATTTCGCACTAAATATGGTCTCTATGAGTATCAGGTGATGCCTTTTAGATTGAGCAATGCTCCCGCGACATTTCAACACTTTGTGAACGACGTGTTAAGAGAATTTCTGGACCGAGAGGCAGTCGTCTATATTGATGATATATTAATCTTCTCGGATTGTATAGAGAATCACGTTCCACATGTGCAAGCTTTTTTGCAGAAATTATTGGAGAACCACTTGTACGTAAAATTGGAGAAGTGTTAATTTCATGTGCAGCAAGTGGAGTACTTGGGATTCATCCTGTCGGCTGAGGGGGTGGCTATGGATCCTTCAAAAGTGCAAGCTATTCAGGATTGGTCATCACCCAGTAACATTAAGGAAATTCAAAGTTTCATTGGTTTCGCCAATTTCTACAGAAGGTTCATTCCTGACTTTTCTGCTAAGGTTCAACCCATCACGCAACTCCTAAAGAAAGGGAAAGTTTTTCATTGGTCAGAAGAGGCAGAGGAAGATTTTCAGTTCTTAAAAAGGGCATTTGTGACAGCGCCAATCTTGATGCACCCAGATCCTGAGCAGGAGTTTTTTGTGGAAACTGATGCTTCAGACTTCGCAACCGGAGGGATTTTGTCGCAAAGGGACAAGATGACTGGACAACTTCATCCAGTGGCGTTTCGCTCGAGGAAGCTATCTGAGACAGAGTTTAACTACACAATCGCGGATAAGGAACTGCTAGCAGTGAAGGAAGCTTTCCAAGACTGGCAACATTACTTACTAGGAGCAAAACACAAGGTGACGGTGTACACTGACCATCGAAATTTACAATTTTTGAAGTCCGCCAAAACCCTTACCCCTCGTCAATTGAGGTGGTCATTGTATTTTTGGGAATTTGACTTTTTCATAACGTACAAACCGGGTATGAAGAACGGGAAAGCTGACGCATTATCCCGAATGAACATTTCTGAGGACAAGAGAATTCCGGTGGATGAACCAATTATTCCATTAGAGAAATTGTAGGGGCGATTCATCTGGAAGATTTCGCTCAGGAAATCCGGAAACATTGCTCCCATCAGAATCTGGAAAATTAAGTGGCAGGTGAAAAAAGGAAATCAATCAGAAACTCGTTACCGGATTATGACGAAGCCCTGTATTTACCCACAAACGAACTGCGAGAGAAGGCATTAGAAGGCTGTCATGACGATCTGTTGGCGGGTCATAAGGGCACCAAAAAGACCTTACAGTTGTTACAGAGACATTTTTGGTGGCCTGGTATGGCTGCTCAGGTAGGGCAGTATGTCGCAACCTGTGAATTATGCACCAAGGGTAAACCATCAAGACAGTCCCCGCAGGGATTATTGCAACCACTCCCTAATGCCCCAGGTCCCTGGCACACAGTATCTTTAGAGTTGATCGTAGATCTGCCACACAGTCAGGGGTACACCGCCATTCTAGTACTGGTAGACACATTTTCGAAAATGGGCCATTTCATTCCATTCGAAAAAATTCCTAATGCACCACAGTTGGTAAAATTGTCAGCATGTGGTTTGAACTCATGGTATCCCCCAAATCATTGTCTCAGATAGAGGGGCTCAGTTTGTGTCCACGTTCTCGAAAAACTATATGTACAGTTTAGGTGTTGACACTCGATTCTCAACCAGTTTCCACCCTGAGATAGATGGGCAGACTGAGCGAGTGAATCAGGAACTGGAGCAATACCTAAGATTGTATTTAATGGAACAAGAAGGAAACTGGTCTGACCTGCTGTGGTCGGCCGAGTTTGCATACAACAACGCTATACACGCCTCCATGGGGTTCACCCCGTTTTATTTGAACTATGGGCGACATCCTACTATAATCATAGGTAAATTGACGGAGGAGAGTCCTACAGTGGTGGAGTGGATAGCAGGGATGAAAAGGTCTTATAAGCAAGCACAAACTAACCTTACTAAGGCAAAGATATCCTACAAACAGCAGGCAGATAAAAAGAGAAGAGTGGGTGTCAATTTTGAGGTAGGAGATCAGGCATGGTTGTCTACCAAACATCTAAATTTAAAAGGTAACCGGAAGTTTCAGCCTAGATTCATAGGTCCATTTAAGGTACAAAAGAAAATAAATCCAGTAGTGGTTAAATTGCAACTTCCCAGCAGAATAAAAATTCACCCAGCTTTTCACATCTCATTATTAAAAAAAAATCCTCCAAATGTTCGGCGTAAAGGTAAACCAGTCACAATTAGAATAGATTCTGAGGAGAAATTTGAGGTCAGTAGGATTCTAGATTCAAAAATTTCCAGAAATAAACAGTACTATCTAGTGGAATGGAGGGGGTTTGGTCCAGAAGAGAGGTATTGGGAGCCCTCCAGTAATGTACATGCTACTAGACTGGTTAAGCTTTTTCATAAAACTTATCCTACAAAACCAAAATTGGGAGGGACCCTCTTGGAGGGAGGTACTGTCAGGATCCTGGGTTCTGTTACTAGGTTAATTCATAGGGCATCAGAGAAACGTCACAAACACAAAAAGGTTAAAGCCTTTTCTCGCTGAAAAAAAAATACATTGTGTCACAACTGATGCTCAGGCAGTGCATGCAGGCACTCCGAGATTTCAACCAGCATGGCAGCCAAAATTCCTATGGACTCCACTCCGCTGCTGCGGTCTAGTGGCTGTGGTCGGACGACCAAAGATCGTTAAAGGCTGTGGAGAACCTTCAAACTTCGCACTTCAACTGTCTACGCACCAGGGCGAGTGCATCATTATAAAGTCTGTCAGGTTTCCTGTAATAGTTATCGTAGTGAGTTATTTTGTTAATATTTCCCAGCGCAGTCGGAATTAATTCTTCAAGCAACATCGCATACGCAACGTGGGAGCTTCAGTGTGTCACGCAGTTTCATGGTGCAGAGAAAAATGAACTTGCAGACTAAGCGTTTTTGAGAGCAGTGTGCCATCTACAGGTATTAATTGGAAATTTAGTTGAGGATTGAAGCAGTTGCTTCATGACAGTTTGAATCACGTAGACTTTTACATAAAAACATTCATTCACTGGTGTCTTCGAGTATGAACTTCACAGCATTTGTTCTGGATATACATCTAAGTTAGTTGAAGACTTATTCAACTGGGACATATTTTCTTTTTTTTTTTTCCTTCAAGGCTTATTTACTACAACTGGTAAATTCATTAAGGGTGAGTCTATACCTAGGGCAGTGTATAGGAAGTACCACACATAAGATTACACCAGGATAACTGTTGATATGTATTTGCAGGCGCTGAGCCACATAAATGATAGAGTATAGCAGTCGCATATAACATCAATGGAAGAGAAGCTTATGGCCAGGTCTCACAGGTAAAATAAAGAACCCTTTAGATAATACCAGGTATATAAAAGTTGTATTTGTGGATATTAAGGTTTGTCATTTATGCAGGTGCTGAGTAACAACATGTCCGGCTGACACCGCAGACCAGAGCACTGTGTTCTTCTACAAGGCTGTCTCTCTTTTTATCCACTTCCCCTTTTCCCCCGCTTCAGTAGTGGCCTGAATTTATTTCTAGGCGGCTCCTGGGGTAGGAGGGCATTGGGAGCATCGTCGGCTTTGATGGATTAGGTGTGAGCCTTCTGACAGTGGGGGAAAGGGGCCTGCAGAACAAATAAACTCTAGAAATGAATCTTGCAGCTTGGTCTGCAGTTTCATTAATAGGAGTACACAAAAGTGATGGATGGAATGCTTGAATTAATCACAGACACTGGAAATTACTCAGGTCACATCCTAATTTGTTGTTATTTTTCACACGGTGCTACCTCAGTTTGGACCCAGCTATATGCAAATCAGTCTTGACACTGTTACAATGGGAACACTCCAGCCCGAAGTGCCAAGCTAGGTCCTCCCTGAACCCGAACATAAGAAACCTTGACTGGTTTTGCCCTACTTATGGGCTACAGCTCGGTTCCGGTAACACAGGGGCATATTACCAAGGCAGGCGATATGAAATTATTGCCGCTATATAGCTATAGCGGCGATAATTTCATCGTCCTATTAGCAAGCTGTTGCTAACATCAGTTAGCGATAGCTTTTAGGTGATAGCGAGCGGTTTGGGGCCCACTTTGCATGAACCTTTCAGCTAGAGCTCCCAGGGTCTATGGTGGCACACCATTGAATGCTAGAATTGTGGGAGAAACGTAACAATATAGGATCAGTTGAAAACTCTGACCTATTGTGAACTTTTAAAAGCAGTGGGCACGGAAGGAGACAGGGCAGGAATACAGATGATAGACAGTGCCCAATCACCCAAATCAAAAATTAAGTGGGGGATGTAGTGTTGATGGAACACAAAACATATGGAGTATTTACCTGCACCACCTGGAGCTTTACAGGGATTATGGTATGGCCCCTAAGGTGTAAAAAGAAGCTTTCTTGGATAGGGCACCACTTATTCAGCTAACTGTGGAGCAGTGTGAAGCTTTAGGTGAGCTGATTACAGACCCTAAAACTAGAGATGCCCCTAAGAAGCCTGGACGTTGTAAAACACTGGGACCTGATGGGCTGCCCAAATCTATGTAACCCAACTGTCATCCAGGTGGCTGAAAATGTATGCTGAAAAAGAGCATGGCTCCTTGCCAGTCATGACCAGAGAGGCATGAAATGTTTTGATTCCTAGGCTTTGGGACTACCTTACAGCAGTCATGAGGAGTATGAACCTTGGAACAAGACAGGACAGATGGTTAGAAATGCTATGGGAGGGCACCAGGCTTAGAGTGAAAATTAGCCTGTGTGTTTCAGAAACATTTCTGGTGTCTCGTGGTACTATACAAGAGTGTCCCTTCTCACAGATACTTTTTGCTCTTGCGATCAAGTTGTTTGCCAGTATAGAAAGAGAGAGTAAAGACATGTGCATTCCATTGCAGGCTTATGAGCATGTCAAATCACTGTATACAGACAATATCCTTTTGTATCTGTGTGACGTTGGTGCAGGAGTTCCCTGGAGAGTAGGCATCCTGGAAGACTTAGTGAGGGTGTATTGCCCATGCACTTATTGAGACTTTCATGTTCCCAATATAACCTGTGTTACAGCAGGCACCAGCCACAATGTCATGATTTGGTGATGCGTGGGAGACCGAGTTCTCAAATATTTGAGAGTTAAAATATACTATCCAGCCATGGATATCCAAGAGGGTAATTTAGGTAACGTTCTGCAGGCACTGAGAGGTAATGTCACTTTTTGTCCATAATGGCCTGTGTTGCTCTCTCCAGAGTGGTGATGTTGCCTAGAGTGCTAAAATATTTTTCAAATATCCCATTTTGGATACCTCGGACATGATTCAAATCACTAATTCCCTACTTAGTACCTGATATGGAAGGCAGATGCCAGAGCGGTACACAACACACTTTATATTCTTCGACAAAGAATGGGGACCTGAGGGTATCAGATTATGACCTATATTATCAGATGGCCATGATTCAACAGCTAGCACAACGGCTGGCAGGTGAAAACCTGTCAGAAATTGGGCAAATAGGTTTTCTAGTCAGACAGAGTTTTGGTAGCATTGACAGTAGGAGTAAAGGTGAAACTTACATGACAACCCACACTTCTTGCCATAGAACTTGGAAAAAAGCAGCAAAGAAACCACAACAGTGCCTCTGTACACCCCAACCTTACCATGCCCACACCAGGGAAAGGTTTTCTCGAAAGAAGGAAGACGGCTGCAAGAGTGGGGGTCTGCATATAGCGAGACCACAGGGGACAGTTATTCTGAGGGGGCTCTCTTGAGCATAACTGCAATGATTTAGGAAGATGGTCTCTGCAGTGGGTCTCTGCAGCAACTTTGAGGCAACTAGCCACTTGAAACCTTAATCACACAGGTTGTGTCACATGTTCTTCTGACATTTCAAAATTGATGTAAGCTAAGTTCTTGGTTATGTAAGATAATCTGGGATGGTGTCCGCAAGATGCTGACTTTGAAAACTAGAAGGAAAAAAAGGGATTGTAGTGAGGTTCGAGAGAAAGAGTGGGCACAAGTGTTGGGACATGTACAAACAGTTTCAAGAAACACTGGATATAAATACTCTAGTCCAAAGTGTTTTTTTGTGTTGGTAGCAATTGTCCTTTGAACTATCTCAGGCATAGATTTAGGGGGAGGTGGCTGGCTATGGGGCGAAAATTCCCATAAAGCAATTCCACCAGCCACCACTGATGTTTACATTTAGTGTGTGAATGCATTAAACGTGAAGGTTAAAATACTGCATATAAACATGTATAAAAAAGAATTTAACAAATTAAAACATATTAAAAAGGGTGCATGGCCTGTCTGAGGATCAAAATGGCCGCTCGCTCCTGATGCTCTGGAGCCCATGCCAGTATTAATCTGCCTTTACTGCGCCAGGCTGTTCAATCCTGGGCTATTGACAGCATGCGGGGTTGCACTGTGCCCCCTCTAACCCAGTGAACTGCAGCTCATCTTCCTGGTTGGTCACGTTTTGGCGGCGGCTGTGGCCCAACGGGCCCTCGGAGATCCTGCGACAACAGGGGTCATGGGTGAACTTGAGGGTGGAGCTATGGTCAAGCCTGGCCACCTTTCTGTAATTGAAACCTGCGCAGCCTAGATTAATTCGGCGGAGGATGTCAGCACCCATCATTGTCCCTCACACCATTCTGCATCTCCGATACTGCTGGGAGTCCTGATAACTCTGATGTGCCAATATGTACTGACAGCCATCCCAGAGCTTTTGTGCTCTGTGGTGTTGATCAGCTATTGGTGAGTGCAGGATGAAGTCCCACAAATGTCTGTGATGGTAGGACAAATTCACTAGTGCTTTGGCATCACCTCGACAGCTCTAACTATGCGCTTGTACACTTACATCTAGCAAACTCGATGGTCACCCCTATTGACACCAGACTTGGCACTACTCATTGCAATAATAGACTGTGAATCCTCATCTGTGCCATATAACTTCCTCCCTCTGGGGCCTCTACTACTTACCTTTATTATGTGGCGCTCTGACTCTCGTCAGTGCCAGCACTCATTTGACACGGCTAAGACCCCTAAGCACTGGTATGATGAGAGTTCCCATGGGGCAACCTTGGACACTGCTGAGCTGGACCCTCTGGTGCATGAAGGCACAGCGACAATATCAGCAGAACTGTGTGCTGGGTTCAGATCAGTTGACTCCCACTTGGATACCCTCGTGGCCTGACTAGAAAGCGTAAACGAGTATGCGGAGCAACATGAAACGCACATTTCAACTGCCAAACAACATATTTCGATCTTGAGGACGTGTGCTCTTCTGCCATCAAGCACATTGGTAAACTCAAAAGAACCCTCAAACAAACTGCTGCTAAAGCAGAAGATTTAGAGGTGAGGGCATGCAGAAATAATGTACTCATAGCAGGAATTGCAGAATTTACTAAAACTCAGTGCATGAACTCCTACATGGACCATCTACTCACTGAACTATTCGGCAAGTAAGCCTTCTCGTCCATGTTTGCAATTGAAAGAGCCCACAGGACCCTTGGACCGTGACGGCACCAGGAGCACGCTCCCGTTTGGTTATAGTCAAGCTTCTCAACTACCAAGATCGCGATACTATTCTATGCCTTGCCCGGGAAAAAGCAGTGTTATAATACCAGGGTATGACTCGCTTTTTCCCTGACTACACTCCAATTGTTAGAGAGGCACACTGCAAGTTCATTGAACGCTAAACACGTTCCCCAGAAGGCTAATATAAAATACTCCATTCTATATCCGGCACGACTGCAGGTACAATTTAATAGTAAGATCCACATCTTTGCCACACCTGCTGAGGCTATTCAGTTCTGCAAGCAAAACCACATTGGGTGGGATCTTTGAGTAGAGGCGGATCCAGGGGTTCCCCTACCCACTCCCCAGCGGACTAGTGATGCCCTGCTCCTTCTGCTTGATGATGTCTTAAAGAACTGTTTATATTGTAGTGTAGTTCCTATATTCCCAATAGGCTCTGCGCATTGGAATAGTATATCCTGTAGTTTAGATGTAGGACTGAAGTCATCTAGGTCTCTACCAAATGTACTAGACTTAATTGTGTGCTAGCAAGCTCAGAGGTCACTAGAAACTTTCTCGACTGAACAAGAAGGGATTAGTTTCTGACAACCGCATAAAACGACAACTTTTTTTCCCAAGAATAAGAAATGTATCTCTAGAGTCACGGAAACAATAGATAGTTATTTCACTTAGTCAATCGTGCATGCTTCATTTCACCAGAGGTGCAGAGAAATAGAGAGAAGGGTGTTTTCAATAAAAGGGTATTTATTGAACAGTCTTCTTTCTCAAGCATAAGAAATGAACTGCTGCAATTGTAATACTTGTTGTAAAGTACAAGGCGTACAGTACGAAGAGTATCATAAAATAATACTGTAAAAGCATGATATGGTTTCTAAGCCATATAATATATAAAATACATACATTGATAAAAAATGACTAAAGGTACTCAAATGGTGCTTCTAAAATACGCCTACTCCGGTGTACAAGGGAAGAAGTAAGTGAGGTGTAGCTTAGTTTCAGTATTCTTGCCAAGAATCTAATCCTAGAATTCTCTAAGGGTCTAATCAGCTCCGTACCTTGGTTTTCTAATGTAGGAGGTCTGGTATCTCTCTCTCAGGACTCGATTTCCCAGCAACCCGCAAAGGTAGCCGGGAAACACTGGAGCTGGATTTCTCAGCTGGAGAACGTACAGCGTCTCTCAGTGTGTCAGCTGGAGGTCGGCTTCCTTCTGCACTTGCTCTAGCAGGGCACGTCGGGCAAGTAGATAGTCGAACTGCTCCAAACCACCATGTGTTTGTTTGGACAAGTGTGGGCATATTTATACCTTGAAGGTGCTGAGTTTGACGTAAGATTGGACATAATAACGTCATTAGAGACTTAATTCTATGAAAACTCCATGAGTTCTTGGATAAATCAATATTCATACAGTGGGAGGTCCCTGACTGCTGAAGGTGGGGTTTTCAAAGAAATCGTTGTAGATTTTCGGACCTAGTGGAAGTAGCCAACAGGACTATCTGAGCTATGTCTTCATATGGTTATGATTTCTATGCCTAAATAAGGATACAGTACTTTATACCTATATAAAGGCATAAATCAGGAAAATTACACTATGGTCCTAAAACGCTATACAACAATATACATGACTTATCATGTGGTGAACAGATGGATGTCGGCTCTGATTGAGCGCACCTCACTGATTTAGTTTCTGACATTAACTTAGTCGGACTTTACCTCTGTTTCACATAAGGCCTTATTTTTAACACTAGCATGACCATGGACAACTGGCGCTATCCCCTGAGTGTTGCCTCCCACCAAGGAAGACTCCATTTGTTCATTTGTACTTCTGGTTGGTTATATTTTTGATGGGATTGACCTGTAGTGGGTTGTTAGCTATCTGATGTGGGTGGGAGGATTTGGGACTTATCATGTTTAAAGATTTGGTTGCTACTTTGGATTATATGCAAGGGACTGAACATGCAATCAAAGTTGCATTGCCAGACACTCAGATACGCTAATAACCTTATTTTTTTCCTTTATTTCTCTAAATGCCTATATACACTACTGCAATTGAAAGAATAATTTTGAAATGCATAACTTGGAATGTACAGGGTTTATCAAACCCGCGAAAGGTTGTCAAGCCCTTTCACACCTTAACAGGCAAAGAGTATAGATAGCATATTCACAGTAAACCTAAGGTGCCCCTGGCTCCCTTAACCGCTACACTTCCAATTGGGGGGATAATAATTTTTTCGCCAACTACAGCACGTACTCTAGAGGTGTGTGTATTCTTGTGCATTGGGTGATTCCTTTTGAACCGCGCGTAACCATAGCTGGTTCTGAAGGCTGCTATCTGGTTGTCTCAGGTAGCCTGGCTAACATTTCCCTCCAATTAGCTAATGTTTACGCTCCCCATATGGATGCCCCTGACTTCTTTGTTGACATTTCCATACATCTAAATCATATGCAGGCCCACACAGTGCTTACGGGGAGCGACCTCAACCTTACTTTGAATCCCTCTTTGGATTCGACAGGGACAGACACATTACCAAACCACATTCTCTTCAGACATTTTCCACTTTCATTCAATCTTCTCTCCACACAGATGCCTGGCATGCCAATTATTCGACTGCCTGGAGCTACACTGTTTACTCCACCTAGATGGATCCTGGTTTCACATTGATCATTGGCATCCTACCCCGAATCTAACACTTACTCTAATCGACGTTGAACACCTCCCCAGAACTTTATCAGATCACACCCCGGTGCTCCTCACTCTCCAACTTCCCAGGGCAGTACTACTTTGCGTGCCCTAGCACTTGCCTGTGTATGCTTTGCTTGATGGAGAAGTACGGGACGTAATAATTGAACATTTCAAACTCAACACGGGAACAATACCGCATCACTCAACACTTTGGAATGCGTTTAATGCATACATTGGGGGGTGTATAGTCAAGCACCCTGGAGTTCTGCGCTCCATACGGGGGGAGCTAGGAACCATAGAATGGGCCCTGGGGTATCTAGACATATTAACACAGACTGACAACTCCCCCTCATTGATGCATCAGCTGGCTTCCTTACTTCAGACGTTACAGGATCTTGACACCTTGAGGTCAACTACCTAGGTAAATATGCACAGGCTCAGGTCTATGGTGAAGGGGAGAGGCCGCACTCTTGCCAGATTGCTCCGTCCTCTGTATCAGGCTTCACTGATCACATCGCTACAACTTGACCATGGCTCCCCCATCACCAATAACGACCATATAATTGAGACTTACCTTAACTACTATACACAGCTATACACATCACGTTGTGATGCTTCTGTAGACACAATCGCAAACTATCTGCCCCGGATTGCCATGATTTGGCTAGACACTGGGCAGCAGCAATTTCTTGATTCCCCTATCTCATGTGACAAGACTCCCAGGCCATCTACGACATGAGCGACATACGTGCCCCGGGACTAGACAAATTTACTGGAATTTTCTATAAGACTTATAAAACGATATTGGCCCGCAATTGCTCGAGGTTCATGTAGAGTCCTTGATGCGTTGAAGCCTCCCCCGACACTGCATGAAGTCGTCATCACCCTACTATTCAAGCCTGGCAAACCTCCAGACAAATGGACCTGTTATAGTCCATTGTCCATTATAATCATGACAATAAAATCATAGGGAAAATTCGTGCGACTCGCCTCTCCCTACTTATTGACAAAATAATTCTTCTGTTACAATCGGGACTCATTCTGAACCGCTCTACATCAGTAAATTTGTGAAGTATATTTGCTTTTCTTAATTAGATAAATTCGGAGCTCCCTGCAACAGCAGTCTTACTTGACGCTGAAAAGGCGCTTGATTCGTTTGAATGGCCTTTCCCATTCGTTCATTGAGCAAGCTCTGTGTTCCTAATGGTTTCCGGGAGCTTGTCCAACTTCTTTACACTTCCCCACTAGGTTGCTTAAAAATCAATGGCACTCTTACTGACCAATTTACGATGATGCGCGGCACCAGACAGGGAAACCCTTAATCCCCTCTTTATTTATCATAGCCATGGACCCCCTTGTATAACATTCCCAGTAGCAACACTTAGCAAGTGGCCTTCGTTTCCATCATGGCCCCCTTTTGGCATCCATCTGCGCAGATGACAAAATGCAATTGACTAGGGACCCTGAGACCAATCTATCCCCCTTACTTTGTGAGGTGGTCAATTTTGGAGCGAAGTCTAGTCTCGTGATTAATTGGAACAAGTTTGAAATCTTCCCCTTGACAGACGCTACAGCCCCTTGTCCCCTGGACTTTCCCTTAAAATGATGTAGACACACCTAAATAACCTGGCATCTATCTTCATTGTCAAAGTGTAGAAGTAATACGCCTAAATCATGGGCCTGCAATAGCCAAAGTAGCATCGCAAATACAGCAATGGATTAAACTCCCACTATCCACAGCAGGGAGTACAGCAATTATAAAGATGGTGGTACTGTGCCTTTCTAAAAATGTATTTCTCAACATCCTAATAGTTCTGACTAATGATTTATTTGATACTCTATGTGGCATACTAACTGCAAAAATAACTTTTGATGGACAGAATGCAGAACAATGTCATACATTCACCCCAGTACAGAGATCTGGGCCTAAATCCATTGTTTTTTTTGCATTCCAGTTTGGACCCAGCAATATGCAAATCAGTCTTGACCCTGCGCCCATTGGGAACAGTCCATCCCGAACTGCCAGGCCAGGTCCTCCCTGGGCTGTAAACAAGCATCCTAGGACCGGTTTCAGGGTTTCACCCCTCTTCAGCCAGGATAGCTTGATTCCACCCGCATGGAGAGCACAGGACTCACGTCTGAGCATACCCGTCCCACTCGGGGTAACAAATGCAAAAAGAACTATTGATGGTCAGCATGCAGAACAATGTCATACATTCGGATGTATGACGGTACGACGTGCACCGTCACAACGCATGCTTTTACAATGCGTCCCTTACAACGCAAGTCATTACCACGACTTGCGTTGGGATCGCGGATTGAGAATAGTATCAGTTACTATTCTAACACCAGTCCCCGTGGACACTAGGGAAGGTGTTGGAATAGTAAATATACTATTCTTAATCCTCTAGTGCCCTCCAGCGCAAGTCGTGGTTACGACTTGCGTTGTAACGGACGCGTCGTAAAAGCACTGCAGAGTAATATCCGGGTTGTAAAGGATGTTCCCCCATACATTCAACCCAGTACAGAGATCTGGGCCTAAATCCATCCTTTTTTGCCCACCATGTGATTCCAGTTTGGATCCAGCCATACGCAAATCAGTCATGACCCTGCGTCCAATGGGAACTGTCCAGCCCGAACTGCCAGGCAGGTCCTCCCTGGACTGGAAACAAGCATCCTAGGACTGTTTTCGGGGTTTCACCCCTCTTCAGCCAACTTGCTTGGTATGGGCTGGCAAGCAACCCAGAGTCAGGCACACTTCACATATCACTGGTTTAAATATGATGCATGTCTGCAATTTCTGAAGCCAGAAAGGTCGTAGGCCCACTCGTACCCACTCTCCACAATTATGCCATGAGGCCTACCTAGACATGCCACTGAAATACAAACGTTTCCAATCAAATGATTGGCTTGGGCAAACACTCCAACGTACCTTGGTTTTAGCTATATATATATTCCCCTCATGTCCGTCTCACAGACAATCTCAGGCTGCCAATAACCACTGAAACCCTCCAGCAACGCACCTTATCCATAATTGCCGACTGTTCAGACAGGGCGGCCTCTTTGCAGATGCAGAAATACACTCCGTCTCTTCACTAGCAGACGGCCAGAATGTGGCATTTATGGACATATTAATACTACATCGACTGCGCAATACAGTCCTCCCGTGGTCCGACCCCTTTCGGAGCCGCCCGATTTTCCATTATTATCACCGGTCATTACAACCCCAGACGGTTTCCACTTGATCTTTCAACTATATCATGCAGCTCTCTCACTGAAGCCTGCTGTAGATAGAGGAGCTGGAGCAGCGTGAGAGAAAGATCTAGGTATCACACTACCAGATACGACATG
Source organism: Lissotriton vulgaris (assembly GCF_964263255.1). Classification (NCBI taxonomy): domain Eukaryota; kingdom Metazoa; phylum Chordata; class Amphibia; order Caudata; family Salamandridae; genus Lissotriton; species Lissotriton vulgaris. Next base: position 1,774,661,615 of record NC_141687.1, read on the forward strand.
GCACTCCTGCTGTGAACAAACCAGATTAGTCTCAAGTAATCACAGGCATAAACTCCTAAATTTCAAATATTCACATCGCTCTTACACCACCCCTCACTTACTGGCCACATTTGATCCCACTAAATCACATTGCTGTATTAGATGTGCCACAGAACATGCTGATTTTTCACAACTGTGCGCCAATACTGGCCTTTTGGGAAGAGGTGTTTCGCACTTTGTCACAAATGATTGTAACCAAACTACTTCCATCCCTGCTTATGACACTAATGGGATATGTCAAACTCCTCTCAGCAGGAATTCAGCAATATGCTGCCATTGCACTACTGTTAGCGAAGTGCCAGGTATCTTTGTCATTGGGATGACATATCAGTTCCAACAGTTACGGGATGGATCCGAGACCTAGCATTTTGTGACACTATACTTACGGTCATTTACTGTCACCCACCTCTAGATTTAAAACATATGGCATTCAATGACCTATTGCTTTCCTGCCAGATGATGGTGTGCCTGCTCACGCCTGTGGTGCACACGAATCAAGGCCTCAATGGCAAGTACTCCGGATCCCACAAGGTAGCTACTAAACCCCACTGTCGTTCATATGATAAGAAGCCTCATTGTCATATACCCGGGCACAGAGTCGCTTTCTGTATTCTTTGCCCCGCATATGTAGGCATTATTATGCTCTCCATATCATTAGTTTAGTTTCTCAATCTCTCACTCCTTATGTGCAGGCCTATAGTTGTTTCCTTTTCTTTGATTTTGCAGGAATGAACATACAGACTATACGTTTCTGATAGCTATAATTTTCTCCCATGCTTGTTCTTGCTCATGTAAACGGTTTTGTATTGTTTGTTTCGTCATCAAAAATCAATAGACATATTTAAAAAAAACATTAAAAATTTAGAATCAACTAAAAATTAAATATTTAAAACATTTCCCACCATATTTCCCGCAAACCTAATAACTTGCCTGAAAATAATATTACTTGGAATAAATAAAACATTAAAATAAATTAGCAAAACAA